>NC_090376.1:81937189-82610815 GCF_036365525.1 Heterodontus francisci
GGGGTGGCCCCATGGTTCAGCGATGCCTCCCTGCTCACTCTCCTCCAGGCTGCATGGGCAAGGCGGGAGGTCCTTTTCCCCAGCAATGGTGAGAAGAGGCCCACCCTCCTGACCATGCAAGCCTGGACCGAGATAACAGAAGGTAAGCTGCCACGGGGCCATGCGCCGGGACTGGCTGCTGTGCCGCAAGAGGGTGAACAATCTCTTGCACTCGGCAAAGGTAAGTGGCGCTTTGTTGCATGGCTCTGCTTGATCTGGGTGTCCCCACACAGCGTCGCACGTGTGCCACTGCCATCCCAAAGACAGGGAGGTTGGGCAGGGAGGAAGGATGCTACATGAATGGCTGCATGTATGAAAGAACTCATCCTTGTTTGCTGCTCAGAGCATGGCACCTACATGACCGGCTCAGTCAGTAGTACAGACCGAGCTTCCCCCACCTTTGGGTCCAGCACCACTGTTGTGACATGTGTCGTGTTGTTGTTTGGCAGTGCTCAATATCTGCCTCCTTGCTCCTCCAGGTTAACAGGCCCCACAATGCATGGGAGGCATCCAGGACTGGTGGAGGGATGCCTGACATGCGACCACTTACACAGGCCGAGGAGGAGGCCCTGGAACTAACCAGGGAGGACGTGCCGTTGCAGAAGTGGAGATCAGCATCCTGGGTGAACATACAGCCATTTGACAAACACAACGATTACTGAGAAGATTTTATTGTTTGAGACAATGCTGTCATAATCATTACATGCGCACCATAAAAAGTAAAACTCTGTTCTTCACATTGTATCTTGCAAGGCGATGCTCTGATTCAGAACTGCAGGCCTGGAGACTTCTGGCACCTCTGAGGAAGAGACAAGCTCAGAGGACACAACGTCCCATGACACTCTCGCACCTTCCACCAGCGCAGATACAGTCACCTCGGTGGAAGTCCGATCGGCTTTCAAGTCTGGGTCACTGCACAGGTGCCCGAGCAGCTGACTGTGGCTGAGACAGCCGAGGCCCCTGACAGTTGGAAGACTGTGGGTGTCCAGGCCCATGCTGAGCCCCATGCTGATGATGACCCTCTGGTGTCGACAGCACACGGTAGGCTGGAGCTGCAGGAATAATCAAGGCAATATCTGGCAGAGATACCACAGGCCATGCGCAACCTTGAGCGGACAGTGGGGTAATTCATCCAGGTCATGACAGCTGCTATGTCCCAGGCATTTCAACACATGGCTTCATCCATGGAAAGGATGGCAGCCTTCATGGAGAGCCAAATTCCAATGCTCCACACTGACCTGCATTCCCATGCAGCAGTGGCAAGGCAAGAGAGGGACCGGGGCATGGAAACTGTCCCTCCCCCTGGCCCTTCCCGGGAGAGCAGTGAGGTTCATGCGAGCCTTGAGAGGGAAGAGGCGAGCCTGCACACCAAATCTGGGGTCCCCCCTCAAGGTGATTCCAATGTGAACACCCGCCCCTCCGCCGGTGAGTCCAGCTCCAGCAGCCATGACGTCTGAGGAGACTCCTGCAGTGGCACAGGAGGCCCCCAGGCAGCCGGAGCCCTGAAGGCCTCAGACACCCAGAGGACAACCGCTGAAGTCATCCAAAGCCAAAGGGCATCCTGATCAGCAGCCTGCCTCCAGTCAAGCTGCTAGAGCATAAGTGGCAACGTGAAGGAGCACCCGCCAACATTTCAAAAAGACACCTTGACACAAATGGGTTTGCACGGGTGACACAGCAACGTATAATTTCTTCGCACTAAATGTGTTAACATGTATCGTTCTTACTGTATGACAATGTGCCAGCATGTAGCGATCATGTCTCCTCCCATTACTCATTAGCCTTTCAGAACTGCCAATGTATGGAATAACATCATTGCCATGCCAGTATGCATTATGTGCCCCTCCATGGATGCAGTTACATGGACAATGGCTCAGTCTGCTGCTGCCAGTAATGGTGGAGAGAAAGATGTTGCAGATGCAGACGGTTGCATAACAGATGAACAAGAGTGCTGTGCGGCGTGCAGAGCCCATGGGGAACTTCAGGGTCTGGAGAACAGTTGCTCAATAAGGCATTATTGCACATCCATGGAAAGTGTCCAGGGCGAACACGTGTGCAGGAAGTGTCTCCAGCTGCAGCTATTCGAAATCCGCATTTTAGATCTGGAGCGGCAGCTGGGGACACTGTGGAGCATCCACGTGGCTGAGATCATCGTGGATAACACGTACAGGGAGGTGGTCACACCACCGGTAAAGACTGATCAGGCAGAAAGGGAATGGGTGACTGCCAGGCAGAGTAGAGGAACTAGGTAGGTAGTGCAGGATACCATTGGGTCCACCTCCCTATCTAATAGATCTTCCGCTTTGGATACTGTTGGGAGAGAACTTCTCAGGGAAATGCAGCAAGAACCAAGTCGGTGGCACCATGGGTGGCTCAGCTGCACAGGAGGGGAGGAAAAAGGAGTGGGAGCACTATAGTGATAGGGGATTAAATCGTAAAGGGTATAGAGGCATTTCTGTGGGCCGCAAACCTGACTCCAGGATGGTGCATTGTCTCCCTGGTGCTAGGGTCAAGGATGTCACGGAGTGGCTGCAGGACATTCTGAAGGGGGAGGGTGAACAGTCAGAGGTCATGGTACACATTGGTACCAATGACATAGGTACATAGAGGGATGAGGTCCTGCAACAAGAAATTAAGGAGCTAGGTCGCAGATTAAAAAGCAGGACCGCAAAGGTTGTAATCTCTGGATTACTCCCAGTGCCACATGCTAGTGAGTATAGGAATAGGAGGACAGAGCAGATGAATGTGTGGCTGAAGAAATGGTGCAGGAGGGAGGGCTTTAGTTTCCTGATCACTGTTTCTGGTGAAGGTAGGACCTGTACAAGTTGGACGGGTTGCACCTGAACCGGAAAGGGACCAACATCCTTGCTGGGATGTTTGCTATTTCTGTGTGTGGGGTGGGGGGGTTTAAACTAATTTGGCAGGGGGATGGGATACAGAGTGGAGGTACAGTAGGGGCTGATGCACAGTCAAATCTAGAAGAGAAACTGAGTCAGTCTGGAAGGCAGAGCAAATACAGACCTGTTAAGGCACAAGCGAATAATGCAAGGCTGGATGGCATCTATTTTAACGTAAGGGGTCTTGCTAGTAAGGCAGATGAATTGAGGGCATTGATTAACACATGGGAATATGATATTATTGCTATCAGAGACATGGTTGAGGGAAGGGCAGGACTGGCAGCTCAATATTCCAGGGTATAGAATCTTTAGGGGTGACAGGGAAGGGTGTAAAGGACAAGGTAGCATTGCACTATTGATCAAGGAGTCAATTACTGCAGTAAGGAGGGATGATATCTTAGAAGGTTCCTCAAATGAGGCCATATGGGTAGAACTTAAAAACAAAAAGGGCACAATCATTTGGCTGGAAGTGTACTGCAGGCCTCCAAATAGTCAGGGAGAGATAGAGGAGCAGATATGTAGGCAAATCTCAGAGGTGTAAAAATAATAAGATGATAATAGTAGGGGATTTCAACTTCCCCATATCAACTGGGATAGTTTTAGTGCAAAAGGCTTAAAGGGGGCGGAATTCTTAAAGTGTATACAGGAGAGCTTTTTGAGCCAGCATGTAAAAAGTCCTACAGGAGAAGGGGCGGTACTGGACTAATCCTATGGAATGAAGCCAGACAAGTGGTAGAAGTGTCAGTGGGGGAGCATTTCGGGGATAGTGACCATAACTCTAAGATTTAAGGCAGTTATGAAAAAGACAAACTGGGACAGGAAATAAAAGTACTGAATTGGGGAAGGCCGATTTCAATTTGATAAAAGAAGATCTGGCCAAAGTGGACTGGGAGCAGCTACTTGTAGGAAAGTCTTCATCAAACCAGTGGGAGTCATTCAAAAAGGAAATAGTGAGAGTTCAGGGCCAACATGTTCCCGTAAAGGTGAAGGGTAGGACAAACAAGTCCAGGGAACCCTGGATGTCAAGGGATATAGAGGATTGGATAAGGTAAAAAAAGGAGGTTAATGACAGATTCAGAGCGCTGAAAACAGTGGAGGCCATAGAGGAGTATAGAAAGTGTAGGGGGGTTACTTAAAGATAATTAGGAGAGAAATCACTGGCGGGCAAGATAAAGGAAAACCCCAAAGCACTTTATAAGCATATCAAGGGCAAGAGGATAACCAGAGAAAGAGAAGACCCATGAGGGACCAAAGTGGCAATCTGTATGTGGAGCCAGAGGATATAGGTGAGGTTTTAAATGATTACTTTTCCTCTGTGTTCACTATGGAGAAGGATGATGTAGGTGTTGAGATCAAGGAGGGGGATTGTGATATATTTGAACAAATTAGCATTGAAAGGGAGGAAGTATTAGCTGTTTTAGCGGGCTTAAAAGTGCATAAATCCCGAGGCCAAGATGAGATGTATCCCAGGCTGTTATGTGAGGCAAGGGAGGAGAAAGCAGGGGCTCTGACACAAATTTTCAAATCCTCTCTGGCCACAGGAGAGTTACCAGAGGACTGGAGGACAGAATGTGGTACCACTATTCAAGAAGGGTAGCAGGGATAAACCAGGTAATTACAGGCCAGTGAGTCTAACATCAGTGGTAGGGAAACTATTGGAAGAAATTCTGAGGGGCAGGAGTAATCTCCTTTTGGAGAGGCAGGGATTAATCAGGGATAGTCAGCATAGCTTTGTCAGGGGCAGATCATGTCTAACTAACTTGATTGAATTCTTCAAGGAGGTGACTAGATGTGTAAATGAGGGTAAAGCAGTTGATGTAGTCTACATGGACTTCAGTAAGGCTTTTGATAAGGTCCCGCATGGGAGATTGGTCAAGAAGTTAAGAGTCCATGGGATTCAGGGCAATTTGGCAAATTAGATCCAAAATTGGCTTAGTGGCAGGAGGCAGAGTGTAATGGTCGAGGGTTGTTTTTACGAGTGGAAGTCTGTGACCAGTGGTGTACCGCAGGGATCGGTGCTGGGACCCTTGCTGTTTGTAGTGCACATTAATAATTTAGACATGAATATAGGAGGTATGATAAGTAAGTTCACAGATGACATGAAAATTGGTGGTGTTGTAAATAGTGAGGAGGAAAGCCTTAGATTACAGGACGATATAGATATTCTGGTAAGATGGGCGGAGCAGTGGCAAATGGAATTTAATCCTGAGAAGTGTGAGGTGATGCATTTTGTGAGGACTAATAAGGCAAGGGAATATACAATGGATGGTAGGACCCTAGGAAGTACAGAGGGTCAGAGGACCTTGGTGTACTTGTCCATAGAGCACTGAAGGCAGCAGCACAGGCAGATAAGGTGGTTAGTAAGGCATACGGGATGCTTGCCTTTCTTAGCCGAGGCAAGGAATATAAGAGCAGGGAGGTTATGATTGAGCTGTATAAAATGCTAGTTAGGCCACAGCTGGAGTACTGTGTACAGTTCTGGTCACCACACTATAGGAAGGATGTGTTTGCATTGGAGAGGCTACAGAGGAGATTCACCAGGATGTTGCCTGGGCTGGAGCATTTCAGCTATGAAAAGACACTGGATAGGCTAGGCTTGTTTTCCTTAGAGCAGAAAAGGCTGAGGGGGGACCTGATTGAGGTATACAAAATTATGAGGGGCATTGATAGGATAGATAGGAAGAAACTTTTTCCCTTAGCGGAGGGTCAATAACCAGGGGGCATAGATTAAGGTAAGAGGCAGGAGGTTTAGAGGGGATTTGAGGAGAAAAACTTTCATCCAGAAAGGGTAGTTGGAATCTGGAACACACAACATATAAGAAGTATTTAGATGAGCACTTGAAACACATACAAGGCTACAGGCCAAGTGCTGGAAGATAGGATTAGAATAGATGGGTGCTTGATGGCCGGCACAAACACAATGAGCCAAAGGGCCTATTTCTGTGCTGTATAACTCTGACTCTATATCCCTTGCTTGCTGCTCGCCCTACATGCGCTGCCTGGACACTGTCCATCCTCCCATGTGCATTTCCAGCTGTAAGCCCTCTGCTGCCTCATCGTCAGAGGAGGAGTCCTGCTCACGTCTCTCCTCATCCTGCAAGGCCTCCCCCCTATTTAGTGCATAGATGTGCAGAGAACAGCAAACAGCAACTATAGGAGTAACCCTTTCTGGTGCATACTGTAGGGCACCACCCGATCTATCCAGGCAGCAGAAATATATTTTCAGCTTGCCGATCATCTGCTCAATGGTGGCTCTTGTCGCACTGTGGCAGGCGTTGTATCTCTCCTCTGCATCACTGGTGGGGTTTCTCACCGGTGTCAGGAGTCATATCAGAAAGGGGTAGCCCTTGTCTCCAAGAATCTACCCCTCGATCTGAGCCAGTTTAGTGAGCAGCAGCGGCACCTGGGACTGGTGCAGGATGAAGGCATCATGGCAGCTGCCTGGAAAGTGGGCACAGATTTGCATAAAGCGCTAACGGTGATCGCATGCTGGCTGCACATTGAGCAAGTTTATATATGCAGCTGGTCACCCGGCAGGAGTCTTGATGGCCACATGGGTGCAGTCTATGATGCCTTGCACCTGTTGGAATCCCGCGATGAAGCGGGACTCTCCGGGTCCGTTGTGAAGCGAGCATAGTCACCAGGCCTCCAGTACAGGGCATCGGTGACCTCCCTGATGCAGTGGTGCAGTACTGAATGTGTGACCCTGGTGGGTCCCTGAAATGATGCAGAAGCATAGAAGTTAATAGCCACTGTCACTTTGAGGGCCACAGGCATAGGATGTCCACTGAAGTCGATCAGCTGCAGGTCATTGTTTAACAGGGCACAGAGATGTATTACCGCCTCTCTCGACATTCGCAGTTGTGTCTGTCACTGGCGCTCAGACATCTGCAGGTATGTCATGCACAGTGCTCCAGTGCCGAATTCGCCTTGGGGGCTGCTGCTGCTCTCCTTCGGGGGCTTCCATGTGGGCCGCACCTGCCTCTTGCTTCTGCCTCCAGCGGACATGGCTCCTCACGGAATGTTGATCAATGAATATAGGTCGGAGCATCCCCATCTCAATGTTGCTGTTAAACTCGGTTTCTTCAGTACTTCAAAAACACCTAAAAGGGCAAAGAATGATGTGGATTGGTACTTCAGGTGCATTCATACATCACCTATATGGTGTGTCATGGCATTGCCCATCTTAGCTTTCACTAAGAATGGGGCAGCATGACCACATTCATATTGTTGCAGTTGCCTGGATTGGCCCACCAGCGACATTATCTTAAACCGACTACCATTTGTGGCTCCCACACATAGGGTTTCTGGAGTGCCATTGTTCCTTCATTCCCCCAGATATTCATGGGGGCACAGTGACCCCCTTTACGGAGAGAGGGTACGCAGTGCCTCCATACATGAATACAGAGTTGAGACCGCTTTAATACCCCACCACACTCACCTCCCTTCATGAATGCAGAGTTAAGACCCGTTTTGCAACACTGCTCCACTCACTTTCACAGTCTCTGAGCACTGCCACCTCTGTTCTGCCTGTTTTTATCAGCTGGGAACGTGAAGGCACGTTCTAAACTGATCGCTCATTTGCAGCGGGATGCATAATTTGGCATAAATTTGCATATTTAAATTGCAGTCACGCGCCGAGTGGTGGGGGAGGGAGTGCCGCCACAAGGCCTCGCCATCGCTGATAATATTGGGCCTGGCACCTCCCAGAGTCAGGGTGCATGGCAGCCCTCTCCCGGAGGCATTTTCCGGCCCCCACACCACGAAACCCAACATTAGGGGATCTGTAAAATCCAGCCCATGGTATAAAGGGCAATGATTTGAGGGAATGTTATTGGCAAGGGCCGTAGAAGGAGGTCTTCTTCTTTGGCCTCCTTGTCTCAGGAGACAATGGGTAAGCGCATGGAGGTGGCCAGTGGTTTGTGAAGCAGCGCCTGGAGTGACTATGAAGGCCATTTCTAGAGTGACAGATTCTTCCACAGGAGCTGCAGATAAAATTGGTTGCCGGGGCAGCTACACAGTTGGCTCTCTCCTTGCACTTCTGTCTTTTTTCCTGCCAACTGCTAGGTCTCTTCGATTCGCCACTCTTTATGGCTTTATGGCTGTCCACCAGCTCTGGAGATCACTGGCAACTGACTCCCACAACTTGTGGTCAATGTCACAGGACTTCATGTCGCGTTGCAGACGTCGTTGAAGTGGAGACATGGACGGCTGGTGGGTCTGATACCAGTGACATTGCTCGCTGTACAATGTGTCCTTGGGGATCCTGGTAAAAGTACGTTATTCCACAGAAGAATATCTCTTGCAATAAATGCTCTCTGAGTCTACCATTCATGTTAGTGGCATTCATAAGTAGGCCCATAGGAAATGCCATCCATGTTCCTGAGAACACCTGACTGTGGGTAGGAGGTTATAGAGTCCTAAATTCTGCTGGTGTTCTGACACTCACAAAGGAAGTCAGAAACAAAAAATAAAACATTTCTTACTCAAAATCTTTAAAAATCAAGATTCATGCTCTTCTCTGTCAGGAACTGCTTCCGTTCTGCCAGTGTCAGCTGATCCTGGCCGCTGCCATGCCTCATACAACCAGGTGTAGCTTGCTCTGAGTGCAATAATGGGGTAAAACCAGGAAGCTCTCAGCTACTGCACAGATGTAAGTTAGGCCAATGGCGACTCAGAAGTACACCATGGAAGAATGGCTCTAGAAGCTAAGGGGAAGTCATTTAAAAGCGCATAATGCTAGAAATGCCTTCCACATGAGTTTCTTTGCTTTCTCTAAAGTTCCCTACCTACCCTGGCCTTGAACTCTCAACTTCCTTTAGTTTCTCTTCTATCTCTCTTCTCTGTGCTCATCTTGTCTATGAGATCAACCTCCTGCTCCTTCAACCCTATTCTCACTAAACTGCTGACTATCCAATTTATTTTCTGGTCACCATGTTAGCTGGTATTTCTAGTGGCTCTATCTCTTCTCTCCCTCTCTCCTTCAAAACTGCCATCATCACCCCTCTCCTCAAAAAAAAAAATCCTTGACTGCACTGTCCTTGCAAACTACTGCCCCATCTCCAACCTTCCTTTGCTCTCCAAAGTCATTGATTGTGTACAAAAGCAAAATGCTGTGGATGCTGGAAATCAAACAAAAACAGAAAATGTTGGAAATACTCAGCAGGTCATGTAGCATCTATGGAGAGAAAAACTGAGTTAATGTTTCAGGTCGTGACCTTTCATTAGAACACAGTCCTTGAATATGTTGTTGCACCCCAAATGCCTGCCCATCTTTCCCAGAACATCATGTTTGAGTGCTTCCAATCAGGTTTCCACCCTTGTCATAGTACCAAAACAGCTCTTATCAAAGTCACAAATTGTAATATTACTTGTTCCTTCGGAATTTAAATTATTGTAAGACTCACAGGACAACAAGTAATATCGAAAGAAAATGTGGGTTTTTATTATACTTTAACCTAGAACATATGTACACAAACAGTTACAGTAGGAGCCACATCTAAACACTTTGCCAGTCTACACCCAAAATTCTCTGGTCATGTGTGATGCAACATCACTTCCTCTGGTGACCTTCACTTAAAGTTTCTTAAGGTGGTCCACTCTTAAGGTCATCCCACAACATCACCTTTTTTTCCAAAGATAAAAACATCTGTACAATATACATCGATGTTGCGATTCAGCTGAACTATATATGATTGAAACACAACATTATTTACAATTACATCAGCTTAACACTCTCTAAAATGTAGAGGAAGTTTGCTTATTCATCTCGATCTTGTTATCATAAACCACTTCCCAGAGCTGAGCTCGTCTTGACGACTCCTCTAAAACTCTGGTGACTCAGAACTCTGGTTAGCATGTTCTTCTGTGGTTGTAGCCTCTGTATGTTCATCGTCAGACATTGTCTTTGAACTTGTTCGCAATGCCACAGGCTTGTCACATGTAGTATTGTCATGCAGCTCTCTGAGTTCCATCTTTTAATCGCACCTTTGGGTGGCTAGACATCATATGATCTGGGCTGGCTACATATCCTAGCAACCTCCTGGGATTGCTGCAGTGTTCCAGTGAACATCAACGCAAGCTCGAGGAACAGCATCTCATCTACCGATCAGGCACACTACAGCCTGCCGGACTGAACATTGAGTTCAATAATTTCAAAGCATGACAGCCCCCATTTAACTTTTATTTTCAGTTGTTTTTTTCTTTTTCCTTTTTTTTCTTTTTTACATTTTTTATAACCTTTTTTTGCATTTATTTCATTTCATCTTAGTTTGTTCAGTTTGCTTACCCATTGTTTTTTTTTTCAAGTTTGCTCTTGCTGCTGTTCAATATTCAGTCTGTTAACACCTTTTCTGTACTAATGCTTTGTCTTTTAACACACCATTAACATATTGTTTGCCTTTGCTCCATGATCGTTTGGTCAGCTATGTGGCCTTGTCCAATCTACACCTTCTCCTTTGTTATCTCTTGCCCCACCCCCACCTCACTTGCTTATAACCTCTGACATTTTTAATATTTGTCAGTTCCGAAGAAGGGTCACTGACCCAAAACGTTAACTCTGCTTCTCTTTCCACAGATGCTGCCAGACCTGCTGAGTGGTTCCAGCATTTCTTGTTTTTATTATCCTAGCAACCTCTGCAGGATAACAAGTTCCCGACGCATGTTTGAGGGCTCTGACCTTCTGTCCTACTTGCAATTTAGTTAATTCTGGTCCTGCTTGCCTGTCATACAGTGCCTTCATCTTTCCTTCTTTGGAAAGCTTAGTAAAATAATGACTGGCAACATCACCAATCACCGTCAATCCATCTGGCCTTTGAGTACTTGCTGATCGAACTGAAGCCTGAGGAGAGACTTCCAGTCACATCACTGCTTCGTGTCAAGACTCCCAGCCTTTGTGGCATCCTTTACATGGACCAACCCAATACACTTGACCTGGGTATTTTCTACCATCTTTGGTGCATTACTGACTTCATATATTGTGACAATTCGTAAATCTTAACGTACTGGAAGTCCTGCGACAATTGGTCCAGTTGTGTCTTCAATATGATACATTTGTGGTAGCCATTCAGAGCTCCCATAGGAGGCTATTGTAAGGTTATTGTTCCAATGCACTTGATTGGAGAACCATTGTAGGCAGTCAGCCTAGATATGATGGGTCGTATCATAGATTCCCAATTCATTAGATACATATCCTTCAGAATATGGTTGGGCAGAATATTTGCTCTTGCTACGGTGTTGATTTTTACTCTGAGCTTATGCTTGCCACTCTTCCGTGGGCATATAATCCCCATCGTGGCGAATGCCTCAGATTGTGTAATAGCATTGACATGTCGATGCAAATTGACTATGTGAAATGCTTGCTCACTGTTCGCAAGAGTGCATTCTTCATCCGTGTCCACCTGACGATCTGTCTCTCTGCTGACCTGATGAACATGCTTGGTCTTTTGTTGTTTGTTGACATACCTTTTGTTGTGCTTGCCATTCTGTCTTGCAGATGTTGTCTCTGCATGTGATCGGCCACCATTCCTGTGTGCAGTATCTGAGCTTGGCCTTCTGCACTGCCTTGCCCAATGTCCTCACATGCCATAAGCTTTGCATCAGTATTGGTACACCGGACAACTGCAAATTGG
This sequence comes from Heterodontus francisci, assembly GCF_036365525.1. Classification (NCBI taxonomy): domain Eukaryota; kingdom Metazoa; phylum Chordata; class Chondrichthyes; order Heterodontiformes; family Heterodontidae; genus Heterodontus; species Heterodontus francisci. The sequence continues at coordinate 81,948,756 of NC_090376.1, forward strand.
GTCAGTCAGGCCACATTTGCCACAAGGGCGAATCAGACTTCTGAACCTTGGTTACCGTACAAATTGTCCTAGCTGCCCAAAAGCTTGTAACAGTTGGTGCCCAGCCATGGTGGCTTCAAATTTCTTTCCATTATTAAAAAGCACATCTATGGTGTACCCTTTCTTCTTTTCTGGCAGGTCTTTTTGAAAGGCCTGTAGTGGGAATGATGTGATTACTAGTTCAATATCTGGAAAGTCACATTCTTGAGCTTTGTCTCATCACCTTGCAACAAACTGGTCAATGGACTCATCTTGCCTTTGCCAGCAGGTCATAAGCTCAAACCTATGTACTTGGAAATTTACCTTCACCTTGAGTTCCTGCCTCAGGAATGTCCATAGCTTGCTAGGGTCCTTCTGATCCTCAGCTAACAATCCTGATGTCTTGATCTAATGCAGACCCTTTTTGCCCAGTGTGATCTTAATGCATGTTTCTCTGGTTCGCTCACTTCTTGATACAGGAAACACAGTTCCATTTGCTGTCAAAACAGTTTAAATTCAGATGCTATGTCTGACACCTTCCAATCTATAACTGGGTATCTGAAAGCCATTGTCTTAATGATCCTGCCTTTTTATAAATATAGGACTTTTTATAGGTTTTTTCACAGGCACACTTTTTTTCTTGTTTAGGCAGATTTGTTTTCTGTAGGCCTGCTTTCTGCTTGCACATGGTCGCGTGTAACATGACATCACTTCCTCAGGTGACCTTCACTTACAGCTTTTTAAGTTGGTCCACTCTTAGGGTTATCCCATAACAGAAATTACATCCGATGTGACTGTGACAAAGGAAAACTATCCCTCCTCATCTTTTTTGACCTGTCTACGGCCTTTGACACAGGTGACCACACTATCCCCTTCCAATGCTTCTCCACTGTCTTCCTGCTGTGGGGTGGGGGTGGGGGGTGGTGGAGATGCACTTGCCTGGTCCTGTTCTTATCTATCCAGTCATAACCAGAGGATCACCTGCAATGGCTTCTCTTATCGTTTCCACCTTATTACCTCTGTTGTCTGTCTAGGACCTATCCTTGGTCCTATTTAGAGATACAGCACTGAAACTGGTCCTTTGGCCCACTGAGTCTGTGCCGTCCATTAACTTATACTAATCCGATATTAATCCCATATTCCTACTACGTCCCCACACCACCTACCCATTCTAGGGGCAATTTATAATGGCCAATTTACCTATCAACCTGCAAGTCTTTGGTTGTGGGAGGAAACCGGAGCGCCCGGCGAAAACCCATGCAGTCACAGGGAGAACTTGCAAACTCCACACAGGCAGTATCCAGAACTGAACCCACGTCGCTGGAGCTGTGAGGCTGCGGTGCTAACCACTGCGCCACTGTGCTGCCCCTGTTTTATTTCTCGTCTATATGCTGCCCCCTAGGCATATGTACACTGATGACACCCAGACCTACTTCACCACCACCTCTCTTGACTCCTCCATTGTTGCTAAATTATCAGACTGCTTGACTGACATCCAGTACAATGCGTCGAAATTTTCCCAAATTAACGATTGGGAAGACAAAAGCCATTGTCTTCGGTCCCCGCTCCAAACTCCATTTCTTGGCTACCAACTCCATCCTTCTCTCTAGCAAATGTCTGAGGCTGAACCAGACTGGTGTCATATTTGACTCCCAGATGAGCTTCCAACCGCATATCCATGGCATCGCTAAGACTGCCTATTTTCACCTCTATAACATTGCCCGTTTCTGCCCTGGCTTCAGCTCATCTGCTGCACCATGTCTTTGATACCTCTACACTTGACTATTCCAGCATTCCTTTCCAGCCTCCCACATACTACTCTCTGTAAACTTGAGGTCATCCAAAATTCTACTGCCCATGTCCTAACTTGCACCAAGTCCTGTTCACTCCTTTGCTGTCTGACCTACATTGGCTTCTGGTTAAGCAACACCTTGATTTTAAAATTCCTGTCCTTATTTTTGAATGCCTCCATGGCATCACCCCTCCCTATCTCTATAATCTCCTCCAATCCCACAACCCTCCGAGATACCTGCACTCATCTAATGCTGGCATCTTGAGCATCCCCAGTTTTAATTACTTCACTATTGGTGGCTGTGCCTTCAACTGCCTGGGCCCGAAGTTCTGCAATTTCCTCGCTAAACCTCTCTGTCTCTCTTGCTGTCTTACCCCCTTTAAGATGTTCCCTAACTCCTACCTCTTCTTTCAAGCTTTTGACCATTGCCCTAATGTCACCTATGCTGCTTGATGTCAAATTTTGCTTTCTAATGTTCTGATGAAACATCCTGGGGCATTTTATCATGTTAAAGGAGCTATATAAATGTAGGCTGTTGTTGTTTGGAAAATCGAAATGCCAGTCTGGTGCTGCTGATGTACAGACAACACCGAGAAAATTTAACTCCTATCTGTCCTCCAGAATCCTATGATTGGCCTAAATGATCTGTAGGAAACAATAATGAACACTTTTTTTTCAGGACTGAATGAAATACATGGAATTCAATTATAAAGGCATTGACTTCTGAAGCTTGTCATCTATTCAGATAGTGTTAACCTCAACCAGTAATCCCTGCCATTTGTTTCCAAAGTTAAACTGGATTAATCATCAGTGGCTCTTGCTCATAGAAACCATTACTTCGACTGCAATGTGAACGAAGCAAAAATTCTTCATGCATCACCACTCTAATCAACAAATAATGAATCTATTCTTTATGGCATCTTTAGAAGAATAAATAATAAGATAAGACACATTATCTCTGATCCAAATAAATTGCACAACAGACTCTATTTCATTGTCAAGAATCAATATGATGTGGTCTTTAATGAATTCCTCAGTTAAACCAATGAATGAGAACAGTTACCTATTAAATGCACAAATTAACTTATTTAACTGGTTATTATCTTATATGGGTGACAAATAACAATCTGGCTAGAACCTATTATCCTTAATGACCATGCTTTCAAATTAAGGTGATAACTAAAGGATTCTGTTACATTATTTGCACGCCCCAGTACTGATGAGTAGAAATTTTCCCCAACTAATGATTGGGAAGACAGAAGCCATTGTCCGTTCTACAAACGCCATTCCTTAGCTACCAACTCCATCCCATCCTTCTGCTAGCAAATGTCTGAGGCTGGACCAGCCTATTCACAACGTTGGTGTCATATTTGACTCCAAGATGCAAAGTGGGCTGCCAATGTGCTAGCAACCATTCAGCACAAATTTATACCCCAAATGATTCGAGTGCAAGAGTACGAAGGCCTCAAGTAACCTCAATCTGGTACTTAACTAACTGCCATAATTATATTAAAATGACCGACCTTAATAAGGACTGTATGTGTGATTATATCTGAGTAATTTGCACAGTACAGTTTGAAATTATTTAACTCAAAATTGAAAGGCATGCAATGGTATGAACTTGGGGTACTTACCCATTAGTTCACAACTAGAGACACCAGAAAGAGTTAGGGCTGGTGCATTCAGGTGTAAGTGAAGTTTTAACAATATGATAAGTGATAATTACTGCCAAAAACCTATTAGGTCCTGAAAATTTAATTTTACAAGTGTGAAATTGCATTCTTTCAGAAGTTAATTAGTGTTGGAGACTTCTGTCTGTCTCTTTTATCTCTAGGGCCAGGATTTTATGAGTCCTGCGGCATTCCCGTTGATGGGAACAGAAGTTGTTGGAACTTCCACTTCTGCCCTTTTTCCCATATCGCACACAATTTTATATGCAAATGAATGGTGCAGCAACGGGCGTGGGAGACACGTGCGAATATGTGGCAGGGACAAACTTTCATTAGTTGAACCCGCCGACAGTCCGTCAAGCGCCATGAGCGCCACGGCTATAAATCAATCTGTGTTTCAACTCTCATGAAGCAGCAGCCTTTGTGTTAGGTAAGTGTCTTCAGAGTTACCACAATTAAATCTTTTACTTAGTTTTAAGTGCTTTCTCCTATCTTAATTTTTCAAAACCAGCACCAACTTCCCACTACAGCAAGAACAAAGGAAGTGTCAGGCAGCAGGCAGCATCCCGCCCTACGGTTCAGTGCTGACTCCCTGCAGGTTCTCCTCAAGGCCGTCAGGGAAAGGTGGGAGGTCCTCTTCCCTGCAGATGGAGTCAGCAGACCTTTCCACCTGACCAAGGTGGCCTGGATGGAGGCAGCGGAGGAGGTTGAACCGTGGGGTGAAGCGACGAACATAGGTTTGGTGTCACAACCCTATCAATGGCTTGCTCAGATCAGTGAGGCTAAGTGGTCTTTGTTTGCGATAGAAATGCAATACTGTACTTACCTTCAGGAGCGGCGAGCAGTCGGACCTGTGTGGAAACGCCGGGAGCGGATAAATGCAGCGCGGGGCTTGGGGCCTTTCTTACCTTCAGGAGTGGAGAGCAGTAGGACCTCTTCCAGCACGCCGGAGTTTTGAAAAAAAAGAGCAAAAAAGCCAACAGTGACATCACAGGAAAGCTGCAAGGTGATTGGTTGGTGAATCACTGCTGTTGGGGAATAGCTCTAAATAGCTGGGTAAGTATCTTAAGGTAAGAAAGGTTTACAGTTTATTTCATATATAGTAAGTCGGTTTTTTTAGGGAGTTCTGTAGTAACGAGGACCAGGGAAGAAGGGCCCTAGAATAACCAATATTATTTGACATAAAGATCATCCAAAAGGTTAATTTAAAGGGTTAAGTCGTGGCAGGAGAGCTCAAAGCCGTGGTGTGCTCCTCGTGCTCCATGTCGGAAGCCGGGAACATTTCCAGTGCCCGGGACCAGCATGTGAGCAGGAAGTGTCTCCAGCTGCAGCTCCTGGAAGCCCGGGTTTCGGAGCTGGAGCGGCAGCTGGGGCCACTGTGGAGCATCCACAAGATGGAGAGTATCATGAATAGCACATATAGAGAGGTGGTCACACCGCAGGCTCAGACTCCACAGGCAGGAAGGGAATGGGTGACCACCAGGCAGAGCAAGAGGACTAGACAGACAGTTCAGGAATCTCCTGTGGTTATTCCCCTGAAAAACAGATATACTGCTTTGGATACTGTTGGGGGAATGGCCTCTCAGGGGAAAGCAGCAACAGTCCAATTCGTTGCATGACAGTTGTCTCTGCTGCGCAGGGGAGGAGTAAAAAGTGTGGGGATGCAATAGTTATAGGGGATTCAATTGTAAGGGGAATACATAGGTGTTTCTGTAGCTGCAAAAGAGACTCCAGGATGGTATGTTGCCTCCCTGGTGCTAGGGTCAAGGATGTCTCAGAGCGGTTACAGAGCATTCTGAAGTGGGAGGGTGAACAGCCAGTGGTCGTGGTACACATTGGCACAAATGACATAGGTAAAAAAAAAAGGATGGGGTCCTAAAAGCAGAATATAGGGAGTTAGGAAATAAATTTAAAAGTAGGACCTCAAAGGTAGTGATCTCAGGATTACTACCAGTGCCACGTGCTAGTCAGAGTAGAAATAGCAGGATATATCGGATGAATATGTGGCTGAACAGATGGTGTGAGGGGGAGGATTTTAGATTCCTGGCACATTGGGACCGGTTCTGGGGGAGGTGAGACCAGTACAAACTGGACAGGTTACACCTGGGCAGGACCGGGACTGATGTCCTCGGGGGAGTATTTGCCACAGTGGTTGGGGAGGGGGATAGAAACCTTTGCAAGGAGTCAGAGGAGGGGGGATCAAAGACTAGAACAAAAGACAGTAAGGGGAATAAGAAAAGTGATAGGCAGAGAAATCAAGGGCCAGAATCAAACAGGGCCACAGTGAGAAATAGTGGGAAGGGGACAAGTAATGTTAAAAAGACAGGCCTTAAGGCTTTGTGCCTTAACACGCAGAGCATTCGCAATAAAGTGGATGAATTAATCGCGCAAATAGATGTAAATGGGTATGATATAGTCGGAATTACGGAGACATGGCTGCAAGGTGACCAGGGATGGGAAATTAACATCCATGGGTATTCAGTATTTAGGAAGGACAGACAAAAAGCAAAAGACGGTGGAGTTGCATTGCTGGTTAAAGAGGAAGTTAACGCAATAGTGAGGAAAGATATTAGCTCTAATGATGTGGAATCTGTATGGGTAGAGCTGAGAAACACTAAAGGGCAAAAAAACATTAGTGAGGGTTGTATATAGACCCCCAAACTGTAGTGGTGATGTTGGGAATGGCATTAAACAGGAAAATAGCGACGTATGCAAGAAAGGAACATCTGTAATTATGGGATACTTTAATCTACATATAGATTGGGCAAATCAAATTAGTCACAATACCGTAGAGGAGGAATTCTTGGAGTGTATACGGGATGGTTTTCTGGACCAATACGTTGAGGAACCAACTGGAGAACAGGCCATCCTAGACTGGGTATTGTGTAATGAGAGAGGAATTATTGACAATCTAGTGGTGTGAGACCCCTTGGGGATGAGCGACCATAATATGATAGAATTTTTCATCAAGATGGAGAGTGACATAGTTGATTCTGAGACTAGGGTCCTGAATCTTAGTAAAGGAAACTACGAAGGTATGAGGCGCGAGTTGGCTATGACGGATTGGGAAACATTACTTAAAGGGATGACGGTGCATAGGCAATGGCAAACATTCAAAGAGCGCATGGATGAACTGTAACAATTGTTTATTCCTGTCTGGCGCAAAAGTAAAATGGGAAAGGTAGCCAAACCATGGCTTACAGGGAAATTAGCGATAGCATTAGATCCAAGGAAGAGGCATATAAACTTTCCAGAAAAAAACAACAGACCTGAGGATTGGGAGCAGTTTAGAATTCAGCAAAGGAGGACCAAGGGATTGATTAAGAAGAGGAAAATAGAGTACGAGAGCAAGCTAACTATAAAAGTTTCAATAGGTACGTGAAGAGAAAAATATTGTTGAAGACAAATGTAGGTCCCTTACAGTCAGAAACAGGGGAATTTATTGTGGGGAACAAAGAAATGGCTGACCAACTAAATGCATACTTTGCTTCTGTCTTCACAAAGGAGGACACAAATAACATACCAGAAATGTTGGGGAACACAGGGCTTAGTGAGAGAGGAACTGAAAGAAATCAGTATTAGTAGAGAAATGGTGTTGGGGAAATTGATGGGATTGAAGGCTGATAAATCCCCAGGGCCAGATGGTATGGATCCCAGAGTACTTAAGGAAGTGACCTAGAAATAGTGGATGCATTGGTGGTCATCTTCCAAGATTCTATAGACTCTGGAACAGTTCCTACAGATTGGAGGGTAGCTAATGTAACCCCACTACTTAAAATGGGAGGTAGAGAGAAAGCAGGGAATTATAGACCAGTCAGTCTGACGTTGGTAGTGGGGAAAATTCTACAGTCCATTATCAAAGATTTTATAGCAGAGCACTTAGAGAATGGTAGTAGAATCGGGCAGAGTCAGCATGGATTTATGAAAGGGAAATCATGCTTGACAAATCTACTAGAATTCTTTGAGATGTAACTAATAGAATTGATGAGGAGGAGCCAGTGAATGTGGTTTATTTGGACTTTCAGAAGGCTTTCGGCAAAGTCCCACATAAGAGATTAACGTGTGAAATTAAAGTGCATGGGACTGGGGGTAATGTATTGCGATGGATAGAAAATTGTTGGCAGACAGGAAACAAAGAGTAGGGATAAATGGGTCTTTTTCCGAAAGGCAGGCAGTGACTAGTAGGGTACCGCAGGGATTGGTGCTTGGACCCCAGCTATTCACAATATATATTAATGATTTAGATGAGGGAGCGAAATGTAATATCTCCAAATTTGCAGATAACACAAAACTGGGTGGGAGGGTGAGTTGTGAGGAGGATGCAGAGAGGCTTCAGGGTGATTTGGACAAGTTGAGTGAGTGGGCTAATGCATGGCAGATGCAGTATAATGTGGATAAGTGTGAGGTTATCCATTTTGGTAGCAAAAACAGGAAGGCAGATTATTATCTGAATGGCTATAAACTGAGAGAGGGGAATATGAAGCGACACCTGGGTATTCTTGCACACCAGTTGCTGAAGGTAAGCATGCAGGTGCAACAGGTGATAAAAAAGGCAAATGGTATGTTGGCCTTCATAGCGAGAGGATTTGAGGACTGGAGCAGGGATGTTTGCTGCAGTTATACAGAGCCTTGGTGAGGTCACACCTGGAATATTGTGTGCAGTTTTGGTCTCCTTATCTGAGGAAGGATGTTTTTACTATAGAGGGAGTGCAGCAAAGGTTTACCAGACTGATCCCTGGGATGGCGGGACTGACGTATGAGGAGAGATTGAGTCGGTTAGGATTATATTCGCTGGAGTACAGAAAAGTGAGGGGAGATCTCATAGAAACCTATAAAATTCTAACAGGAATTGACAAGGTAGATGCAGGAAAGATGTTCCCGATGGTGGGGGAGTCCAGAACCAGGGGTCATAGTCTACGGATACGGGGTAAACCATTCAGGCCTGAGATGAGGAGAAATTTCTTTACCCAGAGAGTGGTGAGCCTGTGGAATTCGCTACCACAGAAAGCAGTTGAGGCCAAAACATTGTATGTTTTCAGGAAGGAGTTAGATATAGCTCTTGGGTCTAAAGGGATCAAAGGGTATGGGGCGAAAGTGGGCACAGGTTACAGAGTTGGATGATCAGCCATGATCATAATGAATGGCGGAGCAGGCTCGAAGGGCCAAATGGCTTACCCCTGCTCCTATTTCCTATGTTTCTATGTGCCTCCTGGCTTGCTGTAGTCATGTGACCTCTATCATGAGGCACTCTGGGGGCAGGCATTACAGATTTATTCAAGACAGTCCACACCAGACTGGTAACCCGTGAGCTCGTGGAGCTGAGATTGAGTGATGAAGAGCTGTAGAGAAACACAGCTACAGAACAAAGGCCACAGGAATGGTCACAACTGCTAAAAGCCGCTGAAAACCACAAGAAGCCACAGAAAAGGATCAAAGAAACAGCAGCAAGCACAGGGTAAGACAATGGCTGAGAATTTTCCTCTGCCTGTGCCAGTAGAAATGAAAGGTGATATGAAACAGAAATGGCAGTGTTTCCACTCACAATGGCAAAATTATGAAATTGCAACAGATTTAATTAATAAACCAGAGCAACTGTGAGTAGTTACACTTTTATTACTGTTGGGGAGAGACTATTACAAAGTGTATTCCACCCTAAATCTCTCTGAAGAGCATAGAAAAGACAGTAGAAATTTTGAACACCTTGAAGGCACGATTGAATGCCAAATGAACGTAACCTATGAACAGTATGTGTTCAATATTAGGGAATAGATGAAAAAGAGTCCATTAATCAATATGTGACTGCATTAACACAGCTCACAGAATCCTGTGAATTTGCGCAACTAAAAGATGATCTAATTAAAGACAGGATTGTAATCGGCATAAGAGATCCTGCAGTGAGCGCACGTCTACTGAGAGAGGAGAAAACTGACTCTCAGGAAAGCAATTGACTTGTGCAGAAGTGCTGAGGTTGTAAATCAGCAGCTAGAACATATTCATGGCAGAACAGACCAGGCTTAGCATTATGCTCATAGACATTCCAGGCCGAAAGGGTACAAAGATCACAAAGACAGGATGCAAGTATTGCAGAGGACATCACGCACAGGAAAAGAAGGCATGTCCAGCGTGGGGAAGGCAGTGCAGGAAGCTGAATCCTTCTTCACACAAATGTTTGGCTAGAAGGAAGCACAACAAGCAGATACGGATAGCCACTGGAGAGATGCCAGCTGAAATTCTGACGAATCACTGTGCACCATACAACAGGTTGGTTCAGTCAGGTCAATAGGTGATAAATGGTTTGTGACTGTCTGACTGCAGAAGGAGAATATGAAGTCAATATAAAGTGCCAGATAGACACCAGTGCGTCATGCAACATTATGACCGTCACAGACCTGTGTGAAGTGGCTCAACAAGGCGATCCAAAAATGAAGCCCTCGAAAGTAAGGTTGAGACTATATGATGGCACCATACTACTGCCAAGAGGACAAACTACTCTGAGAGCCCAGTGCAATGGCAAGAATGAAGATCTGGAGTTCCAGATCATAGAGAGCAAGCCAAAGCCACTCATCTCAGCCAAAGCAAGTCTAAAGCTTGGACTTATAACCTTCAATGTGCAAAAAGAGATTTGCAATGTGTCATAGCACATTAAACCATTGACGGTAGGACAGATCCTAGAGGAATACAACAATGTATTTACAGGTTTAGGATATCTTCCTGGAAAATATCATCTTGAAGAAGATGAGAGGACAAGACAAATTCAGCATCTGCTGAGGAAAGTTCCAGCTGCCCTCAAGGCCAGCCAGAAAGACAAGAAAGAAGAGCTGGTAAAAAAGTGAGTAATCAAGAAAGTGCCAATCCCTACAGAATGGTTTAGCAGTATAGTAGCAGTGAACCAATCTGGAAAGCTGAGAGTATGCATCGACCCAAAGTATCTAAATAAAGCCCTGAAGAGATCACACTACCTCATGCCAACCATCGAAGAAATTTTGCCACAACTTGCAAAGGCAAAAGTCTTCATTACCCTAAATGCGAAGGATGTTTACTGGTAAGTGAAGCTGGATGAAAGCAGCAGCTTTTTAACCACATTCTGGATGCTGTTTGGGAGATACCGATGGTTGCACATGCCATTTGGCATTTTCATGGCTCCAGAGGAGTATCAAAGTAGACAGCATGAGATAGTTAGTGATCTTCCCTTCGTGGAAGCTATAGTGGATGATCTGTTAGTTTATGGATGCGGAGACTCAATGGAAGAAGTCATTGCTGACCATGATCAAAATCTAGTGTGACTGCTAGACAGAGTTCGCCAGATGAACCTGAAGCTGAACAAGAAAAAAATTGCGATTAAAGATGCCCGAAGTCAAGTACATAGGTCATGTCCTGACAGCAAAAGGTCTTCACCCAGATCCCAAAAAGGTGAGAGCAGTAGCAGCAATGTGGCGACCAACAGATCTAAAAGCAGTGCAACCATTCGTTAGATTCGTCAACTATTTAGCAAAATTCTTGTCCAATTTGTTGTCAGAGTGTGACCCATTATGCCAACTCACCGCCAAGGATGCGGTGTGGTATTAGGGTACAGAACAAGGAGCAACATTCACTAAAATAAAGCAACTGGTGACAGCAATGCCAGTGCTGAAATACTATGATGTAAAAGATGAAGTTACCCTGCAGTGTGACGCCAGCGAGAGAGGACTTAAAGCAACCCTAATGCAGCAAGAACAGCCGGTTGCATTTGCATCCAGGGTGTTAATGCAAATGGAACGACGCTATGCTCAGATCGAGAAAGAGTGTCTGGCCATCGTCTTTGCTTGTGAACATTTTCATCAATACCTACTTGGAAGAGACAAAGTGACAGTCGAGCCGATCATCTGGATGTGACATACAAGCAAGGGAAACAGATGTACATCGCTGACATGCTGTCAGGAGTAGCACTCCCTATGAAGAAAGTAGAGGATGATACGACAGAGTGTGAAATCTTCCAAATCCAACATGAAGCTGCAGATCGACATGCTTTAGAAGTCAACAACCCAGCAGAGACATTGAATCTGACAGACACGTGCCTTGTCTAAATCAAGCAAACTACCCAACAAGATCCAACACTACAAGTGTTGCAAGAAGTAGTGATGAAAGGATGCCCTGACGGCACCAAGGACACTCCTGTGGTCACAAGAGTGTATTGGGCTTACAGGAATGAATTGGCAGCCCAAGATGGCATCTTGTACAAAGGAAATAGAGTCATTATCCCTAAAGAGTTGAGAGGAGAGATGCTAAAGTGCATCCACGTAAGCCACCAAGGAATTGAGTTGAGTCTGAGGAAGGCAAGAGAAGTGCTCTAGTGGCCAAACATGAACAATGAAATCAAGGAACACATCAACTCATGCAGTCCGTATAATGAGTACCAAGCAAAGCAAGCTAAAGAGCCGTTGATGACACATGACATCCCAGACAGACCTGGATGAAGCTGGGAGTAGACCTCTTCACTCTCACAGGAACTGATTCTCTTGTCATCATAGACTACTATTCTGACTACTGGGAGGTAGACCAGCTGATCTCATTGACTACCAGTGAGATTGTAGAACGCCCGAAAGCACATTTCGGTTGTTACGGCATTCCAGTCATTGTGATGACCGACAATGGCCCTCAGTTCATGAGTGAAGAATTCAGCCGCTTCATAAAGGATTAGGAAATTTAACACCATACATCATCTCCACACTATCCCCAGTCCAATGGAAAGGCTGAAGCGGCAGTGAAAATCGTCAAAGGAATCATAAAGAAATCGAACAAATTTGGCACAGATATATACAAGGCAATCCTCGAGTGGAGAAACACACCCACCGAAGGCATGGAAAGTAGACCAGTACAGACTAATGTCACGCCACACCCAAACTACTCTTCCAATAGCAAAAAAGCTACTGAAGCCAGAAGTAGTAACAGGCATGAGTGACAAAATCAAGGTGAAACGGCAGAAAGCCAAATTTCACCTTGACAAAACTGCCAAATCATTGCCGGAATTTAGCATTGGAGAGCCAGTCAGGGTACAAACTTTCAATACTCTTAACAAGAGTCAGTCCAAGTGGCAACTTGGGACCTGCGTAGAGCAGTTGTCACCTCAATCGTATGCAGTGGAAGTGAACGACCAGATATACCATCGCAACCACAGACACTTAATCACAACTGGAGAAGCTGTTCCGTCAAAGCAGGCAGGCAATCAGGAAGATGAGAACTCACCAACTGCACAGACCACAGAACAAATATCAGCCCCAGTGGTCCATAGCACCCCAACAACGGAAATGGAACAACAACAGAGAAGGAAAATCAACCAGATGAACAACCAACGACAACACGCACGCACACAATTAAGAGACTGGCACGATTTAATGACTGTGTGCAATGCATGTGCAGAGACTGACAAGAATGACAAACTACTAATGCATGAGAACAGTTGTGTGCATAGTGGGTAACTTGGGCAGCTCACAGAGTAAATGATGATGCATGCAAATTTTTTGTTTATTCTTGTATGAAAAGGGGGAAGTTTGGGATAGAAATGCAATACTGTACTAATGCGCCTCCTGGCTCGTAGTAGTCATGTGACCTCTATCATGAGGCACTCTGATGGGGGGAACCATTACAGTCAGATTCATTAAAGACAGAATCCACGCCAGACCGGTGTCCTGTGAGCTTGTAACAGTCTTGGTGAAGCTGTTCCGTTGTTTTTCTCCTGGCTCCGTGTCTTTAAGACAGAGGGCAGACAAGGCATGCAGTGGAATATGTGAGCAGCCTTGGTGCCATACACTAACTGATGTGCACAAAATTGATGATTGTTTTTTTATATTTGCTTGGATGTGTCATGCAAAGGTCAATCCAGAATGACTGATGTCAATGCATGGGTGTGATGCATTTTTTTGACATGTCAATAAATCTGCACTGTCTCCTGTAGGATAAATGCACCCACAACCAGCGTGAGTGGGAAAAGACAGGTGGAGGTGTCCCAGATAGCTGGCTGCTGACGCAGCTGAGGAAGAAGCAGCAGAAATAGAAAGAGAGGAGGGAGGCAGAGCAATTGCAGATGGTGAGGCAGGATCCTCAAGATGTAAGGATGAAGTGTCATCTTCAGTCTTGCAACCAGGCATGCATACCAAAGGAATGTGTGTGAACTCATGTTCAGCTGATGCTTAATGTGCTCTGTTTATGTCTCCACTGCAGGTGCCTGCACTCGAGTGATGGAACGCCGTGAGGCACAAGGCTCCTCCTCTTGGAGGAAGATGCCAATGCCCCAGTGGGTGCACTGTCACCTGCCACTTCCACTTCTGCCAGCGCAGATACATCGACACGGACCACTCAGAGCGATCCACTTCAGTCTTCTGTTGCCAGTCAGCTGAAACATCGAGACAATTATCAGATCACTTTTTTGTTCCTTAAAATTGCAGCCAGGAGGAAATCCTACCCACCATCATTGGTATCCTCCCACTCAACTTGCAATCCTTGAGTGGTCACATGGTTTGCATTATCGTTTGTGAAAATAATGCATGTACAATTTAAGGCACCTTCCACCTTCCAACTTCCTCCTGCTCCCTTCCAGCCTGCACTCATCACCCTTGACCCACCCAATATAACCTTAAGCCTTCCCTCTGTTATCATTGAACCTCCCCCCATTACCTTGGACAGTATCACAATCAATTTATTCATGCCATCCCTCCCCCCTGTTCCTACTCCTGTTACCAAATGCCCATTCTGACCCTTGATCCTCCTAAAATCCACCTTAACATTATTGCCGAGTCTCACTCTCCTCCCTATGATGACGAGGCGTCCCCAATCCTAATTCTCGATCTTCCCCCCACACCCCCTACAGATTCCATTTTCCCCTATTGACTGCGACTGTTCCCTCTGCCAGCCAGTACCATGAATTCATCTCACAGGTCCCCGACTTTGAAAGCACTCATCCCTCTAGGCCCCTCATGACTATCTGTTGACTGTAATACTCAAATCAACCCACAACTCCCACAGCCACCCACAGCCTGCTTCAGCAGCAATACCAACCACTACACACCCTGGACGATCCCCTCCTCCCCATCACCCCCACTCCTCCATGCACCCAGTAATCCCACCTTGTCCTGCCCAAGTACCCTCCCCTGCTCCTCCATGCACCCAATGACCCAACCCTTTTCTCTCCTCCTCCCTCCCCTGCTCTTACATGAACCCGAGAACCCCACCCTGTCCTCCCAAGGACCCTCCTTTACTTCTCCATGTACACACCCCCATGCCTTGGCCGTCATCCCCTGAGAAGAATCACCCTTGCTGGTGTCTGGCTGGAGCCAAACATCTATTCCAATGTTTTTTTTTATTTCCAAAATATACTTTATTCATAAAAATCTGTAAAAAATACATTACCAAACAGTTTCAAACAGCACCAAGTCAAAAACTACAAACAGTGCAAAGGAGGTCAGTTTCCTTCAATACAATCATGAGTTGCCTCACAACACATCCATTTCATTTGTCATGCCATATACATTTTTACATTTTACAGCAAACAAAAATTTTCCCTCTACAGTTCGAGGGGTTTTCCATGGATCCAGCCCCTCCGTTCAGCTTGGTGGGGGGACCTTACACTGTGGTCTTTCCCCATTGAGCCTTTGCTGCGGCTGCCCCAAGCTTTAGTGCATCCCTCAGCACATAGTCCTGGACCTTGGAATGTGCCAGTCTGCAACTTTTGGTTGTGGACAACTCTTTGCGCTGGAAGACCAGCAAGTTTCGGGAAGACTAAAGGGCGTCTTTCACCGAATTGATAGTCCTCCAGCAGCAGTTGATGTTTATCTCGGTGTGCGTCCCTGGGAACAGCCCATAGAGCACAGACTCCTGTGTTACAGAGCTGCTTGGGATGAACCTCGACAAAAACCACTGCATCTCTTTCCACACCTGCTTTGCAAAGACACATTCCAGAAGGAGGTGGGAAACCGTCTCTTCCGCACCACAGTCACCGCGAGGGCATTGTGCGGAGGGGGTGAGACTTCGGGCGTGCAGGAAAGATCTGACGGGAAGGGCTCTTCTCACCACCAGCCAAGCTACATCTTGGTGCTGGTTTGAAAGTTCTGGTGATGAGGCATTCCGCCAAATGACTTTGGCAGTCTGCTCGGGGAGTCTGGAGTCGGGTCATTTCCCTCTGTCTCTCTCTCGCCCTCTGAATACCTTTGAAGATAAAGAACCTTTTGATGTTCTCCTTGATTGCCTCCCACCAGTGAACTGGAGACTCAAAGAAGGATTTCACGGTCATCCAACCTTTGTAATCCATTTAGAGTTCCTCAACGTTCTCTAGGGTTAGCAATGTAGCATTGAGCTTCCATGTCCCCCTGCCAACCCGCTGGTCGTCCTGTAAGTGACAGTCGGCCAGTAAGAGGCAGAGGTCGGAGAAGAACACCGGCTTGACGTTGGTGGATCCGACTGTGACAGCACGGGACACATCTATTCCAATGTTGACCTTCCTTGCGCTGATGAGTTCAAGAAATTAAACCACTGACCTCAGACAAAATGTCTACATCACATTTAAGTGGTCGTGAACCAGGTGGCACAGGAATACTGCTCACTGCTAAATTAATTTGGCAGGTAGGATTTAATTTGAACTAAGTGTAGGGTAATGAGTATTCATGGTATGGAAATGAATGGAAAACTGCAATCTGCCACCGTGCGGGGAGAACCCCGGACCACCGCAAACACACCGCTGACTTAATTGCAATAAAAACTCCCTGAAATCCGAAGAAACAACTCACACCGAATTAAATCATTCTGCACGCCACCAAAGCCCCTCTTACAGAGCCCATAAAATTCCCCCCCTCTTCAATCTGATTGGTTGAAGATCCACACTGTTGCTGTCCCTGTTCACAGATGCTACAGATCCCCTATAGATGGCTCCACACTGAATCAGACGCTGGATGATAGCAAGTCTCCACCATAAGGCTGGCAAAAACTTTGTGGGAGCTTTCAGCAAAGTGAATGGCGAGTGCCATTCTTTCGCAGCTGCCCACAAAATCCGAGCCTGGAGTTTACAACACAGAAACAGGTCATTCCACGCAATTGGGTTATGCCAGTGTTTGTGCTCCACATGAGTCTCATCCCAATCTATTTAATCTAATCCTATCAGCATATCCTTCTATTCCTTTCTCCCTCAAGTATTTATCTAGCTTACCCTTAAATGCATCTATGCTATTTGCTGCAACCAAACCATGTGGTAGAGAGTTTCATATACTAACCACTCTCTTGGTTATAAAAAAGTTTCTCCTCAATGCCTTATTGGATTTACTAGTAGCTAACTTATATGTATGGCCTCTAGTTTTGGTCTCCCCAAATGTAAACATATTCTCCACGTCAATCCTAACAAACCTTTCCTTAATCTCACAGAACTCTAACATGACAGCCCTCAGCCTTCTCTTTTCTGGAGAAAATAACCCCAGCCTATTTAGTCTTTTCTGATAATTATAACTATTCAATTCTGGAATCAACCTTGTAAATCTTTCTTGAACCTTTCTAGAACAAAGAACAAAGAACAGTACAGCACAGGAACAGGCCATTCGGCCCTCCAAGCCTGCGCCGATCTTGATGCCTGCCTAAACTAACACCTTCTGCACTTCCGGGGCCCATATCCCTCTATTCCCTTCCTATTCATGTGTTTGTCAAGATGTCTCTTAAACGTTGCTATCGTATCTGCTTCCACCACCTCCCCTGGCAGCAAGTTCCAGGCACTTACCACCCTCTGTGTAAAACAGCTTGCCTCGCACATCCCCTCTAAACTTTGCCCCTCGCACCTTAAACCTATGTCCCCTATAGTGCCACTATATCCTTTGTAACATGGAGACCAGAACTGTGCACAGTGTGGTCTTAACCAAGGTTCTGAATAAGTTTAATATAATTTCTCTTTTTAATTCTATTCTTCTAGAAATGAATCACAGTGATTTGTTTGCATTTTTTATAATTGTTAATCTATGTTGCTAAATCTAATGATTTGTGAGTCTGTACCCCTAGATCCCTTTGCTCCTCTACTTCATTTAAATCTTATTTTCCAAGAAGTATGTGACCTCCTTATTTTTTTTTTATTCTTTCATGGGATGTGGACGTCACTGGCAAGGCTAGCATTTGTTTCCCAACCCTATTTGCCCTTCAACTGAGAGGCTTGCTAGGCCATTTCATAGGGCAGATAAGAGTCAACCATATTGCTGTTGGTCTGGAGACACATGTAGGTCAGACCAGGTAAGGATGGAACATTTTATTCCACAAAGAACATTCCAACAATCGATGATAGTTTCATGGCACCATTACTGAGACTAGCTTTCAATTCCAGAGTTTTATTAATTAATTGAATTGAAATTCCATCAGCTAGCATGGTGGGATTTGAACCTGTGTCCCTGGGGCATTAGCCTGGGCTTCTGGATTACTAGTTTACTGATATTACCACTATGCCATTATATCCCCCTTATGAAATGAATTTGTCACTTACACATTCATTCTCTTCATTAACATCTTTTGTATTTTGTAGCAGTCTTCCTCAGTATATTAACTACCCAGTGTGTCCTCCACAAATCATGAATATGTACTTCTGATTCCTGAGTCCAAATCACTTATGTAAATGGTGAACAACACTGGTCCCAGCACTGATCCTAGTAGAACTCCACATTTTTTAATTCATTCATGGGATGTGAGCATCGCTGGCAAGGCCCATCCCTAATTACCCTGAAAAGGTAGTGGTGAGCCACCTTCTTTAACAGCTGCATTCAAATGGTGTAGGTGCACCCACAGTGCTGTTAGGAAGGGAGTTCCAGGTTTTTGACCTATTGACAGTGAAGAAATGGCCATCTAGTTGCATAAGGATGGTGCGTTACTTGGAGGGGAACCTGTGGGTGATGGTGTTCCCTGCAGCCCTTGTCCTTCTAGGTGTTCGAGGTTGCGGGTTTAGAAAGTGCTGTTGAGGGAAGCTTGGCGAGTTGACGCAGTGCATCCTGTGGATGGTACACACTGCTGCTACTGTGCGCGAGTGGTGAAGGGAGTGAATGTTTAAGATGGTGGATGGGGTGCTGAATAGGCAGACTGCTTTGTCCTGGATGGTATTGAGTCTCTTGGGTGTTGTTGGACATGTTTACGGTCAATGGTAGCTCCCAGGATGTTGATGGTCAGGAATTGGGGAATCAGGTGTTGGGGAAATTGATGGGATTGAAGGCCGATAAATCCCCAGGGCCTGATGGTACACATCCCAAAGTACTTAAGGAAGTGGCCCTAGAAATAGTGGATGCATTGGTGGTCATCTTCCAAGATTCTATAGACTCTGGAACAGTTCCTCCAGATTGGAGGGTAGCTAATGTAACCCCACTATTTAAAAAGGGAGGTAGAGAGAAAGCAGGGATTTATAGACCAGTCAGCCTGACGTCGGTAGTGGGGAAAATTCTAGAGTCTATTATCAAGATTTTATAGCAGAGCACTTAGAGGACAGTGGTAGAATCGGATAGAGTCAGTATGGATTTACGAAAGGGAAATCATGCTTGACAAATCTACAACAATTCTTCGAGGATGTAACCAGTAGAGTTGATGAGGGGGAGCCAGCGGATGTGGTTTATTTGGACTTTCAGAAGGCTTTCGACAAAGTCCCACATAAGAGATTAACGTGTGAAATTAAAGCGCATGGGATTGGAGGTAGTGTATTGCGATGGATAGAAAATTGGTTGGCGGACAGGAAACAAAGAGTAGGGATAAATGGGTCTTTTTCCGAATGGCAGGCAGTGACAAGTGGGGTACCGCAGGGATCGGTGCTAGGACCCCAGCTATTCACAATATATATTAATGATTTAGATGAGGGAACTAAATGTAATATCTCCAAATTTGCAGATAACACAAAACTGGGTGGGAGGGTGAGTTGTGCGGAGGATGCAGAGAGGCTTCAGGGTGATTTGGACAAGTTGAGTGAGTGGGCAAATGCATGGCAGATGCAGTATAATGTGGATAAATGTGAGGTTTGGTAGCAAAAACAGGAAGGCAGATTATTATCTGAATGGCTATAAACTGAGAGGGGAAATATGCAACGAGACCTGAGTGTTCTCGTACACCAGTCACTGAAGGTAAGCATGCAGGTCCAACAGGCAGTAAAAAAGGCAGATGGTATGTTGGCCTTCATAGCGAGAGGATTCGAGTACAGAAGCAGGGATGTCTTGCTGCAATTAGACAGGGCCTTGGTGACACCACACCTGGAATATTGTGTGCAGTTTTGGTCTCCTTATCTGAGGAAGGATGTTCTTGCTATAGAGGGAGTGCAGCAAAGGTTTACCAGACTGATTCCTGGGATGGCGGGACTGACGTATGAGGAGAGATTGAGTTGGTTAGGATTATATTCGCTGGAGTTCAGAAGAGTGAGGGGGGATCTCATAGAAACCTATAAAATTCTAACAGGACTTGACAGGGTTATATGCAGGAAGGATGTTCCCGATGGTGGGGGAGTCCAGAACCAGGGGTCATAGACTAAGGATATGGGGTAAACCTTTCAGGACTGAGATGAGGAGAAATTTCTTCACCCAGAGATTGGTGAGCCTGTGGAATTCACTACCACAGAAAGCAGTTGAAGCCAAAACATTGAATGTTTTCAAAAAGGAGTTAGATATAGCTCTTGGGTCTAAAGGGATCAAAGGGTATGGGGCGAACGCCAGAACAGGCTACTGAGTTGGATGATCAGCCATGATCATAATGAATGGCGGAGCAGGCTCGAAGGGACGAATGGCCTACTCCCGCTCCTACTTTCTATGTTTTCTATGTTTCTATGAATTCAGTGATGGTAATGACATTGAATGTTGGGAGGATATGGTTAGATCCTCTCTTGTTGGAAATGGTCATTGCCTGGCACTTGAGTGGTGTGAGCAACAAATGCTGGTCTTTCCAGCGACACCCACATCCCATGAAAGAATAAATTTTAAAAAAAGTTTCTTGACACTTATCAGCCTAACCCTGAATGTTGTCCAGGTCTTGTTGCATGTGGGCATGGATTGCTTCAGTACTGTACATTCTGTTGGTCTGAGTGGAAAAGCTGAAGAGGAAAACATTTGCAAGGGAATTGCAGAGAGAGGCAAGAGTTATGGAGTAGTTACAATGAGGGACTTTAATTATCCAAATATAGACTGGGATAGTAGTAGTGTAAAGGACAGAGGGGCATGAGTTCCTAGTGTGTGTTCAGGAAAATTTTCTACAGCAGTATGTTTCCAGTCTAATGCGAGGGGAGGCGCTGTTGAGCCTGGTTCTTGGGAATGAGGTGGGACAAGTAGATCAAATATCCGTAGGACAACACTTAGGGGACAATGATCATTGTATCACAAGGTTTAGATTGGTTATGGAAAAGGACAAAGGACAATCTAGAGTAAGAATAATTAACTGGGGGAAAGTCAATTTCAATGGGGTAAGAATGGATTTGGACCAAATAAATTGGAATCAAAGGTTGGAAAGAAAAACAGTAGCTGAACATTGGCTACCTTCAAAAAAGAAATAGTTCAAGGTATACTTCCTCAAAAGGGAAAGGTAGGGCAAATAAATCAAGAGCCCCCTGGATGACAAAAGAAATTGAGATGAAGCTGAAGAAGAAAACGTGTGCTTATGACAGATGTCAGGTAGCTACTGCAATAGAGAACCAGGCTGAATATGGAAGGTTCAGAGGGAAAGTGAAAAAGCAAATAATAGAAGCAAAGAGAGAATGAAAAGAAACTGGCAGCTAACATAAAAGGAAATCCCAAAGTCTTCTACAGACATATAAATAGTAAAAGGGTGGAATCGGGCCGATTAGGGACCAAAGGGGGATTTATACACGGAGGCAGAGTGAATAGCAGAGGTATTAAATGAACACTTCATTTGTCTTTACCAAGGAAGAAGATGTTACCCAGGCCACACTGAAAGAGGGGGTAATTTATACACTAGAAGTATTTAAAATTGATAAGGAGGAGGTATTAGATAGACTGTCTATAATTAAAGTTGATAAAGCACCAGGGCCGGATAGGATGCATCCAAGGATCCTGAGGGAAGTGAGAGTGGAAATTGTAGAGGTACTGTCCATAATTTTCCAGACTTCCTTAGACTCAGGGGTGGTGCCAGAGGACTGGAGAATTGCAAATGTAACACCCTTGTTCAAAAAAGGATGTAAAGATAAGCCCAGCAATTACAGGCCAGTCAGTTTAACTTTGGTGGTGGGGAAACTTCTAGCGGGACCAAATCAGTAGTCGCGTGGAGAAATCGGAGTTAATTAAGGAAATCCAGCATGGATTTGTTCAGGGAAAAGCATATTTAACTAACTTACTGGAGTTTTTTTGATAAGGTAACTGAGAGGGTTGATGAGAGTAATGTTGTTGATGTGGTGTACATGAGCTTCCAAAAGGCATTTGATACAGTGCCAAACAACAGACTTGTGAGCAAAAGTATAGCTCATGGAATAAAAGGGACAGTAGCAACATGGATATGAAATTGGCTGAGTGGCAGGAAACAGAGGGTAGTGGTTAATGGATGTTCTTTAGGCTGGAGGAAGGTTTGTAGTGGAGCTCCCCAGGGGTCAGTGTTGGGACCCTTGCTTTTCCTATAATAATCTAGACTTTGGTGTACAGGGCACAATTTTGAAATTTGCAGATGATATGAAACTTGGAACAATTGTGAACTGTGAGGAGGATAGTGTAAAACTTCAAAAGGACATGGATAAGTTGGTGGAATGGTCAGACAAGTAGCAGATGAAGTTCAGTGTGGAGAAATGTGAAGTCATTCATTTTGGTAGGAAGAACATGGAGAGACAATATAACAAAGGGTACAACTCTAAAGGTGGTGCAAGAGCAGAGGAACCTGGGGGTACATGTGCATAAGTCATTGAAGGTGGCAGAACAAGTTGAGAGAGCAGTTAATAAAGCATACAGTATATTGGGTTTATTAATAGGGGCATAGCGTACAAGAGCAAGGAGGTTATGTTGAACTTGTATAAGACACTAGTTCAGCCTCAGCTGGAGTATTGTGCCCAGTTCTGGGCACCGCACTTTAGGAAAGATGTGAAGGCATTGGAGAGAGTACAGAAAAGATTCACGAGAATGGTTCCAGGGATGAGGAACTTCAGTTATGAAAATAGATTGGAAAAGTTGGGACTGTTTTCCTTGGAGAAGAGAAGGCTGAGAGGAGATTTGAAAGAGGTATTCAAAATCATGAGGGGTCTGGACAGAGTGGATAGGGAAAAATTGTTCCCACTCTTGAAAGGATCGAGACTGAGAAGGCACAGATTTAAAGTGATTGGCAAAAGAAGCAAAAGCGAAATGAGGAAAATCTTCTTCATGCAGCAAGTGGTTAGGATCTGGAATGCATTGCCAGAGAGTGTGGTGGAGTTAGGTTCAATCAAGACATTCAAAAGGGAATTAGACTGTTATCTGAAAAGGAAGAATGTGCAGGGTTACGGGGAGAAGGCGGTGGAATGGCATTCGGTGAATTACTCATTCGGAGAGCCGGTGCAGACACGAAGGGCCAAATGGCCTCCTTCTGTGCTGTAACAATTCTGCGATTCTGAGTAACTACCGTTAACCCCCTTCTTTCCGCTTTATAGCTAGTTTGCTATCTATTCTGTTATTTGTCCCTTTACTCCACATACATTAGTCATGAGTCTACTGTGCAGTACCTTATCGAATGCCTTTTGAAAATCCAGGTATATCAAACCTACTACATTACCCATATCTACTCTTTCTGTTACTTCAAGCATGACCTTCCCTTTTGAAATCTGTGCTGACTCTTTTATGTATTTTTGTTGTCTAGATTTTTTTTAAATTACATCCTCAAGTAAAGATTCCATTATCTTATCTATCTTATCTGCCACCAATTTTAAACTAACTGGTCTGTAGTACCCTGAATTTGTTCTATCTCCTTTTTTAAACACAGGAACAAAAAACAAAAGGGAAATACTGCAGATGCTGGAACTCTGAAATGAAAACAGAAAGTGCTGGAAATGGTCAGGAGGTCCAGCAGCATCTGTGGAGAGTTTTGATGAAAGGCCATCAACCTGAAACATTAACTCTTTTCTCTCTCCACAGATGCTGCCAGATCTGCCGAGCATTTCCAGAATTTTCTGTTTTTTAATTTCAGAAATAACAATAGTTGGTTAGCCAGTCGTTTGGCACTATTCCCTTTTCTGATAAACACATATATATATATCTTCCCTAGCTCCTTTTTTAGTATGGGTGGATGTAATCTATCCAAATCAGAGGCGTTATCCCCTCTAAGTTTGACTCATTTATCAATTTTCTCCCCCTTTTCTATCCAAAATGTCTTTACATCTTTTTTCATCTTTTCTTCTCATGTTATGTACATCCTGTTAGTCTCCCTGATAAATACTGAGGCAATGTAATTATTCAATATTTCTGCCATTTCGCTGTCATTACCTACAAGTTTAGTTTGTGCATCCCTTAGTGGGCATGGGGTAATTTTAATTTCCAAGAGCAAGTGGGTTTGGGAGTGGGTGGAAGGTTAAAAGCACTGAAATTGACAGTGGGTTGGGAAGCTGGCTCCAACCTACTGACTTGTGCATTTAACTGCATTTAATGCAGGAGATGCATTCGAGCAACCCCCTTGGAAGAAGCAAGTTGGCATTTTAAATATGTTAATAGCTCATTAACAGCTATTTTCAAAAGGGTTTTGGGTTAACTGTGGGTTCAAGGGTTTCCCGGGCTTCCTGAAATTTGCCAATGTAAACAAGGTAAGAGCACAGCAATAATCGATAGTGTTGAAGAAATGAAGGCAAAAATTACCGTTAGAACTGAAACCTCATAATATAAAAACAGAAAATATTGGAAATGGTCAGCAAGGTTCGTTACTCGGGAAGCTTGTGTGTCAGATCTCTATTTGGCATTTGTGATATATCAGACCAACATGGGTGCTGCTTATGCTGTTTTAGCTTCGATCTCAGATGAGGAGCAAGGTGACCAGCAGCATCAACAACACCAGCAGTAGCAGGAGCAGCAGCAGCCTTCTCCTCACAGACCTGCCGGAGAGAGAGGATGAGCAGAGAGGTACAGTTCACAGTCGGTGATACCAGTAACACAGAACATAGAGGCAGAGGATCAGCCTCCTTGACATGCCTGAATACCAGTTTCTCAGGAGGCTCAGGGTCTTGTGTCAGGTAATGAGAGACATTTGCATCCTGCTGGAAAAAGACCCGCTGACAACTGGACCTGGTGGCCATGCTTTACCAATGGCTGTCAAAGTCATCACTGCCCTCAGCTTCTTTGCCTTAGGTTCCTTTCAGGGATCTAGCGAAGACATTTGCAGGATTTTGCTGTCAGTCACCCACAAAGGTGATGGTTGGCATATTTGCTAGAGCAGGCAATTGTGTGAACTTTTCCACTGATGATGCCAGTCAGAGGGAGTAGGCGTTCAGGATTGTGGCTCTGGCTGGCTTCCCACAGGAGCAGGGCATCATCGACAGCAACCATGTGACAATTCAGACACCCCAGATCATTCAGGGATGTTTGTGAACTGCAAGGGTTTCCACTTCATCAATGTGCAGCTGTGTGCAACCATTAAAAGATGTTTAAGCAGGTGTGCACAAGATTCCTGGGCAGCTGCCATGATGCTTTCATTCTGTGTGAATCCATCCTCTCTGATCTTTTCACATGTCAAAGTAGGCTTACTAGATGGCTGCTCAGGGACAAGAGATACCCACTTAAAAGGTGTCTGATGACGTCTGTGAGGAACCCAATCAATAAGGCCCAGGAGCGATACAATGAAAGCCACATGAGAAAGAGATGTATCATTCAGAAAGCAATCAGCAGGCTGAAGATACGTTTCAGGTGCTGGATAGTTCTGGAGTCACACTTCATCAGCAAGGTTCTCCAAAATGTTCATGGCATGCTGCACTGTGCACAATATTGTACAGTAATGAGGTTTGCACCTTCAGGAGGAGCAAGCTTAGAGCACAGAGCCTGTTCAGAGGAGGAGTAACATACCAGTAGCGGCACACATTGCTGCCCAGGATGCCCTCAATGGCCAGGTTCAGTTAGGTTGCACAAGTGCACTCATCTGACAGCCACATGATAAACCCACTTGTTCTCCGTTCCACCCCTTCATTCAACACAAAGCAGTCCTGCAATCAACCAAGTAGCCCTTTCACAGCACTCCATCGCCAGGCATTAAATCTTGTGTTACCATTCATCATAAGTGAAAAGACGACTTGCCAGGCAGCAGGCAAAAATAGGCAAGACGGAAAAGTGGTATAAACAAACAATATTTATGTGGCTCATAAATGAAACAGAAACATAACATTCTAACATCAATGTGTATACCCTTGTGCAGCTACAAATTTTTACTCTTCCTCTTCCTAGCACTTCTGTATGATGCAATCCCTGTGGTTTCAGCAGGGGGAGAGGCAGGCTGCTCAAATCCCTGCTCTGACTGCTGAGATGCTCTTGGCCAGTGTTCTCTGGGCTTTGGAGCCCATGAGGGCCCTGCCAAACAGTGCTCCACCTGTACCTGTGCAGGGGCAGACTCAGCCATCGGAACATGAGGCAGTATATGAGGTATTGACTGCCGGTAGGGCAATAGGTGAGAAGGGAAGCGCTTTGAGCTAAGACCCATTTCCATGTTCCCTCTCACCATCATCCACTCACACTCTGCTGCTAGCAATGAACTGGAGAGCACTTTGTTGCAGATCAGTTGGGGGATGAACGGCCAAGGCTCAGGTTTCATCTATGTGGGCCTGCACGCACTCATTTGATTGCCACATTTAATGCTGCATAGAGGTGGCCACTCTTTCCATGGATGAAGACATCATCACTTAGATCTGTGACATCATGATACTCATTCTTAAGATGGACTCCTCCAATCCCTCTGCAAGTATGCACACCTGCCAGTGCATCGCACATGCTTCGCTGCTGCTTCAAAAGTATCTTCTTCATTGACGGCCCCTGAGATTCAGTATCTGCATCAAGCTAAGCAGAGCTTGGAACGTCTTGCAGTCTCTGACATGGACTCTCCACTGCTGTCCCTGTCTCCAACATCTGCTCTTACTCATTTGTGATGTACAAATCACCAGGTGAAAACCCAACTATCTTCCTTACCGGTCCAACTGAATTGTGAGTATCTGAGCTGGTGCATGGTCTGCATGAGCCCTGTGAAGGTGCATCCTCAGGGCTGAATTTTATGGGCCTTAGATGGGCTTGGAGATGAAGGATCCATATAATCAGAAGGACCATGTCCAGCTGTCTGCCTCCTCTTGGTGTTCTGTGCTCTGTTCTCCTGCAAGGAAGGAAAGAAGAGACCTATGAGTGAGAATAATTGAACGGGTGGATGTACAACATTAGTTGAGGATGACTGTGAGAGAGAGATGTGGCTTTGTATTAAGATGAGGGTGAGTGACATTGGTGGATGGACATATAGAGATGTGAGGAAGTACACAGACAGAAAGGGATGAATGCACCTGCCAGTTAATTTGATGAGTGATGTGCAGGAGTAAGCTTGAGAAGTGGAGTGAGAGGGTTGAGGTGATACAGAGATCAGAATGTAGTTGAATGTGCCACTGTACTCACCCTTCCTGCGTGAGCTAGGTCACTAAACCACTAAACCACTTTCGGCACTGAATCCAGGAATGTGACACAACGCCCTTGCTGTTCATTTACTGAGCAATCTTCAGCCACGCCTTCTTGCTTTCAGTGCTAGGATTATTGTTGATGGGGAACAGTATCTCCCTGTATGCCATTACAGACTGCAGCATTAAATCCAGGGAGGCATCAGCGAAGAGAGTCTCAGATCTGGTATGTTGGGACTCCATTACGGCACTTACTTCTTTTGTTCCCCAACCTCCACAATCCATCAACTGTGATCTTTACAATGTCCCTCTAAGTAGAGCAGTTGAAACTAACTCATGCAAGTCAACATCACGTCCACTCATGCTACTTGGTCTGGAAACCTGGAAGTCAGATGCAAATGCAGTGGCAGGGTTAAAAAGCCACTGACAGATGCACTGTAATTACTTTAGGATTCCCGTGCACTGCCAGAAACCCTTTCCCCCTCTCCCAGCGTATTATTAAGTTGAAAGTTCCCTTTTCCCCCCATCTCTATCCCGATTTTCTTTTTGTTATTAAGGCTTCAATATTATCTGTCAGGTAGGAGGAAGCAGTGGGACTGTTTTGCTATTGAATACAGGAAGAGGGACTTTACCTCAGGTGCTTCTGAATTTCAGGCCAGGATATAATTAGCTGACTGACAGACATGTAGGCCTTCTGCACCAGGCTGCAGCCAGGGAGTGGTGATGGGGTTGGTGATAGGAAAGGCAAGATGGGATATCGGAGGCATTGTGGGTGGGTGCTGGAGGGAGAGATCAGAAGGGTTGTTTGCCCGCACCATCCCCACCCCCCCATCCCAGCTGAACCAAACCCATCTTTCCTGGGGGCTAAAATTCCCTTCTATTTGACTGTAGGATTTTTTTACTATTTCTCTTTCCATTCCTGGATAATTTAATTTTGTAGTTTCTAATCGTTTTTTGGATCCTTTCCTAACTTCTTTGTATACCTTTTTATCATTCTTTCCTTTATTGTTTATGTAGTTAGTTGTATGTCTTTTACTTTAATTCCATTTTTTTTTAGCAGAATATGGGCGGTATCTTATGAGACCCGTGGAGGTGGGTTTGGAGGCAGGACCAGAAGGAAATAGGAAAGGCGCATGTTGAATCATCAGGCCAACGCATTCCCGCCTCCAGGCAATCGTGCTGGAGGTAGGGTCATACCAGCAATGGCTACCCACGCTGTTACAACAGGAAGCCAATAAGTAGCAACTAGGAGGCTAATGAAGGGGACGGGAAGGATGGCAGAGCAGCCTCCCGCTAAGTGCCAAGCTCAGCCGGAGGCTCCATGGCTCAGTACTGGGTTGCAGACACGAGAGGCCTGACCTGTAGCCCCAACAATTCCACTAGAGCAGTCTCCCCTCTGCTCCAAGGGGCTTACTGACTTTGGCCCTCATCAGTTTTAAATCTGATGCACGTCCCTGAGGGCGCCTCCACGTTGAGCCCTTGCACTCTCCTTGCTGCCCGAACAGTGACCATCTCCCCCGGTGGGGCTGCCAGCCTTCCAGAGCTGCAGGCTGCAGCCTCAGGAACCTGCCCACCATCTTTAATTGGGCTTGATTGTGCAAATGAACACTCTGCACATTTAAATTTTAAACGCTCTCATGTCCTAAGGAACATTGGATACCAGGAATGCAACAATGTTCTTGATGCCCTGTACTGCTAGGGTATTAATGACAGCAAATACTCCAGATGGAATATTTATAGAAGTTAAGATGACAGGCCATTTAATCCAACTAGTCTGTGTTGATGGATGTCCTTCATGTGATTATATAACCCCCAATCATGAATTCATTATTTGCATACAGCTGCTCAATTCTGAGTGAGTGTACTCACTGTCCATCAGCAGAAAATCCGGAAATAGTGGTGGAGGCGAGGATACCAGATGAATGTTAGTTGCATATTAATTGTGCTTAATTGTATGCAGGTGTTGGTCATTAACTGGGGATTCACTCATTCTCCTGGAAATAGGAATGGACTGAAACTCTGGTAGCTAAGTTCGGAGTGTGGCTCTAGTTCTATCCTTCACCACTTGGCTTTCTGGAGTAGAACATGGTAGCAGAGGATGTTTGCCTAAAGGTGAAGGTTGGAAACTAAGAAAAACATTTCAGACATAGAACTAAAATCCTAGAGGTCATTGTGGAAAGTGGAAGAAGCCAAGTGTAAATTGTTGGGATATGATTACCCACTGATGTTCTTGGAGTCTGAACCATATGACCAGTGAAAGAATGAAGTGGATATGTGGACACAGGTTACATTCCTACCAAAGAGAAAACAAGGTATGGTCTTGGTGTTGGCACTTCTTACCCAAAGTAAAATCAGAAGTGAAGTATTTTGTGAGCTGGATGCCGATCAGTCAGCTAGTGTTGAAGGTTTGGACATTCTATTAGAGCTTTTGGATGAAATCTACAAGATGATCTGATAAAAGCCTATGAGGAATCGACAGACTGATAAATTTTGGAAAACAGACAGTCATTCTATAGAAGAATATATCATGGACTTTAACAAATTGTACAAAAGATTGATGAAATTCAATTTGGGGGTCCTTGGATCAGTACTAGTATTTAATTATTGGATTGTGGTAAGAGAGTTGTAATTCCATGTGAATGAGGGTGGTAATGACCTAGAACTCACTGGCCACTAAGGTGGTGGCAGCAAAGACCATCAATGGCTTCAAGAGGAAATTAAATGGTCACCTGAGAGAAATAGACTTATAGGGCTACGGGGATCGAGCCAGGGAGTGCAACTGACAGCATAGCTCCATGGAAAGCTGGCATGGACTTGATGGGCCGAATGGCCTCTTTCTGTGCCGTAAATGATTCTATGACTACGAAATAGCTGGAGTAAGCCATTTTATAAGTCCTGATGTAATCTCTCATGAAATTCCTATCTATCGAGTAAACCTTCTATGAAAAAGGCACAAATTAAATGTGACATGGAGCAGAATAAGACAATTGTTTTTGGAAAGTCAGTTAATCTGCAGTTTACCCAGTCAGGATGTTATTGTATCTCCTTAACAGAATTTGATGTTTCTCAACACAGTGTTTGACAAGTATTAATGGAATCAGGTGATAAGAATCAGAGAGAAAGAAAGCAAATTGTCTTAAAGCTACATAGACAATTTGCTCACCCTACTTGTCAAAAGTTAAAAGTTCTGCTAAATGTTGAAAGTGTGGTTGATGAAGAGTATATGAGGCTAATAGAAAAGTTTAGTGGGAAGTGTGACATCTATAAAAAGTATCAAAGAGCACTACCACACCTATTGCAAGCCTTCCATTGGTCAGTACCTTTACTGAGGTAGTTGCTATGGATCTAAGACAAAGGCAGAAATATGTTCATCCTACTTTTTTTAGACTTGGTGACTTGATTTAGTAGTTCTACAATAATATACAGTTAGGACTAAAAGGTTATTATTGACAACATCATGGATAAATGAATAGGGCCAGGACTTGCAACACCAGCAAAGTTTCTGACTGATAATGGAAGGAATTTTGTCAATGATGAGTTCAGAGACATGTGTGAAAATATTAATTAAATTGAAAAAATTGATTAACTACAACTGAAAATACTTTCAACAATGGATTTTTTGAAAGGAATCATGTGATCAATGAAATGCTGGATAAAATTTTGGCTGCTTTTGCTGATAACACAACCACTAGGTGGGGCAGTACTTGCACATGCGCTAATGCAGCCTCATCGACTGAAACGTCACTGTCTGACATGTTTTTGGCAGCTGCCAGTAGTAAAGATGGCGCTGCTCAATTTATCACAAAAACAAATGTAACCCAAATGCCACAGTGGCTGCGATCGCCGTCTCCATCAAACCACGAACAGTATCCCGCTCCCTTCTGCCATCGCGCTTCTCTTCGCCACTGCCTTCCACACCCATCTGCTCACCACTTGCTCCACGCCTCCCCGCTTCACCATCCCCCGCCCCCCCCTGTGGGCCACTCGCTCCCAGCCTCGCCACTTCATCCCCTCTGCTCTGCCTCTGCCTCTGCTCCCCGCTCCCTCCATCTTCTGCTCCCCACTCTGTCCCGCTTGCAGTCTCCCTCCCCTCCCCTGCCTATCTTGTCACTCTCTCTCTCCCCCGCTTGCCCTGTGTGGGGAAGAAAGGCGGCGATTGCAGCAGGGAGCAGAAACGAGAAGTGGAATGGAGTGGGAAAGCAGAGGCAGAGCAGATGGTAGGAAGCGGCGAGGTCAGAAGCGAGTGCCCCACAGGTAGGTGGGGGGATAAAGTGGGGAGCGAGCGGTTGATGGAGGAGAATAGTGAGACAGGGAGCGAGCGGAGAGCAGACGTTGCAGTACCCAAAAACGTTTTTGCGCACATGCACAAATTAGTTCTGGCAAGCCGGGTGCTGATGTAGGCTGCGCATGTGCAGCACCACACTGACAACAATGGTCCGTTCTGTGCATGTGTGAATCTGGGAGCGTTTTGATGACGTCGGCGCTGGGTTGCATTGTCAGGAGTCACTTTCTAAAATTTTAGCTGACAAACCAGACTGCAAGTTAACAACTGCCATGATATGGGCAGTTCATGCAAAGAATTCATTCCAGATGTTTGGAAGATATAGTCCCTATCAATTAGTCTATGGGTGAAATATTGATTTGCCTTCTGTTCTGTGCACTAGAAGATATTACAATTAGTTCAATTCTTTTCTGCACGTTTGAATGCTGTACATGCAGGGAGACAGGTTTTCATCAAGGCTTGGAGAAAATTCAGAGAGAGCCGAG
The DNA here is from genome assembly GCF_036365525.1 of Heterodontus francisci. Classification (NCBI taxonomy): domain Eukaryota; kingdom Metazoa; phylum Chordata; class Chondrichthyes; order Heterodontiformes; family Heterodontidae; genus Heterodontus; species Heterodontus francisci. Next base: position 81,980,539 of record NC_090376.1, read on the forward strand.
GCATCGTGTAAGATCATCAGAGACAGAGTTTGATATACTATAAAAGTGAGGGTCAGAGGGAATGGAAAAACCCTGGTATGGTAATAGGTCCTGATGGTAAGATAGTATTTATCAAACATTGAAATCAAATTGTAAAGATTAATTCCTCATGATTAATTGGAATTAGTTATAAAATATTAGAATATGAGAACCTGATAGAACTAAAACGAGGCACCTTGTCCCTCAAATGCTCTTGTGTTTTGTGACAATCGTCCTAAGGAGCAGAGTGCGATAAATCAAGAGTGGGATCATGGTAATGTGAGTGATCATGACACACATGATGGAGCTATCACATTCACAGGCCAGTTACCCAGAATGAATACTCAGGTGACATATATTCCAGAGGGGTCCAGTGAATGTAGGAATCGGACAATGGGATGTGTAGGAAAATCTATTAACAAGATTATGCATTGGTTGAATGTTCAGATAATGGCCAAGGAATCAAGTCAATGGACTGGCAGAATGGAGTGAAAGAATGAAAAGTAAGAAAGCGCAGCAGAAGGACTGATTGTGAATCCGGAACTCTTGCGTCAGAAAACGATCCCGTCCTGGAGAAAGAACCTGCTGTAGTGCAGGAGGGAGATCTTGCAGTAATAGGCCTGACAGACATATAATTGGAAGTAGTGGCCATAGCTTGAATACATTAGACAACGAAATAAAGACCACAGAACAGAACTAGAAGTAGAAGTCCTCAAGATCATGAAGTTTTAGTGGCTGCCAATAAATTTGAGGATGAGCTAAGAAGAGAAGCAAAACAAAGGGAGTTCGACAGTTGGAAAGAGTGTGGAGGTTATTTTGAGATATCAGATAAGGGCCAACCAGCTTTGTCATATAAGTGGATTTGTACTGAAATAGTCCTTGCAGATAGGACTTAAAAGCTAAAGCGAGATTAGTTGCTAGGGATTTTGAAGAGCAACTTGGTGATACAGATATTAGAGTAGATTCTCCCACAGCTGGAAAAGTAATTTAAAAAATACTTTTAGCTATTCTGGCCACATTTTTATGGGAGTGTAGGTCAATCAACATAAAAGCTGCATTTCTGCAGGGTAATAGTTTTCAGAGAATATGGAAACTAAACAACTGCATCTATGGCCCGAATGATGCTTTCAGCTAAAAGCAGATCCTGCAATGTTTTATTGGTATCATAAAGTAAAACTTTTAGGCATCTTCGTGATGTATGGTTTCATAATATGTCTGATGGGTGAAAATGGGAAATGTTGTCCTTTTAGCTTGGGAGTCTAAGAACATAAAAAAGGGTTGTTAAAAGTTCTCTGGCTACCAAAACACTGGCTTTTGTGGAGGCATTAGATATGGGATTCTATATTTTAAGTGACATTCTGTATGATGGGCATACTGAAGATGGTATACCCATTGAATGTTATGTAAATAATCCTTCATTGTGGGATAATGTACAAAAACGTGTGAGTGAGAAAAACTTGCAGGTTGACCTTGCTGACTTGAAACAAGTGCTGGAGAGAAAGTAAATCTCTAAAATTAAATGGGTGGATGCAGTCATTAATTGTCAGATTGCTTTACAACAAGAAATGCATTTAAGAAAAAATTGTTAGGGGTCCTGGAGGAGGGGCGACTCGCAGTGTAATGCTTTGTACTGAAAAAGGAGGTATTTGTTTTGAAATTTTGGTTGAACATTTAAACTCAAAATTTTATTTAAAGAGAGAGAAGGGAATCTGTCAACTGCGTTGTTGTATGATTGCCTTTAAGAGTGATATCCCTTTAAGATCTTAGTATGCTAATGAGCTAAGTACCAGGACATAGTCATGTGACTCAAAGCCAGAGTCACTCTGCAACTGTAACACCAGAGTAAGGTTCTGTAAATAGTTTTCTCTATACTGTACATAATAGTTTAGCTATAATTAACCTGTTTGAGATCTTCAACAAACTGGACTCCACGCATCTCTTTCATGTTGCATCAGACAACATCAAGAATTCATTGTATGGTGGCAGCTGTGGTGAGAAGACAAAGTCTAAGTTGAAGACCACAGATCAAACAGCTCTAAAAATGACCCTCCTACAGCCAAAAAGGGAAAGTTCAACAGAAATACTGACCCAAACAGTGGACAGAAAAAAGAACCTACCTCCAACTGTAGAAGACAAATCACGAAAAGACAGGCTGCAAGTAAATCAGGTGAGTCATTGTGCCATTGTTTGAGAGATATTGGTTTTAAAGAAAAGCCTTGAAGTACCTTAAAAGATTGATTTTTTTCTAAAGACACCGTAAGAAAAAATGGGGAAGATACGATTCCTCCTCCAGGCTGATTGAGGTGCCATTACAGGAGGTGTCCTATTGCAAAAAGTGCAGGAAAACCCCAATTACTGCAGAGCCTTCATCCACACAGCCAAAGTTTAAAAAACTCATTAAGTCACTTGAGCATGAAGAAGAGTTTCCATTTACACAGCCACAGCTATTAAAAAACCATGAAACCACTTGAGCGTGAATAACACAAACACACCCTTGCAAAAAAGAAATTGAACTGCTGAGTGAACAGCTGTGTAAAAGACAAGCTTAAGTGCTGCAAGCAAGATAAATATAGAGCATTGTCAAACACCTCCTCCTCTCAATCCAAGCAGCTAGTCTAAATAACAGAGACTTTTTTAAAGGGGAAACATTGCAGAGTATAGAACAAGTCTTAAAGCAGGTTATAAGCAAAGGAACAGCAGGAAGATGGATACCAAATTTCCCAGTATGAATTGGAAGGCCATGGATATCCTATCCAAGTTCGAAATTTTTAAACAGAGAATGCAATTATGCTTCGCAGATCAAGTGATTGTTGAATCAGAGAAACAAGCTCCAAAAATATAGATAGCAGGTAGAAATGAAAGATTACACAGAATCAATACCTCTGGCCTATCTGAAGCAGACCAGAAGGATCCCGCAAAGATATAGAAAGTGCTAGAAGATCAACTCCGATTAAGAGAGAATTTTAGAATTGACCATTTGCAACTGATGTCCTACAGCAACAGCCACAGGAATTAATAAACCAGTTCATCAGTAGATGCTGTAGTAAGGGCACGAATGAGATTTTTCAGAAACTGAGCTATCAAAGTGACTAATGAAGTTGGTAATCGTCTCAACGCCATTGAAGTGTTTCAGAAAAATGCCTTGGGGGAAAAAGAAATGTCACAGCATTGATGCACTGCTGGAAAATGGCAGGAAATACGAAGCCATTGTACCTGGACAATAGCATCTGCAAGCACTAGGTGCAGCCGACAGTATCGGCTTGATAACGAGATCAAAAATAGCAAGGAAGCTATGTGGCAAGTGTGGTTTGTCCCACTCACTGCAAAGTTGTCCTGCATTTCAAGACCTGTGCAAGGCATTTTTTTTTTAGATACAGCACTGAAACAGGCCCTTCGGCCCACCAAGTCTGTGCCGACCATCAACCACCCATTTATACTAATCCTACACTAATCCCATATTCCTACCACATCCCCACCTGTCCCTATATTTCCCTACCACCTACCTATACTAGGGGCAATTTATAATGGCCAATTTACCTATCAACCTGCAAGTCTTTGGCATGTGGGAGGAAACCGGAGCACCCGGAGGAAACCCACGCAGACACAGGGAGAACTTGCAAACTCCACACAGGCAGTACCCAGAATTGAACCCGGGTCGCTGGAGCTGTGAGGCTGCGGTGCTAACCACTGCGCCACTGTGATTGAAATTTTTGAGCAAGTAACAAGAAGGATTGATGAGGGTAGTGCAGTGGATGTGGTCTACATGGATTTTAGTAAGTCATTTGATAAAGTCCCACTTGGCAGACTGGTCAGAAAAATGAAAGCCCATGGAATACAGGGTAATGTGGCAGGTTGGATCCAAAATTAGTTCAGTGAGAGGAAACAAAGGGTAGTGGTCGTCGGATGATTTTGTGAATGGAAAGCTGTTTCCAGTGGCGTTCTACAGGGCTCAATGTTGGGTCCCTTGCTGTTTGTGGTATATATTAATGACTTGGACTTAAGTATGGGAGGCATGATTGGGAAATTTGCTGATGACACAAAAATTGGCCGCGTAGTTGATAGCGAAGAGGATAGCTGTAGACTGCAAAATTATATCAGTGGTTTAGTTGAGTGGGTGGAAAAGTGGCAAATGGAATTCAATCCAGGGAAGTATGAGGTAATGCATTTGGGGAGGGCAAACAAAGCGAGGGAATACACAATAAAAGGGAGGATATTGAGAGGGGTAGAAGAAGTGAGAGACCTTGGAATGCATGTCCACAGGTCCCTGAAGGTGGCAGGACACGTAGATAGAGTGGTGAAGAAGGCATATGGAATGCTTTCCTTTATTGGCCGAGGTATAGAATACAAAAGCAGGGATGTAATGCTGGAACTGTATAAAACGCTGGTTAGGCCACAGTTGGAGTATTGCGTACAGTTCTGGTCACCACATTGTAGGAAAGACATAATTGCTCTGGAGAGAGTACAGAGGAAATTTACAAGAATGTTGCCAGGGCTTGAAAGTTGCAACTATGAGGAAAGATTGGATAGGCGAGCATTGTTTTCCTCAGAACAGAGGAGGCTGAGGGGTGACTTAATTGAGGTGTACAAAATTATGAGGGGCCTAAATAGAGTAAACTGGAAATAACTTTTTCCCCTAGCAGAGAGGTCAAGGGGGCACAGATTTAAGGTGATTGGTAGAAGGATTAGAGGGGACATGAGGAAAAGTTTTTTCACCCAAAGGGTGGTGGGTGTCTGGAATTCACTGCCAGGAATGATGTTGAAGGCAGAAACTCTCAACTCATTTATAAGGTACCTGGACTGTGATGAAACATAGGTATAATAGGGTTAATTAGGTAGAATTTAGATATAATTAATACATTATACCTTTTGGAATTAAAGATTGAATAAATGGTCAGTTTTCAAGACCCATTGAAATTCTCTTTTAAGGGCAGAGTTAAAAATCCATAAACATCCCTGTTACAATAGAATGTGAACCAGAAATACCTTTTAAGTTTAAAAAAAATCAATTCCAAGGTCTCTGTTACAATGGAATTAGAAAATGAAACACACCGAGACATGCTATACGTGGTCCGTACTGATAACTATAATCTTAATTGGTTGATAGTCTTAGTGATATAGACAGACTGACTTAAGAGGATGGTACAAGGTTCCATCAAAGGACCATCACAGATGATCAATCACAAAATGGAATGATACTTACAAAAACAGTTACCAAATAAACCCAATTACAAACATTTTGACCAGATAAAAGCTCACAACTCCAAGAAAAGGGAATTCTCAGCAAATAAATTAAGTAGGAATGGTAGCTAATGATGTTACCATATATGGACAACAAAAGTGGGAAAATCACACACAGAAAGGTGGCACTTACAATACAAAAGATGAGATGATAGATTCGAAACAGTATGAACTTAATTTTTGAATCGAAAAACCAGAAGTATTGAATTCCTCATCAGTGCTTCTCAACCCTCTGTCATGCTGACTGCATGACAAGAGAATTCTGCTCTTAACTGAGAGTGTTTTGCTAAGCAGGAGGCTTGCTTGGGGAATTTAAGCTAAGTTTACTTTGAATTTTGATGGATATTCTAAGATATTTTGCTGTAACATTGTCAAGGTTGAACTTTTGGATTCTATTTTAGAAATAAGATTATGTTTTACATCTCTTAGTAATCTGATATTGTAGTATACTTAGCCACTTAAAGTGTACTGCCTGTTCAATTCTCTAATATATATATAAAAGTTAATAAATTGTCTCATGTAGCATTCTGTATACAACTACAAGAAATCCCTCTCTGTGTCTCCTTAAGTGGGAAGATACTTATTGAAGAGAGTTTCCCAGACCCTTATAATATCTGGGATATTTGTGACTGAGCTATAATTATTTTTAAAATAGGCTATCTGAAGATAGGAATATTCTGTGTTAGTTTTCTTTCTTTGAGGGAAGACCAGTTCAGTTCTTCAGACCCAAACAAGTGTCTGTAGGAATCTGTCTAGTTTGAACTTAATTAAAGGAGATCCACATGGATGTATGCTTGATTCGGTTTAGACCCGATATGAGGTTAAAGTCATAAATTATTTCAGGACATGCACTTGAAGTGCTGTACCCTGCAAAGCTATGGACCAGGTGCTGGAAAGTGGGATTAGACTGGGAGGCTAGTTTTTTTGGCCAACGCAGACATGATGGGCTGAATGGCCTCTTTCTGTGCCGTAATATTTCTATGGTTCTAAAAGGACAACGAGGGATGGGGCCGTACTGGACCTGGTATTGGGGAATGAGCCCGGCCAGGTGGTCAAAGTTTCAGTAGGGGAGCATTTCGGGAACAGCGACCATAATTCCATAAGTTTTCAGGTACTTGTGGATAAGGAAAAGAGTAGTCCTCGGGTGAAGATGCTAAATTGGGGGAAGGCTAATTATAACAATATTAGGCAGGAACTGAAGAATTTAGATTGAGGGTGGCTATTTGAGGGTAAATCAACATCAGGCGTGGGAGTCTTTCAAACATCAGTTGATTAGAATCCAGGACCAGCATGTTCCTGTGAGGAAGAAGGATATGTTTGGCAAGTTTCGGGAACCTTGGATAACGTGGGATCTTGTGAGCCTCGTCAAAAAGAAAAAGGAAGCATTCGTAAGGGCTGGAAGGCTAGGAACAGACAAATCCCTTGAGGAATATAAAGACAGTAGGAAGGAACTTAAGCAAGGAGTCAGGAGGGGTAAAAGGGATCATGAAAAGTCATTGGCAAACAGGATTAAGGAAAATCCCAAGGCTTTTTATACGTATATAAAGAGCAAGAGGGTAACCAGGGAAAGGGTTGGCCCACTCAAGGAGAGAGAAGGGAATCTATGTGTGGAGCCAGAGGAAATGGGCGAGGTGCTAAATGAGTACTTTGCATCAGCATTCGCCAAGGAGAAGGACTTGGTGGATGATGACCCTAGGAAAGGAAGTGTAGATAGTCTCAGTCATCTCATTATCAAAAAGGAGGAGGTGTTGGGTGTCTTGCAAAGCATTAAGGTAGATAAGTCCCCAGGGCCTGATGGGATCTACCCCAGGGAGGCAAGGGAAGAAATTGCTGGGGCCTTGACAGAAATCTTTGCATCCTCATTGGCTACAGGTGAGGTCCCAGAGTACTGGAGAATAGCCAATGTTGTTCCTTTGTTTAGGAAGGGTAGCTAGGATAATCCAGGAAATTATAGGCCGGTGCGCCTTACGTCAGTGGTAGGGATATTAGAAGAGAGGATTCTTCGGGACAGGATTTACTCCCATTTGGAAACAAACGGACCTATTAGCAAGAGGCAGCATGGTTTTGTGAAGGAGAGGTCGTGTCTCATTAATTTGATTGAGTTTTTTGAGGAAGTGACAGAGATGATTGATGAAGGAAGTGCAGTGGATGTTATCTATATGGACTTCAGTAAAGCCTTTGACAAGGTCCCTCATGGTACAAAAGGTGAAGTCACACGGGATCAGAGGGGAGCTGGGAAGATGGATACAGAACTGGCTCTGTCATAGAAGACAGAGGGTAGCAGTGGAAGGGTGCTTTTCTGAATGGAGGGATGTGACTAGTGGTGTTCTGCAGGGATCAGTGCTGGGACCTTTGCTCTTTGCAGTATATATAAATGATTTGGAGGAAAATGTAGCTGGTCTGATTAGTAAGTTTGCGGACGACAGAAAGGTTGGTGGAGTTGCGGATAGTGATGAGGATTGTCAAAGGATACAGCAGGATATAGATTGGTTGGAGACTTGGGCGGAGAAATGGCAGATGGAGTTTAATCCGGACAAATGTGAGGTAATGCATTTTGGAAGATCTAATGCAGGTGGGAAGTATACAGTAAATGGCAGAACCCTTAGGAGTATTGACAGGCAGAGAGATCTGGGCGTACAGGTCCACAGGTCACTGAAAGTGGCAACGCAGGTGGATAAGGTAGTCAAGAAGGCATACGTCATGCTTGCTTTCATCGGTTGGGGCATAGAGTATAAAAATTGGAAAGTCATGCTGCAGCAGTACAGAACTTTAGTTAGGCCACACTTAGAATATTGTGTGCAATTCTGGTTGCCACACTACCAGAAGGACATGGAGGCTTTGGAGAGGGTACAGAAGAGGTTTACAAGGATGTTGCCTAGTCTGGAGGGCATTAGCTATGAGGAGAGGTTGGATAAACTCGGATTGTTATCACTGCAACGACGGAGGTGGAGGGGCGACATGATAGAGGTTTACAAAGTTATAAGCGGCATGGACAGAGTGGATAGTCAGAAGCTTTTTCCCAGGGTGGAAGAGTCAGTTACTAGGGGACATAGGTTTAAGGTGAGAGGGGCAAAGTTTAGATGGGATGTGTGAGGCAAGTTCTTTACACAGAGGGTGGTGAGTGCCTGGAACTTGTTGCCGGGGGAGGTGATGGAAGCAGGTACCATAGAGACGTTTAAGAGGCATCTTGACAAATACATGAATAGGATGGGAATAGAGGGATACGGTCCCCGGAAGTGCAGAAGGTTTTAGTTTAGGCAGGCATCAAGATCGGTGCAGGCTTGGAGGGCCGAATGGCCTGTTCCTGTGCTGTACTGTTCTTTGTCCTTTGTTCTTTGTTCTTTGACACTGGGCCCGCCTATGCAGGAAATCTGGCTCCACAGATGCAACCAGAAGTCACAGTAGGACACAAGCAAACAGAAGACAGGTGCAGCAACAGGGCAACAGCAGCAAGGAGAGCTCCAGAGACCTGCGTAAATGCAAGACGATACAAGAAATCCACCGCGAAATGGACCTGAGACAAGACCCAGAGAGAAGCAATTCTCAGTCAGACGATGAACAGGCGTTTCACATTGTGGACCTAAAACAGCATGTTGATGAAATCAAGCAACTGGAAGCTTTTGCTACCATTAATATCATGTGCCCAAAGACTGCTGGCATACATACACTCAGGGTTAAGATTAACACTGGTGCGAGTGCAAATATCCTACCAGTCCAAATCCTGAAGGGTATGTACCGGAGTCATTGGAAATCGATGAATGCCAAGTTAACTGCAGTCCCACTCCTTGCAGTGGCACACTAACAATGCAGTGCAGCTATGGCAAGTCAGCATGGAAACCACAAATATTTTATCTGGTAGACACGAGCAGACCAGCAGTGCAGGACTACCAGCGTGTAAAGACCTCAACATCATAACTATCCACGAGGTGACCAAGGTACTGATTACAGCAGAAGAGACCAAAGGTGAGTCACAGTTCCTCCAGAATCTCAGTGGTTCTGGTTTGGAAAATATCAGCCCCTCCTCAGAGACACCACACCAAGAGAATGAAGATCCAAACTCAGATGGTGAGAGTTCTTTGTCAACAGACAGTGTTTCATCATGCTCCAGCGACTTAGAAGAGATTGACATTGTCACTACTAAGAAGCAACGACTGGCAGTGGGGAACATTGCCAAGGGGAAATCTCCAAGGACCAGAACCTGCTCGCAGACTCTGTCCAGCATCAAATGGTGCAGTCTGGAAACCCAGCAACAGCACAGCTATGCTGCACCCTCACCTCTGTTATCCAGAGAACTGCCAGCACCAACACATGCCAGAACAGACAGGTATCACCAGGAGGCCAAGTACTCCTCCCCCAACAAGTTCTCAACCTTGAGCCCCAGGCCTTCAGACGTGGAAGATCAGGAGAGACGAAGGACATGAAATTTCCTGAGGAGGCAGAGGGGGAATGAGTTGAAGCACTGTCTGTTGGCTCTTCGAGATGAGGTGCCAGAACTTTTCAAGAATGACATGGCCTCAAAAGCTGAGATGCAAATTATCCAAGGAAGAGTTGTCAAACCACCAAAATGATATGTGGACTCTTAAGCTTCTGAACATGTAAAGTTCATAATCTCTATACCTGTGTAAATAATTTTGATATCTAATTTTATGTGTTTTTTACTTTTAGCATACAAGACTTATCTTTGGAAAGAAAGGCGATGTTGCATAATTGCCTTTAAGAGTGATGTCCCTTAAGGTCTTAGTATGCTAATGAGCTAAGTAGCAGGACATAGTCATGTGATTCAAAGCCAGAGTCACTCTGCAACTGTCGCACCCAGAATAAGGTTCTGTAAGTAGTTTGTTCTGTACTGTATATAATAGTTAAGCTGTAATAAACCTGTTTTTGATCTTCAACCAACTGGACTCCATGCATCTCATTTATATTGCATCAGCCAACATACAGAACACAATACATGTATTTTTTAAAATTCTTTCATGGGATGTGGGTGTCACTGGCAAGGCCAGCATTTGTTGCCCATCCTGAATTGCCTTTGACAACTAAGCCACTTGCTAGAGACCGTTTCAGAGGGTAGTTAAGAATCAACCACATTGTTGTAGTTCTGGAGTTACATGTAGGCCAGACCAGGTAAGGATGGCAGATTTCCTTCCCTAAAGAAAATTAATGAACTAGATGAGTTATTATGACAATCGATGATAGTTTCATGACACCATTACTGTGACTAGCTTTCAATTCTGGGATATTTATTAATTAATTGAATTTAAATTCCACAAGCTGCCATGGTGCTCTCATCTGCACAGAAATATCATTCAATATACAGTTCTCATTTCTTTGCAGAAAAAATAGGTACTAATATGCATTAACTAATGAACAGAGGAAAAATATTGAATATCTGCCCTTATCAGTGGTCAGGAAAGGCACTATAAAAATCACAGACATGTTACAGTACAGAAGGAGGCATTCATCCCAATGTGTCTACAACAGCCCTCCGAGTAAACAGTTCACAGCACCATTCCACTGCCTTCTCTCCATAACCCTGCACATTCCTCCTTTCCCGATAACTATCTAATTCCCTTTAAATGCTTTGTTTGAGCCTGCCTCAACCATACTCACTGACAGTGTATTCCAGATGCCAAACACTCACTGCATTAAAAAAATTTCATTACTTCTTTTGCCAATTATTTTAAATTTGTGCCCTCTTGTTCTTGATCCTTTCACGAATGGGAACAGTTTCTCTCTACCTACTCTGTCGAGGCTCCTCATGATTTTGAATACCTCTATCAAATCTCCTCTCAGCCTTCTCTTCTCCAAGGAAAAAAGTTCTAACTTCTCCAATATATTTTCGTAAATAAATTTCCTCATCCCTGGAACCATTCTCATGAATCGTTTCTACACTCTCTCCAATGCCTTCACACCTTTCCTAAAGTGCGGCACCAAGACCTGGACACAATACTCCAGTTGAGGTCGAACCAGTGTTTTACACATGTTTAACATAACCTCCTTGTTCTTGTATGCTATGCTCCTATTAATAAAGCCTAGGATACTGTATGCTTTATTAATCTCTCTCTCATCCTGCCCTGTCACCTTCAATGACTTATGCACACATACAGCTAAGTGCCTTTTCTCCTGCACCCCCTTTAGAATTGTACCCTTAATTTTATATTGTCTCTGTGTTCTTCCTACCAAAATGAATCACTTCACACTTCTCCAAATTGAATTTCATCTAGCACTTGTCCACCCATTCAACCAACTTGTCTATGTCCTTTTGAAGTTCCACACTCCCTTCCTCACAGTTCACAATGCTTCCAAGGTTTGTATCATCCACAAATTTTGAAATTGTGCCCTGTACAGCAAAGTCTAGATCATTAATATATATCAGGAAGAGCAAGGGTCCCAACACTGACCCCTGGGGAACTCCACTACAAACACTCTTCCAGTCTGGAAAATAGCCATTAAACACTACTCTCTGTTTCCTATCACTCAACCAATTTCATATCCATGTTTCTACTGTCCCTTTGATTCCATGAGCTATAACTTTGCTCACAAGTCTGTTATGCGGTACTGTATCAAATGCCTTTTGGAAGTTCACGTACACCATATTAACAGCATTACCCTCTCTGTTACTTCTTCAAAAAACTCCAGCAAATTAGTTAAACAAGATTTCCCTTAATAAATCTGTGCTGGCTTTCCTTAATTAACCTTCATTTGCCATGTGACTATTAATTTTGTCCCGAATTATTGTTTCTAGAAGTTTCCCCACCATCAAAGTTAAACTGACTGGCCTGGGCTTATCCTTACACTCTTTTTTGAACAAGGGTGTTACATTTGCAATTTTCCAGTCCTCTGGCACTACCCTGAGTCTAAGGAAAATTGGAAAATTATGGTCAGTGGCTCTGCAATTTTCACTCTCACTTTCCTCAGTATCCTTGGATGCATCGCATCCGGTCCTGGTGCCTTATCAACTTTAATTACTGACAGCCTATCCAATACCTCCTGCTTATCAATTTGAATCCTTCTGGAAATGTGAATCCTTTTTTTCTTTTTCTTATGAGACACCATGATAGAAGTGACTGAGTGAGATACAGAATATGGCCTGGCTGATGCAAACCATAATGTCCAGGAAGATATGTTAATCACTTTTGTTCATTGCACCAATGATTGTATTTAACTTGTGTTAGAAGTAGCACTTCTGCTGGTCATACAAACAAATAACATACTGTTTTGGTAACAACAAATGCTTTAAGATGCCGAAGCATTAAGCATGTTTGTTTTCTTCTTACAGAAAGGCATGATCGACCTGGTTATTAAAGATTATAACCTTTATCACAGGACAATGCTGATCACTCAAAGCAGACACCAGCCCAGTGTGTCACATTTCAGAGGGTGATATTCAGCTTGTAGAGGTCATACTGAGCAGTGAAGTGGTTGGGGCAGAGGTGGTGGATGATGAAGGGCAGACCTTTGTTGAGCAGAGTGTTACGACCAGGTGAGAAGAGGATCTAAGGTTCCCTCTCAGCCTTCACCTGGTCTTATTGTAACAGGATTTTATTTTAAACACACTTTTTGAAGCTCTCCCTTAGTGAATCCTTGTTCACTTCTTTCCAAATGTAAGGCAAAGAAACCAGCCAAACAGGTTTTCTTAGCTTTAAAGAAAATAGGTTGAACTTTATTAAACTTCAACTCTAATTCGGTTAACGCCTACGGATACGCGACGCTCCCACACTAGCATGCATCCACGATACACACACACAGATAGAGACAGAAAAGAGCAGAAGAAATAAAGTGGAGAAGTTTGAGGTAATATCTGAAGATGGTTTTGGTTACTGTTCTTCGAACTTGCTGTAAAGTCCTCGATTGTAGGTAGGTCTTGCTTTTCTTTAGGGCCCAGTATTCTTCTCAAACCTTATTCGATGCAGAAGACGTTTCTCTCTTGAAGTTCATGTGTCCTCAGTGGGTCCAGAGGCCTGTGAGAAAGAGATGGGAGCAGACAGGAGAGGTCTTCTCACTCCAGGAGCAAACAGTCATTCTCCGTTCAACCAGTTTGTACAATTCAGAAAAACCCAGGTTGCCAAGCAGGTTAGTTATGTGACTAGCTGGTCTGACCACGTCTCTTTGTGGATTCTCTTGTCTTAGCCGACCCTGGAATGTTTCTTCTTACACACAATACCTGGTGCTCAAAGTCCATTCTGGGTTAAATTGGAGCAGGGAATAGTCCCTTTGTCCCTCCAAGCACGGTCTGTTAGTATGCAAAAATATTTTTCCAGCCACGTGTCTGGTGGTTTTTTAACAAGTCCTTTCTTCACTCCAGTGACAGTTTTATATCAATGTTCATATGACAAAATTAATATGCCTCATTCTTGGCAGATGGGGGCCTGCATGACAAGAAGTTAAGTGTACTTCCGCTGTTCACTTTGGGATTCTATCACAAGCCAACCATGAATTGCAGGGCACTACTTGAGAAGTGCAGTTCAAACAGAAATCTTGCTTCAGTGCACAAATAAGGAGAAACTGGGATGGAACAAGTTGCAAATTCTCCAACCTGCTTTGCTAGGGATGGATTTTGTGTTGGAGGCGGGGCGCCTGGCACTGGACCAAAAAGGCGGGGGCAACCCCACCTCAGCCTTTTTGCACGCCCCTTCCCCCCCCTCCCCCCACCCCCAAAGCGGTCTTTTAACCTCCAGGTTTCCTGCACCAGGATCCCTGTCCCTTTAAAGATAGGGATCCCGCCTCCAGGAGCTGCGTGACAATCAGACAGCCGGCAGCTCCGGCAGAGCCACCAGGAGCAATGCCACTGCCGGTAATGCAGAGGCCTTGGATCCAGACCCAGCGCTAGAACACCAGAGCAGAGGTAGATAAGGCAGGATTGCTGGGGCCAGTCCGGAAGGCCCTGGTGAGGGGGTCGGGGGGTGGAGGTGGGTCATGCAGTCCAAAGGATGGGGTTCTGGGGGATAATGTGATTCCTGGTAAGGGTCCTCCATGCGCCACAAAATGCCCATGAAGGAGGCCCCCCACCCCCCCGCAAGTCCGCAGGGAGGGCACCTCATGTTTCAAGGCATCCTCCCCATGTGGCGGAGGCACCCCACCCACCCCCAGCTGCTACTACGATCCCAGCAGCGGCGGGAAGATGCCCTTAATTGGCTGATATTAGTTCACTTAAAGGCCTCACTTGGCCTCTGGGTGGGAAGGCCATCATCAGCCTATCCCACTTCCGGGAAGATCAATTGGCGACGGGCCCTCTGCCATCCTCCCCCAACGTCCCCCAACGTCACCCAACCACCCATTGTGATACTCCATGCCTCCCCGCCTCCGATCCCACCTCAGGGGGCCACATAAAATCCCAGCCCCAGTGTGTACAATAAGAGCTGACTGCCCTACTAACTGCCACTCAACAACAATCAAAGCCAAAGGCATCTTCAGGGGAAAGCTCAGGCATAAAGAATGAGAACATGGTAGCAGCATCTCTCATCAATGCTCTGGCTGATATTGACTAAATATATTGAGATCCACTCATATCAAAATAAATGATGGCTTGGAGATAGAATAAAGACAATTATATCTGATTCAGTGACCTCACAGAAGTGCTCCCACAGGCCAATGGGCCGTGGGCTTTAAGAATACAAGAACATAAGAAATAGGAGCAGGAATAGGCCACACTGAACCTCAAGCCTGCACCACTATTCAGTATCATGACTGATCTTTAACCTTAACTGAATGTTTACATGTAGAATGGAATTAGTTCAATGTAAGACATCCAGATAGCAGTTGTTCCAGTCCCAAATTTCAGTTCTGCACACTGAAAGCTTACCATTTGCTTAATGATGATCAACTGGTCTGATACATTTATTTGAGTTTTAGCATATATTTATTTCATTCACCTTAAAAATCACTTATAACATCATCACCAATATACACCTGGGCTCTCCAATTCAAGAGACTGAATTGTAAATTTATTCATTTCAATGTGTGAATAGTTATAGCTTCCAAAGATCAATACTTAGAACTTCAATGCTGCTGAACCTGATCCTGCACTGCTTCTACATCATGACAAGGACATTGTCATGTGATAGACCTTCTGAAAAATTGCCTCATCATTGACTCACTATTACATTTGCATTTCAGGACTGCCTACCCTTTCTCCTGCTGCTGCGTTATGAGGCACTGGTAGTTATATACATGCTCTGAGGCAGCCATTTCCTCTGTGAGATTCACTTCTGTCAGTATTGTGATGATACTTCAAAATCTTAGGCTTTGCTTATTTCATAAACTGCAAGTTTGATTGGAAGTTGAATATTCCTTTTATGATTTGACAAAACTGTAACAAGTAAATATTTGTTTTTTTCCAGCTTTCATTAGTTTTCACAAACCCATTTTTGGACAGGAACAATCCTCCAAGCAAAACTGAAAATGGGTGAACAGCACATTAGCATTTCTTCTAGAAGCACAGTAATGATTATGCAGATCTACTTTCTGCTAAGATTATTAAACAGAGAAAAATATAGGGGGATATTTAACAGAAAGGCAAAATAGTTGCTTGTAAAAACTACAGGGATAAACTGAAATGTTTTCTGTAAATTCTGCTATTCCTTTTTATGGCTTATTAATTCTTGTCAGAGAACTTTATAGAGGGAAGACATCACAGTTTTTTGCTGGCAAACCATCAAATAACTAGGTAGGAATTAACTCACTCACTAGCTGGTATTAAGTCAGTGATCATGCAGTTTGGGCAGCATCTGTTTCAACAATAATGATTGCTTTTATTTATATAATGCATTTAATATGGAAAAAAATCCTAATGCCCTTCACAGTAGCAGAATCAAAAAGTGAACGCCAAACCAAACAAGGAGGTATTAAGAGGGATGACCAAAAACTTGGTCAAAGAAAGGGGTTTTAAGGAAGGTTTTAGAGAGCAGAAAGAGGTGGTGAGGCAGAGGTTTAAGGAAGGAATTCCAAGGTGTGTGGCCTAGATGTCTGAAGTCATGACCATCAATTGTGTGGTAACAGAAGCTTCAGATGTAGAAAAGGCTAGAGCCAAAGGAATGAACCATTAGGAGGGAAGGGTTGAAGGACTGAAAGACTTTTAGATATGTTGAATTTTATAGATGGTGGAGGATTGTAGGCTGGTCAGGAGAGCAGTAGAATAGAATCTGGAGGTTTCTGGATGAGGGTTTCAGCAGCAGATGGGCTGAACTTGGAGTATAGGTGAGCAATATTATCGAGATGGAAGTTGGCAGTCTTTGGGATAAAGAGGATATGAGGTCCAGAAGCTCAGGCCGGGTTGAATAAGACAGCAAGACTGTGAACAGTGAACCAGCCACACACAGTGGCCAAGGAGAGGAATTGATGACAAGGGTACAGAGTTCATGTTGAAGATGGCTTTGCTATTTTAAATGTTTAGCTAGAGGGAATTTCAGCTCATCTAAGATTGAATGCTGGACAAGCAACCTGACAGCATAGAAGCAGTGAAGAGATCAAAAGAGGCAGTGGAGAGGTACAGCTGGATGTCATAAGTATACATCTGGAACATGACCTCTTGGACTTGATTGTAACACATCTTCCCCACCCCCAGCAACATTGGGTGAGGGACAGGCTCATGCTGTGGGGTTTCCAGCAGCAGATCCTAGGCAAGAGGTGCCTACCGGTCAAGTTAAGTGTCAAAGATCTTCTTCGAGCACTCCTTGTGTCCCTCAGGCCTTACAAGGAAGTCTTTGGCTTCCCTCAGCCACAGCCATGGCCCGATTGTTTCCTCTCTACCCCAAACACACCCTCCCTACCTCTTCCTCCCCATGGCGTTTTGGAGCTTCCATTCTGTATTCACTGCCAGTGACCGTGTCCATCAGAGTATTTAAAATGAAGTGCTGCTGTTAAGATCGCAGGGCCTCCACAACCCCAGCTTTGCCAGGTTTCATTGTGCTTCCCCATACTCCCCACGCCTCCCCATTAACAATGAGGCCCTTGCCTCTGTATTCCAATGGGCGACACATTGATGAAGAAATGGAGAGGCCCAAGGACATATCTTTGGGGGATTCCAAAGGCAACTGTGTGGGGAAGGAACTGAAGCCATAGAGATACCCTGGGTACAATTGGATAGGAACCAAGCGGGGGCAGCTCCACTGAACTACCCAACAAAGGAGAGGGGTTGGAGGAGGGTGTTTTGGTTGACTGTCACAGTGACTATAAACACCATTCTAACACCAAATAATCACTAGAAAAATCAAACGTATTTGTGGTCAAATGTATTGCTCAGTTGTATAGTTCATCTTCACTCATGGGAAACCAAAAGTATAAAGAAGAACAGAACTAACCAAGAAATAAATTTACTTATAAGTATCAATACAAACCATACAAGTCAATGATACACATTGTTATGACCAGGTGAGAAAGGTTTCTAGGGTTCCCTCTCAGCCTTCACCTGGTCTTACTGGAACAGGGTTTTATTTTTAAACACACTGTTTTTAACTCCCCCTTGGTGAATCCTTGTTCACCACTTTTCAATTATAAGGCAAAGCAACCAGCACAAACAGGTTTTCTTAGGTTTAAAGAAGAAAAGTTGTAATTTATTAAACTTGAACTTAAACTCTAATTCGTTTGATGCCTACGGATACATAACGCGCCCACACTAGCATGCATACGCGATACACACATGCAAATAGAGACAGAAAAGAGCAGAAGAAAAATAAAGTGGAAACGTTTGAGGCAATACCTGAAGAGTTTTTGTTTTGGTTCTTCGAGCTCACTGTAGAGTCCTTGATAGTAGATAGATCTTGCTTTTTGTTGTGGCCCAGTATACTTCTTAAACCTTGTTCATATAGGAGACTTTTCTCTCTTGGATTGCATGTGTCTTCAGTGATTTTGAAGTTCCGTGAGAAAGAGATGGGAGCAGAGAGGAGAAGCTGTGGTGAACCAACCAGGAGAGGTCTTTTCAGTCCAGGAGCAAACAGACACTCTGAGTTCAAACTGTTTGTACAATTCAGAAAAACCCAAGTTGCCAAGCAGGTTAGTCATGTGACTAACTGGTCTGATTACGTCTTGACTCAGTCGATTGTATCATCTTCGCAGGACCTGGAATGCGCTTCCCTGCCTTCAATGTTTGGTGCTTAAAGTCCATTGTTGGTTAAATGGATAAGGGGAGTGACCTCTCTTGTCCCTATTGATACGTAAATGTCTTCCAGCCAAGTCTGGCAGCCATTGCAATAGGCTTTCTCTTCTTCCCAGCAACAATTTGAAATATAAAGTCCATGTGGCAAAATTAATATGCCTCATTCTTGGCAGGTGGGGGCTAAGCATGACACCTCCACACCCAGCAGAATGAAATGTGATTTGAGAAAGGTGCATTTCATTAAAAGGGTTGAGAGAAAATATAAGATACAGGGGAAAAACACACATCTCTCTCTCTCATTCATTCACATTCATTCAAAAATCCTAAAACCTATTAAAATTGCCCCTTTTTTGGCATCCCAATAAACATGTGGTCCTTTGAGGAAGTTGTTCTTCAGTTTGCCCATTTCCATGGCTGCCCAGGGTCTTTGAGATGGTTAGGTTTAATTAGCCCTGTGTTGGAATTTTCTTTGCTCTGGAGAGTCAGTAGTGGGAGGGTCTATCCTGAACTCTCTTTCAGTGCTTTGCTGAGTCATGCAAAGGCTTTTGACTTCAGGGTATGAGCGGTTCTTTTTTTTCTGACTGTGGGGAAGGAGTCATTGCTAATCTCCCCTTTGTCTTCTGGGACACTCCTGCCTGCAGGTATTTGTGCAGATTCTACTGCACTCCCCTGTGGCACTTCGACTAGGTGAGGCACCACCCTCACAGTTTCTCTGCCCCCTAGAGGACTTTCTTTGTCTCTGCAGCTTCCTCTAAATGCTGTTAGTAACTCTGATGGGTGCTTTGAGTGTCTGCATTTACGTAGGAGGATGTGTGGTCTAACTTTTCACATTTTTCGGGGTTGACTGACCGGACAGTAGGGGTTTTCATCTGGGATTCCTCCCGCACTTCTTTTAACCTGCCCTCTTGGTCACTTTCTCCCCTTCTCTGTCTAACCTTTTGCCAGCCGTGTGCCCGCCTGTCCCTTTTTGTTCTCGGCGGGGGTCCCTTACAGTTCACCAGCCCTTGCTGGAGGGTCCTCATAACACTGGTACAGGACCTAGGGGTGCAGGATTCACTGTAGGTTAGGGTTTCCCATCAACCTGGCACATGTGGAAACTCCTGCAGTACTCCACCACATCTTTGTGGAGTTTTGGCCAATCAAACTGCTGTCTTATGTGGGCTTTGGTCTTTCGTATACCAGCATGTACAGCCACTGTAGTCTTGTGGGCCCTTAATATTTGTCTCCGGTACCGCTGCGGCACCACTAACTGGTGAACTACTGTCGACTCCTTACTCTCAGGACTGTGAGGAGAACTCCATTTCCTCATCAGTACCTCATTCTTTAAATAGTAGCAATCAGGGACTCCCTCTGCTTCACTTTCAGACTGGGCAGCCTGTGCTAACTCTCGCAATACTGGGTCGGCTCGCTGAGCCTCAGCTAGGGAAAATCCATTTATGTAATTCCCTGGGTCTCCTAACTTTCTCAAGAAAGACTCAGACAGACAGACCTGGTCATCTGCCTGCAGTGTCAATTCAGCCTCCTCTGGGGGAGCTGGTTTGATCAAGGCCTGATCCACTACACATTCAGGGAAACTGCAGGGATCCGTCTCCTGCCATTGCACTGTCTCTCTGACTTCCTGCGGTCTTTCTTTCACTACTTGGGACACAAGAGATTATTACACAGAAATAGAACTCATGGGATTGAGAGTAATATATTAGCACAGATTGAGGATTGGTTAATGACAGAAAAGAGAGTAGGAATAAACAGGACATTTTCAAGTCGGCATGCTATAACTAGTTCAAGGATCGGTACTTGGGCTTCAGCTATTTACAATCTAAATTAATGATTTCGGTAAGTGCAACATATTCATGTTTGCTGATGACACAAAGTTAGGTGGGAAAGTAGGCGGTGTGGAGGATGCAAAGAGGCTGAGAGAGATATTGAAAGGTTGGGTGGGTAGGCAAGTACGTGGTACAGTGTGGTGAAGTGTGAAGATATCCATCTTGGTAGAAAAAATTTAAAAATCTGAATTTTTTTGAATGTCGAGAGACTGGGAAATTTTTAATTCAGAGGCACCTGGGTGTCTTTGTCCATGAATCACAAAAAAGTTGACAAGCAGACGCAGCAAGCAATTAGGAAGGCAAATGGTATGTTTTCTTTTGATACAAAGGGATTTGTGTATAACAGTAAAGAAGACTTATTACAATTACAGAGAGCATTGGTGAGGCCACACCTAGAGTACTGTGTGCAATTTTGGTCCCCTTACCTAAGGAAGGACATTCTTGCCCTTGAGGGAGTGCAATAAAGGTTAATTAGACTAGTTCCTGGGACGAGGGGATCATTCTATGAGGGGCTATTAAGTAGGCTAGGCCTATATTCTCTGGGGTTTAGAAGATGAGAAGAAATCTAACTGCAAGTTATAAAATTCTTAAAGGGCTTGACAGGGTCATAGAGAGATACAGCACTGAAACAGTCTGTGCTGACCATCAACCACCCATTTATACTAATCCTACATTAATCCCATTTCCCTCTCACATCCCCACAATTTTCCTACCTACACTAGGGGCAATTTACAATGGCCAATTTACCTATCGACCTGCAAGTCTTTGGCTGTGGGAGAAAACTAGAGCACCTAGTCGAAACACACACAGTTACAAGGAGAACTTGCAAACTCCGCACAGGCAATACCCAGAACCAAACCCAGGTCACTAGAGCTGTGAGGCTGCGGTACTAACCACTGTGTCGCCCAGGGTCGGTGATAAGAAAATGTTTCCCCTGACTAGGGAATCTAGAACACGTTCACAGTTTCAGGATAAGGCGTTAGCCATTTAGGACTGAGATGAGGAGAAATTCCTTCACTCAAAGTGTGCGAATCTTTGGAATTCTTTACCCCAGTGAGCTGTGGATGCTTAGTTGTTGAGTATATTCAAGACAGAGGTCGATAGATGTTTGAGTACTAAGGGAAGTAAGGGATATGGGGATAGTGTAGGAGGTTGGAAGATCAGCCATGATCTTGTTGAATGGTGGAATAGCCCCAAAGGGCCAAATGGCCTACTCCAGCTCCGATTTCTCAAGTTCTTATGTTCTCAACTGATGAGTCAGTAAGCTTCCATGTTGAACATGACATTGAAGAAGCACTGAGGGTAGCAAGGGACAGAATGTACTCTGGGTGAAGGATTTCAATATCCATCACCAAAAGTGGCTCAGTAGTACCATTCCTAACCGAGCTGGCCAAGCCCTGAAGAACATATCTGCCTAACTGGGCCTGCCTCAGATGGTGAGAGAGCCAACACAAGGAAGAAACCTATTTGACCTTGACCTCGTCCTTGTCAATCTACCTGTCACAGACGCATCTATCATGACTGTATTGGTAGGAGTGACAGTCCATGTGAAGGCGATGTTCTGTCTTCACGTCGAGGACATCCTCCATCATTGTGTGGTACTACACTGTGCTAAATGGAACAGATTCAGGATAGATCTGGCAGTTCAAATCTTGGCACCCATAATGCCTTGTGGGCTATCAGCAGCAGAATTATATTCCACCACAATCTGCAACCTCATCATCCAGCATATGCCTCACTCTACCATTACCATCATGCGAGGGGACCAAACCTGGTTTAATAAAGCATATTGAAGAGCATGCCAGGAGCAGCACCAGACGCATCTTAAAATGACGAGTCAACCTGGGGCACTTTAGCACAGGACTACATGCAGGCTAAATAGCGGAAATGGCATGTTATAGACAGAGTTAAACGAACACTTAACCAATGGATCAGATCAAAGCTCTGCACTCCTGCCATATCCAGTCATGTATGGTGATGGATAATTAAACAACTAATGGGGGGAGGAGGAGGAGGCTTCATGAGCAGCCCCATTCTCAATGGTGGCAAAGACCAGCGCATGAGTGCAAAAGGTAAGAATCAAGCATTTGTGAACATCTTCAGCTAGAAGTGCTAAGTGGATGATCCATCTCGAGCTCCTCCTGAGGTCCCCAATTGTGCAGATGCCAGTCTTCAGCCAATTCAATTCACTCAACTTGATATCAAGAAACAGGCACACTAGATACAGCAAAGGTTATGGGCCGTGACAATAACCCGCTGTAGTGCTGAAGACTTGTGCTCTAGAACTAGCTGTGCTTCTAGCAAAGCTATTTCAACATAGCTACAACATTGGCATCTACCTGACAAAGTGGAAAATTGACCAGGTAGGGCCTGTCCACAAAAAGCAGGCAAAATCCTATTTAGCCAATTACCGCCCCATCAGCCTACTCTCAATCATTAACAAAGTGATGGAAAGTGTTGTTGACAATGCTATCAAATGGTACTTACTTACCAATAAACTGCTTACTGATGCTCAGCTTGGATTCGGACGGGACTACTTGGCTCCAAACCTCAGTACAGCATTAAATTCCAAAGGGAAGGTGAGAGTGGCTGCCATTGGCATCAAGGCAAATTTCACTGAGTATGGTATCAAGGAGCCCCTAGTAGAATTAGGTTAATGAGAATTGTGGGAAACTCTCCACTCATTGGAGACATACTTAGCACAGAGACTGCAATTGCTCAAGGCCAACCATCTCAGTCCCAGGATATTTCTGCAGGACAGAGCAATGTGATAGGCCCAACCATTATTCAGATGCTTCATTACTGACCTTCCCTCCATCATAAGGTCAGAAATAGAGATGTTTGCGGATGATTGCACCATGTTTCGTTCTATTTGCAACACCTCTGATAATGAAGCAGTCTGTGTCTGCATGCAGCAAGACCTGGATAACATTCAGGCTTGGGCTGATAAGTGATAAGCAACATTCATGCCACAGAAGTGCCAAGTAATAACCAGCTCTAGCAAGAGAGTGTCGAACCACCTCTCCTTGACAGTCAACAGCATTACTGTTGCTGAATCCCCCACCATCAACATACTGGAGGTTCCTTATAGACCAGAAACTTAACTGGACCAGCCACGTAAATACAATAGCTACAAAAGCATATCAGAGGTTGGGTATTCTGCAGCAAATAATTCACCTCCTGACCCCACCCCATCCTCCTCCACCACCCCCCCCCCCTCCCACTCCCCCACAAAAAGTCATTCCACCATCTACAAGGCACAAGTCAGGAGTATGCTGGAATATCCTCCACTTGCCTCAAGAGTGCAGTTCCAACAATGGCTAAAAAGCTGGATCTCATCCAGGTCAAAGCAGCCTACTTGATTGACACCCTATCCACCATCTTAAACATTCACTTCCTCCACTACCAGTTCATAGTGACAGCAGTGTGTACTATCTACAAGATGCACTGCAGCAACTTGCCAAAGCTTCTTTGACAGCACCTTCCAAATAGGTGACCTCTACCACCTAGAAGAACAAGGACAATATGTGCATAGGAATATCATCATTTGCAAGCACCCCCCCAAGTCACACACCATTCTGATTTGGAAATATATCCATCCCTTCATTGTCGCTGGGTCAAAGTCCTGGAACTCTCTACCTAACAGCACTGTGGGTGTACCTATTACCACATTGACAGCAGCAGTTTAAAAAGGCAGTTCACCACCACTTTCTCAAGGGCAACTAGGGATGGCCAATAAATGTCAACCTTGCCAGCGATGCCCACATCCCATGAACAAATAAAAAACTCCCATAATCCTTTAACGATATAATCATACTGCCACCTCACCTCATAGTTCACTTCGGTTACTTCTGTATCATTCCTGCCTTACTTACTAAATGGGGGCTATTTTGCCTATCAGACAGCCTGTGCACTTACTACCAATTGGAAGACGATCAAGTTAAATGTAACAATCTGACAGGTGAAAAGCTTGTTACACTAACAGGTATGACTCTGATGGGTCTACTCTGAAATGACCGTTCTTCATTTTAAGTGAAACAACACTGATCAGTTTAGACAGCATCATCCATCAGTAGAGGATGATCAGATTCCAAGGTGCAAACTTTCCTCGTCTGTCTTAATTTCTGTCACAGAGTTTTCTTTTTCTTATAGAATTTCCATTGCTGAACCATTCATAATAATTGAAAAGCACAGAGGCAATATTTTATGAACAATTTTAGCAGATTTTCTTGCTCTTCAGACAGTGTAATGTTTTTTCTGAAACAAATGCCAAGTTACACTTCCAAAGTAAATTTGAACACAATAATAAAGTCAGCTTCTCATATCCCCTTTAGCTTCATCAAGCTGTGACCTTCACAGCCAGAGCTATGCTATTCAGAGAGGTACTACATTGAAACATTAGAGCCTTTAAAATTCCTACTGCAACCTTAATGAAAAAGAGATGAGAAACATGTTTTGTATGTCTGTTTAAGTTGCCAAATGTAAAGTGTTTTCTTTTTAAAGAGCATATTGATTTTACATTTTGGAAATCCCAACTACCAAATAAATAGAACATCACACGTCAAATAGTAAAATTCAACTGGCGTTTCACTTATGTGGAACACTGGTGCACGTCCCCTGAAATAGAAATGTTTGCCTCTGATAATGTCTTTCAGGTTTGTAATTGACATTAAGACACACATTTGTCTCCAGTAAAGTTTACCTTTTAAGATCCGCTATCTCTTGTTTCAGACAAGAAATACAGCATTAATTTCCTTCAGCACTTTGGGTGTACCTACCGCACATGCACTGCAGCGGTTGAAGAAGGCGGCTCACCACCACCTTCTCAAAGGCAATTAGGGATGGGCAATAAATGCTGGCATCGCCAGCGATGCCCACATCCCATAAATGAATAAAGAAAAAAAATGAGAGGCTGTCAGAAAATGAGGTTTGGCAAGATTCGTCATTTTGCTTCTCATGTTCTCTTATGATACTGGTTATAGTTGAGTTTTCTGTTTCAGCTATTCCATGGCATTGCCTCTTTCGATCTCATAGTTCTGCATAAAAAAGCATTCCACAATGATCTTGGAGACATTCACTAAGCTAAAATGTAACACACACCCCAATTTGCAAGGTATCAGAACCTTTCATTTAAAGTTCTAATAATCTGCTTGACCATAATTCTACTGGGATCATGGTCCTCATTATATTATGCTTCAGCTCTTCGTCATACCTACCTCAGGGTGGGGGGAGGGCTAAAGTAAGTAGCCCTAATCCTGAAGCAGTAGTCCATTCACTCTTTCTTGCTTTTCAAATAATGATAGCAGATTTGATCATAAATAAAGGAAATCACAAATGCTACCAGGGAAGCAGACATTCATATGTATTATCCTATAGCCAATGTCACAGACCAACTCACATTAATAGAATGTAACCCTTTTCTCATGAAGGGGATACAGTTAGAGATCAGTGCCCATTTGGCTACATTCATACTATTTACAATGCACTGTACTTTGAGGGAAATCAGCAGCATTTTAGAAGTGTGAGGTTTAGTCATGCTACTAGCTGAATTTAGTGAGAACCTGATGAAAAAGTTTGCCATGACAAACAAAGCATCTGTCATCTGTTGCATGATTTGACAGATACCTGCCACTTAGTTGGAAAGAACCAGTCCTACAGAAGTTTATGGTAGTGGTCATTTTGCCAACTCTCCTTGTTCTGGAATTGGTCTGACGATCTGGCTCTTGGAGACTTTAGCATTTAGGCAGAAAACATTTCCTAGTTAAAGCATAAAGACGATATTTGGGCTGGTATGATTACACATTCGTATAGCGTCCACCATTTTAGATGGAAATTTAGACAGGTACGGTTAGGGCTGTGTGTACTTCATCCTGATCTTACCCTTCATATTCCATTCAGTCAATATATTCCACCCAAGTTCTAAAACTGCTACTGTTGGCTTCACATTAAGGTAAGTTGCTTACCTTCTTTGTTGCTTGCAATCCCTAGGGTTGGTTACCCTACTGGCGATGGCACTGGCTGTCTCGGGGCAAACCAATCTTTGAGAAGGGTCTGCAGGCAGTCTTTAGGCCCTTTATTTGCAGAAGGATTAACACCTGCTTCATGCCTCTTGTTTGTCCTTAACCAGTATGGTGGACAGCATACTTCCAGCCAGAAATATGCGTATGTCTTCTGCCCAGTGTATTGAGGGCCTTAGTAGTCCAAGTAATGCGAAAAAAAGGACACTATGCAGATTAATTGAACGTTTTAACTTATTGCTGTTGATATGTTTCAGCACAGTAGATTTGAAAAGGTACATGATTTTCTCAGTCGTAACTAAATGCTTCCACTTGTATGACGTGCCTTTACATCTGACAGACATGTTTTATTATATAACAAATAGCAGATAATTTCAAAATTTCTTAAATTCAACATTTTCTAGCAGTTAAATGAAATCCAAGCTCAATCTGAAAGCTACCATAAATTATTAGATACAATTCTGTTCATTTTGTTTTCCTGAATAATTATTCATGCACAATCAGTAGTAAATTGTTTAAGAGTAAAAATATTGACAGTAAATATAATTACTGTCAGTTATGGCTCAGTGGAAGCACCTTTACCTCAGATTCAGAAAGCTGTGGATTCAAGTCCCATTGCAGGACTTAAGAATAAAAATCAAAGCTGGCACTCCAGTGCAGTACTGAATGAGTGCTTCACTGTTGGAGGTGCTGTCTTTTAGATGAGATGCTAACTGAGTCTTCCCTCTCAAGTGAATGTAAAAGATCCTACAGCACTATTCTGAAGCGGAGCAAGGGAATTTCCCCAGTGTCCTGGCCAATATTTATTCCTCAATCAACATTACAAAAGCAGATTATCTGGCTATTATCACATTACTGTGTGTGGGAGCTTGCTGTGCATATAATGGCTGTGCATTTCCTACATTAAAACAATGACTACATTTCAAAAGTACTCCATTGGCTATAAAGCGCTGTAAGACATCCCGTGGTTGTAAAAGTGCTGTATTAATGCCAAGTCTTCCGTTCACTTTATTTTTGTCATACAACATTAATTAAAATGAGCATGATTTTATAAATACAACATTTATGACTGTTGAAAAGATCATGTTGAAGAAAGTGATGGGTACTTTGCCATATTTTGTTTGGATTTGACTTTCACATCTAGGGACTAGGCTTGAATTCACTAAAAATGGGACGACTTTCTCCTCTTTCTTGGTTGTCAGAGCCCAAAAGGAAGTAAATTTGTATAGCCTTACTGTTACTCTTAGCAGATTTTGACGTGCATCACAAAACTGGTCATTGGCTGGCACATAATATAATTAAATGGGCAATTTCAGTCAGATGGAGCATGTGGATGCGTTGTATACATTATAGTGGTGCAGCTGATGATACTGTGATTAATGTATGTGGAGGAATATAGAGACAGCTTTACTATTTATCTAACCCATTCTTTACCTTACAGCATTTATCTCATTACCAACAGTAACAAGATAAATGACTAGTTTCTTTGTTTTCATGGTGTTGGTAGGACTGCGGGAGAACTTACTGCTCTTCCTTGAATCGAGTCAGAGATTTTTTACATCCACCTGAACAGGCAGACAGAACCTCGGTGTAAAATCACATCCAAATAATTTCCAACAATGTGGCACTGCTTCAGTACTTCATTGAAGCGTCATGAAAAATTATGAGCTTAAGTGATGCTTGAACCAACAGCTCTGAAATCAGAGGTGAGAGCACCACCACTGAGCCAAGCTGACACTAAATGGAAACTGTAATGTAATATGGCATCAGGTATTGATCATTAGGGCTAAACGTATGATTACTCAGCCAACTATTTATTGTGGGGAATATTTTGTTTTCTTGTTTTAACAAAGCTAACAAGATGTATGCAGAATCAAGGATGAACCAAACAGTGTGAGGTTAACTTCAAAGGACGCCATGATAATATTTAACCTTGAATCCATGGTAGCCTACCAGTGAAGAGTGCTTATAGTCGTTCTCAGTGTTGATTATAATGATATCTTGGTCAGTCCTGTGGGAATCTCTGAGATCTGAAACATCCACAGAGAAGCAGGCTTCATGAACATCCCCACCTTCAATGCTGACAAAGCCCCGTATATGAGTGCAAAAGACAAGGCTGAAGCAATTGTACCCATTCTCAGACAGAAGTGCTGAGTGGATAATCCATTTCAGCCTTCTCCTAGGACCCCACCATCACAGAAGCCATTTAGTTTAGTTTAGTTTACAGATACAGCACTGAAACAGGCCCTTCGGCCCACCGAGTCTGTGCTGACCATCAACCACCCATTTATACTAATCCTACACTAACCCCATATTCCTACCACATCCCCACCTGTCCCTATATTTCCCTACCACCTACCTATACTAGGGGCAATTTTTTATAATGGCCAATTTACCTATCAACTTGCAAATCAAGAGTGTGATGGAAGACCCTCCACTTTCTTGGATAAGTGCAGCTCCAACAGCACTCAAGAAGCTTAACACCAGGTAAGTCAAAGTAGCTGCTTGATTGGCACCCCATCTACCACCTTAAACATACAATCCTTCTACCACTGGCACACAGTGGCTGCAGTGTGTATCATCTACAAGATGCACTGCAGCAACCTGACAAGGCTCTTCAATAGCATCTTCCAAACTTGTGACCTCTACCATCTGGAAGGACAAGGACAGCAGATGCATGGGAACACCACCACCTGCAGGTCCCCCTCCAAGATGCACATCATCCTGACTTGGAAATATATCGCCGTTCCTTCATCACAGCTGGGTCAAAATCCTAGAACTTCCTGTCTAACAGCACTATGGGAGTACCTTCATCCCACAGACTGCAGTGGTTCAGGAATGCAGCTTACCCCCACCTTCTCAAGGCAATTAAGAATAGAGAATAAATGTTGGCCTTGTCAACACTGGCTACATCCTGTGAATGAGTAAAAAAAATGCTACCTGAGCTACCAAGCATATCCAACATTTTCTGTTGTGTTTTCAGAAATCCTGCATGTGTAACATTTTGCTTGTCATTGATGGTTACACAACAAACTTCATTTAATGTTATACGTCAACATATAAGGGTAGATTTTATAAAACAAGCATATCCCTGGCATGACTCCACATAGAGAATTTGCAGGGGAATGCATTCAAGGAATTTAAGCACATTGGGACTGCACCATCTGGTAGCAAACCTTAGGGCTAGAAGTGTAAATTTGTAAAAGTTCAATGGTAATTATAGTAAGAAAGACTTATGGCATTGAAAGTATGTCAGCTTTCAAACAAAGCAAATCAAATATCCATAGATGAGCTTTTT
The DNA here is from genome assembly GCF_036365525.1 of Heterodontus francisci. Classification (NCBI taxonomy): domain Eukaryota; kingdom Metazoa; phylum Chordata; class Chondrichthyes; order Heterodontiformes; family Heterodontidae; genus Heterodontus; species Heterodontus francisci. Next base: position 82,010,026 of record NC_090376.1, read on the forward strand.
GCTATATTTCCTCTGTGTATCCTTGTTTAAAGAACTATCTTCTCTTTTAATACTTGTTTAATATTGGTTCACATGCTATCCAGTGCTGTTTGCTGTCCATGACAATCTTTTTCCTTTCCTTTTCAGTCTTTGTGTGCTCCTATAACCTAAAACAAGCAACCAATATCCATAATCATTTGCTCCACATATTTTGTTCACGCATGGATGAAATAATGAAATTACTGTGAGTGCTCTAATCATGGAAACACTTAATGCATTTGTACCAAAGTCTGCTCTCAGCTATTTTATTTTAAATGGCACATAGAAGTTGATGCTAACATGTTACTGTGAATATGATAATTTCACTCACAAGCTTAAATTTGAATTTTTAACAAAGTGTTTAAACTCTCCCCTATAGGAATGCTTTAGGATAATGCTACATTCAAGTCTTATCCTTGAGTATTTCATGGTTATGTTGGTATTAAATCTTTGTCACAGATATTGTTCTAAATACTAATCGTCTATGCTTGTACATGCACTACATGTCCACAGAAGTGTCAGAGGTAATACATCAAATCTGAGCTAATACAACGCCCTTGAACAATGTCATACTTCCACATACAGTATTTCAAATGAAGGAGAATCTATGAATGGAAAACCTAAAGACTAAATGTGAAGGTCACTATTCAAACTAAATCAAGTATTTTAGAAAACTCTTTACTGTCAGTCTTCTTCACATCATTTTCTAAAGAAATAAATGAGTTCTCGAGCCTTTCGTGTTTTCTAAATCATTTCTGTAACTATTTTTTACCTACAGGATGAATTCTCAAAGCAATTTATGCGTTGGCGGGATTTCAGTTCTTGGGTGAAGGAGGAGAAATCGTTGGCAATGATGTCTTTGTTGCAACAGGTATAAGCAGAGCCAGCAGAGTGCAACACCACAGAAGACTGCAAAGAAGAGACATTAGAGGAGGACAGAATGGTTGAGAAATTGGAAGGCAGCTGAGATGTTGAAGAAGACAATGTGAGATAGGATGCTGCTGGTGACTGACCAGTTTATTTTCAGTGTTATGGGCAAAGTGGAAGCCATGTTGAACAGACCAGAACAAGACGCTTCAGGGGAGAGGTGGGATGTGGTTGCAAAGTAATGATACAGTTTAGAGCTTTGGAAAGAAAGTGAAGTTAAACCACCAACTAGTAGAATGGAAGGATTGAGGGTGTTTTTTTGGGGGAAAGATGGTCTTGAAGGAAGTAGATACTGGCCAAGTGGACAGAAACAGGCTAATGATGTCAGCAATAATGGGAATGAGGAAATGAAGCTTTAGATTCCTGAGACACTAGGACTAGTTTTGGAGAAGATGGGACTTGTACAGCTGGACAGGTTACACCTGAACAATTTGGGACCAATTTCTTCGCAGGGTGATTTGCCAGTGCTATTGGGAGAGTTTAAATTAACTTGGCAGGGGTGTGGGAACCAGGAGATAATACAAGAGAAGAACACCAAGATGCACAGAGAATTAGGAAAGACAGATTGCACTAGAGTATGAAACAGTAAGGGGTCAGAGTAAAAGGGAAACTGACAAAGTCTAAATTAGGGTTACTGTGCATGTATGCGACTGCATGGAGTATGGTAAATAAGGTTGGTGAGCTGCAGGTGCAGATAGTCACATGGAGATATGATGTTGTGGCGACAATGGAGACCTGGCTCAAAGAAGGGCAGGACTGGTTACTAAATATTCCTGGAAACAAGGTGTTCAGGAAAAATAGGAAAGGGGGAGAGGTGGCAGTATTGATTAAGGAGAACATTGCAGTGCTGAAGAGAGAGGATATCCCAGAGGGGTTAAGGACAGAATCTATTCGGCTGGAGCTGAGGAACAAAAATGATACAATTACATTGCTCGATGTAGTATATCGGCCACCAACCAGCGGTAAAGATGTAGAGGAACAAATTTGCAAGGTAATTACAGATAGGTGCAAGAATTATAGAGCAGTTATAATGGGGGACTTTATCCGAATATAGACTGGGATAGTAGGAGCATAAAGGTCAGAGAGCGGCAAGAGTTCCTAGAGTGTGCCCAGGAGAATTTTCTACAGCAGTACGTTTCCAATCCAATGAGAAAGAAGGCACTGTTAGACCTGGTTCTTGGGAATGAGGTGGGCCAAGTGGATCAAGTGTCAGTTTAGTTTAGTTTAGTTTAGAGATACAGCACTGAAACAGGCCCTTCGGCCCACCAAGTCTGTGCCGACCATCAACCACCCATTTATACTAATCCTACACTAATTCCATATTCCTACCACATCCCCACCTGTCCCTATATTTCCCTACCACCTACCTATACTAGGGGCAATTTATAATGGCCAATTAACCTATCAACCTGCAAGTCTTTGGCATGTGGGAGGAAACCGGAGCACCCGGAGGAAACCCACGCAGACACAGGGAGAACTTGCAAACTCCACACAGGCAGTACCCAGAATTGAACCCGGGTCGCTGGAGCTGTGAGGCTGCGGTGCTAACCACTGCGCCACTGTGTCGCCCCGTCAGTAGGGGAACATTTAAGGGACAGTGATCATTGTAGCATAGGGTTTAGGTTAGCTATGGAAAAGGACAGGGAACAATGCAGAGTAAGAATAATGAACTGGGGGCAAGCCAACTTCAATCAGGTAAGAATGGATCTGACCCAGATAAATTGGAATCAAAGGTTGGCAGGCAAAACGGTAACTGAACAATGGGCTCTCTTTAAAGAAGATAGTTCAGGCACAGTCAAGATATATTCCCACGAAGGGGAAAGGTAGCGCAAACAAATCCAGAGCTCCCTGGATGCCGAAAGATATAGGGAATAAGATGAAAAAGAAAAAATGTGCTTATGACAGATGTCAAGTGGATAACACAGCTGAGAACCAGGTGGAATATAGAAGGCTCAGAGGAGAAGTGAGAAAACAAATAAGAGAAGCAAAGAGAGAGGACTGGAATATATTACGACGGCAGACGAAAACAATGGCGGCCTGCACGTGCAGACCACACCTCACGGAGCCACCACGATATTCAGCACAGTGGCTCATTTAAATAGCCAGGGCAGACCACCCATCCTGATGACGTGGGCGGGGGGGTGGGGGCGGACGGTTCGTCCCCGGTAATGGCATCAGCTGCCTTTGTGCAGGCGCTGACGCCATTTTCAAAGGGCTCTGAGCCCTAACATTGAATTTAAATATTTAAAGGTAACTTCAATAAAAAAATTAAGTGCATTTAAATTACCCCCTTCCACTCCGACAAAAACCATAAAATTAATCACTTGCCCTCTCCCCCCAAAACACTTCCCCTGCCCACCTGACCTTCCCCTCCAAAAGTACATAAACCTTACACTCTCACCATTCCCACCATCCCCTACACCAATGATATTATTTTGACCCTGCTGCCCCTGCCTCCGCACAGAGAAAGTTACCTGATCCCTCCTCCCCACCAGTGTTCCGCCTCGGATCCTTGGACGGGGATCCAAAGGCGCGGGCGTGCCGGCCACTGACACCAATATCACACCGGAACAGACAGTGGGAGCGAGAAGGTAATTTATTCCTTTATTTAAATTAATTTACATATTTAAATTTGCCTCCCCTCACCAAGCGACGGCAGGGCCACCATGAGGCCTTGCCGTGCCAACAGTATCAGGCCTGGTCTTCCCGGCATCGAAGCCCATTGCAGGCCTCTGCTGGACGCATTTTCCAGCTGCCCCCGCCACGACCCCCAACGTCAGGGGTCTGCAAAATTCCGCCCAGAGTATGAAAAGAGATTGGCAGCTAATATAAAAGGGAATCCAAAAGTCTTCTATGGCATATTAATAGTAAAAGGGTGGCGAAAGGAGGAGAGGGCCTGATCAGGAACCAAAAAGGGACTTTAAGCATGGAGGCAGAGGACATGGTTGAGGTATTAAATGAATACTCTGCCTCTGTCTTTACCAAGGATAAAGATGCTGTGCAGTTCATGGTGAAAGAGGAGGTAATTCAGACACATCAAGGGTTTAAAATTGATAAAGAGGAGGTATTGGATAGGCTGTCTGTAATTAAAGTTGATAAGGCACCAGGACCGGATGAGATGCATCCAAGGATACTGAAGGAAGTGAGAGTGGAAATTGTAGAGGCACTGGCCATAATTTCCCAGTCCTCCTTAGACTCAGGGGTGGTCCCAGAGGACTGGAGAATTGCAAATGTTACACCCTTGTTCAAAAAAGGGTGTAAAGGCAAGCTCAGTGAATACAGGCCAGTGAGTTTAACCTCGGTGGTGGGGACAAAATTAATAGTCACTTGGGCAAATGCGGATTAATTAGAGAAAGCCATTACAGATTTGTGAAGGGGAAATTGTGTTTAACTAACTTGCTGGAGATTTTTGAAGAGGTAACAGAGAAGGTTGATCAGAGCAATGCTGTTGATGTGGTGTACATGGACTTTCAAAAAGCCATTGATAAAGTGTCACACAACAGACTTGTAAGTAAAGCTATAGCTCATGGAATAAAAGGGACAGTAGCAACATGGATACAAAATTTGCTGATTGACAGAAAACAAACAGTAGTGGTTAAGTAATGTTTTTCAAACTGGAGGAAGGTTTGTAGTGGAGTTCCCCAAGGGTTGATGTTAGAACCCTTGTTGTTTCTGATATATATTAATGACTTAGACCTTGGTGTACAGGGCACATTTGTGGATGATACAAAACTTGGAAACATTGTGAACTGTGAGGACATTAGTGTAGAACTTCAAAAGGCCACAGACAGATTGGTATAATGGGCGAAAAAGTGGCAGATGAAATCTAATGCAGAGAAATGTGAAAGTGATTAATTTTGGTAGGAAGAATGCAGAGAGGCAATATAAAATAAAGGGTGCAATTCTAGAGGGGTTGTAGGAGCAGAGGGACCTGGTTGTATATATACATAAATCAGTGAAGGTGGCAGGACAGTTGCAGAATAGAGCATACAACATCCTTAATGTCATTAATAGAGGCACAGAGTACAAAAGCAAGGAAATTATGCTAAACTTGTGTCGAACACTGGTTCGGCCTCAACTGGAGTATTGTGTCCAGTTCTGTGCACCGCACCACACTTTAGGACGGATATGAAGGCTTTGGACAGAATGCAGAAAAGGTTCACATGAATAGTTCCAGGGCTGAAGAACTTCAGTTATGTGGATAGATTTAATAAGTTGGGACTGTTTTCTTTGAAGAGAAGGTTAAGAGGAGATTTGATAGAGGTGTTCAAAATCATGATGGGTCTGGACAGAGTAGATAGGGAGAAACTGTTTCCATTGGTGGAGGGATCAAAAACAAGAGGGCACAGATTTAAGGTAACTGGCAAAAGAAGCAATAGCGACATGACGAAAACTAATTTCACACAGCGATGGTAAGGATCTGGAATGCACTGCCTGAGTGTGTGGTGGAGGCAGGTTCAATCGAGGCATTCAAGAGGGAAGTGGATTGTTATCTGAAAAGGAGGAATGTGCAGGGCTAGGGGAGAAGGCCAGGGAGGGGCACTAGGTAAACTGCTCTTTCAGAGAGCTGGCGCAGACGTGACAGGCTGAATGGCCTCCTTCTGTGCTATAACAATTCTGTGATTCTATGATTCTGTGAATTTTCTGGTCAGAGGTTTCACATAGTTGGTGCTAGGTTTCTTATTTAAGCAACATGTTTTTGGCTAAAAGGGGGATGGGCCAAGACTGTGTCTCAGGCAGGTGAAGGCTTGATTGGGCAGACAGCAGGAAGGATGACTGGGAGTTGAAGTGGCAGGAAACTGCGGGAAATACGGAGGAAGCAGTTGATAGTGGTCTTAATCTTGGACATAAGTGGGTGAATTTTCCTGTCTCCCAGTGCCTTGATGCTAGGCAATGTGCACTTGACCTGAATGGAACTTCCTCTATTTGCAGCTTCAGGTCATTAGCTTTGACTCAATGTGGCATCGGTCCTGGACTTCCCCTCAGCAGGATCTTGTACTTGGACAACGATATGGAATGCAGCTACCACTGTTAAGCTTGACAGACCCTACAAATGCTAAAGAACTCTAGCATCAGGGTCAGCAAGCAGGATGTTATCACCAAAATAAAAACAAAGTACGTGGATACTGGAAATCTGAAGTAAAAAACAGAAAGTGCTGGAAGTCCTCAGCAGGTCTGGCAGCATCTGTGGAGAGAGAAACAGAGTTAATGTTTCAGGTCAATGACATTTCATCAGAACTGAAACGTTAACTCTGTTTGTCTGTCCACAGAATGTTTCCACCTACAATCTCCGACCCACTGAAAGAAAATGCACTTGCCTTCTTTGGTCCTCTGAAGGATCAGGGAAGGGCTGAGCGCAGGATCTAAGGTTCATTTCTTCTGGGCACCCTGCAAAATAGGCACCTATTTAGCATTGCAAGGGAAACACTAGGCAGGAAGCCTATTCGATCTTTCCCACTGCGGTACCCTGTCTTCTCTTTGTTCAAGTCTGCTGCAGGTACAAGTACTTAGTACCTTCTTAGAGGATGCCCCATACTCCCTGAAAAACACAAAAGAAGAAGTGGAGACCCCTCATCACAAGTCTCAGTCCCCTTTTCCTCCTCATTGCATCTGAGAACTGAGAATTCCCAAGATAATTTGGACAGGACGTTGTCCCTTAAATTAATCATAATGAAAATCAGGCAGGTTATAAAGCGTGGGCAATCTGCCTTGCCACATTACTGCCTCAGTAGTGAAGCTGAAAATCTACCTCATTTAATTGTTTAAGAGCACCACTTGTTGACCAAGAAATGTTGTATTTTTAATATAGATCACTTGTTTTTCACCAGTTTTCCTGTCAGTGCTTAATGATTTTATGTTACAGACAAAGCAGCACAAAACCCTTTGTTCCTTAATTGGTTATATTTATTTAGGCTATAGCACAAAACAGATGTATGTATAAATAAAGAATAGAGTCCAAACTAAAAGTGAAATACATGAGTAATCAAATACAATGAAAGGCTGTGCTCTAAGCAACTGAACTGAATAATGATTTAAGGGCTGTTTAATATTAGGCAAGTGGAGATTGAAGCATTGATTTGAAGATCAGGGATCCTGACATGTTAATTATTCACAAGGTCAAAGATCCTTCTTCCTGGAGTAATGGCGCTGCCAGTGAGCCTGCGTCCGAGAATCAGAGTGTTGTATCCCCAGTAAGGTTCTGTGCTGCCAGCACTAACTCACCAAATTACTCCAACTGTACCTTGATTTGGTACAAAATAATTTAGGTTAAGTTTGCACCTTCTCTGAAAAAACAGATAGCTGAAAGACTAATATGACAACAATTGAGCTAGATAATATAGAAACAAACCAGAAAGCAGTTTGGAACTTTGTAATCATAATAGACAGGTTATAATAGAGCAATCATACTTGCTTTGTTGTGAACAAATAACTTCAAGGCAAAATAGGAAATGTATGGGTCACTCTCACTGTTACTAGTTTAATACATTAGAACTGAAGATAATAAATAGCTGTTACTGTAGTTCACACTAAGTTCCGTCACCATTGAGGTAAAGATTGAACATTTTAAATATCCCCATTAGCTAGACAGTGAACATTGATCCTATTTGGTGTCCTCCATTCTAGAAATACTATTTGAAATTGAAAGCAATAACAAGAATACTCTAATTACAGTTCAGCCTCAGACACTTTGTTCTGGAAAAGCCTCAGATTGTAATAATGTCTCTGCTGTTGCACTCCAAAGTCTATTAAGGGCTGCACAGAGCCATGTTAAAAGACTAATAAATAAGGAATAATTAAATGGCTATATTCATTTGTAAGGACTTTAGGGTCTGTTTAATTGTTTGCTAATTACCAGCATCTCATATAAGGATTCTCAATATATGTAATCTCATTCATTGTAAAAATTATACTTGGCACTCTTAATTGGTTTCCCAGAAGGAGCTAGTCTATCCATTGTTAGAAGCATTAAGTAGTGCGGGTGTTGCTGGTATTTTGTGAATAAAGGGCTATGTACAGAATATAGGGATGATTCACAAGTGCTGACAGCCTGTTTCTGGCCTGAGTTTGATGAGCAGCCCTCGAAAAGCTGCTTAAATATGCATATCAGGATCAAACAGCATTTCTCGGACCACATGTGCAATTTTCAGGTAAAAATAGGCAGAGGATGTGCTGCACAAACTCCATTCATTTATACCAGACATCAAGTGGCCTAACCAACTGTCCTTAAAGGGACCATCAGAGCCACTGAAAAATGGCTGAAGAAATTTTTATTTTTTATTTTTGCGTTATAGGAAGGTGCAATTACTTTGAAGTAACACAGAAAGTGAGAATACAGGTACCGCAAGCACTTAGGAAGGCAAATGGCATGTTGGCCTTTATTGCAAGGGGATTGGAGTACAAGAGAAAGGAAGTCTTGTTACAAGTGTACAGGGCTTTGGTGAGACCACACCTAGAGTATTGTGTGCTGTTTTGGTCTCCATATTTAAGGAAGGTGTTATGACCGAGGTTGGAGGAGTGCACTGTCTCCCTGTAATCCCATTCCTCCACTGGTCACAACATATATTTTAAAATATTTTAACCAGTTATGGATATCGCCAATTATAAACTTTTATTAATCAGTTCAGAATACAAATCTAGCAACCAAGTTTCTTTAATAAACAGCAACATTATTAATTTATTATAAAATAAGACTTATTCAATAAAGATGCAAAGCTTATTAACACATAGGTTGAAATATGAAAGTATAAATATGTTCCTTTCTAAATAACCCAACACACATGCACATACACACATCCATCAGTTAAAGAAAACATTATGAAGATTTTTCTGCAGAAATCAACTTTAAAAAACAAAAATACTTATTACCTCTTGAAGGAAAAAAAAGGATAAGCTATCAAATGTTCCAGCTGGCCCTTTGGTCTGGCATTTGGGCACATGTAGACAGCTGTCACAGGGATTTTTCTGGAGCAGTTTGTTCAGGAGATGTCAAGGAGTAGTCTTGCAGGCGTTTCGGGAGAATTACTACATCAGTGGGTTCAGCTATCACACTGGATTGTCAGAAGATTTTTCAACACAGGTTGCAAAGAATAAGTTGGGTGACTTCTCTCTTAGCAGGATACACACCAACTGCCCATTCAAACAGTCCAAAATAAAACCAAAACTCCTGAGCCATAAACTCAGACTTGTGACTTCTCTATAATCAACTCTAATAGCCAGAAGGGCTCCTGCTGTTTACTTAGCTTAAGACATGTGACTTCCAGTAAGTGTTTGTTTTTAAACAAAGTCCCAAGTGTCCTTCCAGTAACCCTAAAAAAAAAACAATTCCAGCACCTCCTCAGGTATTTTCCACAGTCTTTTTAACACAAGTCATTAAAAAATATTAATAATGGAAGCACCGTCATGACAAAGGATATAATTGCCTCGGAGGTGGTACAGTGAAGGTTCACTAGATTGGTTCCTGGGAAGAGAGGGTTGTTCCACAATGAGAAGCTGAGTAAATTGGGCCTATGCACTCTGGAGATTAGAAGAATGAAAGGTGATCACATTGAAACATACAAGATTCTGAAGGGATTTGACAGAGTAGAAACTGAGAGGTTGTTTCCTCTGGCTGGGATATCTAGAACATGGGGGCACAGTCTCAGGATAAGGGGCAGGTCATCTAGGACTGAGATGAGGAGAAATTTCTTCACTCAAAGGGTTGTGAATCTTCAGAATTCTCTACCCCAGAGGACTGTGGATGCTCCATCATTGAATATATTCAAGGCTGAGATGGACAGAATTTTGGTCACTCAGGGAATCACAGAATTATTACAGCGTAGACAGAGGCTATTCAGCCCATCATGTCTACACCAGCTCTCTGAATGAACAATTCACAAACTACCACTCCCATGCCTTCCCCCCATAACCCTACACATTCTTCCTTCTCAAATAACAGTCTAATTCCCTTTTGAATGCCTCGATTGAACCGGCCACCATCACACTCTCAGGCAGTGCATTCCAGATCCTAACCATTCGCTGCATGAAGAAGTTTTTCCTCATGCCACTTTTGCTTCTTTTGTCAATCACTTTAAATCTGTGCCCTCTCGTTCTCAATTCTTTCATGATTGGGGAAAGTTTTTCCCTATTCACTCTGCCCAGACCCCTCGTAATTTTGAATACCTCTATCAAATCACCTCTCCGCCTTCTTTTCTCCGAGGGAAACTGTCCCAACTTCTCCAATCTGTCTTCATACCCGAAGCTCCTGATTCCTGGAACCATTCTCTTGAATCTTTTCTATACTTTCTCCAATTCCTTCACATCTTTCTGAAAGTGCAGCGCCCAGAACTGGATGCAATACTCCAACTGAGGCCGAACTAGTGCCTTATACAAGTTCAACATAACCTCCTTGCTTTTGTACTCTATGCCCCTATTAATAAAACCCAGGATACTGTAAGCTTTATTAGCCACTCTCTGATCCTATCTTGCCATCTTAAATGACTTATACACATATACCCCCACATCCCTCTGCTCCTGCACCTCCTTTAAAGTTGTACCTTTTTGTTATATTTTTTCTCCACATTCTTCCTACCAAAATGAATCACTTCACATTTCTCCACATTGAACTTCATCTGTCACTTGTCAGCCCATTCCACCAACTTGTCTATGTCCTTTTGAAGTTCTACACTATCCTCATCACAGTTCACAATTGTTGTAAGTTTCGTATCATCTGCAAATTTTGAAATTTTGCCCTGTACACCAAAGTCTAGAATTCTGAGTTCTGAAGTAAGGTCACTGACCTGAAACGTTAACTCTGCTTCTCTCTCCACAGATGCTGCCAGACCTGCTGAGTATTTCCAGCAGTTATTGTTTTTAATCCATTATCACTACTCTGTGTTTCCTGTCACTCAGCCAAGTTCAATGAAGAGTGCAGGAGGGCATGCCAGGAGCAGCATCAGGCATACGTAAAAATGAAGTGTTAGCCTGGTGAAGCAACAACACAGGACTATTGTATGCCAAACAGCGGAAGCAGCATGCGATAGACAGGGCTAAGCGATTCCACAACCAATGGATCAGATCTAAGCTCTGTAGTCCTGCCACATCAAGTCGTGAATGGTGGTGGACAATTCTACAACTAACAGGAGGAGGAAGCTCCACAAATATTCCCATACTCAATGATGGGGGAGCCCGGTACATCAGTGCAAAAAACAAAGCAGAAGCATTTGCATCTTCAGTCAGAAGTGCAGAGTGAAATGAGCCATCTCGGTCTCTCCCTGAGCTCCCCAGCATCACAGATGCCAGTCTTCAGCCAATCCAATTCAGTCCACGTGATATCAAGAAATGGTTGAAGGCACTGGATACTGCAAAAGTTATGCGCCCTGACAGCATTCCAACAATAGTACTGAAGACTTGTGCTCCAGAACATGCCACACACTGAGCCAAGCTGTTCCAGTACAGCTACAACATTGGCATCTACGCGGAAATGTGTAAAATTACCCAGGTATGTCCTGTACACAAAAAGCAGGACAAATCTAACCCGACCAATTACCGCTCTATCAGTCGACTCCCGATCATCAGCAAAGTGATGGAAAGGGTCATTGACCGTGCTATCAAGTGGCACTTGCTCTGCAATAACCTGCTCACAGACACTCAGTTTCGGTTCTGCCAGGACCACTCCGCTCCTGACCTCATTACAGCCTTGGTCCAAACATGGACAAAAGAGCTGAACTCCAGAGGTGAGATGAGAGTGACTGCCCTTAACATCAAGACAGCATTTGACCGAGTGTGGCATCAAGGAGCCCTAGCAAAACTGGAGTCAATGGGAATTGTGGGAAAACTCTTCGCTTGTTGGAGTCATACCTAGCGCAAAGGAAGATGGTTGTGGTTGTTGGAGGTCAATCATCTCAGTCCCAGTAAATCATTGCAGGTGTTCCTCAGGGTCGTGTCCTAGGCCCAACCATCTTCAGCTGCTTCATCAATAACCTTCCCTCCATCATAAGGTCAGAGGTGGTGATGTTCACTGATGATTGCACCATTCGTGACTCCTCAGATATTGAAGCAGTCCATGTCCAGATAGAGTAGGACCTGGACAACATTCAGGTTTTAACTGCTAAATGGCAAGTTACATTTGTGCCACACATGTGCCAGATAATGACCATTTCAAACAAAAGAGAATCTAGCTATCTTCTCTGATGTTCAATGGCATTACCATTGCTGAATCCCTGACTATCAAAATCCTGGGGATTACCTTTGATCAGATACTGAACTAGACCAGCCACATAAATGCTGTGGCTACAAGAGCAGGTCAGAATCTAGGAATTCTGTGGCAAGTAACTCACCTGCTGTCTACCGAGCCTGTCCACCATCTACGAGGCACAAGTCAGCAGTAATGGAATACTCTTGCCTGGATGGGTGCAGCTCCAACAACACTCAAGAAGCTCAACACCATCCAGGACAAAGCAGCCTGCTTGACTGGCACCCAATCCACCAACTTCAATATTCACTCCTTGCACCACCTACGCACAGTGGCAGTAGTGTATGCCATCTACAAGATGCACTGCAGCAACTCACCAAGGCTCCTTCAACAGCACCTTCCAAACCCACGACCTCTACCACCTAGAAGGACAAGGGCAGCAGATGCATGGGAACACCACCATCTGCAAGTTCCCCTCCAAGCCGCACACCATCCTGACTTGCAACTATATTGCCGTTCCTTCACTGTCACTGCGTCAAAATCCCAAGGACTGCAGCGGCTCAAGAAGGCAGCTAACCATCACGTTCTCAAAGACAATTAGGGATGGGCAATAAATGGTGGCCTAGCTAGCGGTGCCCACATCCCATGAACAAATAAAAAAAATCTGTCTCCATGTTGCTACTGTCCCTTTTATTCCATGAGCTGTAATTTTGCTCACAAATCTGTTGTGCGGCACTGTATCAAATGTAAGTCCACGTACACCACATCAACAGCATTGCCCTCATCAAACCTCTCTATTACCTCTTCAAAAAACTCCAGCAAGTTTAGTTAAACATGATTTTCCCTTAATGGATCCATGCTGGCTTTCTTAATTAACCCACATGTGTCCATGCGACTATTAATTTGATCCCTAATTATTGTTTCTAGAAGTTTCCCCACCACCGAAGTTAAACTGACTGCCCTGTAATTGCTGGGCTTATTTTTACATCCTTTTTTGAACAAGGGTGTAACATTTGCAATTCTCCAGTACTCTGGCACCACCCCTGAGTCTAAGGAAGAGGGGAAAATTATGGCCAGTACCTCTGCAATTTCCACTTTCACTTCCCTCAGTATGCTTGAATGCATCTCATCCAGCCCTGGTACTTTATCAACTTTAAGTATAGACAGCCCATCTAATATATCCTCCTTATCAATTTTAAATCCTTCTAGTCTATTAATTGCCTTTTCTTCTACTGCGGCCTGGGTAGCATCTTCTTCCTTGGTAAAGACAGATGCAAAGTATTCATTTAATACCTCAGCTATTCTTCCTGCCTCCATGCATAAATCCCCCTTTGGTCCCTAATTGGCCCTATTCTACCTTTTAATAGCATTTAAAATGAATGACTTCACATTTCTCCGCAAGGGATGTGGGGAGTGGGTTGAAATATGGTGTTGAGGCAGATGATCAGTTATGGATCATACTGTATGGTGGAGCAGGCTCAATGGGCCACACGGTCTACTCCTGTTCCTTTTTCTTATGTTCTTAAAGTACTCAGTCACTCTGTCCTTACTGATAGATTCTAGTAACTTCAGTACTACAGATATTAGACTAACAGGTCTAGAATTTCCTGGTTTCTCTCACATTTCTCAGACAATGGAGTTACATTTGCAATTTTCTAATCTAAAGATCCAATTCCTGAATCAAGAAAGCTTTGGAGATTACAGTTAAAGCATCTGTAATTACCCTGCCGATTTTGTTTAAAACTCTGAGGTGGAAACCATCAGGTCCTGGGAATTTGTCAGTCTTTAGTACCATTTAGAAACTTAAATGAGTTTTAATCCTTGATTCATTATTCGTTTCCTCGGAACGTTAGGTATGTTAATCTCTTCCTCTACTGTGAAGACCGACAAAAGGAGGACAAAAGCGTAATTACAAAAAATGGGTGGGTTGGTGTCAGGTGCCGCCCCCAGCTGTAGTCCTAACCCAGTCCAACAAGTAATTCGGAAGGCAAAAGGAATGTCCCCCTTTCTTGCAAGGGGGATGGAATATAAAAGTAGGGAAGTTTTGCTACAACTGTACAGGGCATTGGTGAGACCACACCTAGAGGACTGGATTTTATGGCCCCCCTGAGACAGGGTAGAAGGTGGGGGTGGTGTGGGGGGGTGGCTCACAGAATTGAGATGGGAGGCAGTGGGTGGAGGGCCCATCACTGACCTGCAGCCAAGCAATTTTGCCAGGGCAAGACAGGCCAATGACAGCCTTCCCGCCCAGGGGCCAGTTGAGGCCCTTAAATAACCTATTAATGGCCACTTAAGGGTCTCTTCTCCCCACAGCTGGGATTTAACCAGGGTGGGGGAGGGGGTCTCCACCATGCTGGGAGGGTGCCTTGTAATACTATGTGCCCTCCTTTGCTGGTTTGGTGGGGAGGGGGTGGTATGGTCCCTCCTCCGTTGGGAAATCTGTGGCCCATGAACTCCCACTAGCAAAACCTCCACCTCCATGGACGCCCCCTCCCCCCTGGGCTTCATGTCCACTGCCCCAACCCCCTTGCCACTGCCTTTCAGACAGGCCCCTGCGACCCTGACTCACTTACCTGAGGTCCAGGGTTCCAGCACTGGGCTTGTGCCCAAGGCCGCTGCAGTATCGATAGTGGCCACCGCTCCTGGTGGCGCTGCCAATACTGCTGAGCTGTCGGCCCTGTGATTGGCAGGCAGCTTTTGGAGGTGTGATACCCATCTTTAAAGGGTATGACATCGGTCATAGGGAAAATGGTAGAAGCCATTATTAAAGACGTTATAGCAGAGCAAAAGGTTAGTATACAGGTACAGCAAGTAATTAGGAAAGCTAATAGAATGTTATCATTTATTGCAAGGGATATTGAATACAAAAGTAGGGAGGTTATGCTTCAGTTATACAGGGCATTGGTGAGACCACATCTGGAGTACTGTATACAGTATTGGTCTCCTTATTGAAGGAAGGAGATAAATGCATTGGAAGCAGTTCAGAGAAGGTTTACTGGACTAATACCTGGAATGGGCAGGTGGTCTTATGAGGAAAGGTTGGACAGGTTAGGCTTGTATCCGCTAGAGTTTAGAAGAGAAAGAAGCCGCTTGATTGAAACATACAAGATCCTGAAGGGTCTTAGGGTGGATGTGGAAAGGATGCTTCCTTTTGTGGGAGAATCTGGAACTCGGGGTCACTGTTTAAAAATAAGGGGTCACCCATTTAAGATTGAGATGAGGAGAAATGTTTTCTCTCGGAGGGCTGTGAGTCTTTGGAACTCTTTTCCTCAAGAGGCAGTGGAAGCAGAGTCTTTGAATATTTTTAAAGGTAGAGGTAGATAGATTCTGGATAAGCAAGGCGGTGAAAGGTTATCGGGGTAGGCACGAATGTGGAGTTGAGGTTACAATCAGATCAGCCATGATCTTGTTGAATGGCGGAGTAGGCTTGAGGGACCGAGTGGCCTACTCCTGCTCCTAACTCAGATGTTTGTATATTCGTATGCTTGTATGTACTTGCATTGGAAGAAGTTCAGAGAAGGTTCACGAGGGTGATTTTTGGGATGTAGGGGTTGTCTTATGGGGAAAGGTTGTGCAAGTTGGGTCTGTACTCATTGGCGTATAGAAGAATGAGAGGTGATATTAGAAGTCATAGAGAGATACAGCACTGAAACAGGCCCTTCGGCCCACCGAGTCTGTGCTGACCATCAACCACCCATTTATACTAATCCTACATTAATCCCATATTCCCTACCACATCCCCACAATTCTCCTACCACCTACCTACACTACAGGCAATTTACAAAGGCCAATTTACCTATCAACCTGCAAGTCTTTGGCTATGGGAGGAAATCGGAGCACCCGGCAGAAACCCACGCGGTCACAGGGACAACTTGCAAACTCCACACAGGCAGTATCCAGAATCGAACCCTGGTCGCTGGAGCTGTGCGGCTGCAGTGCTAACCACCGCATTATTGAAACATACAAGATGTTGAGGGGGCTTGACAGGGTGGATGCTGAGAGGATGTTTCCCCTCATGGAATCTAGAACTAGGGGGCACAGTTTCAAAATAAGGGGTGTCCCATTTAAGACGGAGATGAGGAGGAATTTCTTCCAACAGAGGGTCATTTTTCTTTGGAATTCTCATCCCCAGAGAGCAGTGGAGGCTGAGTCATTGATTATATTCAAGGCTGAGTTAGATAGATTTTTGATCTACAAGGGAGTCAAGTGTTATGGGGGATTGGCAGGAAAGTGGAATTAAGGCCACAATCAGATCAGCCATGATATTATTGAATGGTGGAGAAGGCTCAAGGGGCCTAATGGCCTACTCCTGCTCCTAATTATTATGAAGTGGAACAGCTATATGAGCTAACTAGCTTAGAAAGGACAGGAAACATAAGCGTGGACAAAAGGATAGAACTAAGTTAGATGCTGGAAGGCATTTGTTGTTGCAGAGAAATGTTGACCTCTAGAATAAGCTGCCAGCATGTGAAGTCAGTGTGGATTCATGGCAAGCATTCAACAGGGAGGTGCACAAATTATTAACAGTATGTAACATATCTATATACAGAAAGTAGGTGAGTCATTGGGGCTGTCGTTCAGTCAGCACTATCTTCTGGAGCTTGTTTGATCACTTTCAGGGATCAGAGAGGAACTGCTCTGAGGTTTTTTCTAAATTGGTGCAATGTATTTTCTTTTTTTTGCCTCTCCCAGGAGATTGCATAGTTGTTTTGGAGAGGAGCAGGGGAAATGCAGATGATGGTGTACAAAAGTTAACCATACCAAAATGGGACAGGCTTGATGGACAACCAGGCTTTTCTGCCCATTTTTTTGTCTGTTGGTAGAACTGTGCAGAAATCTGAGCAGTGGTTCACAAGGATGTATTGAGATGGATTAAAGTGCCTCCTGCATTTGTAACGTTCCTCATTAATAAGCAATGTGAATTACAGAATTAAAGATAAATAAACATTATTCACACATTGTACAAAACAAGTACCTTCTTCTGCAAGTGAGAGAAGTCTGATAACTCATGGTCGACTCAAGCACTTCATTACTCACTCAATGAATGAAGTGTGTGAAAGCTGCTCCCTCACAAAATATCCTTTCCTGATAGGTTTATGGTTTTCACCACATAGAAAGTCCATATTTAAAATGAATAGTCACTTATATCGGCCAAAAAGTTATAACCATCATCTATTTGCATTAAGGTCAATTTCAAAGTTCCTGGTTATAGTGTTTTAAGTGCTTTCTTTATTTCAAGCAGGAACACTATACTTGCAGTGAGCAGGGCGGCACAGTGGCGCAGTGGTTAGCACTGCAGCCTCACAGCTCCAGGAACCCGGGTTCGATTCTGGGTACTGCCTGTGTGGAGTTTGCAAGTTCTCCCTGTGTCTGCGTGGGTTTTCTCTGGGTGCTCCAGTTTCCTCCCACATGCCAAAAGACTTGCAGGTTGATAGGTAAATTGGCCATTATAAATTGTCACTAGTATAGGTAGGTGGTAGGGAAATATAGGGACAGGTGGGGATGTTTGGTCGGAATATGGGATTAGTGTAGGATTAGTATAAATGGGTGGTTGATGTTCGGCACAGACTCGGTGGGCCGAAGGGCCTGTTTCAGTGCTGTATCTCTAATCCAAAAATCTAAATTTCAAACAAAATATACTGCAACATTTTCAGGCAAGCTAAAGCTGCAATACTGACTTTAAAATCTCATATCCTGGAATTTATCCTTTATTTGCTTTGCTTTCATAGAATTTATTTTAAACTAATGTGGGCTACCTTTTAATGTTTGTAATCTGCCAGGTGTGCAATTTATTTAACAAAGAACATCAGGGTATTTTTGAAGTACTTTTTGGCATTACTTAGGGCTGGATTTTCAAAGCCCGCTGGCAGCAGAAGTAGGTGCATGCGCAATTTGAAGTTCGCATTCTCGGAGATCGGCAGTGGGTCCTCCTGCCTCCGGAACGCAAAGCTTTTTTTTTTAAAGGGATGCCGGGGTGGGAGGTGGGGGGTGGATAGGGAAAAACAAGCCCGAAATTCATCGGCTGTTGAGCTCGTTGTGGAGCTCAACAGGCTTGTCAGCAGCAGTTTATGATTTTTAAAGGAACAGGGAGAACGTCATATCTGGACCACAGCAGGGTCTAGAAAATGTGCACAATGCGGAAGGCCATGAGGGCTTTTGGAAGGGCTGATAAAAAACCTGATGCAGAGGCCCAAAATAAAGCTCAGCTGCTCCAAAAGTGCCACAGAGTAGCTGTCGCTGTAGCTGGAAGTCTTGCTTTTCTCAGTGGTGAGTGGTAGGAATCCGGAGAGGTACATGACTCCACTGGCAACACTGGGGCAGCTGGGGTTGGCAGGGGAAGGCCTGGTGAATACACAAAGCCCAGACGAGGAAGTTCAGATGGGAACAGAATACTCTGACATTGGACTGACAACAGCCAGGATGAGTTTCAGCAGATGCAATCTCCTGGACAGCAGGAGGCCAGAGGAGCACAGCAGGGGGTGGCAAGGAGAAGAAAACACTACCTAAGACATCCGGTCTGCCTCCCAAGAGTCATCTACCTGCAAATGACAGAGTTTCAGTGCCATAGGAGACTGCACCTATCCAGGCAGATGGTTACGGACATTTGTACTCTGAATCCACAATGATCTGAGGCCTTGTTGGCCCCCATGGAAGTCCCTTACCTGCAGCCCTCAAGGTCTCCATTGCCCTGAATTTCTACGCAACCGTGTCACTCCAGGGATCAGCTACAGACATAGGTGCCATCTTGTTGGCAGCTCATCAGGAAGGTCACAGATGCCCTTTTCAGGAGGCCAGGGACTACACCCACTCTGACACAGATGGGCCTGCACTGGCATTGAGGGTATTGGGTTTTGCCTCCATCGCTGGATTCTCCCAGATGCAGGGATCATCAGTTGCGCCCATGTGGCCATCATGACACCCAGTGATCGTCCAATAAGCTCCATCAACAGGAAGGGCTTCCACTCCCTCAAGGTCCAACTGGTCTGTGACCACAACAAGATTTTTCTCCATGTGGGCACTTGTTTTCCTGGTAGCTGCCATGACTCCTTCATCCTCCATCAGTCCACGCTGCCTCGATCCTCTACTACACCCCCCCCCCCCCAAAGTGTGTGGATAGCTCATTGGGAAAAGGGAAATCCCTTGAAGAGATGGCCAACCATTGAGCAGGCTTTGGGGCTTCTGAAGAAATTATTCCGGTGCATGGATTGGTTGTGTGGTGCCTTCTAGTGCCCTCTTACAAGAGACTCAGTCATTGTGGTGGCCTGCTGTCCATATCATGGCCGTCCAGAGAAATGTGGACCTTGAGGAGGCTGAGACCCTGGAAGTAGGCAGCTCATCAGGGGAGAAGCAAGAGGTAAGAGAGAAGGAGGAAGAAGAGGCAGAAGGGGAGAACACTGAACAGAGTGTGCCCCTGCTGCACAACGAGGTGGCCTCCTCCTGCCACCCTTCAGAAACAGGACCTCCTGACTCTCCCTCACGGCCTCCAGCATTAGATCCAGGTGGGCATCGATGAAGTGAGGATCTGCCCTGCCAATAGTGCCAGGTCTCCAGCTCCCCTGTGACATCTCATTTCCTTCTGGCGTTGTAGAAGGCAGATCTCTCCCTCAGGACAACCAGTACGCTCAGTGATGGCTGCCGTGGAAATCTACATGAGTCCCACACTTGTTCTGACTCACCTCTATTCCTGGCCACACTGGCTCTAAGTGGACAGGAAACCTGTCTCCATACTTATTAAGGACTCACCCATTTGAAAAGCTCAATCTGAATCAGTTTCCCATTGGAGGCAGGTTTCTGACCCAGAACCAAACTCAGTTACTGTTTCCTGGCTCCATAATGAAAATCCAGCCCCTAATGGCAATAATTTAAGTATAAACTGTGTCCTGGGATTGCTGCAGTGTTCCAGTGAACATCAACGCAAGCTCGAGGAACAGCATCTCATTTACCGATTAGGCACACTACAGCCTGCCGGACTGAACATTGAGTTCAATAATTTCAAAGCATGACAGCCCCCATTTTACTTTTATTTTTAGTTGTTTTTTTCTTTTTCCTTTTTTTATATATTTTTTGTGTTTATTTAATTTATTTCATCTCAGTTTGTTTGGTTTGCTTACCCACTTTTTTTCATGTTCGTACTTGTGGCTATTCAATTCACAGTCCGTTAACACCCTATCTGTACTAATGCTTTGTCATTCAACACACCATTAACATATTGTTTGCCTTTGCTCCATGACTTCCTTTGTTATCTCTTGCCCCACCCCCAGTTTACTTGCTTATAACCTTTTACATTTCTAATATTTGCCAGTTCTGAAGAAGGGTCACTGACCTGAAACGTTAACTCTGCTTCTCTTTCCACAGATGCTGCCAGACCTGCTGAGTATTTCCAGCATTTCTTGTTTTTATTTCAGATTTCCAGCATCTGTAGTATTTTGCTTTTATCATTATTATTATAGCTAATCTCTGTTTCATGCTGAAACTTGGACATCTGTGCAACACTTGCTTCTTGAGTGCTTCCTTGACTATTCTCACAGATTTTTCTGCTGCTCTATTGATGCCAGATGATGTGGAGTCGAGAGGGTATGTTTAATGGCATTTTGCTTTATGAAATTCTGAAACAGAGCAGAACGAAATCGTGAGTCGTTATCTGAGACAAGCTCCTCTGGTAAACAATAACAAGCAAAAATAGACCATAACTCCTTTCAGCACTGGTGTTTTTGACCCATATCTTTTACTTCAATTCACTTAGAGTGACTGTAAATAAGCACCAAGAAACTGTCACTTCCTTTTCAAAAAAGTCTACATGCACTCTTTAAAATGGACAAGTCACCCCGACCATGGTTGTGAAGGAGTTTTTGGTGGTTTAAAGAAGCTTTAAAATGTAAATATAAATCATTCATTTCATGCAGAAAATATAGGATAATTTTCAATAAACCTGAGGGAATACCCATTCCTTTATATATAAAACACAAATGCAATGCCTGTGTATATTGTAGATTCTAAAATACTGAGAAAGGCACCAAATAAAGTGTCAAAAATCAAAATGAATCCTAGAAAATAAATGTTATGTTTTTAACACTTGTATCTTCTATTTCCCTTTAGGCTTTGTGTACTTAAAGTTCATTTTCTCCAATATAAGTAAAAGAATGATGTAGCTATTTACAACTTAAGTTACAAGCCCATGTCTTACTGAACCATCTATATATTTGCCTTAATGTGTTTTATGCTTGTATCATTGCTGTTTTGTGTTGTTAGTTTTAGTGGCTGTGTCATCAGTTTTGAATATGATGAACAGTTTTTGTTACCTCGTGTAGCAATCCTTAGGCACAGGGCGATGGGAAGGTGAAGTTGTGGCTCCTTCACCATTTGGAAAGGGCAGAAGGTTGTGTAAGGACAGGGAAGGAGAGAAAGACAAAAAGTGAAATGCTGTTTTGTCATTACCATTACCATATTACATACATTTTGTTCCATTTACTAAAGGATACTTGGAATTTGGCCTGGAAGATATTAAACACTCTGTTAGCCAGCGTTTACTTGAGTCTTTACATTAGATCCCTATGGATTGGTGTTGGAAGGCAGAGGACACATATGGAAACCTACTATGAGTTACCATTTTCTGTAGAGTAAGTGTAGGTTAAAATACTGAAGGAACAGAAAAAATACAAGTTGCACATTTTCATTGCATATTTGAGATGCAATCAGGTTTCTAAATAAACTCCAGCTAACAAATGTACCAGAATTGCATTCATGAGGCAATAAATGTTTTGAAAATTCAGTTCTCTGATTTGCAATTGAAGAAATTAAATGTGCTTCCCTTTCACACGATTTATATTCATTTTATCCTATTGCTCCTTTTAAATAGAGTGGATTGGCACTTTGGTGCATTGCAGCCTCTTGAAATATATTTATTACTTACTTTCTCCAGTAGATGTTTTCCGTATCACCAATATATTTGCCTTTGATATTCAATATAATAAAGTATGTATTCTATCAGCAAGAACAATCCCCTATGCTTAATAAAACAAGAAAACAACAATATTGCTAGAGAATTCTTACATTTAATCCTACAGTTGCACATTTTCCATGTTATAATTCTTTTCATTCTGCTTCATAATTCAGTTCAATAGACATTGGGGGGTTTAAATTGGAAAGCACCTGAAAACAGCCAGTTGGTCAAATTCATGTTGCCTGCTGTTTTAAATGATTGCTGTGTGCATCAGTCTGTACACTGTACACTGGCTGCACACATCAGCAAGGGGCCCAATATCACTCGTGTTTAGTGCTATTTAAAGGCAGCCTACACTCCTTAAAGGGAAGGTACATTGTGGCTGGAATAGGTGCTGGGAGTTATTTCAGAAGTGACTCTGTTCTGAAAGAGTGAGGAATGGCTGACCATGGCAGGTAGCATGCTCCAAGATTTTCTGATAATGTGCTGGAGTCCTTAGTGGAACGGGTGGAATGGAGGAGAGATAGTCTGTATTCCCAGGTGATGTAGGAAGCCTTCCAGACACATGGTTAGGAGGCAGCGAGAAGAAATAATGGTAGACATCAATGTCAAGAGTGTTGTTTCTTAAACATGAATGCAGGGCAGGAAGAAGTTTAACAATCTCACGTGCATTGTCAATGTGAGTTGAGTTCATCTTCAAATGGTAAATTCTACCACTGCACCACTAGTTTCTTCCACTGCACAAATCACTGCACCCTCATCACTCACATACCAACAAATTTTATCAATCAGTGCCCAACCCTTCAATTCATATATATTTTGTCCCCTTCACACATTTAACACTTTTGAAAGCCTCACATCCACAACTCACAGATCCCACACAGTGGCAGCTATTCAACCATGACAGCTACACCACTCAAACATATTGCAATACGTACACTGACACACTTCCTTCTTTCTTACAGGAGAAGGTGGTGCATAACAGGAGGCAGCAGAAAAGAACTAGAAGGGGACAAGCGAGCCTAAGTGTCTTAACCCCAAAGAGGAGACAATGCTGTCCATCATGGGAAGGGCATCACTGAGGCCATTGGTAGCTCTGAAGTAATTGAATTGAAGATGTCAGCAAACCGAATCCTCCTTTTCTAATCCCATTTCTTCCTCATCACTCAATCTCTTCTGGGTGAAAAACTGCAGATTGTGTACGCATGTACTTCTTACTTTCGCATCTCTCCCCACCACAACCTAACCCTTGTTCCTTTTTCATGACAGATACCCAAGAACTGGAACCTGTCCAGGCAGTGGAGGAAGACCAAGGAAAATGTGAAGATGAAGAGACACTGTCACTCAATCCCACAGTCACAGCCACCAGCTCAGATACTGACACTCTGTATACTTTAGAACAGGGTTGTCCAACACAAGGCCCATGGGCCAGGATCTGGCTCACCAAAGGTTTCCATCCAGCCCGCGGATGCAAACTGTACCGGCTGTTCCTCATCCTTGCCAGGGGTTCATGACTGGTAATTTCAGAGATGAGAAATTTCCCATTGGTTTCTTCTTCCAGTCTGGCTTTTTAAAAAAAATCACAAGTCAGTTTCACAGCTGACAGGTGCTGGGAGCGGGAACAGCAGTTTCCCAACTTCAGACAAATTCAGGGTTTTCCGGTGGGCTTTTTAAAAAAAAAGTTGGAACTCCCCGGAAAACCCCAAATCTGTCCAAAGTTCAGAAATTGCAGTTCCCGCTCCCAGCAGCTGTCAGCTGTGAAAGGGACCAACGATTTGTTTTTAAACTGATCAACCATCTGCTGAGCATTCCTGCTCTCTGGAACTGTCTGAGAGAGAGCAGGGGACAGAGAGAGAAAGAGAGAGAGAGAGGGACAGAGAGAGAGGGGGAACTGAGAGAGGGGGGGGGGACAGAGAGATAGGGAAAGGGGAGTCAGAGAGAGAGAGGGGAAATAGAGAGGGGGATAGAGAGATGGCGGCAGAGAGAGGGGGAAACACAGAGAGCGAGGATGACACAGAGAGAGGGGAACAACACAATGAGGGGGGAACAACACAGAGAGGGACAATTAGTGTCCGAACAGTGGGCGACATTCAAGGAGGAGATAAAGAGGGTTCAGAACAAATATGTTGCCGCAAAAAAATGGTCAGACTCTCAAATCTAGACCACCCTGGATGTAGGATAATGCAAAAAAGAGAAGTTTATGTCAGATACCAAAAGCTCAGAAAGCTGAGAAGAGTGTAGAAAATGCAGAGGTGAAATTAAAAAGAAAATTAGGAAAGCAAAGAGAGGGCATGAAAAAATATTGGCAAGCAAAATCATGAAAAACTAAGGAAAGAGTAGAGCCTTTTAGAGTCCAAAAAGGGAACCTGCATGGAGGTGGAAGATGTGGGCATGGTTCTTCATGAATACTTTGCAAAGATGGGTGATGATGCAGACATTGTAGTTAAGGAGGAGGAGTGTGAAATATTGGATGGGATAAACATATTGTGGGAATGTAAGAACATAAGAGCAGAAGAAACAGGAGGAGGAGCAAGCCATACAGCCCCTCGAACCTGCTCCACTATTCAATAAGATCATGGTTGATCTGATTTTGGCCTCACCTTCACTTTCCTGCCCCCCATATGACTTGATTCCATGTAGTTCAAAAATCTTCTATCTCAGCCTTAAATATTCAATTTCCCAACTTCCACAGCTCTCCGGGGTAGAGAATTCCAAAGATTCACGATCCTCCGAGAGAAGAAATTCCTCCTCATCTGTCTTAAATGGGCAACCCTTATTCCGAAACTGTGCCCCTAGTTCTAGATTCCCCCAAGAAGGGAATCCTCTTACTATCCACATTGTCAAGACCCCTCAGAATTTTCTGTTTCAAGGGAGGAAATATTAAGTGGTTTAACATCTTTAAAAGTAGATAATTCACCATGTCCAGATGAAATGCATCCCCAGCTGCGAGGAGAAGCAAGGGAAAAAATAGTGAAGGCTCTGACTATCATTTTCCAAACCTCTCTGACTATAGGTGTGGTGCTGGAGGATTGGATGACTGCTAACATTGTACCATGGGTTTATAAAAGGAGAAAGAAATAGACTGAATAATTACTGGTCAGTCAGCCTAACCTCAGTGATGGGCAAATGATTAGAAAAAATTCAGCGTTCGGAAAGACACGGATCAAGGACAGTCAGCATGGATTTATTAAAGGAAGGCTGTGTCTGATTAACATGATTGGCTTTTTTGAGACTGTAGTAAGGAGGATTGATGACAGTCGTCTGTCTGATGTAGCCTCCATAGTCTTTAGCAAGGCTTTTTCTGGCAGACTGGCCAGAAAAGTTAAAGCCTATGGGATCCAAGAGTAAGTTGCAAGTTTGATCCAAAATTGACTCAGTGATAGGAAACAAAGAATGGCTGATGGGTGTTTCTGTAATTTGAAGGCTGCTTCCAGTAGGGTTTTTTTTATTCGTTCATGGGATGTGGGCATCGCTGCCTAGGCCAGCATTTATTGTCCATCCCTAATTTCCCTTGAGAAAGTGAGTGGCTTGCTAGGCCATTTCAGAGGGCATTTAACAGTCAATCACATTGCTGTAGATCTGGATTCACATGTAGGTCAGACCAGGTAAGGACAGCAGATTTCCTTCCCTAACAGACATGAGTGAACCAGATGGGCTCAAAGGGCTCAGTACTGTGTCCCTTGCCTTATGTGGTGCGTACCAATGATTTAGACAAAAATGTAAGGAGCATGATTAGGAAGTTTGCAGATGATACAAAAATTGGCCATGTGGTTGATGGTGAGAAAGAATGCTGCAGACTGAAGGAAGATATCAATGGACTGGTCAGGTGGGCAGAAAGGTGGCAAATGGAATTCAGTCCAGAAAAGTCTGAGTTAAAGCATTTGTGGAGGGGAAACAAGGCAAAAGACTTACATTTCTTTAGCACATTTCACAACCACCAGACATCTCAAAGTACTTTACAGCCAATGAAGTACTTTTGACATGTAATCACTGTTGTAACACAAAAGTCCGAGTGTATCAGGCCTGTGTCCTCAGTACCTTGTTCTATGGCAGTGAGGCCTGGACAACGTATGCCAGCCAAGAGCGACATCTCAATTCATTCCATCTTCGCTGCCTCCGGAGAATACTTGGCATCAGGTGGCAGGACCGTATCTCCAACACAAAAGTCCTCGAGGCGGCCAACATCCCCAGCTTGTACACACTACTGAGTCAGCGGCGCTGGAGATGGCTTGGCCATGTGAGCCGCATGGAAGATGGCAGGATCCCCAAAGACACATTGTACAGCGAGCTCGCCACTGGTACCAGACCCACCGGCCGTCCACGTCTCCGCTTTAAAGACGTCTGCAAACGCGACATGATATCCTGTGACATTGGTCACAAGTCGTGGGAGTCAGTTGCCAGCGTTTGCCAGAGCTGGCAGGCAGCCATAAAGACGGGGCTAAAATGTGGCGAGTCGAAGAGACTTAGTAGTTGGCAGGAAAAAAGACAGAGGCGCAAGGGGAGAGCCAACTGTGCAACAGCCCCGACAAACAAATTTCTCTGCAGCACCTGTGGAAGAGCCTGTCACTCTAGAATTGGCCTTTATAGCCACTCCAGGCACTGCTTCACAAACCACTGACCACCTCCAGGCACGTATCCATTGTCTCTCGAGATAAGGAGGCCCAAAAGAAAAAGAAAAGAGAAATGCAGGAAATGCGGCAGCCAATTTTGCGCACAGCAAATTCCCACATAACAGCAACATGATAATGACCAGATAATATGTTTTTGTGATGTCAATTGAGGGATAAATATTGACCAGGACACCAGGGATAACTCCCCTACTCATCAAAATAGTACCATGGGATCTTTTACATCCACCATAGCAGGCCTATGGTGCCTCAATTTAACATCTCGTCCAAAAGACAGCAACTCTGACAGTGCAGCACTCCTTTAGTACTGCACTGGAGTGTCAGCCTTGATTGTTGTCCTCAAGTGCAACTTGAACCTGGAACCTTGTGACTCAGGCTAAGAGTGCTACCCACTGAACCACAGCTCACACTCAAAGGAAATAAATAATAAATGGTAGGTTACTGAGAAGTGTACAGGTACAGAGAGAACTTGGAGGCATGTCTACAGATCCCAAAAGATTGCAGGACAGGTAGATAAGGTGGATAAGAAGGCATGTGGGATACTTTCCTTTATTAGCCAAGGTATAGAATATAAGAACAGGGAGATTGTGCTAAAACTGTATAAAACACTAGTTAAATCACAACTAGAGTACCGCACACAGTTCTGACCACTACATGACAGAGAGGATGTGATCGCACTAGAGAAAGTACAGGGGAGATTTACAACGATGTTGCCAGGAATGGAGAATTTTAGCTATGAGGAAAGTTTGGATAGGCTGGGGTTGTTTTCTTTGAAACTGAGGAGGCTGAGGGGAAATTTAATTGAGTTGTACAAAATTACGAGGCACCTAGATTGAGTGGATAGGAAGGACCTATTTCCCTTAGCAGAGAGGTCAAAAACTAGAGGGCATAGATTTCAAGTAATTGGAAGAAGGATTTGAGGGGAGTTGAGCAGAAATTTTTCACTCAGAGGGTGATTGGGGTCTGGAACTCACTATTTGAAAGGGTGGTCAAGGCAGAAACCCTCATCACATTTTTTAAAATACTTGGATACGTGCTTGAAGTGCAGCAGCATACAGGGCTACAGACCAAGAGCTGGAAAGTGGGATTAGGCTGAATAATCCTTTCTTGGCCAGTACAGAGACGATGGGTCGAATTACCTCTTTTTGTGCTGTAAATTTTCTATGTTTCCGTTTTTTTAAAGTAAATTTGTGCAGGTCAAGAGGCCTCCCAAGTGCTGCCTGTGATCTGTAATGATTTACCCCTAAGGAACCTGAGCCTTACAAGCCCGTGGCTCTGTTCTAAAGTAACTGTCTGAAGATCACCCAATCCACTGGCATAAACACAGCTGAGCAGGGTCGCTTCCCAAAGCATAACTGGCAGCAATTTGGGCAATTAAGCAATTCCAATCTGCACCCACAGATCACAGATCCAGAGCAGTGCAGGCTGGGTTTAGGTTTATCTTTCCTCATTTATCTAGACTGAGTAAAGCTGGGATTTCTCCCCATTCCATCACTGACAGTATGTGGTTGGAGAGTCCTGCTGGGAGCACAGGTAAAAGTAGTGATGAAGGAAATAAGGAGGTACAAACCATGGGCATTTAGCTCTATTTCTCTCAGGTTGCTAGCTGCAGTGCCTGAGAGATTCATCTTCCAGCCTCGGAAATGTCAGGGAAGGTTGTGAACCCTATTATCAGTCAGAGTTCCATATTGCAAAGATATGCTACAGAAGACATTGTAGTTCACCAGCACAAACATCTATCAACACTTGCTTCATATTTCAATTCTCACAGGTTTGACACCGAGGAAAAGGCAATTCTGCACCTATTTTCCACAGGATCAATAATTGTCATCCCTGCCAAAAAAAAGTAATGACTTCAGCTTATTCATTCACACTTCAACATTTAACATCATCAAATGACACCTGAAGCAGTGCAGTCATTGAAAGACTCAACAGTCCTACTCACCAGCTTCTCTCAGTCAGAAAATGGGATGTTGAGGTTCAATAAAAAAGCCTAAGAAAGAGAAAATCTTAAGGGTGTGTGATGTGAGATGAAGGCTCGAAGGAATCCAGTACTTAATTAGTATAATTAATTGTTTTACAGTTTTTGCACCATTAAAAGGATCCATGTTACTACTGTAATTTTATTGGCCACCTTATCCTCATAATGCTGAACAGGGACTGCATGAAATAAAATATAAAATTTCAGAAATAAAACAACACAATAAAGTCCCATGGATTCTAGAGACTGCGTGCTTCAGAAATGTTTATAAAATGTTTTCAAAGTTGACTAATAAGTTTCACTCTAGCCTCTGCTATATATCTTTAATACTGATTAAAGTACCTATAACTTTTGCTATATAGCCTATTACAGAGCTATGTTCTGTCCTTGCTATATTTCTTAAATATGATATATCCATCACTTTCATTACATAAAAGCAAAATACTGCAGATGCTGAAAATCTGAAATAAAAACAGAAAGTGCTGGAAATACTCAGCAGGTCAGGCAGCATCTGTGGACAGAGAAGCAGAGTTAATGTTTCAGGTCTGTGAACTTTCACCAGAAATGGCAAAGGTTAGAAAAGAATTAGGTTTTAAGTAAGTGAATGTGGCAAAGCGGGGCGGGGGGGGGGGGGGGGAAAGAGAACAAAAGGGAAAGTGTGTGACAGGGCAGGAGAGATTAAATAACAAAGCTGAACTGAGACAAAGGCAAAGAGTGTGTTAATGCTTGTGGTGAAAGACAAAGCATTAGTCCAGAGAGAGTGTTAATAGCAGAATACATGAAAAACAGGCACATGGTTAAAAAATAAAATCCACAGCTCATTTGGTAATGTTCTGCTATAAGTCTGGGGGACAGAAGGGCTGTGAATTAGGCTGGGGACTGGATGTACTGGCAGGTTCCACAGGCTCTTGAGGTGGAGTCTCCATCTGCCCCAGGGAAAAGAGATTTTTTTTAAATGAATGAGAAAACAGTAAGAATATATGAAACTGTAAAGTGAAGAAAGGTATTTCGGTCAATCAAGCCACACAGTCTGGCTCGCTCTCCAATTGTTCCTCCCAAGTCTGAAAGCTGTAGAAAACTATGCAGTATTGAATGGATCTTGAAAATAGTGATAGAAGAAAAGCACAGTGATAATGCACAAAATAATTCAATATTAGTGGGGGAAGATAACAGTTCCATATCTACACAGACATTTGCAAAGAATTCTGCTCCAAATCCCAGTGAAATTTTTGAAGATTGAAAAGGGGCATTGAACAGACGGCTCTTTCCAGTCAGTAGAAAGAAGATGATGATGCAATGTGCCGGTTAAGGCTTATTTTTAACTTTAGATTTTATAGAAACCACTGTATGTGGGTTTGCAATTATAATACAGCTGCCCACATCACCTTTGCTCAGAATCACCTTTTGCAAATAGTGTTAAAAGTAGCTTGCAGTGTCAGATCATCAATGTTGCATTACAGATCTTGTGTTGGAGAGTGTGAAAGACTGCAGTGTATGGGGGTTGTTGGTGCTAACAGATTAATGGTACAGACAGATACTAGCTGTTGTTCTTTTCTGTGCCCCCATCTCACAAACCTCAATTCCAGTTACCGCTATCTCCAATGTGCTTTACTCAGCAACATTTATACAGAAGTGTATGTACAGAAGAGAACAACAGATGCAGTAAACATTTGGTGAATAGAATTGATTTCCTTTGTATTTTCTTGACTCAAATCATGGTTCTGTAAGATGATAGCAGAAACAAGTAAGTATTTGATAATGCTTGAGTGCAAATAATAAAACCATTGAGCTGTATATTTATTGTTATGAACATCTCAGTCACTCCCTTGAAACTTCCCCCCTCTGTCATATTAACACTGTCTCTTGCATTAAAAATGGAAGTGAGACTAAAGATAAGGAGGTTATTAAATTTAGAATTTATGGAGCTGATTTCAAAATTAGTTTGGCAACTCCATTTCTCAAGATGCTGATTTGCTTGTTTCCCAATCACAAGGATCTTCATATTTCAAGCATACAGCTTTTTAATCACCATGGTGAGTAGAAGTCAAGAACAAAATGCTGTTAAATGCCAACACATTTATTACCAGTTAGAAAAATAAACACAGTCAGCAAACTGAAAACTCTGGTGTGAATTCAATTAATTGATGCATTTGGCTAGTTTGCAAACTAAATATTGTCATTTAACTCCTGAAAATTTAGATTGTGCTAAAGATTGAAAATATTCAAAAAATGCAGTGTCTCCTCCTTCATAAAAATATCAAATACAATTATACACCAGTGTCACTCATGTGGGGTATATGTAAATTGGCTGAACTATGAGAAAAACATTTCTCATTTTATTAATTGTTTTAATATTTGTCTTTTCTTTTCAGGAGGACATTCTGGACCTCTCAGTAAATTAATTATATCATAATATATAACATATATATACACAATGTGTTTCTATAAATATTTATATGGAGCACATTACATTCTGCTCCTCCTTAAGAATACAACACAACACTACCTTTCTGGCGACGAGGAGAAAAAAAAGAAAATATGAGGCACAGGAGGATCCCAGGACAGAAAGCAAACACAGCCAAAAAAAAAAAATGAGAGACAACCAGGACCGGATCAGAGGAAAATGTGGATTTGGGTAGAGAGAAAAACTGGGCTGGAACAGAAAAAAAGTTTTGTTCCAGATTTAAGCAAAAGCAATCGCGATGTGTGCACAACAATACTGGACCAATATATCGTCAATACGCTCACACACACCGGAACTGACGATTGTGACACAGTGAAGAATGCTCTAACAAGATATTTTCAACCAAGGGCAAATCCTCATTATGAAATTTATGTCTTCAGGCAAGCAAAACAAGATAAGTGTGAGACCCTTGACCACTACATGAGACTCAGAAGTCTGAGCCAGATTTACAACTTCACAGACATGGGTAAATCAATCATTTCCCAGATCATTATGACCTGCCAATTGCCAAGGTTAAGAAGACAAGCTCTGAGAGAGGGTAATCATTAAACTTGCAAAGGTTACTCAATATTGGCAGAATGCTGGAAGCCAGCGGAAGACAAGTTGAAGTCTTAGAAGGGAAAGAGGCAAATAACATAAGATGAGAATCCTCTGTGGCCAGGTCAAGATTGTTGACAGAATCCATGAATGCCACAAAAGGAAGGTTTCACCAGAGAAACATTAAATACCAAGAGCACAGAGGAAACCCAGGGAAAGATCTGAGGCACATCAAGGAAGAACAAGACACAGATCACAATCACATCATGTTTGAACATGCAATCATTGCAGTAGTGCATATCCTTCCTACAAAAATTGTCTTGCGAGAGGAAAGAAATGTAAAGCCTGCGGAAAAATGGAACATTTTGCAACAGTATGCCAATCAAAGACTGCAGAAGGCATTAATAGAGTTGAATGCCTGAAGGAAGATTACATCTTCACAGCTCAGGAGAAGATCTTTGTTGCTTACAACCACAAGTACCATGGCCTGCCCATCTGTGACATGTTCTCCAGGGACCCGGGTTCGATTCCGGGTACTGCCTGTGTGGAGTTTGCAAGTTCTCCCTGTGTCTGCGTGGGTTTTCTCCGGGTGCTCCGGTTTCCTCCCACAAGCCAAAAGACTTGCAGGTTGATAGGTAAATTGGCCATTATAAATTGTCACTAGTATAGGTAGGTGATAGGGAAATATAGGGACAGGTGGGGATGTTTGGTAGGAATATGGGATTAGTGTAGGATTAGTATAAATGGGTGGTTGATGTTCGGCACAGACTCGGTGGGCCGAAGGGCCTGTTTCAGTGCTGTATCTCTAATCTAATCTAATGTTCATAGTCAATTCAACAATCTCTGCAGTAATTGACCTAGGAGCAACAGTTAACATTTTCATGCTAGGCCCCCCCTGACAAGAATGATTGCTACTATTTAAAGAATGAGGCACTGATGAGGAAATGGAGCTCTCCTCAGAGACCTGACAGCAAGGAGTGGACAGTAGTTCACCAATTAGTGGTGTTGCAGAGGTATCTGAGAGAAATATTAAGAAGGGCCCACAAGACTACAATGGCTGGACATGAGAAAGACCAAAGACCGCGTAAGACAGCGGTTTGACTGGCTAAAACTCCACTAAGATGTAGTGGAGTACTGTAGGAGTTGTCACATGTGCCAGGTTGAGGGGAAACCCCAACCTACAGTGAAACCTGCAGCCCTAAGTCATGTACAGGTGTTAGGAGGACCCTCCAGCAGAGGGCTGGTGAACTGTAAGGGACCCCCACTGAGAACCAAAGGGGACAGGCAGGCACAAGGTTGGCAAAAGGTTAGACAGGGGAGGGAAAAAAGTGACCAAGAGGGCAGGTTAAAGGAAGTCCGGGAGGAATCCCAGATGAAAGTCCCTACTTTCCAGTCAGCCAACCCCGAAAAATTTGAAAAGTTAGACCCCACATCCTCCTATGTAAATGCACACAGTAGAAGCACCCCACCAGAGTTGCTAACAGCATTTACAGGAACCTGCAGAGATAACGAAAGACATCGAGGGGGCAGAGAAACCTAGTCAAAGTGCCACAGTGGAGTGCAGTAGAGTCTGCAAAAATACCTGCAGGCAGGAGTGTCCTCTGGGACAAAGGGGAGATTAGCAAAGAATCAAAATAAAAGAAAACCACCCATCCTCCAAAGTCTAAAGCTTTTGCATGACTCAGCAAAGCACTGAAGGAGAGTTCAGGATAGACCCACCCAATACTGACTCTCCTAGGGGAAAAAACTATCTTAGCAGGAACAAAGACCATAGGCAGCCATGGAAATGGGCAAATGGAAGAGAAACCTCCCCAAAAAAGAACCACATGTTTATTGGGATGCCAAAAAATGGGTGATTTTAATAAGTTTTAGGATTTTTGAATGAATGAGAGAAATGCATGGGTTTTTTCTGTACCTTATGTTTAGTTTAGTTTAGAGATACAGCACTGAAACAGGCCCTTCGGCCCACCGAGTCTGTGCCGACCATTATCCACCCATTTTTTATACTAATCCTACACTAATTCCATATTCCTACCACATCCCCACCTGTCCCTATATTTCCCTACCACCTACCTACACTAGGGGCAATTCGTAATGGCCAATTTACCTATCAACCTGCAAGTCTTTGGCATGTGGGAGGAAACTGGAGCACCTGGAGGAAACCCACGCAGACACAGGGAGAACTTGCAAACTCCACACAGGCAGTACCCAGAATTGAACCCGGGTCGCTGGAGCTGTGAGGCTCTTGACCCTTTCAATGAAACGCACTTTTCTCAACTTGCATTTCATTCCGTTGGGTATGGAGGTGTCATGCTAGGCCCCCACCTGCCCAGAATGAGGCATATCAATTTTGTCATGAACATTGATTTTTAACTGCTGTTGGAGCAAGGAAATGACTTGTTAAACAGATTAGCTGTGGCTGGAAAAATTTTTTACATACTAACAAATATCGAATGTGAGGAAACGCATTCCAGGGCCTGCTAAGGAGGATAAAATCCATAAGGGCCAGGACTGGTTAGACCAGCTGGTCATATGACTAACTGGCTGTTGCAGGGTTTTCTTTTGAACTAGCCACAGAGAGTTTGAACTCAGAAAGACTGTTTGCTCCTGAACTGAGAAGATCTCTCCAGTCTGCTCCCATCTCTTTTTATAAGCCTCTGAATCCACTGAAGACACATGGACCCCATGGAGAGAAAAGTCTCCTGCAGCAAACAAGTTTTAAGAAGAATACTGGGCCCCTACGAAAAGCAAGATCTACCTACAATCAAGGACTCTACAGTAAGCTTGAAGAACCGCAACAAAAACTCTTCAGATATTGCCTCAAACTTTTCACTTTATTTTTCTTCTGCTCTTTTCTGTCTCTACTTGCATGTGTGTATTGCATATGCATGCTGGCGTGGGCGCGTCATGTATCTGTAGGGTCAACTAAATTAGGGTTCAAGTTCAAGTTTAATAGATTTCAACTTTTCTTTTTTAAACCGAAGAGGATCTGTTTGTGCTGGTTTCTTTACCTTATAATTGGAAAGCAGTGAAGAAGGGTTCACCAAGGGGGAGCTAAAAACACAGTGTGTTTAAAATTAAACCCTGTTACAGTAAGACCAGGTGAAGGCTCAGAGGAATTCCTAGACATCTTTCTCACCTGGTCGTAACAACATAATGGATGCCTTGATATTCCATGAGTTACAGAGAAAACAGAAACTGCCATTGAACAAGACAATATCAAAAATATTTTCTTATGGATAAGATACACCTCCAGGAGGCCAAGGGATAATCCAAGTTAATCTTAAATCCTCCCATGGGTCCACATGACTGAGTTCCATGTTGTAGGCTCAAGCAAGGGAAATCTGCTAAGTTTCAAAACTGCTAGCAAATTGAAGCTGATCACGATTAACACCTTCAGAGGACAGAACTACTTGATGAAAGAAGACATGCTGAAGAAGTACCCACTGCTACAATTCACGCCTACTCATCCCAACACACATTCAATGGAAAGTTTGAGAGATAGAGCCAAGAGTCAGAAACAGAGGATAAAGACACATGCAGGCTGATGGATGCACACAAAGGATAGCAAGATAAAAGAGGGAGCCAAAGTCTTGGTTTGGCAAAAGAAAATGTCAAAAATTAGCTTACAATTTGACCCAAGAATGCTAACGGTAGTTCAGAGAAAAGGAAACATGATCACAGCGAAGAGAGGAAACTACATTGTGAAGAGAAAAAAGTCAATGTTAAACAACCTCAAGAAGACAGTGATGAAGACAACTTTGATGACTTCATGCCTGTGACAACTCGAGAAGCAGCTCAGCTAAATCGAACATAGCCGAAATCAATACTGCAAGATCCACAGAGATCATCAAGACCTCATAGATTAACTATCTGATTTAAACACAGCGTCATGCATCAATGATGAAGGGGGCTCGGTGGGAAAAAAGGTCTGATGTCTCGGACACCAATCCCCTTCAAGTTTTCAAATGTCAGTCCAACCGAGTTCTGTTCAATATAATCTTGCATGATTAAGTAGCAAAAGAATAATTGTTAATTTGTAAAGAAAAGGGGGAAACTTTAAATTTAAAAGAAGGGAGTAATGTAATGTAAAGTAGTGGCAACTTTACCTTTAAGAAACCGTACCTTTAGGAGACCAGCCCACTGACATCATCACCCATATAAAAAGAGGAAATACCATTTTGAGAGATACCAAATGGCTTGCAAACACACACACATACATACACACATACATACCAGCAAGGAAAAGACCTGGACCTGAGATCATGCAATATAGATAAGATAATAAATAGTGTTTGTGTTGAATCCCAGTTTCAAGCCTGTCTATCTGTAATGAATACTTAAGAACACAGCACAACACTACATGGTAGAAGAAAGGAGCCTCCAGAGACTGAAAGGATAGAGATCGTCATGGAAGTCAGCAGTAAAGGCATGACATAGAGTACGTGGGTCCAGTGTTGCAAGAGGTTCAATGACACGTTAGGATCTGGTAAGTTAAATGATAAGCAATGCCTGGGTGACAGGCCTCTAGCTCAGTATGCAGCAGCATTCACATAGTCTGAACTGATTGAGTGCCCATAGGCCTTCCTAACATGGTCAGAGCAAGTGCCCAGGTGCATCACTGAGATGTCAGCCACCCTCCCATATGGGGCACAATTGAGATGGGGGCATCACTTCGAATGCAACAGATCATGTCAAAATTATGTTGGAATAGGTGAGGGAGGGCAGCCTATTCATACATATTTGTGTCCTAATTCTTCAGGAAAAGCGAGCGCAAAACAGACGCGAGATGGCTCAAACAGGTACTGGTGTTGCTGACCTTCATAAACTCATGGAGGAACTGGTGCTTGATATCAATCTGGTGTCATTGTAGTAGGCTGTCAGTGATGGCAAGATGGAAGCCGTGAAGAACAGGGTCATTTGAGTGCTCTATTTTCAGGTGAAGGGCATGGAGGAAACTCTTGGCCAGTGGACGCTGTGGCTCTTCAACCGCTGTCATTTGGGAGCTTGGTCGTGCTGATGCACCAGCTATGTTGCCCAGGTTCTCATCAGACCTTCTTGGGTTTCCCACAAGCCCTGCAGTGGAGGTGGAGCAGAGTGGTCCTGCACAGACGTCGCAGGCCTCCTCAGTGGGGGAGAATCCACAGAGCCTGGACCATCACATCATACCTCTGCATCATTCACCAACGCAAACACACTCACCTTGGTTCAATCTGAATCAAGATTAGAAGGGAGAGCAGTGGATGACCAGCACCTCACAAGTGAGCAGGAGGATGAGAGAGAGGCAGGGTCAGCTGTGGGCAGTCCCCCTCGGAGGACGGAGGACAGACACAGCCATGCTTCACTGGGTGAAGATGCTGGGCCTCGGGTGTCAGGCATAATGAGGGTCTTTCTGGAGCATCAGAAGCAAATGAGTTCCCGTATGCCGGAGACCCCTGAGGCATTGCAGAGTCATGGGCAGACAATGGAGGAGTCTATGTAGCACATGTGCTCCATCATGTCTCAGGGATTTGGGCGCTTGAGCTCTTCCATTGAGTTCCTCTTGGAGAGCCATGTGCAGCACCACAATGAGTGGGTGCAGGAGCAGCACACTGACATGCACAGAAAGAATGAGACTCTCTGTAGCATTTACCACTCAATATCATTGATGACGCAGAGATGCTTGGAGTGGATGCCAGCTGCATTCCAGCCGGCGGCCTCGTCCAACATGCAAGGTTACCATGAAAGGGCTGAGGCATTTAAAGAGGCTGATGAGGGGGCACCTCTCAAGGGGCACCAGCATCATTCTTCACCCCTTTGGCCCCTCTAACTGAAGAACCATTCAAGCAGCTATGCCCGAGGCTGCCTCTACAATGACACAGACACAGCAGTCTGAGGAGGAATCCCTACTGGCACCTCCACAAAGAGGACAGAAGTCATGGGAATCTTGGCCAACTGCAGATACAGTGGAGCAGGCTGCCTCCACCTCATCCTCAGCCACGTGGGGAGCACTTCATAGGAGTGGGTGTGAGTGCAAGGCATCACAGCATTAGTTGCATTTGATGGATTATTTGGATGATGTTCTCCTTGTTCGTTTTGTCTTGATTCATCTTGTTATAATGAAAACTTTTGATGATTTTGATCAGACATGTGAGTTTTTAAAGCTTGTTGAGAAAAGTGAAATGAAGGTTAAAGGCTG
This sequence comes from Heterodontus francisci, assembly GCF_036365525.1. Taxonomy (NCBI): domain Eukaryota; kingdom Metazoa; phylum Chordata; class Chondrichthyes; order Heterodontiformes; family Heterodontidae; genus Heterodontus; species Heterodontus francisci. Next base: position 82,047,869 of record NC_090376.1, read on the forward strand.
GGCACACAGGGAGCCTGGGCTTCGTGCGGTTCATGGTCTGTGATTGGGCAATGGTGGTGGTGGAGACTCGATTCTCAGAGTCTTTAGATGGCAATGGGATTCTTCAGATGTGTGTACTCACTGCATAATTTCTCTGATAAAAGTTGAGTTGCAGAGTCATCTGTCATAGGATTGAGAGGCGCTTAAGTAAAATGTTGCTGATTTTGTGTGGCCCTTGTGGCCAGGCCAGCCTACCGATCGCCGTGTGGCCTGCGACGGCCGTGGCGGTCTTCCTCCAATGCCTGGGCACTGGGCTGCTCTGCAGCGCCACCTTTGCCCTCCTCTTCCTCTTTTTCTTCCTCATCCCTGTCCTGTGGAATACCAGGTACTCCTGTTCATCCAGCTCTAGTCCTCTTTGTATAGTCACGTTGTGCTGTGTGCAGCAGATGACTGCGATACAAGATACCCTGGCCGGCTCGTACTAGAGGACACCACCCGACCAGTCAAGGCAATGGAAGCACATCTTCAAGATGCCAATGGTCTGTTCAATGCAGGTACATGTTAATAGATGGCTCTGGTTGTAGCGCCTCTCTCCATCTGTGTCTGGGTACCAGGCAGGCATCAGGAGCCATCTCCTCAGAGGATAACCCTTATCGCCCTGCAGCCAACAATGGCATCTGGATGTGGGCCTGAAGAGGTGCAGCATCTGGGACCCTTGAAGGATAAAGGAGTCATGACAGCTGCCTGGGATCTCAGTGCAGAGATCAGCTGTGGACTTAGGTGGCATCTTGCAATCAGCAGATCATGTCATCAGGCAGGTCATGTATGCCATGCTCAGGAGGGCAGGGGACTGCATCCACTTTGACACAGATGGGCCAGCGCAGCCATGAAGGGCATTGGGCTTTGCAACCGTCGATGGATTCCCTCAGGTCCAGGGCAGCATTGATTGCACCCACGTAGCCATCATATCACTGTCAGACCAGCCAGTCAGATTCCTCCATAGAAAGGGCTACCACTCATTGAATGTCCAGCTGCTCTGTGACCACAGGAAGCAAATCTTGCAGGTCTGCACTTGGAATGTAGCCTGCAGGTGGATGAAGAGGGGGATCTGGAATGTCCCTGCATTTCATAAGAACATAAGAACCAGGAGCAGGAGTAGGCAATTCAGCCCCTCGAGCCTGCTCCGCCATTCAGTACGATCATGGCTGATCTCATCTCAGCCTCAACTCCACTTTCCTGCCTGTTCGCCATAACCCTTCAACCCATTTCGAATTAAAAATCTGTCCATCTCCTCCTGAAATTTACTCAATGTCCTGACATCCACCGCACTCTGGGGTAGTGAATTCCACAGAATCACGACCCTTTGAGAGAAGTAATTTCTCCTCATCTCTATTAAATCTGCTACCCCTTATCCTAAAACTATGACCACTCATTCTAGATTGCCCCACAAGAGGAAAGATCCTCTCTACGTCTACTTTGTCAATCCCGATAATCATCTTATATACCTCAATTCCTTTAGCAATAAATGCGAAAATTCCTTTTGCCTTCCTTATTACCCAGAGTTTCACTCTTTCTGTGCATATCAGCGCACTGCTCCTGCACCCACTCAGTGGTGCTGCATTTGTCTCTCCAAGAGGTTGCTCAACCTTTCAATGAAGTTCATGCGATCAAATCCCTGAGCCCTGACAGAGCACATGCGCTGCATGAACTCCTCCATTGTCTGGCCATGGTGCCTCAAGTCTTCAGGGAACTCTGCCAATCCAGCTGCCTCTGGATCTCGAGGAAGGTCCCACTTATCTATGACACCAGAGGCCCATCATCTTCACCCAGCAAAGCATTGCTATGTCTTTCTTCCATTCTCTGAGCAGAACTGCCCACAGCCTCACCCTCCTCCTCCTGCTCGCATGTGATGTGAAGTTCACCCAGTGCTCCCCTTTCTTCGCTGCTGTGTGGTCCAACCAAGGTGAGTGCGTCTGTGCTGCCGAAAAAGGATGTGATAGTGCAGGCTCTGTGGACTCACCCCTGCCTCCCAATGAGGATGTCAGCACCAATACGGCTGGTAGACTTTGGCGCCACTGTTGTTGCAGATACCAATTTAAGAGTCAATGTCATGTGTTTAACAGTTTCCTTCATTGTGTAGGAATTAAGCGGTTAACAACTGCCATGTTTAATATGTTGTTACTGTACCACTTGAATGAACATGTGCAGGTTATGGCCTGCTACAGCTTATACCAGGTGCTATATTTTTAAAGTTCGAATGCTGTTAAGAAATGTTGCAATAATGTTTGGGAATAGTTATACTTTGTATGGGTATCAATGTATTATATTAGAATTATGTGTTTGGAATCATGTGATGTGAAACGTACATATGTGAGCTGTACTGGAAAGATGGTGAAAGACGGTGTCCACTGCAGCAACAATAGCAGATTCTGATGAAAGGTCACTGACCTGAAACGTTAACTTTGCTTCTCTCTCCACAGATGCTGCCAGATCTGCAGAGTATTTCCAGCATTTCTTATTTATAATGCAGAAGCGGCTTTTGAGATGAGACAGAATGTCTTGATAATTGCCCATTTAAAAAAAAAATGTATTAGTTTATGAGATATGGGTGCCGCTGGCCAGGCCAGCATTTATTGCCCATCCCCAATTGCCCTTGAGAAGGTGGTGGTGAGCATTTCAATTAGGCTGCGTTTGCTGACAACGCCACCACTAGGTGATGCTGCAATGGCACATGCACAAATGTAGCCTGTGCCACTAAAACGTCACAGTCTGCGACATCAGGCAGCTGCCAGGATTAAAGATGGCACTGCTCAAATAATCACACGATGGCAACCTAAACACATGGCAGCATACAGAGGGCGGGGGGAGCGGGCAGCAGGGGGAAGGAGGAGAGCGCACCCGCCACCAGCAAGGTCTTCCGCCGCACTCTCCCCATACCTGCTCCTCAGACACCCTCTCCCCACCCCCCCTCTCCTCTCCGGGCCGGATCCCCCCCACCATCTGCCCGCGATGAGATGACGTCATCTGTACATGCGCCAACCAGTCCTGGCACTGCGGAACGCAGCATATGCACAGAGGGTAGGAACCAATCTGCGCAGATTGGCGCAATCAGATGACGTAAGCTGCCTGCTGCATTGTCAGTAATCACTGTTTTAATTAAGACAGTCTCAGAGTATCAATAGTGATAGACTTGCCGGCATCATGGGAATGGAAATGCAAATAAAGGTATTCGGAGGCCATTCATGACTGGAATGCTGATGGGGACAGCAAATATTCCACACTGAATGCCTTAGGCCATCAAACCATTTGTACAGACAATGTATGGAAGGTGAGGTCACACCTAACCAATTGAAAGGGTCAAGGTGGAATGTAACCTAATATGGAATGAAGAAACCCTCAGAGGGGATAAAGGAAAGGTGCTGAGGGACACGAGGCACACAGATTTGAAGAAGAGACCATACTACAGTCAACAGAACACTTAGAGAGAAAACTACGCCACAGCAGTTTGGGAGACAAGAACCCAGGACACTCTGCACTTACCTGTATTACTCCTGCCTTTGGTTAAGTATTGCATTGTAAATCCTTGCTGTGCTGAATAAACTTTCTATTTGATTTAAGAATGACCGGAGTCTGTACCTTAGAGTCAAAGTCGTACAGCTTAGAAACAGGCCCTTCAGCCCACCGTGTCCATAATGCCTATCTATACTAATCTCACCTGCCAGCATTAATTCCATATCCCTCTATGCCTTGCTCATTCAAGTACCTGTCCAGATGCCTCTTAAATGTTGCTACTGTTCCTGCCTCCACCACCTCCTCAGGCAGCTCATTCCAGATACCCACTATTCTTTGTATGAAAAATTTACCCCTTTGATCCCCTTTAAACCTCCTCCCTCTCACCTTAAATCTATGCCCTCTTGTTTCAGTCATCCCTATCATGGGAAACAGACTCTGGCTATCTATCCTATCTATGCCTCTCAATTTTACGTACCTCGATCATGTCCCCTCTCAGCCTCCTTCGCTCCAGGGAAAATAGACCCAGCCTATCCAATCTCTCTTTATAACTCAAGCCCTCCAAACCAGGCAACATCCTTGTGAATCTTTTCTGAACCCTTTCTAGCTTAATCACATCTTTCCTGTAGTGCAGCGACCAGAACTGCACAGTACTCCAAATGCGGCCTAACCAACATTATGTACAACTGTAACATGATGTCCCAACTCTTGTACTCATGCCTCGGCTGATGAAGGCAAGCATGCCATACACCTTCTTCATCACCCTGTCTACCTGTGTTGCCATTTTCAGGGAACTATGTACTTGCACCCGAAGATCTCTCTGCACAACATTCCCCAGGGTCCTGCCATTCACTGTATATGTCCTGCCCTGGTTTAACTTCCCAAAATGCATCACTTCACATTTGTCTGTGTTAAATTCCATTTGTCACTCCCTTGCCCACTTTTCCAGTTGATCTATATCCTGTTGCAACCTTAGACAACCTTCTGCACTGTCCACTATACCACCAATTTTGGTGTCATCTGCAAACTTACTAATCATGCCCCCTACATTCACATCTAAGTCATTAATATATATGACAGAGGGCCCAGCACAGATCCCTGCAGCACACCACTGGTCACTGGCCTCCAATCTGAAAAACAACCCTCCACCACCAACCTCTGTCTCCCATCACCAAGCCAATTTTGTATCCAATTTGCTAGCTTACCCTGGATCCCATGTGTTTGAACCTTCTGGATCAGCCTACCATGCAGGACCTTGTCAAAGGCCTTGCTAAAGTCCATGTATACAACGTCCATCGCCCTGCCCTCGTCAATCCTCTTGGTCACCTCCTTGAAAAAACTCAAATTGAGAGACATTACTTCCCACGCACAAAACCATGCTGCTGACTATCCCTAATCAGACCTTGCCTTTCCAACTGCATACAAGTCCTGTGTCAGAATCCCTTCCCTTGTGGGTCAAAGACTAGTCAACACCCTCCTTAACACAAAATCTTACAAATTGGCACCCCAGAGATGGGACATGACGACTAGTCAAAGCCAGACCTCTGATCTTTGTTAAGATAGAGACTCTTAGTCATTTGCCTAACCAATGTTTGATGTAAGAGGGAGAATCTGTAACTGGGGTGTGCAAGTGCATTTTATTGATTGCCAGTAGTCGTTTTCTCTCAAACGTATAATCATGACAGACAAACTCATGTGTCAGGCTTTTCAAGGCAAGATAGATCATAAAGATAAAATTAAGGACCTCAGGTCCTGCTTGCAGAATGTTTAAATGAACAAAGTGACTATTGACAACACAGCCGGCAGCTGACATCATCAGACTGCGCCAATCTGCGCACATGCACAGACGGGCTCCTGCTCGCTGCACATGTGCTGCGTTCTGCATTGCCAGGACTGGTTTGTGCATGCGCAGATGACATCACCGTGTAATGCGGGCAGAGATCGGGTGTGGGGGGGGGGGGGGGGGGGGGGGGGAGGGGGGAAGTGGGGAGGGGGGAAGCCCACTCGTTTCTCCCCACCTGCTTGCTTCCCCCCTGCCCGCTCGCTCTTTCCCTCCCTGGCCCGCTCGCTCTTTCCCTCCATCCATTATGTGCTGCCAGGTGTTTCAGTTGCCTTTGTGTGATTATTTGAGCAGCGCCATCTTTAACCCTGGCAGCTGCCTGAACGTCACAGACTGATGTTTTAGTGGCACAGGTTGCATTTGTGCATGTGCCACTGCAGCGCCACCTAGTGGTTGCATTGTCAGCAAACGCAGCCATAAAGTAAAGATGCTGAGGGACATTGGGGCACGCAGATTTGAAGAAGAGACCATACTGCAGTCAACAGAACACTTAGAAATAAAACTGCGCCACAGCAGCTTGGGAGACAAGAACCAAGGACACTGTTACTCTTCTGTATAACTACTACGGTTGGTTACACATTGCATTGTAAATCCTTGCTTTGCTTAATAAACTATCTTGATTTAAGACAACTGGAGTCTGTACCTTGTGGGTACAAAGCTAGTCAATGTCCCTCCCAAACACAAAATCTTACAATTGCAATAGTTATGTATTTAGTAGAGCACTCTTTCTCCGGGCAATCTTCATGTATGTGTCTGGTTGGAGTTTATGTTTTTAGCTTTATGGTTATCACAGTAAACTGTCCTGGAAGCCACCGACAACCAGTGTCCTGTATCATTCTTGGTAAGATAGGAACCTGACAAATTGGGATGTATAACGAATTAGACAAAATCCAGGAACACAGCAGATTCAAATCCAGGGCAAATCCTGGAATTTTTGCCACGATTTTCAGCAAATTATGATAGTGCAGACTGGGATAGTTATATTGAACAGTTCAAGTTGTATCTCATTGCAAATTGCTGGAAAGGACCTAGTGCAGAAAATAATGCAAAGAACGCACAGGTAATGATTATTCTGTTGAATTCAATAGTAGCACACTACTATGGAGTAGTGCGAGGCTTAGTTTCACCAGACAAACCCCACAGCAAATCGTATGATGACTTGAAGACAATGCTACAGAAACACCTGAAAAAGCACCAGCGACAGTGGCAGAGATGAAAATTTATTTGTCGAGATCAAGGGCAAGCAGAGTCTCCCAGCAATTATGTTGTGCAATTAAAACATCACAAAATTGGATGAAACCCTGCGGGACTGTTTCATTAGTGCTTAATGAAGGGAATCCAAATCACTCAAGCTTTGGTAAACGTGAGTGAGGTTCCAAGGCTAACATTTCAAGTGGCAGTGGACCTCACACTCACATGAAGTGACAGTGGAGGAGATTCGGGTGATAAGAACTGAACCACTGCAGACGAGAGTTAAGCTTACGCAGGGAGGATCAGGCACCATAATAAACACAGTGTATGGAAAGCCACGAAAGAATTCAGAACAAGCCAAAGAGCAATGACAAGCAAAAATCATGCTTTCAACGTGGAAAGAATCACCACCCTGATGTGTGTTGGTTTAAATCAGCTACTTGCAGACAGTGCTCAAAAACTGGACACATTGAGAGGAAATACCAAAACCCAAGAAAAGATTCACAGACACAACAGAACCACACAATTAATCAGAGGCGAATACAGAGTAAACAAAGACATAATACAAATATAGACATTCACGAATTCGATGAAGGTACATGTAGTAGTGAGAATGAGAACAATGGTACAGATGAATATGTCTATACTATTCTGAAGTTGTATGATGGTGTAAGTTTTAACAAATGGGTAATAGTAGCTTCAATAGAGAAAGAGGGTAGGGTTGTTACCATAGAAGTTGATATAGGGTCCAGTGTTACAATTTTACCTTTAGCCTCCTATGAAGCCAACTTAGCTCATTTACCTATGTTGGAGGCAGATAAATCATTTGTCAGCTTCACAGGAGAAAGTATCAAGCCCATTGGAATAGTGAAGGTATGTTAACTTCATAGGTCAGCTGAGTTTGTACATTTAGAGTGTACAAAGTGCATATTACAGGGTAGAGATTGGTTGGAAGTAATTCCTTGAAAGTAGGAGTCTTTAGTCAGGTCAATAGCTCAGAAGTCTATGATGAATAGAGAAGTACATGGGCTTCGTGAGTATGCGTTGGGAAAACACTCAAAGTTGTTTGATAAGAAGTTAGGTAAGCTCTCGCATGTCAAGGCAGAGGTGACTGTGAAAGAGGATGCTCCTCCAGTTAGAGCTAAGCCAGACAAAGTTCCTTATGTAATGAAAGGGCAAGTGGAACAGAAGTTGGATCATGTCCAAAAATGCAGTGGCTTGACACCAGTCCCACACAGTGGGCTGAATTTAATGAGCCCGCCACCGGAATGTAAATGGCGTCGTTCCCTTCTGTCACGTGGGCACCTGCCCCACTGCCATTACACAGCGGGCACCCATTTGGCATATTGGAGGCACATGTCCCCCCAATCACTTGGCTGGGACAGGAGGTGATTTGTTGATTATGACCTCAGATGACTCCAAGCAGGAGCTGGCACCATATTTAAAGTCCTGCCAGCCCTGCATTCACTCCTGTTCTGAATATGGTGCAGCCTCCAACTTTCTCCTACTGGGTCCTATATCTCCTCCCCACCCCCGCAACCCCAGCTCCTGAGGAAGGCAGAAGATGTCAAAACAAAGGCACAGGCTGGCCCCACAGTTCAGTGATGCCTCCCTGCAGATTCTCCTCCAGGCTGCAAAGGAAAGGTGGGAGGTTCTCTTCCCCCACAATGGTAAGAAGACGTCCTCTTGCATGACCAAGCAAGCCTGGGTGGAGATTGCAGAGCAGGTCAGCAGCTGTGGCGTCACCCAGTGCAACCAGGTCCAGTTTAGGAAGAGGGTCAATGACCTGCTGCATCCTGCCAGGGTGCATGCTCCAAACCAGTCGCCTTAGTTTAGTTTCGAGATACAGCACTGAAACAAGCCCTTCGGCCCACCAAGTCTGTGCCGACCATCAACCACCCATTTATACTAATCCTACACTAATTCCATATTCCTACCACATCCCCACCTGTCCCTATATTTCCCTACCACCTACCTATACTAAAGTAAATTGGCCATTAGCAATTGCCCCATCAACCTGCAAGTCTTTTGGCATGTGGGAGGAAACTGGAGCACCCGGAGGAAACCCACGCAGACACAGGGAGAACTTGCAAACTCCACACAGGCAGTACCCAGAATTGACCCCAGGTCGCTGGAGCTGTGAGGCTGCGGTGCTAACCACTGCGCCACTGTGCCGCCTTCTTGAGGATTGCATGTGAGTTTGCAGGAGGTTGCGTGGCATGGGGAGGGTGGCAGCAATGTAGCGTTGGCTGAGTGGCTAGTGTTTTGTCTCTCCCTGAGAGATGCATGGATCTCTCTCAGGCCACCTTCCTTCATAGTTCACCACCCCCCTCCCAACCCGGAACTCTCATGACAGCGAGTGTCAGCATGCAGGAAATCAGATTACACAGTAGGGATTGAGGGACTGAAAAGAACTGAACTGTCATTTTGATTTGTGTACCATTCTCAACCATCTCCATCCTTACTCTTGCAGGACAAGTGGGCCCATAATAGGAGGGAGATGTCCCCAACAGGTGGAGGAATCCCAGATGTACGTCCACTGACCTCCACCGAGGAAGAGCCCTTGGAGCTGGTGGGTACGCAGGGCGGCCGATCAGTTGGTGATGGGAAAATTGGTGTCCCCACACAAGAGTGTGGATAGTCTCCCGTTGTCATGCACATCAATGTTGGAGACCCACATAATGTTTAGTAGGCATCAGGAGAACTGCACAGCCTAACCGACATATGTTTGTTTTCTCTCATGCAGATAACAATTTGCAGGTATGCGCAACCACTGGTGGACAGCTAGTCACCTCTGAAGATAACTCAGAGGATGCACTGTCCCATGACCCTCTTTCACCCTCCACCAGAACAGAGACTTGCACATCAGTGGGCAATGGTTTGGCTTTAGAATCTGGGTCACATCTGGGGAGAGAACCGCATGCACCCAAGCAGTTGGCTGAGGCTCAGACAGCCGAGGTCTCTGACAGTCGGAAGACTGTGGGGGACTAGGCCCATGCTGAGCCCAAGGATGATGAGACTCTGGGGCTGACAGCACAGGGCATGCCAGAGTTGCAAAGAGGGATAGGGCAAAATCTGGTGAAGATGGCAGAGGCTATGTGCAACCATGGGTGGACGACAGAGGAGTCCATCCATGCTATGACAGCTGCCATGTCTCAGGCCTATGACAAAGAACAGTACAGCACAGGAACAGGCCATTCGACCCTCCAGGCCTGCGCCGATCTTGATGCCTGCCTAAACTAAAACCTTCTGCACTCCTGGGGACCGTATCCCTCTTCTTTTGGGCCTCCTTATCTCGAGAGACAATGGATACACGCCTGGAGGTGGTCAGTGGTTTGTGAAGCAGCACCTGGAGTGGCTATAAAGGCCAATTCTGGAGTGACAGGCTCTTCCACATGCACCCAAGCAGTTGGCTGAGGCTCAGACAGCCGAGGTCTCTGACAGTCGGAAGACTGTGGGGGACTAGGCCCATGCTGAGCCCAAGGATGATGAGACTCTGGGGTTGACAGCACAGGGCATGCCAGAGTTGCAAAGAGGGATAGGGCAAAATCTGGTGAAGATGGCAGAGGCTATGTGCAACCATGGGTGGACGACAGAGGAGTCCATCCATGCTATGACAGCTGCCATGTCTCAGGCCTATGACAAAGAACAGTACAGCACAGGAACAGGCCATTCGACCCTCCAGGCCTGCGCCGATCTTGATGCCTGCCTAAACTAAAACCTTCTGCACTCCTGGGGACCGTATCCCTCTATTCCCATCCTATTCATGTATTTGTCAAGATGCCTCTTAAACGTCGCTATCATACCTACTTCCACCACCTCCCCCAGCAGCAAGTTCCAGGCACCCACCACCCTCTGTATAAAGAACTTGCCTCGCACATCCCCTCTAAACTTTGCCCCTCTTACCTTAAACCTATGTCCCCTAGTAACTGACTCTTCCACCCTGGGAAAAAGCTTCTGACTATCCACTCTGTCCATGCCGCTTATCACTTTGTAAACCTTTATCATGTCGCCCCTCCACCTCCGTCGTTCCAATGAAAACAATCCGAGTTTATCCAACCTCTCCTCATAGCTAATGCCCTCCAGACCAGTCAACATCCTGGTAAATCTCTTCTATACCCTCTCCAAAGCCTCCACGTCCTTTTGGTAGCGTGGCTACCAGAATTGTACGCAATATTCTAAGTGTGCCCTAACTAAAGTTCAGTACATTTGCAGCATGACTTGCCAATTTTTATACTCTATGCCCCGACCGATGAAGGCAAGCATGCCGTATGCCTTCTTGACTACCTTATCCACCTGCGCTGCCACTTTGTGGCCTGCAGACCTGTACGCCCAGATCTCTCTGCCTGTCAATACTCCTAAGGGTTCTGCCATTTACTGTATACTTCCCACCTGCATTAGATCTTCCAAAATGCATTACCTCACATTTGTCTGGATTAAACTCCATCTGCCATTTCTCCGCCTGATCTATATCCTGCTGTATCCTCTGACAATCCTCATCACTATCCACAACTCCTCCAACCTTTGCGTTGTCCACAAACTTACTAATCAGACCAGCTACATTTTCCTCCAAATCACTTATATATACTGCAAAGAGCAAAGGTCCCAGCACTGATCCCTGCGGAACTCCACTAGTCACATCCCTCCATTCAGAAAAACACCCTTCCACTGCTAGCCTCTGTCTATGACAGAGCCAGTTCTGTATCCATCTTGCCAGCTCACCTCTGATCCCGTGTGACTTCACCTTTTGTACCAGTCTGCCATGAGGGACCTTGTCAAAGGCTTTACTGAAGTCCACATAGATAACATCCACTGCCTTTCCTTCATCAATCATCTTCGTCACTTCCTCAAAAAACTCTATCAAGTTAGTGAGACACAACCTCCCCTTCACAAAGCCATGCTGCCTCTCGCTAATAAGTTTGTTTCCAAATGGGAGTAAATCCTGTCCCGAAGAATCCTCTCTGATAATTTCCCTACCACTGACATAAGGCTCACCGGCCTATAATTTCCTGGATTATCCTTGCTACCCTTCTTAAACAAAGGAACAACATTGGCTATTCTCCAGTCCACTGGGACCTCACCTGTAGCCAATGAGGATGCAAAGATTTCTGTCAAGGCCCCAGCAATTGCTTTCCTTGCCTCCCTCAGTATTCTGGGGTAGATCCCATCCGGCCCTGTGGATTTATCTACTTTAATGCTTTGCAAGACACCCAACACCTCCTCCTTTTTGATAATGAGATGACTGAGACTATCTACAGTCCCTTCCCTAGGCTCATCATCCACCAAGTCCTTCTCTTTGGTGAATACTGATGCAAAGTACTCATTTTGTACCTCATCCATTTCCTCTGGCTCCACACATAGATTCCCTTCTCTCTCCTTGAGTGGGCCAACCCTTTCCCTGGTTACCCTCTTGCTCTTTATATACATATAAAAAGCCTTGGGATTTTCCTTAATCCTGTTTGCCAATGACTTTTCATGACCCCTTTTAGCCCTCCTGACGCCTTGATTAAGTTCCTTCCTACTGTCTTTATATTCCTCAAGTGATTCCTAGCCTTCCAGCCCTTATGAATTCTTCCTTTTTCTTTTTGACTAGGCTCACAATATCCCACGTTATCCAAGGTTCCTGAAACTTGCCAAACATATCCTTCTTCCTCACAGTAACATGCCGGTCCTGGATTCTAATCAACTGATGTTTGAAAGACTCCCACATGTCAGATGTTGATTTACCCTCAAACCGCCGCCCCCAGTCTAAATTCTTCAGTTCCTGCCTAATATTGTTAAAAAGTTAGCCTTCCCCCAATTTAGCACCTTCACCCAAGGACTACTCTTATCCTTATCCACAAGTACCTTAAAAGTTATGGAATTATGGTCACTGTTCCCGAAATGCTCCCCTACTGAAATTTTAACCACCTGGCCGGGCTCATTCCCCAATACCAGGTCCAGTATGGCGCCTTCCCTAGTTGGAATATCTACATATTATTTCAAGAAGCCCTCCTGGATGCTCCTTACAAATTCTGCCCCATCCAAGCCCCTAGCACTAAGTGAGTCCCAGTTAATATAGGGGAAGTTAAAATCACCCACCACTACAACCCTGTTACCTTTACATCTTTCCAAAATCTGTCTACATATCTGCTCCTCTACCTCCCGCTGGCTGTTGGGAGGCCTGTAGAAAATCCCCCAACATCGTGACTGCACCCTTCCTATTCCTGAGCTCCACCCATATTGCCTCGCTGCATGACCCCTCCGAGGTGTCCTCCTGCAGTACAGCTGTGATATTCTCCTTAACCAGTAATGCAACTCCCCCACCCCTTTTACATCCCCCTCTATCCCGCCTGAAGCTTCTAAATCCTGGACCATGTAGCTGCCAATCCTGTCCTTCCCTCAACCAAGTCTCTGTAATAAGCAACATCATATTTCCAAGTACTAATCCAAGCTCTAAGTTCATCTGCCTTACTTGTTATACTTCTCGCATTGAAACAAATGCACTTCAGACTACCAGTCCCACTGTGCTCCGCAACATCTCCAGTCTTAGTCTTAGTCTTAGTCTTAGTCTTAGTCTTAGTCTTAGTCTTAGTCTTAGTCTTAGTCTTAGTCTTAGTCTTAGTCTTAGTCTTAGTCTTAGTCTTAGTCTTAGTCTTAGTCTTAGTCTTAGTCTTAGTCTTAGTCTTAGTCTTAGTCTTAGTCTTAGTCTTAGTCTTAGTCTTAGTCTTAGTCTTAGTCTTAGTCTTAGTCTTAGTCTTAGTCTTAGTCTTAGTCTTAGTCTTAGTCTTAGTCTTAGTCTTAGTCTTAGTCTTAGTCTTAGTCTTAGTCTTAGTCTTAGTCTTAGTCTTAGTCTTAGTCTTAGTCTTAGTCTTAGTCTTAGTCTTAGTCTTAGTCTTAGTCTTAGTCTTAGTCTTAGTCTTAGTCTTAGTCTTAGTCTTAGTCTTAGTCTTAGTCTTAGTCTTAGTCTTAGTCTTAGTCTTAGTCTTAGTCTTAGTCTTAGTCTTAGTCTTAGTCTTAGTCTTAGTCTTAGTCTTAGTCTTAGTCTTAGTCTTAGTCTTAGTCTTAGTCTTAGTCTTAGTCTTAGTCTTAGTCTTAGTCTTAGTCTTAGTCTTAGTCTTAGTCTTAGTCTTAGTCTTAGTCTTAGTCTTAGTCTTAGTCTTAGTCTTAGTCTTAGTCTTAGTCTTAGTCTTAGTCTTAGTCTTAGTCTTAGTCTTAGTCTTAGTCTTAGTCTTAGTCTTAGTCTTAGTCTTAGTCTTAGTCTTAGTCTTAGTCTTAGTCTTAGTCTTAGTCTTAGTCTTAGTCTTAGTCTTAGTCTTAGTCTTAGTCTTAGTCTTAGTCTTAGTCTTAGTCTTAGTCTTAGTCTTAGTCTTAGTCTTAGTCTTAGTCTTAGTCTTAGTCTTAGTCTTAGTCTTAGTCTTAGTCTTAGTCTTAGTCTTAGTCTTAGTCTTAGTCTTAGTCTTAGTCTTAGTCTTAGTCTTAGTCTTAGTCTTAGTCTTAGTCTTAGTCTTAGTCTTAGTCTTAGTCTTAGTCTTAGTCTTAGTCTTAGTCTTAGTCTTAGTCTTAGTCTTAGTCTTAGTCTTAGTCTTAGTCTTAGTCTTAGTCTTAGTCTTAGTCTTAGTCTTAGTCTTAGTCTTAGTCTTAGTCTTAGTCTTAGTCTTAGTCTTAGTCTTAGTCTTAGTCTTAGTCTTAGTCTTAGTCTTAGTCTTAGTCTTAGTCTTAGTCTTAGTCTTAGTCTTAGTCTTAGTCTTAGTCTTAGTCTTAGTCTTAGTCTTAGTCTTAGTCTTAGTCTTAGTCTTAGTCTTAGTCTTAGTCTTAGTCTTAGTCTTAGTCTTAGTCTTAGTCTTAGTCTTAGTCTTAGTCTTAGTCTTAGTCTTAGTCTTAGTCTTAGTCTTAGTCTTAGTCTTAGTCTTAGTCTTAGTCTTAGTCTTAGTCTTAGTCTTAGTCTTAGTCTTAGTCTTAGTCTTAGTCTTAGTCTTAGTCTTAGTCTTAGTCTTAGTCTTAGTCTTAGTCTTAGTCTTAGTCTTAGTCTTAGTCTTAGTCTTAGTCTTAGTCTTAGTCTTAGTCTTAGTCTTAGTCTTAGTCTTAGTCTTAGTCTTAGTCTTAGTCTTAGTCTTAGTCTTAGTCTTAGTCTTAGTCTTAGTCTTAGTCTTAGTCTTAGTCTTAGTCTTAGTCTTAGTCTTAGTCTTAGTCTTAGTCTTAGTCTTAGTCTTAGTCTTAGTCTTAGTCTTAGTCTTAGTCTTAGTCTTAGTCTTAGTCTTAGTCTTAGTCTTAGTCTTAGTCTTAGTCTTAGTCTTAGTCTTAGTCTTAGTCTTAGTCTTAGTCTTAGTCTTAGTCTTAGTCTTAGTCTTAGTCTTAGTCTTAGTCTTAGTCTTAGTCTTAGTCTTAGTCTTAGTCTTAGTCTTAGTCTTAGTCTTAGTCTTAGTCTTAGTCTTAGTCTTAGTCTTAGTCTTAGTCTTAGTCTTAGTCTTAGTCTTAGTCTTAGTCTTAGTCTTAGTCTTAGTCTTAGTCTTAGTCTTAGTCTTAGTCTTAGTCTTAGTCTTAGTCTTAGTCTTAGTCTTAGTCTTAGTCTTAGTCTTAGTCTTAGTCTTAGTCTTAGTCTTAGTCTTAGTCTTAGTCTTAGTCTTAGTCTTAGTCTTAGTCTTAGTCTTAGTCTTAGTCTTAGTCTTAGTCTTAGTCTTAGTCTTAGTCTTAGTCTTAGTCTTAGTCTTAGTCTTAGTCTTAGTCTTAGTCTTAGTCTTAGTCTTAGTCTTAGTCTTAGTCTTAGTCTTAGTCTTAGTCTTAGTCTTAGTCTTAGTCTTAGTCTTAGTCTTAGTCTTAGTCTTAGTCTTAGTCTTAGTCTTAGTCTTAGTCTTAGTCTTAGTCTTAGTCTTAGTCTTAGTCTTAGTCTTAGTCTTAGTCTTAGTCTTAGTCTTAGTCTTAGTCTTAGTCTTAGTCTTAGTCTTAGTCTTAGTCTTAGTCTTAGTCTTAGTCTTAGTCTTAGTCTTAGTCTTAGTCTTAGTCTTAGTCTTAGTCTTAGTCTTAGTCTTAGTCTTAGTCTTAGTCTTAGTCTTAGTCTTAGTCTTAGTCTTAGTCTTAGTCTTAGTCTTAGTCTTAGTCTTAGTCTTAGTCTTAGTCTTAGTCTTAGTCTTAGTCTTAGTCTTAGTCTTAGTCTTAGTCTTAGTCTTAGTCTTAGTCTTAGTCTTAGTCTTAGTCTTAGTCTTAGTCTTAGTCTTAGTCTTAGTCTTAGTCTTAGTCTTAGTCTTAGTCTTAGTCTTAGTCTTAGTCTTAGTCTTAGTCTTAGTCTTAGTCTTAGTCTTAGTCTTAGTCTTAGTCTTAGTCTTAGTCTTAGTCTTAGTCTTAGTCTTAGTCTTAGTCTTAGTCTTAGTCTTAGTCTTAGTCTTAGTCTTAGTCTTAGTCTTAGTCTTAGTCTTAGTCTTAGTCTTAGTCTTAGTCTTAGTCTTAGTCTTAGTCTTAGTCTTAGTCTTAGTCTTAGTCTTAGTCTTAGTCTTAGTCTTAGTCTTAGTCTTAGTCTTAGTCTTAGTCTTAGTCTTAGTCTTAGTCTTAGTCTTAGTCTTAGTCTTAGTCTTAGTCTTAGTCTTAGTCTTAGTCTTAGTCTTAGTCTTAGTCTTAGTCTTAGTCTTAGTCTTAGTCTTAGTCTTAGTCTTAGTCTTAGTCTTAGTCTTAGTCTTAGTCTTAGTCTTAGTCTTAGTCTTAGTCTTAGTCTTAGTCTTAGTCTTAGTCTTAGTCTTAGTCTTAGTCTTAGTCTTAGTCTTAGTCTTAGTCTTAGTCTTAGTCTTAGTCTTAGTCTTAGTCTTAGTCTTAGTCTTAGTCTTAGTCTTAGTCTTAGTCTTAGTCTTAGTCTTAGTCTTAGTCTTAGTCTTAGTCTTAGTCTTAGTCTTAGTCTTAGTCTTAGTCTTAGTCTTAGTCTTAGTCTTAGTCTTAGTCTTAGTCTTAGTCTTAGTCTTAGTCTTAGTCTTAGTCTTAGTCTTAGTCTTAGTCTTAGTCTTAGTCTTAGTCTTAGTCTTAGTCTTAGTCTTAGTCTTAGTCTTAGTCTTAGTCTTAGTCTTAGTCTTAGTCTTAGTCTTAGTCTTAGTCTTAGTCTTAGTCTTAGTCTTAGTCTTAGTCTTAGTCTTAGTCTTAGTCTTAGTCTTAGTCTTAGTCTTAGTCTTAGTCTTAGTCTTAGTCTTAGTCTTAGTCTTAGTCTTAGTCTTAGTCTTAGTCTTAGTCTTAGTCTTAGTCTTAGTCTTAGTCTTAGTCTTAGTCTTAGTCTTAGTCTTAGTCTTAGTCTTAGTCTTAGTCTTAGTCTTAGTCTTAGTCTTAGTCTTAGTCTTAGTCTTAGTCTTAGTCTTAGTCTTAGTCTTAGTCTTAGTCTTAGTCTTAGTCTTAGTCTTAGTCTTAGTCTTAGTCTTAGTCTTAGTCTTAGTCTTAGTCTTAGTCTTAGTCTTAGTCTTAGTCTTAGTCTTAGTCTTAGTCTTAGTCTTAGTCTTAGTCTTAGTCTTAGTCTTAGTCTTAGTCTTAGTCTTAGTCTTAGTCTTAGTCTTAGTCTTAGTCTTAGTCTTAGTCTTAGTCTTAGTCTTAGTCTTAGTCTTAGTCTTAGTCTTAGTCTTAGTCTTAGTCTTAGTCTTAGTCTTAGTCTTAGTCTTAGTCTTAGTCTTAGTCTTAGTCTTAGTCTTAGTCTTAGTCTTAGTCTTAGTCTTAGTCTTAGTCTTAGTCTTAGTCTTAGTCTTAGTCTTAGTCTTAGTCTTAGTCTTAGTCTTAGTCTTAGTCTTAGTCTTAGTCTTAGTCTTAGTCTTAGTCTTAGTCTTAGTCTTAGTCTTAGTCTTAGTCTTAGTCTTAGTCTTAGTCTTAGTCTTAGTCTTAGTCTTAGTCTTAGTCTTAGTCTTAGTCTTAGTCTTAGTCTTAGTCTTAGTCTTAGTCTTAGTCTTAGTCTTAGTCTTAGTCTTAGTCTTAGTCTTAGTCTTAGTCTTAGTCTTAGTCTTAGTCTTAGTCTTAGTCTTAGTCTTAGTCTTAGTCTTAGTCTTAGTCTTAGTCTTAGTCTTAGTCTTAGTCTTAGTCTTAGTCTTAGTCTTAGTCTTAGTCTTAGTCTTAGTCTTAGTCTTAGTCTTAGTCTTAGTCTTAGTCTTAGTCTTAGTCTTAGTCTTAGTCTTAGTCTTAGTCTTAGTCTTAGTCTTAGTCTTAGTCTTAGTCTTAGTCTTAGTCTTAGTCTTAGTCTTAGTCTTAGTCTTAGTCTTAGTCTTAGTCTTAGTCTTAGTCTTAGTCTTAGTCTTAGTCTTAGTCTTAGTCTTAGTCTTAGTCTTAGTCTTAGTCTTAGTCTTAGTCTTAGTCTTAGTCTTAGTCTTAGTCTTAGTCTTAGTCTTAGTCTTAGTCTTAGTCTTAGTCTTAGTCTTAGTCTTAGTCTTAGTCTTAGTCTTAGTCTTAGTCTTAGTCTTAGTCTTAGTCTTAGTCTTAGTCTTAGTCTTAGTCTTAGTCTTAGTCTTAGTCTTAGTCTTAGTCTTAGTCTTAGTCTTAGTCTTAGTCTTAGTCTTAGTCTTAGTCTTAGTCTTAGTCTTAGTCTTAGTCTTAGTCTTAGTCTTAGTCTTAGTCTTAGTCTTAGTCTTAGTCTTAGTCTTAGTCTTAGTCTTAGTCTTAGTCTTAGTCTTAGTCTTAGTCTTAGTCTTAGTCTTAGTCTTAGTCTTAGTCTTAGTCTTAGTCTTAGTCTTAGTCTTAGTCTTAGTCTTAGTCTTAGTCTTAGTCTTAGTCTTAGTCTTAGTCTTAGTCTTAGTCTTAGTCTTAGTCTTAGTCTTAGTCTTAGTCTTAGTCTTAGTCTTAGTCTTAGTCTTAGTCTTAGTCTTAGTCTTAGTCTTAGTCTTAGTCTTAGTCTTAGTCTTAGTCTTAGTCTTAGTCTTAGTCTTAGTCTTAGTCTTAGTCTTAGTCTTAGTCTTAGTCTTAGTCTTAGTCTTAGTCTTAGTCTTAGTCTTAGTCTTAGTCTTAGTCTTAGTCTTAGTCTTAGTCTTAGTCTTAGTCTTAGTCTTAGTCTTAGTCTTAGTCTTAGTCTTAGTCTTAGTCTTAGTCTTAGTCTTAGTCTTAGTCTTAGTCTTAGTCTTAGTCTTAGTCTTAGTCTTAGTCTTAGTCTTAGTCTTAGTCTTAGTCTTAGTCTTAGTCTTAGTCTTAGTCTTAGTCTTAGTCTTAGTCTTAGTCTTAGTCTTAGTCTTAGTCTTAGTCTTAGTCTTAGTCTTAGTCTTAGTCTTAGTCTTAGTCTTAGTCTTAGTCTTAGTCTTAGTCTTAGTCTTAGTCTTAGTCTTAGTCTTAGTCTTAGTCTTAGTCTTAGTCTTAGTCTTAGTCTTAGTCTTAGTCTTAGTCTTAGTCTTAGTCTTAGTCTTAGTCTTAGTCTTAGTCTTAGTCTTAGTCTTAGTCTTAGTCTTAGTCTTAGTCTTAGTCTTAGTCTTAGTCTTAGTCTTAGTCTTAGTCTTAGTCTTAGTCTTAGTCTTAGTCTTAGTCTTAGTCTTAGTCTTAGTCTTAGTCTTAGTCTTAGTCTTAGTCTTAGTCTTAGTCTTAGTCTTAGTCTTAGTCTTAGTCTTAGTCTTAGTCTTAGTCTTAGTCTTAGTCTTAGTCTTAGTCTTAGTCTTAGTCTTAGTCTTAGTCTTAGTCTTAGTCTTAGTCTTAGTCTTAGTCTTAGTCTTAGTCTTAGTCTTAGTCTTAGTCTTAGTCTTAGTCTTAGTCTTAGTCTTAGTCTTAGTCTTAGTCTTAGTCTTAGTCTTAGTCTTAGTCTTAGTCTTAGTCTTAGTCTTAGTCTTAGTCTTAGTCTTAGTCTTAGTCTTAGTCTTAGTCTTAGTCTTAGTCTTAGTCTTAGTCTTAGTCTTAGTCTTAGTCTTAGTCTTAGTCTTAGTCTTAGTCTTAGTCTTAGTCTTAGTCTTAGTCTTAGTCTTAGTCTTAGTCTTAGTCTTAGTCTTAGTCTTAGTCTTAGTCTTAGTCTTAGTCTTAGTCTTAGTCTTAGTCTTAGTCTTAGTCTTAGTCTTAGTCTTAGTCTTAGTCTTAGTCTTAGTCTTAGTCTTAGTCTTAGTCTTAGTCTTAGTCTTAGTCTTAGTCTTAGTCTTAGTCTTAGTCTTAGTCTTAGTCTTAGTCTTAGTCTTAGTCTTAGTCTTAGTCTTAGTCTTAGTCTTAGTCTTAGTCTTAGTCTTAGTCTTAGTCTTAGTCTTAGTCTTAGTCTTAGTCTTAGTCTTAGTCTTAGTCTTAGTCTTAGTCTTAGTCTTAGTCTTAGTCTTAGTCTTAGTCTTAGTCTTAGTCTTAGTCTTAGTCTTAGTCTTAGTCTTAGTCTTAGTCTTAGTCTTAGTCTTAGTCTTAGTCTTAGTCTTAGTCTTAGTCTTAGTCTTAGTCTTAGTCTTAGTCTTAGTCTTAGTCTTAGTCTTAGTCTTAGTCTTAGTCTTAGTCTTAGTCTTAGTCTTAGTCTTAGTCTTAGTCTTAGTCTTAGTCTTAGTCTTAGTCTTAGTCTTAGTCTTAGTCTTAGTCTTAGTCTTAGTCTTAGTCTTAGTCTTAGTCTTAGTCTTAGTCTTAGTCTTAGTCTTAGTCTTAGTCTTAGTCTTAGTCTTAGTCTTAGTCTTAGTCTTAGTCTTAGTCTTAGTCTTAGTCTTAGTCTTAGTCTTAGTCTTAGTCTTAGTCTTAGTCTTAGTCTTAGTCTTAGTCTTAGTCTTAGTCTTAGTCTTAGTCTTAGTCTTAGTCTTAGTCTTAGTCTTAGTCTTAGTCTTAGTCTTAGTCTTAGTCTTAGTCTTAGTCTTAGTCTTAGTCTTAGTCTTAGTCTTAGTCTTAGTCTTAGTCTTAGTCTTAGTCTTAGTCTTAGTCTTAGTCTTAGTCTTAGTCTTAGTCTTAGTCTTAGTCTTAGTCTTAGTCTTAGTCTTAGTCTTAGTCTTAGTCTTAGTCTTAGTCTTAGTCTTAGTCTTAGTCTTAGTCTTAGTCTTAGTCTTAGTCTTAGTCTTAGTCTTAGTCTTAGTCTTAGTCTTAGTCTTAGTCTTAGTCTTAGTCTTAGTCTTAGTCTTAGTCTTAGTCTTAGTCTTAGTCTTAGTCTTAGTCTTAGTCTTAGTCTTAGTCTTAGTCTTAGTCTTAGTCTTAGTCTTAGTCTTAGTCTTAGTCTTAGTCTTAGTCTTAGTCTTAGTCTTAGTCTTAGTCTTAGTCTTAGTCTTAGTCTTAGTCTTAGTCTTAGTCTTAGTCTTAGTCTTAGTCTTAGTCTTAGTCTTAGTCTTAGTCTTAGTCTTAGTCTTAGTCTTAGTCTTAGTCTTAGTCTTAGTCTTAGTCTTAGTCTTAGTCTTAGTCTTAGTCTTAGTCTTAGTCTTAGTCTTAGTCTTAGTCTTAGTCTTAGTCTTAGTCTTAGTCTTAGTCTTAGTCTTAGTCTTAGTCTTAGTCTTAGTCTTAGTCTTAGTCTTAGTCTTAGTCTTAGTCTTAGTCTTAGTCTTAGTCTTAGTCTTAGTCTTAGTCTTAGTCTTAGTCTTAGTCTTAGTCTTAGTCTTAGTCTTAGTCTTAGTCTTAGTCTTAGTCTTAGTCTTAGTCTTAGTCTTAGTCTTAGTCTTAGTCTTAGTCTTAGTCTTAGTCTTAGTCTTAGTCTTAGTCTTAGTCTTAGTCTTAGTCTTAGTCTTAGTCTTAGTCTTAGTCTTAGTCTTAGTCTTAGTCTTAGTCTTAGTCTTAGTCTTAGTCTTAGTCTTAGTCTTAGTCTTAGTCTTAGTCTTAGTCTTAGTCTTAGTCTTAGTCTTAGTCTTAGTCTTAGTCTTAGTCTTAGTCTTAGTCTTAGTCTTAGTCTTAGTCTTAGTCTTAGTCTTAGTCTTAGTCTTAGTCTTAGTCTTAGTCTTAGTCTTAGTCTTAGTCTTAGTCTTAGTCTTAGTCTTAGTCTTAGTCTTAGTCTTAGTCTTAGTCTTAGTCTTAGTCTTAGTCTTAGTCTTAGTCTTAGTCTTAGTCTTAGTCTTAGTCTTAGTCTTAGTCTTAGTCTTAGTCTTAGTCTTAGTCTTAGTCTTAGTCTTAGTCTTAGTCTTAGTCTTAGTCTTAGTCTTAGTCTTAGTCTTAGTCTTAGTCTTAGTCTTAGTCTTAGTCTTAGTCTTAGTCTTAGTCTTAGTCTTAGTCTTAGTCTTAGTCTTAGTCTTAGTCTTAGTCTTAGTCTTAGTCTTAGTCTTAGTCTTAGTCTTAGTCTTAGTCTTAGTCTTAGTCTTAGTCTTAGTCTTAGTCTTAGTCTTAGTCTTAGTCTTAGTCTTAGTCTTAGTCTTAGTCTTAGTCTTAGTCTTAGTCTTAGTCTTAGTCTTAGTCTTAGTCTTAGTCTTAGTCTTAGTCTTAGTCTTAGTCTTAGTCTTAGTCTTAGTCTTAGTCTTAGTCTTAGTCTTAGTCTTAGTCTTAGTCTTAGTCTTAGTCTTAGTCTTAGTCTTAGTCTTAGTCTTAGTCTTAGTCTTAGTCTTAGTCTTAGTCTTAGTCTTAGTCTTAGTCTTAGTCTTAGTCTTAGTCTTAGTCTTAGTCTTAGTCTTAGTCTTAGTCTTAGTCTTAGTCTTAGTCTTAGTCTTAGTCTTAGTCTTAGTCTTAGTGGCCTTATTTACTAGTTCCCACTCATTTATTTCACTTGCTGTCCTACTGCTCTGGTTCCCACCCGCCAGCCTCACTAGTTTAAACACTCCCCAGTGACACTAGCAACCCTAGCAGCCAGGATATTTGTGCCCTCCAGTTTAGATGCAACCCGTCCTTGTACAGGTCCCATCTAACCCTGAAGAGATCCTAATGGTCCAAATATCTGAAACCCTCCCTTCTACACCAGCTGTTCAGCCACATGTTTAGCTGCACTATCTTCCTATTTCTAGCCTCACTGGCATGTGGCACAGGGAGCAATCCCAAGATTACAACCCTAGAGGTCCTGTCTTAACTTTCTACCCAACTCCCTAAACTCCCTCTGCAGGACCTCATCACTCTTCCTGCCTATGTCATTGGTACCAATATGTACCACAACCTCTGGCTGTTCACCCTCCCCCTTCAGAATGCCCCCTGTCCGTTCAGAGACATCCTTGACCCTGGCACCAGGGAGGCAACATATAGAGTCCCCTATAACTATTGCTCTTCTGCGCTTTGTCACTCCCTGCTGAACAACAGTGCCAGCTGTGGTGCCACTGCTCTGGCTGCTGCTGTTTTCCCCTGATAGGCCATCCCCCCCAACAGTATCCAAAACAGTATACTTGTTAGAGGGGGATAGCCACAGGGGATTCCTGCACTGACTGCCTGCCCCTTCTAGCAGTCACCCATCTATCTGCCTGCACCTTGGGTGTAACCACTTCTCTAAAACTCTTGTCTGTGACACTTTCTGCCACCTGCATGCTCCTAAGTGCATCCAGTTGCCACTCCAACCGATCCATGTGGTCTGTGAGGAGCTGCAACTGGGTACACTTCCTGCAGACATAGTCGTCCGGAACGCTGGAAGCGTCACAGACCTCTCACATCTCACAGGTGAAGCACTTCACCCCTCTAACTGACATTTCTACCACTAATTAGTTAATTAATATAAAATAAATACTTATTAAATCCTTACTAAATTGTTATAATTAACTATATGGTCCCTCATGCTAGATTCCTACTATAAATATTAAATGCTAACTAAATACAGTAATCTCCTCCCACTGGTTTAGTTACTCTACTTATTAATTAGTTAATTAGAGTTTTAATCAATTTTTATCAATGTTTTATTTTCAAATTCAGTAAAAGATTCTCTACCAGCCAATCAGGTCACAGCTTTCCTGTGACATCACTTTGTTTTTTTACCAGAGATAAGTTTTTTTATACTTATCAGTCCAGAACTCCGCCCTCCAAGTCTTCTCCCAGTCAGCTGTACTCTTTGGAAGAGCTCAGCTCCCCTCACTCTGAGGACAGGTAAGAAATGAAAGGAGCTCCTCACTGAATTTCCTCAGTTAGCAAACTCCCATTATAGCACTCAAATGCAACCCAAGGCAGCATTGTAAGATGGCTCACTTTTATACTGACTGACTCTAGCCCCCTGAAAACTGGTTTAAGCCAATTCTCTAATTAACAAGGTGCAGCTGCAAGCAGAGCCTGAGTGAACCCTGTTTAAAACTCACCTTATCCAACCCTAACAGCAACTGTTAAGTTAATCTGCTAAATAAGACAGATTAGAATTAAGATAAAATTAACCCTTAATTATCCTCAGTTACCAAACTTCCGCTATAGCATTCTAATGCAACACAAGTCAGCACTCCAGTGCTTCCTCCATTGAGAGGTTGGCAACCTGGCTTCCTCCATTGCGTCTGGCTTCCTCCATCGAGAGGTTGGCAACTATCGTAGAGAGCCAGATCCTACAGATCCGTGCTGACCTGCACACCGTCCCTTTGGCTTTGAGCTTGATGCAGCAGTGGCAAGATGTGAGAAGGAATAGGAGCCCAGATGATTCTGCAGCTCCTGGTTCTTCTCTGGTGAACAGGGAGGCTCAAGAGAAGAGGAGAGACTGACAGCCACATCTGGGGGCTCCCCTGAGGGCGCTCTGAGTGTGACACCCGACTCCTCAGCTCCTCCGCCAGTGAGCCCAGTTCCATCAGCCGTGATACCTGAGGAGAGTCCTGCACCAGTCTAGGGCCTTCCAGGCTTCAGGCAGCCAGCAGACACCTGCAGAAAGTCATCACAGGTCGGTTGCAAGATGCTAACACGCTTAGAGGAGCGAGGCCTAAAGCTCAAGAAAGAGAATTGCAAATTTATGTTCTTACTTCTTAGGGCACAGGATAGATGCACAAGGGGTACACAAGTCAGAAGAGAAGGTGCAGCAGGCTGAAAACATGCCTCGACCTACAGATGTGTTGCAGTTGAGGTCCTACCTGGTCATGCTTAATTATTATCATGAATATTTACTGAATCTAACACATAAAATTGCACCATTGACCACACAGCTGGAAAAGACTTGGAAATACGAGTGGTCACAAGAAACAGAGAATGCATTTGTGCGATCGAAGCAGTTACTTAGAGAGTTTTTGATGTATTTTCACCCAGAACTGCCGATAACAATTGCTACTGATGCAAGTCCTATTGGGGGAGGAGTGGTTCTTTCACATGTCTTTCCCAATAACAGATGAAAGGCCGATACAATTTGTGTCAAGAGCATTATCAAAGACTGAGCGGAAATACCCTCAGATAGAACTTGAAGCTTTAGCTGTCATGTTTGCACTGAAAAAGTTTTACAGGCATGTATATGGACGCAAATTCATGCTAATTACGGATAATAAACCGTTAACTGCTTTGCTGGGCCCACACAAAGAGTTACCAGTACTTGCAGCAGAGAGAATGCAAAGATGGACAATGTATCTAGCAGGATTTGATTATGACATTAAATACCACAGCTCAATGGAAAACGCCTATATGGATTGCTTGTCAAGGTTGCCTGATACTAATGCAGACCAGGTGATGCGCAAATCAGATGTGTCAGTATGCTATATTGATGTGCTGCCATACACTAGTGAAGTAATTCACAATCAAATGTGCAAGGACATCATCCTTTTCCAAGTTATGAGGTATACCTTAGATGGATGGCCGAATAAGCTCTCGGAAGAAGGGAATATGAAACCCTTTCACAATCGTAAGCCAGAGATCATGGGCTGAATCTTAATGGTCCCTTGACACCATGAGTCATAGCGTAGGGCTGGTAAAATTCTGCGGGGAGAGGCCCGCCTTGACCACGATGTTGAGAAGGACCCACCGCATATTACCAGCGCGGGAGGACTTCGGTGCAGCCCCTGCATCACCACCCCGCACCCCCCCCCACCACCCCGCTGTCCGGCAGTGGGCCCTGCCCTTTATCTCCATATTTAGATTGCCCATAAATGTATGCAAAATAACTTATCTGCCATTCCACACCGATTTTACGGCCTCCATTCAGCTTTTGCGTGCCTTCAGAACTCTGCATGGCGAGAACCTAGCGGGGAGGGGGAGGAATAAAATTTTCAGGGTGGGACAGCTGGGTTAGCGGGGAAATCAATTTCTATTGGATGTGGGGATGATAGGAAGGGATTGAAGGGCAAAAGATTGAAGGTTGGGGAGAAAGTTCAGGCATTTGAAAAATCAATTGATGGTCATTTCAGGCAACGAAAAGACCATTGGGGGGGAGGGGGTTGGGGAAGGGCCTCCATCACTTATTTTTGTATTTAATAAAAATCAATTATATTTTCCCTTTAAAAATTATAATTATTTGTAAGGGCTTAAAGCCCTTTAAAAATGGTACCAGCGTCAGTGCAGTGGCACCGGACGCCGTTGCTGGGGACGTGGCGGCTGCCCCCACATGTCATCGGGGGTGGGCGCTCTGCCCCCAAGATTTAAATGAGCCCCTGCGCGAAATATCACAGGGGCTCCTCAGCGGCCGCTGAATGCGGGCAGCCCGCTGAGTTTTAAGGGCACCGCCGCACAGCACTGCGCCCGAATATAATTCAGCTCCATGACTGAGCATGGACTTCTCATGGGGGGAAATGAGAATTATTATTTCACCAAGCTGCACAGTGCTGTGCTAACTGAGCTGCATGAAGGTCACCTGGGAGTTGTGACGATAGAATGCATCACACGAAGTTAGATTAGATTTTTTAGATTAGATTAGATTAGAGATACAGCACTGAAACAGGCCCTTCGGCCCACCGAGTCTGTGCCGACCATCAACCACCCATTTATACTAATCCTACACTAATCCCATATTCCTACCAAACATCCCCACCTGTCCCTATATTTCCCTACCACCTACCTATACTAGTGACAATTTATAATGGCCAATTTACCTACCAACCTGCAAGTCTTTTGGCTTGTGGGAGGAAACCGGAGCACCCGGAGAAAACCCACGCAGACACAGGGAGAACTTGCAAACTCCACACAGGCAGTACCCAGAATCGAACCCGTATGGTGGTCCCAGATTGATGACCAGATTGAACTTTGTACGAAAGTATGTGGATCATGTCAAGTAATACAGAACAATCCTACCTAGGAATCCTTGCCCCTTTGGATCCCTGCTTCCAAACCTTGGGAAAGCATCCATGTTGATTTTGCAGGCCCATGGTACAACTGGATTTTTATCGAAGTGGCCTGAAGTAATTATCATGCAGAGCTTGACATCAGAAAGTACCATTGCTACGATGCGTAGTCTGTTCAGTTGATATGGATTACCTCAGTTTTTAGTTTCTGACAATGGTAGTCAATTCATGTCGGAAGAATTTCAACAGTTCATGCACATGACTGGTATAAAGTACAAGTTCAGCGAGCCATTCCATCCAAGCACAAATGCACAAGCAGGGCGTTTTGTTCAGATATTGAAGCAGGCAATATGAGCAGCTAGTCAGGATAGAGGACCAATCCAGACCAGGCTTGCCAAGATTTTGTTAGCGTACAGAGACGTTACTCATTCTGTCACAGGGGAGTCTCAATCCACCTTGTCAGTGGGCAGATCCTTGCGCATATGTCTAGACAACATCCACCCAAACATTGATGTTCAATATGAAGAGAAATTGTGCAAACAGACATGCATTTGAGATAAACATAGCAGGGTTGGCAAACTGAGAGAGTTCTCAGAAGGAGAATTGGTTCATGTTAGAAATTACTTAGGCAAACAGAAGTAGATCCCAGGAAACATAGTAGGCAGAGAAGGTCCACTCAATTATAAAGCTAAAGTGTAAACAGGAATCTGGAAACTCCACGTAGAACAAATATGATACCTGAAATGTCAGAAAAGTCAAACCAACTAGTGAACCTGAAGTTTCACTTTCGCAGACTAATGATACCAATAGTGGGATGTTTGGTAGTGTAAGAGATACCCTGATTATTCCACACACACTTCCATTCCTCCTAAGAGTCTAGATGCTGATACTAGCGATTTAACTCAAGTGCCAGCCGAGGCAGAGTTGTTAGGAAATCCAGAGGAAGAGGATAGGTCAGAGATGAGACAGTGTTTACCCATCACTGGGTCTCCTAGGAGGGTCATAGAGTCATAGAGTTATACAGCAGAAACAGGCCCTTCAGCCCATCATGCCCGTGCCAGCCATCAAGCACCTATCTATTCTAATCCCATTTCCAGCACTTGGCCCATAGCCTTGTATGCTATGGTGTTTCAGGTGCTCATCTAAATACTTCTTAAATGTTGTGAGGGTTCCTGCCTCTGCCACCCCTTCAGGCAGTGTGTTCCAGATTCCAACCACCCTCTGGGTGAAAAAATGTTTCCTTAAATCCCCTCTAAACCTCGTGCCCCTTACCTTAAATCTATGCCCCCAGGTTTTGACACCTCTGCTAAGGGAAAAAAATTATTCCTATCTATGCCCCTCACAATTTTGTATAACTCGATTAGGTCCCCCCTCAGCCTTCTCTGCTCCAAGGAAAACAACCCTAGCCTATCCAGTCTCCCTTCATAGCTGAAATGCTCCAGCCCAGACAACATCCTGGTGAATCTCCTCTGCACCCTCTCCAGTGCAATCGCATCCTTCCTATAGTGTGGCAACCAGAACTGTACACAGTACTCCAGCTGTGGCCTAACCAGCGTTTTATACAGTTCCATCATAACCTCCCTGCTCTTATATTCTATGTCTCGGCTAATAAAGCTAAGTATCCCATATGCCGTCCTAATCACCTTATCTAGCTGTGCTGCTGCCTTCAGTGATCTATGGTCAAGTACACCAAGGTCCCTCTGACCCTCTGTACTTCCTAGGGTCCTACCATCCATTGTATATTCCCTTGCCTTGTTAGTCCTTCCAAAATGCATCACCTCACACTTTTCAGGATTAAATTCCATTTGCCACTGCTCTGCCCATCTTACCAGTCCATCTATATCATCCTGTAATCTAAGGCTTTCCTCCTCACTATTTACGACACCATCAATTTTCGTGTCATCTGCAAACTTATTGATCATACCTCCTATAATCACGTCTAAATCATTAATGTACACAACAAAAAGCAAGGGTCCCAGCACCGATCCCTGCGGTACATCACTGGCTTCCAATCGCAAAAACAACCCTCGACCATCACCCTCTGCCTCCTGCCACTAAGCCAATTTTGGATCCAATTTGCTAAATTGCCCTGGATCCCATGGGCTCTTACCTTCTTGACCAATCTCCCATGCAGGACCTTATCAAAAGCTTACTGAAGTTCATGTAGACTACATCAACTGCTTTACCCTCATCTACACATTTAGTCATCTCCTCGAAAAATTCAATCAAGTTTGTTCGACACCATCTCCCCTGACAAGATCTAACAGGAAAAGAAAACCTCCTGATAGACTTCCTTTGTAAACTATGGATGAGAGGCATAGACTGTTTTGTCATATAATTATATGTACAACTTCAACCTCATTGACGGAGATTGGTAGAATTGTTTCTATCTTTTTTTTGAAAGTTTTGAGTAATAGTGATTTTAAGGCAACCTATGTAATAAAGCAGAAAGGTATTTTCGTTAACTATAGTGATATACAAAACATAAAACAAAGTTATTTCAAGACTATACATCCTGTACTTTAAACTGATACAAAGTTAAAGGTTTTAAAGTAAACATATATTATCACAGAATCACAGATTCACAGAATTGTTACAGACGATGCGTCTGCATCGGCTCTCAGTGAGAAATTCACTTAGTGCCATTCCCCTGCCTTCTCCCCATAACCCTACACATTTTTTATTTTCAGATGACCATCTAATTCCCTTTTGAATGCCTCGATTGAACCTGCCTCCACCACGCTCTCTGGCAGTGCATTCCAGATCCTAACCACTTGCTGCGTCAAAAAGGCTTTACTCATATCACCATTGCTTCTTCTGCCAATTACCTTAAATCTGTGCCCTCTCGTTCCCATATACAGCCAGATTTAATGTAAAAATAATTTTAGATTTGGTAGGGGAGATATCACTTTAAGAATCTATGTCATATCGTTAAAAGTTCCCTAATTTGCAACAATGTATTTAATGGCCAGTTATGTTTTTAATTTTATGGCTCTCACAGTAAACTGCCCTGGAAGCTACCTACAACCAGTGTCCTGTGTCATTCATGATACGAACCCAACAACTGTGCTACTGGATCTGTGGGAAGCGCAAGAAAATGGTAATGAGAACCGGTCCGAATCAACAAGTGCCTGAGCACAACCATCCCTCACATGACAGCACTCTAAGATCCATAGCTCAAAATGGGCAGGGGTTTCCTCCATGCCCTTCACCTCAAGAAAGAGCTACGTAATGGCCCTGTTGCTCATGACCTCTCATCTCCCCATCCCCCACCAAATGCCATGATGGCAACCTGGCGATTTCCAGCACCGGCTCCTCCACAGCTGGGCCATTCCACCTCCTGTTCTGGCCATCTCCTGTGTATTACAGGTTCTCTTCTCCTGCGGGATAAGAGGAGAATGATTCATGAGTAGGCTGCCCTCGCTCATCTCTTCCAGCATGACACACACGTGGGCTGATGTTCCCCTCAGTGATGTCCCCATCTGAATGTCGCCCGATATGTGAGGGTGGCTGCGTCTCAATGTAGCAAGTGTTCACTTACTCTGACAATGTGAGGGAAAATTATGAACATTTTGTGAGGTCAGCTCGCGTGCATTTTGGTACTTAGAGAGTTGGTGCCCAATGAACTGGGTGTCACTGGCCACTCACCTTACCAGACTGCAAGAGGTATTTGAACCTTTTTCTGCACTGGATCCAGGTCCTTCTCATGAGTCTCAGCTGCTGACCTCCGTGGAGACCTCCATCCATGCCCTCCTGATCTTGCTAGGCAGATGTCTCCTTCCTGATGCTGGGAAGAAAAGCTCTCTCCTCTCGGATGCTGCATCAATAAGGACCTCCGGGGAGACATCAGATAAACAAGGTGCCACCCGGGGACATATGCCCATGCCCATAGAGGCCCTTTGATCTCCCTTTTTATGCATCACTGAAGGCAACGACAAGCCCAGTCATGGCTGCCGCT
This sequence comes from Heterodontus francisci, assembly GCF_036365525.1. NCBI lineage: Eukaryota > Metazoa > Chordata > Chondrichthyes > Heterodontiformes > Heterodontidae > Heterodontus > Heterodontus francisci. The sequence continues at coordinate 82,078,245 of NC_090376.1, forward strand.
TACCTATTAAGGTTGCCCTCAGTGACCTATTCCCACCTCCAGGATGCTTCAGGCGCCTCCAATAGGCACCAGACTCAGTCTCAGACCTTATTTCCATTTAAAAATAGCATTGCGTCAGTGGGGTGGTGATGCGGAAATGTTCCAGGTGTTCAGGTTCCCGACCCCATTATAAAAATCCAGTCCAGCGTGTTCCTCAGACCTGCCAATTGAAAATTTGAGAATACTTCTCTGAGGCCTGTTGAGGAGCTCATTAATGAGCTCAACGAGCAATTAATTGGAGGCATGTGGGTTTCAGAACCCCCCCACCCTCTCTTTGAAGATCACATTGTGTTCTGAAGACAGCGGGATCCAGTGCTGCTCTCCGGGAACGGTATGTTCAAATTACACCCACACCCACTCTCACCCCCACTGGCATTTGAAAATCCAGCCCGTGTTGTCTCAGTCACAAAGATCACAGAGATAAGTACAGATGAGGAAAGACAATCAGTCCATCTAACTCATCATTCCAACAACTTGAATTTATATCATGATTTTCACATGCAGGAAGACATTCTCAAAATACTTAGCAATAGAGGAAAAAGATTTGTGGGCGTGGCAGTGTCGTGGTTATGTTACTGAACCAGTAATGCAGAGACCTAGACAAATAACGTGCAGTTCTGGTCACCGCATTATAGGAAGGATGTGGAAGCTTTGGAAAGGGTGCAGAGGAGATTTACTAGGATGTTGCCTGGTATGGAGGGAAGGTCTTACGAGGAAAGGCTGAGGGACTTGAGGTTGTTTTCGTTGGAGAGAAGGAGGAGGAGAGGTGACTTAATAGACACATATAAGATAATCAGAGGGTTAGATAGGGTGGATAGTGAGAGTCTTTTTCCTCGGATGGTGATGGCAAACACGAGGGGACATAGCTTTAAGTTGAGGGGTGATAGATATAGGACAGATGTTAGAGGTAGTTTCTTTACTCAGAGGCGTGGAACGCCCTGCCTGCAACAGTAGTAGACTCGCCAACTTTAAGGGCATTTAAGTGGTCATTGGATAGACATATGGATGAAAATGGAATAGTGTAGGTCAGATGGTTTCACAGGTCGGCGCAACATCGAGGGCCGAAGGGCCTGTACTGCGCTGTAATGTTCTAATTCTAATTCTAATACACAAATTCATTGTAATGCCAAACTCATTATGGTACCTTGAAAATTTGAATTCAGTTTCAAGAAACTGGAAATAAAATGCTGGTATTGGTGACCACAAATCTGTCACGTTCGCATAAAAAACCCAACTGGTTCATTAATGTTCTTTTGGGAAGAAAACCTGCTGTTCTTACCTCGTGTAGCCCATATGTGACTGCAGTGTTGCTGACTCTTAGCTGCCCTCTGAATTGGCCGTGCCAGCCACTGAGTTCAATCAAACTGTGAGAAAGTAGGCCTACTATCATTTTCTCAGGATAACGCTGGTGTTTGGTTGGCAAACATGGCAATAGGCTTGCTCACAGCAAAGTCCTACAAACAGCAAATATACAAAATGACTAATGAATCTGTTTTGGTAGTGGGATGAATGCTAGCCAGGACATCAGGAGAATTTTATGCACAAGCTTCCTGTGGAGGTGTGACAGGCACTGGCTGTTTGTGCATAATATTCTCAGTCGGGGTCCAAATTTTTAGTCCAATGACTGTTAAAATAGTCCACAGAGAAATTTCCATCCTTGGGAACTGTGCACTGTAATTTATTGCAAAGAGAAATATTTGTGTTAAGAACATACTCTCCTTTTGATTCCACAGAGTAACTGTCAAGTATATCTGCTTCATTCTTATATTAAAGTAGCTAATGTAATTTTGGCACAGGTGTATCTATAGTGATTGAATGATGCTGAGTAAAAATTCTCGTTAAGAAGTTCACTGACCTATTGTACATAAAAATGCACAGTCCATCGGTTCAAGCAAATAAATTCCTCTTTTCATAGAATACCTACATGGTTTTCAACAGTAGAATTTTGTGTAAATGTCATTCTAAAGGATAATGACAAATAAATGTGTTATTTTGCTGAACCTTTTGGGGAAAACATTCAAACAATCTGGAGAAGACAACTATTGCATCACAAAAAATATTGTCTTGTTTTGCTTTATATACACTAAAGGAAACTTCTCAGTGCAACATTTTGAGTCAAAATTATGAGGGATAATTTGAAGGTGGAACAGTACATTAGAAAATAGTTTTAGCAAATAGTTATTGGACTAACAACAGTTGAACTTGAATCCAAAACAGACAACTGGATTTTAGAGAACTTGTACTCACTTTTTCTTTGTAATAAATGTTGAGACAAATGAACTTTTGCATCCTAATCCATGGAACATCTTCACTGTGATTTTGCAATCACATTCTGAGACCACAAAGTTTAGGCCAGTGCTGAGGCTACGAGGAGAAGGCGCCTCAATGGCTGAGGCACCCTCGAAGAGCGGTGAGTGGAGTTAGGGGTAGCCAGGGCCTGGCAGGCAGGCCTTGTTGATTGGGGTGGGGGGGGGGGGGGGGGTAGGTGGTGGTCACTGAGTACAGGTGGCGCCGTTGCCTCGGGTCAGCATTGGTCATGGAGAGCTACCCCCCTACCCCCTCCCCTCCCCTCCCCACCGAAGCCTGCTGAGAGGCTGCCAGGTTTCACTAGGTGATCTCCCCACTCTCCCGTGGATGCAGGAAGAGCTCCATAATTGGCCACTTAAGTGACTCAATGCCAGCCTGACTGTCTCCTAACCCATTTCCAAAGGCCTGGTAAAATTCTGGCCAAAGTTTCAGGTCTGTGACCTTTCATCGAGCTAAACCATTAACTCTGTTTTTCTCTGTCCACCGATGCTGCCTGACCTGTTGAACATTTCCAGTATTTTCTGTTTTCATTTCAAATTTCCAGCATCCACAGTATTTTGCATTTGTTAAGGTGGTAAGGATACTGGGAGATGAAGTGTTGGAACAATGTGGACTGAAATCCATTTCAAGTGAGCTGCACTAAAACCTGATGTATGAATGCTAAACGCAGATAAGTTTTCTATTTATATGTACTAGCAACATTTGTCTCATTTTGTTGTCTATATTTAAAAAGATGTACTTGGTGAATAGGGCTATTATCATAAATTCTTTTAATCTCAATTCTGTGATTTGTTATGATATGTGAATATAATCACAGAAAATTGTAAAAAGGTACAGAACACTTTGAAATTTTGTACACTACGTATGATGGTTAATAATCTTCTCTATCATTTAACGTTACACATTTTTATCTTTGATTGAACACTTGCTTGGAAAAGTAAAATGAAAGGTTGAATCTGCACTTCAAAGTCTGAACAAAGCACAGTCTCCTGGGAAATAGAGGAAATCCTGCATGAGTATATATGATTAGTTTTGAATGGTTCTATGAGTAGACAGAAAAGGACGGAAATTAGTTTCAAATGGATTCTTACATATTCCTAATACAATTTAACTGCTAAATTCACAGAGCTTCATTTGTACATGAAAAGTTTTGTCTTTGAAAAGAATTAATCAGATTTTAATGATATAAAAGTTCAGCCTACGTAAAGTACTCTTGCATATTGACTACATATTTATTTTAAAATGTTACAGGAAACAACTAACTTTCAACATTGCAGCCTCTCTGTCCCCTATTAATCACTTGAATACCAAATATCCTTGCAGGATGTTGGATAACATATTGCAATCTGAGAATTTCATGTAAAAATGTGATCTGCACTATCTTTACTGTGCTGAATTCCAGTTGGTTTAAAGAACATTTTTCTCCCTTCCACTTCTGAAGGTAGGAGTGCCAGAAACAAAATAACGTTCATGGGGAAAACTTCCCCACAACAGAATGTTTCACTGCTTTGCCAGTAGTTACCAAGCAAGCCAAAGGCACATGTGGGTGCAACTGTTCAAATACCATTATTGGGAGGGAAAATGTCATATCTGCCCTAATGCTCCTAGTAATTTTGTGCTAAGGTATGTCTCTACGGACACTGGCAACCTTGTGGTGACTTGCCATTCTTTAGGCTTGACAGTGAGTTTGGGCAGGTTATTCAAAGATTGTGGGGGTGGGGGGTGGTGGTGGTGGCAGGGTGAGGGCCGGGGTTCAACATCAGTGCTGAGCCTTATTCTTTCCTTCCCAATGCCTGCCTACTGACACTTTCTAGCAAGAATCACTGGTTTATTATCAGAAACAATATATATAAGTTTTTAATAAGTCTTTAGTTACTTCTGTTAGGATTAGTTAGTCTAATAAATAGAGGCATGGCAGGGCATCTCAGTCTCGTGGAATGTACATCCTGTTCCATGTGGGAACTCCAAGATGCTTTTTGTGACCTGGACAACCACATTTGCAGGAAGTGTCGGCAGCTGGAGAAGCTTGAGCTCCAGGTTTTGGAGCTTGAGCAGCATCTGGCATCACTATGGTGCACCCCTAGGCTGAGAGTTTCATGGATAGCACATTTCTGGAAGTGGTCAGCCTGCAGCTTAAGGGTGTGCAGGCAGAGAGAAAATGGATGACTGCCAGGCAGTTTAAGGCGGACTGCGCAGGTATTGCAGGAGTCCACTGAATGCATCTCACTCTCCAACTGGTACTTGTGAGTGTGATGGTTTATCTGGTGAGTGTAGCCAGAGGCAAATCCATGGTACCTTGGGTAGATCAGCTGTGCAGGGTGTTATGATCTCTGTAGAGACCAATAACTTTAAGACAAGAGATATGAACTCCCCAGACCAATTAAAGAATTACATGACAAGATTTCACGTTTTAAGACTTTTACAGTAACAACTAAACTAAAAATCAACATTAACTAAACAGTACTTAGTAGGTGCCTAATACACTAAATTACAGAAAAATATATTTCCCATTAACTTATTAACATACTCCAAAACAACACACCACATTTATACATTACACAGTGTCCTCACTGAAACAGTACCCTGCAGTTAAGAGTTTCCAAAGCACCTTGTTGCTGTCGGTTATAAGCTGACAATTTGAGCTGCTTCACTCACAAATTACACATGACCTCTTGAAATACCTTTGACATGAAATTTGACCCCTGGTCTGACGGAACTTCTTGTGACAACACATATCGAGTGAAAAACTGAATCAACCCCTCACCACAACTTTCGCTGTGATCCTTTTCAAGAGTATTTTTAATATTGCTATGAATGCTTTGTAGTAAAAACTGTGATCTATAATGCAGTGTAAAATGGACATTAAAAGGAAACATGTAATCTCATACAAAATCTGCCCAGAGACAAGCTGGGGTCTTGGTTACCATGAGATTAGGGAACCCAGATTGAAGAACCTTTTGAAAGCAGGGTGCAAGGTTGTGACACTTAAAGGACAATGTGTTTCACTCTCCCAGACCAAAATACAGATTTGAGTTGCAATTTTTAACACAAAAGAAGACCCAGATGCCTTTGCTATGGTCAGACTTATGGTCTCTGAGAATTGTCAAAAGAAAAATGACAATTGATTTTTGTTCTGGATAAATTTGACAGATTTCCCTAGGTCTGGGAACTGAAAGGAAGAAATAAAGACCAGCAGTCAGTTGCACAGCCTAAAGAGAGAGTGAAAGAGACCAGTGGGCTGTTTCTGAGGGAACAGAACATTACAGCGCAGTACAGGCCCTTCAGCCCTCGATGATACAGCTTCTCTCAGATCACTGATACAGTAAAATGCTGCTAATAATGAGCCCAGTTCAAGGTAGAAAAGACCAATAGGGGCACCTTATTAACGGAAGTCCAGTCAAATGTGCTCAGAAGAAGTGTGTGAAGAGGACGTTGGCTTTGAAAAGGACACTGGAAGATTCAACCAATTGCAACTGGGAGTGCTTCCGTTGCCTTGACCGGTCAGGTGGTGCTCTCCAGTACGAGCCAGCCAGAGTGTCTCATGTTGTGGTCATCTGCTGCATCCTGTACAACATAACAATACAAAGAGGCCTGGAGATGGATGAGAAGGAGAACCTGGAATGCCACTCCAACTTGGAGGAGGCCTGGGAGGAGCAAGAAGAGGAGGAGGAAGGGATCACTCCAGAGGTGGCCAGCACCCAATGCATTGCAGGAGGTCTGCCGATGCTGTCCCAGACCTCAGGGTGAACAGCAGGCTGGCATGGCCACAAGGTCCATGCTGATTCAACAGCTTTTCATCTGATCGCCTCTCACTTTCCAGCAGAGAGAGCTATCATTCCACAAAGACCCATTGCAGCTATGACCATGGAGAATGAGGTTTCCACCACCCAACATTCTCCAATATCACAGAGCATGAAAATACAGCAATCCCAGGCCCCACCAGACCCACATCCCCATCCACTCAACGAAACTCCATCCCCCTTTTGACATGAAACGTCAGTAACATGCATATCAGTTTGAGCACATAATTGAGATTGAAATGAAAACAAAAGAGCAGACAAATATGGACAACAGCACCCAGGTGACTCATTGGGCTGAATTTTTTCAGCTTGCCACCGATCTCGGTGTCGAGCTTCAAAAACGGAGGTGCGCAGGCACGAGAAGTACCTCGCAGTGCTACTGCAATATTTAGTATGGCAGCTTAGTTACATGGACAGGGCGAAACCTCATAACGTGGAGGGGGTGGGCGCTCCATCTCTGGCAACGGCGCCCCGTGCCACTGCGCAGGCACTGGCAGAATTTTTAAAGGGCTTCAAGCTCTTAATTTAATTTACATTTTTTAGGGAGCAGCCATTAAAAATTTAATTAGAAAAATTTAATAAATGATTTAAGCCCCTCTCCCACCTCCCCCCCACCCATGACTAAACACTTTATTGATTGCCCTCTCCTCCGCAAAAAAACTGATCTTGCAATCCCGACCTTTCCCCCACCGAACTTTATTAACTTTCACCTTCAACCCCTTCCCACCAGCCCCTCCACCAATCGCAACAGTTTTCCCCACCCTGAAAACTTACCTCCTCCCCCTTCCCCACCAATGTCCCAAATAGGAACTCCGGTCAGAGATCCGAAGGCACGGGAGTCCTGGCAACCGACCGGAACATGGCAGCTGATTGGCCGACAGGAGCAGGGAGGTAATTAATTCATTAATTAACATATTTAAATCCTGCTTCCTTCGCTGAGCAATGGTGGGGACCGCCATGAGGCCTCGCCACAGCCAGTAATATGAGGTGGGGCCTTGCCAGCGTCGAGGTCCATGGGGGGCCTCTCCCGGAAGCATTTTCTGGGCCACCCCGCCACGATGTGGAATCTGTATGGGTAGAGCTGAGAAACACTAAGGGGCAAAAAACATTAGTGGGGGCTGTATATAGACCCCCAAACTGTAGTGGTGATGTTGGGAATGGCATTAAACAGGAAATTAGATAAAGGAACATCTGTAATTATGGGCGACTTTAATCTGCATATAGATTGGACAAATCAAATTAGTCACAATACTGTAGAGGAGGAATTCTTGGAGTGTATACGGGATGGTTTTCTGGACAAATACGTTGAGGAACCAACTAGAGAACAGGCCACAAACAAAAACAAGAAATGCCGGATTCACTCAGCAGGTCTGGCAGCATCTGTGGAAAGAGAAGCAGAGTTAACGTTTCGGGTCAGTGACCCTTCTTCGGAACAGGCCATCCTAGACTGGGTATTGTGTAATGAGAAAGGAATAATTGACAATCTAGTGGTGCGAGACCCTTTGGGGACGAGCGACCATAATATGATAGAATTCTTCATCAAGATGGAGAGTGAAGTAGTTGATTCTGAGACAAGGGTCCTGAATCTTAGTAAAGGAAACTACGAAGGTATGAGGCGCGAGTTGGCTATGAGGGATTGGGAAACATTACTTAAAGGGATGACGGTGGATAGGCAATGGCAAACATTTAAAGAGCACATGGATGAACTGCAACAATTGTTTATCCCTGTCTGGCGCAAAAGTAAAATGGGAAAGGTAGCCAAACCATGGCTTACAAGGGAAATTAGAGATAGCATTAGATCCAAGGAAGAGGCATATAAATTTGCCAGAAAAAACAACAGACCTGAGGATTGGGAGCAGTTTAGAATTCAGCAAAGGAGGACCAAGAGATTGATTAAGAAGTGGAAAATAGAGAACGAGAGCAAGCTCACGGGGTTTCTATAGGTACGTGAAGAGAAACATATGGGTGAAGACAAATGACAAATGTCCCCTTACAGTCAGAAACAGGGGAATTTATTATGGGGAATAAAGAAATTGCTGACCAACTAAATGCATACTTTGGTTCTGTCTTCACAAAGGAGGACACAAATATCATACCAGAAATGTTGGGGAACACAGGGCTTAGTGAAAGAGAGGAACTGAAAGAAATCAATATTAGTAGAGAAATGGTGTTGGGGAAATTGATGGGATTGAAGGCTGATAAATCCCCAGGGCCTGATGGTCTGCATCCTAGAGTACTTAAGGAAATGGCCCTAGAAATAGTGGATGCATTGGTGGTCATCTTCCAAGATTCTATAGACTCTGGAACAGTTCCTACAGATTGGAGGGTAGCTAATGTAACCCCACTATTTAAAAAGGGAGGTAGAGAGAAGGCAGGGAATTATAGACCAGTCAGCCTGACATCAGTAGTGGGGAAAATTCTAGAGTCCGTTATCAAAGATTTTATAGCAGAGCACTTGGAGAACAGTGGTAGAATCGGCAAGAGTCAGCATGGATTTACGAAAGGGAAATCATGCTTGACAAATCTACTAGAATTCTTCGAGGATGTAACTAGTGGAGTTGATGAGGGGGAGTCAATGGATGTGGTTTATTTGGACTTTCAGAAGGCTTTCGACAAAGTCCCACATAAGAGATTAGCATGTAAAATTAAAGCGCATGGGATTGGGGGTAGTGTATTGCGATGGATAGAAAATTGGTTTGCGGACAGGAAACAATGAGTAGGGATAAATGGATCTTTTTCCGAATGGCAGGCAGTGACTAGTGGGGTACCGCAGGGATCGGTGCTAGGACCCCAGCTATTCACAATATACATTAATGATTTATATGCGGGAACTACATGTAATATCTCCAAATTTGCAGATGACACAAAACTGGGTGGGAGGGTGAGTAGTGAGGAGGATGCAGAGAGGCTTCAGGATGATTTGGACAAGTTGAGTGAGTGGGCTAATACATGGCAGATGCAGTATAATGTGGATAAATGTGAGGTTATCCACTTTGGTAGCAAAAACAGGAAGGCAGATTATTATCTGAATGGTTATAAACTGAGAGAGGGGAATATGCAGCGAGACATGGGTGTTCTCCTACACCAGTCGCTGAAGGTAAGCATGCAGGTGCAACAGGTGGTAAAAAAGGCAAATGATATGTTGGCCTTCATAGCGAGAGGATTCGAGTACAGGAGCAGGGATTTCTTGCTGCAATTATACAGAGCCGTGGTGAGGCTACACCTGGAATATTTGGTCTCCTTATCTGAGGAAGGATGTTCTTGCTATAGAGGGAGTGCAGCGAAGGTTTACAAGACTGATTCCTGGGATGGCGGGACTGACGTATGAGGAGAGATTGAGTTGGTTAGGATTATATTCGCTGGAGTTCAGAAGAGTGAGGGGGATCTCATAGAAACTATAAAATTCTAAACAGACTTGACAGGATAGATGCAGGAAGGATGTTCCCGATGGTGGGGGAGTCCAGAACCAGGGGTCATAGCCTAAGGATACAGGGTAAACCTTTCAGGACTGAGATGAGGAGAAATCTCTTCACCCAGAGAGTGGTGAGCCTGTGGAATTCCCTACCACAGAAAGCAGCTGAGGCTAAAACATTGAATGTTTTCAAAAAGGAGTTAGATATAGCTCTTGGGTCTAAAGGGATCAAAGGGTATGGGGCGAAAGCCGGAACAGGCTACTGAGTTGGATGATCAGCCATGGTCATAACGAATGGCGGAGCAGGCTCGAAGGGCCAAATGGCCTACTCTTGCTCCTATTTTCTATGTTTCTATGACTCCCGACGTCGGGAGACTGGTAAAATCTAGCCCATTAAGTGAAATGAACAATGTGGTGCTTTTCCTTTCCGACTACTTCTACAGGGTGCTCTTCCTGTGGCAGAGAATGAGGTGGAAGCAACCTGCTCCCTACTCTCTGCCTCTTACTGAGATGTCCATGGCTTCTGTCCTCATCTTGCAGGTGCCCGTAGGGCCTCCCTGCAGTCTGCCTTGCCTGCATCATTGCAGGGGCAGCCTCTGTCACAAGGCCTTGCGACACAGAAGGGTCCTGAGTCAGAGGGGATGAGGGGCTGTAGAGTGATGCCGGTGCCCCCAAGGTATGGCCCCTTTATCTGCTTCTTCGACTGCCTCAGCCCTTTCCTGGTGCCCTTGGATGCTGGATACGACCACCAACTGGGATGCAGCTGGCATCCACTCTGAGCATCTCAGCGCCATCAGCGACACTGAGCAGTCAATACTACACAATGTCTCACTCTTTCTTTGCATATAAGCAGCCTGCATATGACTCTCCAGCAATTGCCCAATCTCTCAATGGAGTCATGATGGATCACATGCACTGCATGGACCCCTCCATTGCCTGCCCATGACCCCTCAAGACCTGAGGGACCTCCGATAAACAGGAACATACCTGCGTCTGGTTCTCAAGGAAGACCGCTCTTGTTTGTGACATCTGAGGTCCAGCATCTTTGCCTAGCGGAACATCACTGTGTCAGTCCTCTGTCCTCCAAGGGGTCTGCCCAAGCTACCTCTGCCTCAAGCTTGTCCTCCTGCTCATACGTGATGTGTGATTCACTCAGTACTCCCTGTTCTACTCTACTTTGGGGCCCAACCAAGGTGAGTGTGTCTGCTCTGGTGGAAGGCACGGAGGTTGGTATGACACCACTGGCTTCGTTAAGTATCTCCTACTGAGGAGGGTGGTGATGATTGTGCTTGTGTACTCTCCTGCCCCTCAGCAACTGGCCATGTGGGAAACACAAAAAGGTAGTGATGAGAACTCGGCTCACTCAACAAGTCCCCCAGCACAACCAACCCATTAGAAGGCAGAAATCAAAGATCCACAGCTTGCATTGGGCATGAGTCTCCTCCATGACCTTCCCCTCAGGATTGGGCTATCAAATGACCCTGCTGTTCATGGCCTCCCATCTCGCCATCGCCCACAGACTGACATGTTGGAACCTGGTGAACTCCAACATCACCTCCTCCATTGGGTAAGAGTTTGGAGCTCAGCCACATTGCTACCCTTTTGAGTCATTTCTCATGCGTTGTGGGCTCTCTTCTCCTACAAGTTAGGGAGAGAATGATTCATGAGTAGGCTGCCCTCCCTTACCTCTTCCAGCATGACATTCACATCAATTGCTGTGCCCCTTCTGAATAGTGCCCCATATGTGAGGGTGGCTGTCACCCTCAGTGATGCAACCGGACACTTGATCTGATGATGTTGGGGAGAACTATGGACATTTTGTGAGGACAGCTGATTCGCATGTTACTGTATATACATATACAGAATTGGTTTCCTGTCATCCGGGTACCGCTTGCCACTCACATTTCCAGAACTTATCAGGTCATTGAATCTGAGAATGGTTCCAGAAATGAGGAACTTCAATTAAGTAAATAGCTTGGAGAAGTTGGGACAGTTTTACTTGAAGGAGAGAAGGTTGAGAGGAGATTTGATGGAGGTATTCAAAATCATGAGGGATCGTGAGAGTAGATAGAGAGAAACTGTACCCATTGGTGGAAGGATCAAGATCCAGAGGGCACAGATTTAAGTTAATTGGCAAAAGAAGCAATGTTTACATGAAGAAAAATTTCTTCATGCAGCAAGTGGTTAGGATCTGGAACACACTGCCTGAGAGTGTGGTGGAGGCAGGTTCAATCGAGGCATTCAAGAGGGAATTGGATTGTTATCTGTAAAGGAAGAATGTGCAGAGCTATGGGGAGAAAGCCGTGGAGTGGCACTAGGTAAACTGCTCTTTCAGAGGGCTGGCACAGACACGATGGGCTGACTAGCCTCTTTCTGTGCTGTAACAATTCTGTGATTCTGTGAATTTTCTGGTCAGATGTTAGCACATGGTAGGTGCTAGGCTTCTTGTTTAAGGGGTATGCTTTTGGCTAAGAGGGGGATGGGCCAAAACTGAATCTCAGCTGAAAAGCCTCCTTCTGTGCTGTAACCATTCTACGATTCTATGAAACTGCAGCCACGTCATTCAGGTAACTGGTCGGCGACTGACCTCCGTTGCAGCCTCCCTCCAGGCCCTCTTTGCATCTCTCAGAGCATTCCTTTTCCAGATGCCAGGAAATATAAGTTGCCTGTCCCCAACTGCCTTGGTTAATCCATCAAGAGAAGCACCAGAGAAGTGCGGGACCATGCGTGGGCACCTGCCCATGACAGCGCTGGCTCTTTCAGTCCATTGCGGATCCCTCTCCAGCAAATGGCGAGCCGAGCCATGGCTGCTGTTAACCTTTTCAAAGGGCCCTCATTTTGCAAGTCTCGCCTCCATGCTGGTCCCAGTGCTACTAATTGGGCGCCACACTGGCCCACTGGCCAATTAGACACTTTGCATTTCAACATAGCATCGCGCCAGCGTTGCTGATGCAGCATGGGGTCAGGACCCGGAAATTATTCGGGCATCGGGTTCCCGATCCCAGAATGAAAATCTAGCCCCTCATCTCCCTGAATCCAGGTTCTGAGGTCAATTTTAGTAGCACCACCCTGGCTAATCCAGGGATCAAACCTAAGTACTGTTGGTCTGTCTTACTTAGCTACTTACTAAGCAGTGTACTTGGAGGAACTCTAGCTGGTTCTTAGATGAAGTTTGCAGTGGCTCTGCAGCAAATAGTAAATCAAAAAATGTGTTTAATTAGGTAAACAATAAACTTGTGCTTTTGACAACAATAACAAATTGTATTTATACTTCACCTTTAACATAGTAAAACATCCCAAAATGCTTCATGGGAGCCTTATCATCCAAAATTTGACACTGACTCACATAAAGAAATATAGGGACAGATAAGGTCAGTTTAAGGAGTGTCTTTATGGAGGATGAGAGGTAGAGAGGTGTAGAGGTTAAAAGAGAGAATTCCAGAGCTGAGGGCCACCAATGGCGGAGCAAATAAAACTGGGGATGTTCAAGAGGCCAGAATTAGAGGAGTGAAGATATCTCAGAGGGTTGTAGGGCTGGAGGAGGTTGCAGAAGTAGGGAGGGGTGAGGCATGGAGGAACTTGAAAACAAGGGTGAGAATTTTAAAATCGAGGCATTACCGAAGGCATTGTAGGTCAGAGAGCACAGCAATGATGGTTTAATGAGACTTGGTGCGAATTAGGACATGGGCAGCAGAGCTTTGGATGAGCTTATGTTTATGGAGGGTGGAAGATGAGAGGTCTACCTGGAGTGGGGAAGCACAGTGGCGCAGTGGTTAGCACCGCAGCCTCACAGCTCCAGCAACCTGGGTTCAGTTCTGGGTACTGCCTGTGCGGAGTTTGCAAGTTCTCCCTGTGACTGTGTGGGTTTCTGCCGGGTGCTTCGGTTTCCTCCCACAGCCAAAGATTTGCAGGTTGATAGGTAAATTGGCCGTGGTAAATTGCCCCGAGTGTAGGTAGGTGGTAGGAGAATTGAGGGAAGGTGGGGATGTGGTAGGGAATATGGGATTAATGTAGGATTAGTATAAATGGGTGGTTGTTGGTTGGCACAGACTTGGTGGGCTGAAGGGCCTGTTTCAGTGCTGTATCTCTCTATGAGTGTGTTGGAATAGTCAAGTCTACAGGTAAAAAATGCATGGATGAGGATTTCAGCAGCAGATGAGCTGAGGCATTAGCAGAATTCAGCAATGTTAGGGAGGTGGAATTAGGCAATCTTAGTGATGGTGTGGATATGTATTCAGAAGTTAATCTTGGGGTCAAATATGACACAACCTCAGACTGTTGCCAAGGAGAACAATGGAGTGGGTGGCTAGAAAACAGTTTGTGGCAGAGACCAAAGACGATGGCTTTTTGTTCCTCCCAATATTTAGTTGGAGGAAATTTCTGCTCATCCGGTATTGAATGCTAGACATGCATTCTGACAACTTAGAGACAGTGGAGCGGTCGAGATAAATAGTGCCTGAGAGAACTATAGATTGAAAGAAGGCGAAATTGGGCTTTGTAACAGCCATTTTTCTACACACTAATCCCCTGTACCCTCCCACTGCTCGAAAACGGCATCCAAGATGCATTTCCAATGAGAAGTGCAATGGACACAATCTTTGTTAAGGCACTTGTGTGCACTCACCTAACGACCGCTAGCAGAGCACACAGACTATGACATCAATAAGTGTGTAATGCTGATTTGATGCCAGTGCTGCCATTTTTGAATGCCATGCTCCAGCCTATGCCCTGTCTTAATCTCACACAGCTGATTGCAACATTAAACAGCAAAATGGACTGCCCCACCAGCACTACTTAAAGGGGTCATAAACTACTTACAGATTAGTTGCCGGATTATTTCTTCTGGCTGCTGGTGTAATTGTATGTGGTTCAGGAGCTTCCTATACATATCTAAAGTTTTAATAATTTACAGGGAGTGATCTGGCTGGTGCTTTTTCGTTCAGTTAAAGGCTAGTGTTGATATAATTTGCTTCCAGACATGGGTGGCCTAGTAGGCATTTCTCTTGGAATTGGGCATGACTGGGTGAAAGAACAGAGACCACGTAGAGCAGGACAAGCTGCCAGAAGAGGAAGGAGGAGGAGGAGGAGGAGGAGTAAAGCTTTCAGCAGGAGGCCTTTTCTGCAGTGGGTTTTACCCCAATTCTCTTACCTCAACTTCAGTGACAATCAATGCTTGCAATAGATTCACTTCACTAAGGACATTGTGACTGAAATATGCCAACTGCTGCAGCCACAACTGCAACCACAGAGCAGACTGCATTAGTTGTGGCTATCAAGGTGACCATGGTGCTTAACATTTATGCGTCTGGCTCCCTCCAGGCTGCTGCTAGAGATAGAAGCAACTTCTTGCAGCTTGCAGTACAATCTGCATAAGGAAGTTCACTGACTCTTGAAATACAAAGAGAGACAGCTTCATCTCATTCACCCCTGCTAGAGACAAGGGTTTGCTTGGATTGCAGGATTCTCCATAGTTCATGGTGACATTGACTGATGCACATTGCTTTGCATAAGCCTCATGTGAACTCTGGCATTTTCCTGAATTGAAAGGGATTCCACTCCCTTAATGTGCAGTTGTTGTGCGACCATTGGCAGCGCATCTTGCAAGTGAATGCCTGTTGTCCGGGCAATAGTTACGATTCCTTCATTCTGCTGCAGTGCTCTGTGCCAGCTGCATTTGACCCATCATGGCAAGCCAAAGGCTGACTACTCAGCAATAAGGGTTATCCATCCTCATGTGGCTCATAACTCCATTCTGGAAGAGCAGAGACCAGAGCAGCATGGGAGAGGACTGAAGATAGAAAACAGCACGGCAGCAGCAGGAGCAGAGACGACAGCATTGCGGGACTCAAAAGTGGACCATATATCAACAAAAAAGTCAAGGAGTGTGAGCAGGTAGGTGAAAGGTTGGTGGTGTTGCAGCTGTATATTTTCTCTTCAAGCTAGGGAGGTGTGTCAGACTCAGAGCTAGGAATCTGTAACTTACTAGTACTTCATTACATTAGCAAACTAGATAAACATTTTTCAAGGATATTGCTTCCAAAAACTGAGTGGAAAAATCCATGATGATTTGGAGAAACTTGTTGACTTAGTAGTGGGAAAGGGTCCGACACAATCCACAAGAACCCTCCAAACAGTTTGTCAAAAGCAGGTATGGGTATAAATGGAGCTGGCCTAATCGAAAGCTGTGGCTTCCCAATCATCTGACATGACCACGTCCCTGTAAAAATGCATCTTTACCCTAGCCTGTGTCATCCGAATAGTCAAATGACCTACAATTGAATCTCATGGGCAATTCTCAAAATTTCACTGCGGTTGCAAGGAAGGACAACAATTTGATGGATTACAGTTCAATCCTCATCAGCAGGCCTCTGGGCAGGTCTCCACTTTCACATTAGAATGTCATTTTTGACAAAATAGCACTCAGAGATTTTTTCAGCCTACATCTCTGAAGAAGGGTCACTGACCTGAAACGTTAACTCTGCTTCTCTCTCCACAGATGCTGCCAGACCTGCTGAGTATTTCCAACGTTTCTTGTTTTTATCTCAGAACATTCTGTCTGAGATATTTTCTTTAAATCAGGGTCTGCCTGTTGTGCCTCAATCAAAGACAATCTGCTAAACAATTCAGCCTCACTACTCAAATTCCTGAAAAAGCCACCCAAATTGTTTTCCACAACAAGTAAATCCTTCTCATGTTGTTTAATCCTTTGAGCCTGGGATCTAGTTACAACGCACTCTGAGAATATTCTTGGAAATTCCTCCTGCAAAATTTGAGTTTCAGAAACCTCAACCGCTCCCGGTGGCGCTGCTGGGACTAAGAGCTGACGACCCACTGATTGGCCAGCAGGTCTTGGAGGCAGGACTTCCTGCCTCAAGGAGGTGGGAGTCCTGGCCAAGTCCAATTAAGGGCCTAAGGAGCGTAAAATCCCGGCATGGCTCCCCAAGCCCGACAGAGGTGGGCTTGTCCTGACTTTTGCTGGTGGGCGGGGCCTCCCACCCAACATAAAATTCCGGCCTAAGCTTTTCTTTGTCCAGTGCAAATTTCCTGGCTTCTCTTTCTCTTTGTCTTTCTTGTCTCTCGTTTGCTTCTTTTTCAAGTTCCAGTTGCTTCATTTGTAACTGAATTCCAGTTAACTCAATCTGAGTGCTACCAACATCATTCTTTTCCTTCTCAAGGTTAAAATGCGGAGCCAACACTTCAACAATTTCTGCCTTTTTGGCTTTTTGGTTTTAAACTAACTCCCACTTGCTCTGTTACAGCCTTTAATGCATCCACTGTTAACTGTGTTGAGTCATTGAGAGTCAAATCTTCTCTCTCCACAAAGGCTTGAGCACTAAAAGTAGACATGATGACTTTTATTTATGAGTGCAGCAAAGGTAATTGTGAAATCTTGTTCGTTTAAACTCTGGAAAATTCCAGCAAACCCATGTTATAGCCGAATTATGAATGATTTAAAACCCGGATGAGCCCCCAATTTGTTATAACCTTAGTGGAGACTGTTAATTTTAAAACAAGAGGTATGAACTCCGCAGACTGATTAAAGAATTACACAAGATTTTGTGTTTTAAGACTTTTTTACTGCAACAACAAAACTAAAAACCACCATAAGGATGTAGCATTCGGAAAGATAAACAAGGTGTGCAAATGATTTGGAGAGACACATAGCATGAGAGTAAGAAATAGCAAGGTATTAGGTGATGTCAGACTAATAGGGAATACAGTACGGTTTATTATATAATAGAGGAAGGAATGGCAGAGCAGCTCTAAACTCTCAAGTGCACATCCTGTGATATGCAGGAACTCCAGGTTGCTTCCTGTGTCCTGAATAACCATATGTACAGAAGTGTCATCAGTTGCAGCAGTTCGAGCTCTGGCTTTCGGAGCTTGACCAGCAGCTGGTGTCACTGTGGTGCATCCGTGAGGTTGAGAGCTTCATAGATAGCACGTTTATAGATGTGGTCATCCCGCAACTTAAAAGTATGCAGGGAGAGAGGGAATGGGTGACCACCAGGCAGTCTAGAAGGAAACAGGCATGTAGTGCAGGAATCTTCCGAGTGCATCTCACTTTCCAACCAGTATTCAGTTCTGAATACTAAAGAAAGTGGATGGTTCATCCGGGGAGTGCAGCGAGAGCCAAGTCCATGGCATGGATGGCTCAGCTGTACAGGGGGGCACGAAGAAGACTGGAAGAGCACTAGTGATAGGAGATTCAATCGTTAGGGGAATAGACAGGCGTTTCTGCAGATGCAGATATGAATCCAGGATGGTGCCAGTGTCAAGCATGTCATTGAATGGCTGCAGAGCACCCTGACAGGGGATATTGAACAGCCTGCAGTCATTGTCTACATCAGTACCAATGACATATGTAAGAAGGGGGACATAATCCTGCAGTCAGAATTTAGGCAGCTAGGTAGGAAATTAGCAAGCAGGATCTCAAAAGTGGTAATCTCTGGATGACTGCCCATACCACACATAAGTGAGTACAGAAATAAGAGAATAGAGCAGATGAATGTGTGGCTGGAAAGATGGTGCAGGATTCCTGGGACATTGGGACCAGCTCTAGAGGAGATGGGTCTTGTACAGGCTGGACAGGTTGCACCTAAACAGAGCCAGGACCAATTTCCTTGTGGGGCGATTTGCTACTGCTATTGCGGAGGGTTTAAACTAACTTGGCAGGGGTATGGGGACCCGAAGGTAATACCAGAGAGGAATACCAAGGTGCACAGAATACTGGGAGAGGACAGATAGCACTTGAGTAGAGAATAGTAAGTTATTAGGAGGGTTCAGACTAAGGGGAAAGTAATAAAGTCTAAATTAGGTTTACTGTGCATGTATTTGAATGTACGGAGTGTGGTAAATAAGTTGCAGATGCCAATAAACATAGGATATTGTAGCTATAACAGCGACCTGGCTCAAAGAAGGGCAGGACTGGGTACTAAATATTCCTGGATACAAGGTGCTCAGAAAAAAAAAACAGGAAAGGAAGGAAAGGGGGAGGGGTGGCAGTATTGATTAAGGAGAACATTGTAGTGCTGGGGAGAGAGGATGCCCTGGAGGGGTCAAGGACAGAACCTATTCGGCTAGAGTTGAGGAACAAAAAAGGTGCAATTGTATTGCTCCCACTAACTATTGGGAAATAAGATGAAGAACATATTTGCAAGAAAATTACAGAGACTTGCAAGAATTATAGAGTAGTTATAATGGGGGACTTTAATTGTTGGAATACAGATTGGGATAGTAGTAATATAAAGAGCAGAGAGGGGCAAGAGTTCCTAGAATGTGTTCAGGAAACTTTTCTACAGCAGTATGCTTCCAGTCCAATGAGAAAGGAGGCACTGCTAGATCTGGTTCTTATGAATGAGGTGGGCCAAGTGGATCAAATGTCAATAGGGGAACATTTAGGAGACAGAGATCATTGTATCATAAGGACTAGATTAGCTATGGAAAAGGACAAGGAACAATCCAGAGTAAGAATAATTAACTGGGGGAAAGCCAATTTCAATGGGGTAAGAATGGGTCTGACCAGATAAATTGGAATCAAAGGTTGGCAGGCAAAATGGTAACTGAACAATGGGTTATCTTTACAGAAGAGATAGTTCAGACAAGATATATTCCCACAAAGGGGAAAGGTAGAGCAAATAAATTGAGTCCCTGGATGAAAAAATGAGTTAGATATTAAGATGAAGAAGAAAAAATGTGCTTATGACAGATGTCAGGTGAACAATACAACTGAGAACAAGGCTGAATATAGAAGGTTCAGAGGGGAATTGAAAAAGTAGATTTGAGAAGCAACAAGGCTGGCAATTAACATAAAAGCGAATCCAAAAAAAGTCTTTTATAGGCATATAAATAGTAAAACAGTGTTTGGAAGAGTAGGGTCCATTAGGGACCAAATCGAGGATTTACCAAGGAAGAAGATATTGTGCAAGTTATGGTGAAAGAGGAGGTAATTCAGACACTTGAAGGGTTTAAGATTGATAAGGAGGAGATATTGGATCGGCTGTCTGTACTTAAATTTGATAAGATACTAGGACCAGATGAGAGGCATCCAAGGATACTGAGGGAAGTGTGAGTGGAAATTGCAGAGCTACTGGCCAGAATTTTCCAATCTTCCTTCAGTGCCAGAGGACTAAGGAATTGCAAATGTTACACCCGTGTTCAAAAAGGGGTGTAAAGATATGCCCAGCAATTACAGGCCAGTCAGTTTATCCTCCATGCTGGGAAAGCTTCTGAAAACAATAACTCGGGACAAAATTAATAGTCACTTGGAAAAATGCAGGTTAATTAATGAAAGCCAGCACAAATTTGTTAAGGGCAAATCATGTTTAACTAACTTGTTTGAGTTTTTTGATGAGGTAACAGAGAGGGTTGATCAGGGCAATGCTGTTGATGTGGTGTACATGGACTTCCAAAAGGCATTTGATAAAGTGCCACATAACAGACTTGTGAAAAAAGTTAAAACTCATGGAATAAAAGGGACAGTAGCAACATGGATACAAAATTGGCTGAGTGACAGGAAACAGAGTGTTGGTGAATGGTTGTTTTTCAAACTGGAGGAAGGTTTATAGTGGCGTTCCCCAGGGGTCAGTGTTAGGACCCCTGCTCTTCCTTATATATATTAATAACCTAGACCTTGCTGTACATAGCACAATTTCAAAATTTGCAGATGATACAAAACTTGTGATGAGGATAGTGTAGAACTTCAAAAGGGCATAGACAGATTGGTGGAATGGGCAGCCAAGTGGCAGATGAAATTTAATGCAGAGAAGTGTGAAGTGATCCATTTTGGTAGAAAGAATGTGGAGTGACAATATAAAATAAAAGGTACAATTCTAAAGGAGGTGCAGGAGCAGAGGGACCTGGTTGTTTATGTGGCTAAATCATTGAAGGTGGCAGGACAAGTTGAGAGAGTGGTTAGTAAAGCATACAGCATCCGAGGCTTCATTAATAGGGGAATAAAGTACAAAAGCAAGGAAGTTTGTTAAACTTGGATGAGACACTGGTTGGGCCTCAACTAGAGTATTGCATCCAGTTCTGGGCACCACATTTTAGGAAGGATGCGTAGGCATTAGAGAGTGTGCAGTAGAGCTTCACGACAATGGTTCCAGGGATGAGGAACTTCAGTTACATTGATAGATTGGAGAAGTTGGGACTGTCTTCTTTGGAGAAGAGAAGGTTGAGAGAAGATTTGATTTGATGTTCAAAATCATGAGGGGTCTGGACAGAGTAGATAGGGAGAAACTCTTCCCATTGGTGGAAGGATTGAGAAACAGACGGCACAGATTTAAGTTAATTAGCAAAAGAAGCAATGGCGACATGAAGAAAAACTTTTTCACGCAGTAAGTTGTTAGGATCTGGAATGCACTGCCTGAGTGTGGTGGAGGCAGGTTCAACTGTGGCTAGGGGGAGAAGGCAGGGCGTGGCACTAGGTGAATTGCTCCTTCAGAGCCGAATGGCCCTCCGACTGTGCTGTAACCATTCTATGATTCTATGAATTCAGATTTACAGTGCATGTACATGAATACAAAGAGTGGTAAATAAGGTTGGTGTGCTGCAGGTGCAAATAACCACATGAAATATATTGTGGTGATAACAGAGACTTGGTTCAAAAAGGGGCAGTACTGGGTACTAAATATCCTTGGATGCAATATGTTCACGAAAGATATGGAAGGAGGAGGGGTGATCGTATTAAGAAGAATATTATTGTCTTGGACAGAGAGGATGCCCTGGAGCAGCCAAGGGCAGAATCTATTTGTTGAGAGTAAAGAAACAATACAGGTGCCAACACACTACTGAGTGTATTCTATAGAGCACCAACTAGTGGGAAAGATATAGAGGAGCAAATTTGCAAGAAACTTTGAGCGAGGTGCAAGAACTAAAGAGCAGTGATAATAGGGGGGACTTTAACTATTCTCATATATACTGGGATAGTGATACTGTATAGGGCAGAGAGGGAGAAGAGTTTCTGAAGCATGTTCAGGAGCATTTTCTCATTCAGTATATTTCCAACCCAATGCGAAAGGAGGCACTGTTGGATCTGATTCTGGGGAATGAGATGGGTCAACTGGATCAAGTGTCAGTAGTGGAACTGTTAGGGAACAGTGATCATTTAGACTAGCCACTGAAAAAGGCAAGGAGCAATCTAGAGGAGAAATACGTAATTGGAGGAGGTGAATTTCAGTGGGTTGAGAACAGACCTCTTCAGGGTAAATTGGAATGAAAGGTTGACAGGCAAAACTGTAACAGAACAATAGGTTTGTCTTTAAAGAGGAGTTAGTTCAGGTACAATTGAGGTATATTCTGATGAGGGGAAAAGGAGGGGCAACCAAAGCCAGAGCTCACTGGATGATGAAAGAAATAGAGAGTAAAATGAAGCAACAAAAGGGGGTGTATGACAGATGTCAGGTTGATAATAGAACTGAGAACCAAGCTGACTATAGAAAGTTTGGAGGGACAGTGAAAAAGAAAATAAGAGAGGCAAAGAGGGAGTATGAGAAGAGACTGGCAACTAACATAAAGGTGAATCCAAAAGTCCTCTATAGGTATATAAATAATAAAAAGTTAGTAAGAGGAGGGGTGGAGCTGATTAGGGTCTAAAAAGGTGATCTATGCATGGAAGCAGAGGGCATGGCTGAGGTACTAAATGAGTAGTTTGCACCTGTCTTTATCAAGAAAGAAAATATGCCAAAATCAAAGTGAAAGAGGAGGTAATTGAGATACTCGATGGGCTAAAAATTGATAAAGAGGTGTTAGAAAGATTGGCTGTACTTAAAGATGATGCATCTGACGATACTGAGGGAAGTAAGGGCGTAAATTGCAGAAGTACTGGTCATAATCTTCCAATCAACAACAACTTATATTTATATAGCACCTTTAACATAAAAAGAATCTAAGGTGCTTCACAGAGACATTATAAAACAAAATATGACATCGAGCCACATAAGGAGATATTAGGTCAAATGACTAAAAGCTTTGACAAAGTGTTTGTTTTAAGGAGTGTCTTAAAGGAGGAAAGCGAGGTAGAGAAGTAGAGAGGTGTTTGTAAGGTATTTCAGAGCTTAGGGCCTAGGCAACTGAAGGCGCAGCACCAATATTGGAGCAATTAAAATCAGGGATGCTCAAAGGCCAGAATTAGAAGAGTGCAGATATCTCAGAGGGCTGTGGGGTTGGAGCAGATTACAGAGATAGGGAGGGCCAAGGCCATGGAGGGATTTTAAAACAAGGGTGAGAATTTTAAAGTCAGGATGTTGTTTGACTGGGAGCCAATGTAGGTCAGCAAGCACAGAGGTGATAGGTGAACAGGATTTGGTGTGAGTTAAGGCACAGGCAGCAGAGTTTTGGATGACCTCAAGTTTATGGAAGGTAGAATGTGGGAGACCAGCCAGTAGTGTATTGGAATAGTCAAGTCTAGAGTTAGCAAAGGCATGAATGAGGGTTTTTGCAGCAGATGAGGTGAGACAGGGGTGAAGTCAGACAATGTTATGGAGGTGGAAATAGGCAATCTTAGTAATGGCACGAATATGAGGTCAGAAATTCATCTCAGGGTCAAATGTGACACTAAGGTTGCAAACAAACTGGCTTAATCTCAGATTGTTGCCAGGGAGATGGATGGAATCAGTAGCGAGGGAACAGACTTTACAGCGGAGACTGAAAGTGATGGCGTTAGTCTTCCTAATATTTAATTGGAGGAAATTTCTGCTCATCCAGTACTGGATGTCAGATAAGCAGTCTGATAGTTTAGCAACAGTGGAGGAATGGAGAGAGATAGTGGTTAGGTAGAGCTGATAGAGTGTATGTGAAAGTTAATGCTGTGCTTTCAGATTACGTCACTGAGGGGCAGCATGTAGATGAGAAATAGGAGAGGGCCAAGAATAGATCCTTGGGAGACACCAGAGTTAACAGTGCGGGAATAAAAAGAGACGCTTTCTTAGATACCGGGATGGTGCCAGAGAACTGGAGATGTTACACCCTTGTTCAAAAAAGGGTGTAAGGATAAACCCAACAACTACAGGCCAGTCAGTTGACCATCAATGGTGGGAAAGCTTTTAGAAATGATAATCCGGGACAAAATTAACAGTCACTTGGACAAGGGTGGATTAATTAAGGAAAGCCAGCATGAATTTGTTAAAGGTAAATTGTGTTTAACTAACTTGATTGAGTTTTTAAATGAGATAACAGAGAGGGTGGATGAGGGTAATGCAGTTGGTGTTACGTATATGGGCTTCCAAAGGGCATTTGACAAAATGCCACATAATAGGCTTGTCAAAAGAAGTGAGGCTCATGGAATAAAAGGGACAGTAGCAGTATGGATATGAAGTTGGCTGATTGACCAGAAACAGAGTAGTGGTAAACAGTTGTTTTTTGGTCTGGTGTCCCCAGGGGTCGGTATTAGGACCCCTGCTTTTCTTGATCTATATTAATGACTTAGACTTAGACATCAGAACACGATTTCAAAATTTGCAGATGACACAAAACTCAGAAGTACTGTGAACTGTGAGGAGGCTAGTGATAGACATCAAGAGGACATAGACAGATTGGTGGAATGGGTAGATTAAATTTAATGCAGAGAAATGTGAAGAGATACATTTTGGGAAGAGGAATGAGGAGATGTAATATAAAATAAAGGGTACAATTCTAAAGGTGCACAGGAACAGAGAGACCTGAGGTTATATGAGAACAAATCGTTGAAGGTGGCAATGCAGGTTGAGAAAGTGATTAAAAAGATATATGGGATCCTGGGCTTTATAAAGCGAGGCATAGAGTACAAGATCAAGGATAATATGATGAAGCTTTATAAAACACTGCTTTGAATACAGAGGTGTTCAAAGTCTTGAGGAGTCAAAATAGAGTAGATATAGAGAAACTGTTCCCGTTGGCGGAGGGGTCAAGAACCAGAGGATACGGTTTTAAGGTTATTAGCAAAAGAACCAAAGGTAACGAGTGGTTAAAATCTGGAATGCACTGCTTGAGAGTGTGGTGGAGGCCGATTCAATCGTGGCTTTCAAAAGGAAATTAGACAAGCACCTAACGATATGTGCAGGGTTAAGGGGAAAAGGCAGCGGAGAGGAACTAGCTGAGTTGCTCTTGCAGAGAGCCAGTGTGTACTATATGGGCTGAATGACCTCCATTTGTAACCATTCTATGATTCTATGCTCAATTTCCCATCCCCCACCAAAGCTAGACTCAGAGGGGAGACAACCACTTGACAGCAAGATTACGTATTTGGGTGATTTCTGTTTGTTTTTGGAGTGATTTCTAGTGAAGTTTGAATGCTCTGGATTCAGTTGTGTGATTGTCAGATGTTGTATTCTTGGTGCTTCCAACTGAATGTTAGCTAATGCTTTATAACAAACCTTTCCAGCACTTCCTCAGAATAGTATGAAAGTCTCTTATTGAAGTCATGTGCAACAAGCCATAAACTGGTCTTCCTGTGCTTGCTTTCACTTCTTCTTTTGGATATTTTGTGCTTAAGATAAAGACCATAATATTTCGATGGATCTTTTCTCACCTTCTGTCAGATTCACCTGGGGTTTAATGCAGGAAAAGTTCAGCACTCTCAAAATCTAGCCCTACCGTTTTTTTTAAATGAAACCACTTAGTAGAAAGAGATTGGCAATTTCTATACAATGAATGTCTGTAAGAGCAGACATTGGACGGAATTTTACGTTGGTCAAAAAGTCAGGGGTGAGCTCGCCTCTGCCAGGCCTGGGAGCCATGCTATGATTTTACGTGGCTAGGCTCTTAATTAGCCTCGGGCGGGACTTCTGCCCCTCTGAGGCAGGAAGTCCCGCCTCTAAAGCTGACAGCCAATCAGTGGGGCAGCAACTCTCAGTCCCAGAAACGCCACCGGGGAGCGGTGGCCACTGCTGAGACTGCAGCCAGGGAGAGGAATAAGAAGAACGCCGGCTCCAGAAAACAGGTAAGTGTGTGGTGCCTCGCCGGGGACAACTGGTCAGGCCCTGGTGATGCAAGGGGAGAGTTGGTTGGGAGAACGGGGTGGAATGTAGTTCAGTGGGGGTGGTTAGGCCGTGGCAGAGGGACCCTCCGTGGGACACAGGATGTCCGATCAGGAGGGTACACCCCCAGCCTGCTAGGAGGCCACCAGGTTTTACTGAGAGGCCTCCTCAGGGTCTTGAGCCACCCGTCCACCACTGGTAATATTCCAGCAGCGGCGGGAAGAGGCCATTAAGTGGCAATTAATTGGCCACTTAACGGTCTTGATTGGCCTGGGGTGGGCAGGCCATTTCTCGCTGCCACTGCCTCTTGTAAAATTGCAATGGAGGATGAAAGGCAACAGGAATGCGCCCCCTGCCTCACAGTCAATTTTATGAACCCCTACGCCCAGTCCACTCCTGCAGGAGGGTTGGCGGGGGGTAAAATTCCAGCCTTTGTTTCAATTTCAGTCCAAAGCCTTGGAGAGGAGACATTAATTTCCTCAAACTGGATGACTTACTGGTTCGGTTCTGGGTACTGCCTCGGGTTCGGTTCCGGGTACTGCCTCGGGTTTGGTTCTGGGTACTGCCTCGGGTTCGGTTCTGGCTACTGCCTTGGGTTCAGTTCTGGGTACTGCCTGTGTGGAGTTTGCAAGTTCTCCCTGTGACTGCGTGGGTTTCCGTCAGGAGAATTGAGGGAAGGTGGGGATATGGTAGGGGACATGGGATGAATGTAGGATTAGTATAAATGGGTGGTTGATGGTCAGCACAGACTCGGTGGGCCGAAGGGCCTGTTTCAGTACTGTATGACTCTCTGGGTGACTTGAAATGCAGCTGGCAGAGGTGTAACTGTTGTTCTGACCCACTTTGCCAGCCTGCTATTACAGAGACTTGGTTGAGGGAAGGACAGGATTGGCAGCTAAATGTTCCAGGATTTAGAAGATTCAGGCGGGATAGTGGGGGATGTAAAAGGGGTGGGGGAGTTGCATTACTGGTTAAGGAGAATATCACAGCTGTACTGCGGGAGGACACCTCGGAGGGGACGTGCAGCGAGGCAATATGGGTGGAGCTCAGGAATAGGAAGGGTGCAGTCACTATGTTGGGGGTTTAATACAGGCCTCCCAACAGCCAGCGGGAGGTAGAGGAGCAGATTTGTAGACAGATTTTGGAAAGATGTAAAGGTAACAGGGTTGTAGTGGTGGGTGATTTTAACTTCCCCTATATTGACTGGGACTCACTTAGTGCTAGGGGCTTGGATGGGGCAGAATTTGTAAGGAGCATCCAGGAGGGCTTCTTGAAACAATATGTAGATAGTCCAACTAGGGATGGGGCCGTACTGGACCTGGTATTGGGGAATGAGCCGGCCAGGTGGTCGAAGTTTCAGTAGGGGAGCATTTCGGGAACAGTGACCATAATTCCATAAGTTTTAAGGTACTAGTGGATAAGGATAAGAGTAGTCCTTGGGTGAAGGTGCTAAATTGGGGGAAGGCTAATTATAACAATATTAGGCAGGAACTGAAGAATTTCGATTGGGGGCGGCGGTTTGAGGGTAAATCAACATCCGACATGTGGGAGTCTTTCAAACGTCAGTTGATTAGAATCCAGGACCAGCATGTTCCTATGAGGAAGAAGGATAAGTTTGGCAAGTTTTGGGAACCTTGGATAACGCGGGATATTGTGAGCCTAGTCAAAAGGAAAAAGGAAGCATTCGTAAGGGCTGGAAGGCTAGGAACAGACGAAGCCCTTGAGGAATATAAAGACAGTAGGAAGGAACTTAAGCATGGAGTCAGGAGGGCTAAAAGTGGTCATAAAAAGTCATTGGCAAACAGGATTAAGGAAAATCCCAAGGCTTTTTATACGTATATAAAGAGCAAGAGGGTAGCCAGGGAAAGGGTTGGCCCACTCAAGGACAGAGGAGGGAATCTATGTGTGGAGCCAGAGGAAATGTGTGAGGTACTAAATGAGTACTTTGCTTCAGTATTCACCAAAGAGAAGGACAAGGTGGATGTTGAGCCTAGGGAAGGGAGTGTAGATAGTCTGGGTCATGTCGTTATCAAAAAGGAGGAGGTGTTGGGCGTCTTGCAAAGCATTAAGGTAGATAAGTCCCCAGGGCCTGATGGGATCTACCCCAGAATACTGAGGGAGGCAAGGGAAGAAATTGCTGGGGCCTTGACAGAAATCTTTGCATCCTCATTGGCTACAGGTGAAGTCCCAGAGGACTGGAGAATAGCCAATGTTGTTCCTTTGTTTAAGAAGGGTAGCAAGGATAATCCCGGAAATTATAGGCCGGTGAGCCTTACGTTAGTGGTAGGGAAATTATTGGAGAGGATTCTTCGGGACAGGAATTACTCTCATTTGGAAACAAACAAACTTATTAGCGAGAGGCAGCATGGTTTAGTGAAGGGGAGGTCGTGTCTCACTAACTTGATTGAGTTTTTTGAGGAAGTGACGAAGATGATTGATGAAGGAAGGGCAGTGGATGTTATCTATATGAACTTCAGTGAAGCCTTTGACAAAGTCCCTCATTGCTGATTGGTACAAAAGGTGAAGTCACACGGGATCAGAGGTGAGCTGGCAAGATATGTACAGAACAGGCTCGGTCATAGAAGACAGAGGGTAGCAGTGGAAGGGTGCTTTTCTGAATGGATGGCTGTGACTATTGGTGTTCTGCAGGGATCAGTGCTGGGATCTTTGCTGTTTGTAGTATATATAAATGATTTGGAGGAAAATGTAGCTGGTCTGATTAGTAAGTTTGCGGACGACACAAAGGTTGGTGGAGTTGCGGATAGTGATGAGGATTGTCAGAGGATACAGCAGGATATAGATCGGTTGGAGACTTGGGCGGAGAAATGGAAGACGGAGTTTAATCCGGACAAATGTCAGGTAATGCATTTTGGAAGGTCTAATGCAGATGGGAAGTATACAGTAAATGGCAGAACCCTTAGGAGTATTGACAGGCAGAGAGATCTGGGCGTACAGGTCCACTGAAAGTGGCAACACATGTGGATAAGGTAGTCAAGAAGGCATACGGCATGCTTGCCTTCATCGGTCGGGGCATAGAGTATAAAAATTGGCAAGTCATGCTGCAGCTTTACAGAACCTTAGTTAGGCCACACTTAGAATATTGCATGCAATTCTGGTCGCCACACTACCAGAAGGACGTGGAGGCTTTGGAGAGGATACAGAAGAGGTTTACCAGGATGTTGCCTGGTCTGGAGGACATTAGCTATGAGGAAAGGTTGGATAAACTCGGATTGTTTCCACTGGAACGACGGAGGTGGAGGGGCGACATGATAGAGGTTTACAAAGTTATGAGCAGCATGGACAGAGTGGATAGTCAGAAGCTTTTTCCCAGGGTGGAAGAGTCAGTTACTAGGGGACATAGGTTTAAGGTGAGAGGGGCAAAGTTTAGAGGGGATGTGCGAGGCAAGTTCTTTACACAGAGGGTGGTGAGTGCCTGGAACTTGCTGCCGGGGAAGGTGGTGGAAGCAGGTGCGATGGCGACGTTTAAGAGGCATCTTGACAAATGCATGAATAGGATGGGAATAGAGGGATACGGTCCCCGGAAGTGCAGAAGGTTTTAGTTTCGGCAGGCATCAAGATTGGCGCAGGCTTGGAGGGCTGAATGGCCTGTTCCTGTGCTGTACTATTCTTTGTTCTTTTGTCACACCTGTGTCTTGTAAGTAAGAAGGCAAATTGTGCTGTTATGGTCTTGTGACTGATATGTTGGAAATTTTATCATAATTCAAAACAGCATAAAATTCACCAAGTATTCCTGCTGCAGTAGATACAAAATTTGATGCATCGACCAACACAATTAACTCTGAGCAGCATTTGCACAGCAGGCTGCTTCTCGCATACAGACCGAGAAGGAGTGGTGCCAAAATTTGCAGATGATACCAAAATCAGAAGTAATTAGTTCTTTTGAAGACCAAAATAACTTTTTTTTTATTCATTCACAAGATGTGGGCACCACTGACAATGTCAGCCTTTATTCCCCATCCCTAACTGCTCTTGAGAAGGTGGTGATACGTTGCTTTCTTGAATACACTTGAGCAGCTTGCTAGATTATTTCAGAGGGTATTTAAGAGTCAACCACATTGCTGTGGGTCGGAGTCACATATAGTCCAGACCAGGTAAGAACAGCAGATTTCCTTCCCTAAAGGACATTCGTGAACCAAATAGGTTTTTATTACAATCTGATAAATTCATGGTCACCATTACTAGATTTTTGTTCCAGATTTATTTAATTAATTGAATTTAAATTTTCAGTTCTTATAGTGGGATTTGAAGTCTAGGCCACTGGATTACTAGTCCAGTAACATAACCATAAGCTATGGTACCTCAAAGCAGACTGCAACAGGCTGTTGATAAGATCAGGGAATAGGCTAAAAAGTGACAGATGGAAATCAATGTCAGGAAGTCTGAGGTGATGCATTTGTTAAAAATTAGCAACTGTAATTATACTCTGAATCTAGGTAGGCTCAGTGTTGTCGAAGAACAGAGGAATTTTATGGGTACAGGCTCACAGGCACCACCTCAGGTTGTGAAAAAAAATCTAATAGAATTATAAGTTTTACCCCAAGAGGTATAGAATGTAAGAGTAAAGAGATAATGGTGAGCCTATACACATTTTATTAATACATTACTTTGCAGCATTGAGTTCCACATTAAGGATATACAGGCTTTAGAGAGGGCACAACTAGGATTGCCAACCCATCTAGAATTTATCAGAGTCTCCAGGAATGAAAGATTACATTTCCAGGTACTATTGCCAGAAACTAGGAATTCACAGTTCACACCTGTGCTTTATGGGTGACCTACTGTTTCTCAGAATGTCTCGCAAACAGCTGTTGGTGAAAAACCATGTGCAAAGATCCTCTTCTATAGGGGGCCCAAACTTTATATGGTAAATGCAATAACTGTGGTTAAGCATCCTGTGATTAAATAGCATGAGGTCAAACCTCCAAGAATATCTCCAACTCTAGCTGCCAATCCTATAACACCTGTAACAACCAGTTAATTATTATTACTGCTTTTAGAGCATACTGGGATAACTACATTGTGCAGTTGTTAGCAGTTAGTGATAGGATATGGCCCATACTATGGGGTCGAAATTCCATCCTGTTATGCCCTTTTTACAGGCGTAAAATGGACAAAACAATGGCCAATTTTCAGGAAGAATGTCCTTGGGCCCAAGTCCGCATGGTAGATGTTTAACCGATATTGGATTTGGCTATTTGGCAGATGTCCTGGGTGACCACCTAAATCAGGTATTAGGACTCTTGTATATATTAATGAGGGTAATATGAATGTTAAAGAATGTTGACCCTTACCTTTCTGCTTATTTTACTCATTTATCTTATTGATATCATTTGCCTCCTCTACACGTTGCTTTTATGTCTCACTTTCTCAAATTATCTTTCTTTACCTTCTCTTCTGTTAATTTAATTTTCTTTTTTAAAACATTGGCTTATTTTATTCCACCAGCTTTATTAATCTTGTTCTCCTTCTCCACTCCTGAAACTAATCCTACTCTCTCTGTTTCCATACTGACACAAATCCATCCACACTGCTCTCATTAGCCTCTTTGCAAGGACATCAATACCATTTCAGTTGGGATGAGGTCGTCCCATAAGTGTAGCCTTCCCCTGTTCCAGAACATGTTCCAAGAATGTGAATCATTCCTTCCTGCAGCCACATGTAGACATCCCTAATTTTCCTGTCCTTAACCTCTTCAGCATCTGGCTCGGGAAGACAACAACAATAAAAAATTGTATTTATATAATTCCTTTAGCAAGAAAAAATCCCCAAGGTGTTTCATCAAGGCAGAAAATGTAAGGATGAAGAACCAAAGAAGGAGATATTAGGAGGGCTAATCAAAGCTTATTCAAAGAGGTGGATTTTCAAGAAGGTCTTAAGGAAAAGGAGGAAGGTGGCAGACAGAGGTGGTTAGGGAGGAAATTCCAGAGTGCAAAATCTAAGCATTGAAGGCACAGCTGTCAACGTTGGTACAAAAGTAGGAGCGAAATGCACAAGAAGCTGGTAAAAGATTTGGGAATGAGTTTATAATATGGTGGAGGTTATAGACATAGGAAAGGCCAAAGCCATAAGGCTAAAAATTTTAAATTTTCAACTTTAGGGGCCGGGAAACCAGTGTCAGTCATTCAGGACAGGGGTGGGGCCTGGTCCAGGTTATGATACAGGTAGCAGGGTTGTGATTGAATTGAAGTTTACAGAGGATGGCAGGCAGGCAGACAGGCCAGAAGAACACAGAATAGTCAAGTCAGGTGATAATAAAGGCATGGATAAAGGTTTCAGCCAATTTGGGCTGAAATAAGAGTGGGAGGCAGAGTATATTACGAAGGTGGAAGTGGGTGGTCTTTGTGATGGAAAGGATTTGGGATCAAAAGCTCAGCTCAGTGTTGAATAGAAACTGAGATTGAAATAATCTGGTACAGCATGAGACCATGTTCATGAAGGGAAATTGAATTGGCGGCAATATATGGAATTTGTGACGAGGACTGAAGACGGTGGCTCTGGTCTTCTTAATGCTTAGCTGTAGGAAATTGCAGCTCATCCAAGACTGGATGTCGGAAAAATAGTCTGACAATACAGCAGCAGTGGAAGGGTCAAGAGAAGGTGGAGAAGTAGAACTGTCTGCTATCTATTAGCTGGATTTGAACCCATGTTCAAGAGGTGAAAGATCACTTTCTAACCATCTTCAGCAGCCAATAGAAAAATATCTGAAACAGGAACTTCGAATTCAAAAAAAAAAATCTGCCATTGAAAATTTTGAAATGTCAGGCATCTCCCAAATAAGAAGACTCAGTCAGTGTTCAGATTCAAACTGCCACTAACACCGTTAACAATAAGTATTTGTTTCTGATAGGGAAACCATCTGATCTGGGTTTGATTGCTGTGCTCCAATCTGTCTGCTATTGATTTGAGGTGACACTAAAACAAGCAGTGTATGTCTGTTGATTCATCCAATTAAATGATGAACTACAGATTAATATTTTGTAAATATCATCGTAACTTTTTTCATTCTAACTCCAAGTATTACTAATGATCCTGTTAGAAATGTTCAAGATGTTTAATCACAGAAAATACATTAACACAATAGTTAGATTGAGAATAAAGCCAACAAGAAATCGAACAAGTGACATTTAATAGCACAAAGTGGTTTCTGAGCCAGAGTGTCCTTTATTCTTTTTAATATATCAAGAAACTACAAGGATTAAAGGACTAAAGTTCTCTTAAATAGGAACTGATCTTAAGAAGGCTCCACGACAGCACTGAATACATATTTTCCAAGTTTGTAGTTTACATGCACTTGTACTCCACAACTTAAATTGTAACATTTTAGTCAGTGATTTGTCAATGAAAGTAAACATTATATTGAAATTTGACCCTGCTGAAGTTTCAGAATAAAAATGAATTATCAAACAAAGATGCTTTAATTTTCCTTTACAGCAGTTTATGTTTAGATTGCGAGTATACACAATGGTACAGTACTATTTGAATTGTTCCATTTGTTTACATTGAAAGAATATATGATGTTTTATAACTCAGATAATAAAATCTGAAACTTTAAACCTGCATTATACATGGTGTTAACCTTTGGGCATCATTGCATGCCACACAGCACAAAATGTAAGGGTCAGCATTACTGAGCATTAATGATCAATTATTTGTATAGATTCATATAAATAACAGCATTCAAACACTGGCTAAATAGTGAAAAATAGAATTTGTGCGGTATTGTCTTGAAGACAACATTTGCCTGATCTGTTAACAATATTTCAACGCCTACTTCAATTGTCTTTTGAGTCTCTTAGATGATCAGGTCAGTTAAACAACCCTTGACAACATCTACAGTACCACCATTAGCAAAACACTTCGTTCCCACCCGTGGATCAATGCACAAACATAAAAATCAGTGTGCCTTTTTGCTGCATATCTGCGTGCTTGTTTTAACTTTACTACAAATCATAATCAAAAAGCACACAGCTGCAATAGGGCACTGTATTCTTCCCATTCCAATATTCGCTGCAAAACCTCTATATTTTCTCGTATAATTCTCCCAGTATTTGGGAGAATACTGCAGCAGCTTATTCAGGAGCAGAGAGTGCGAGCGAGTGATCAGCTGGGAAGGTCAGTTTCAAAGTAAACGTAATTTTCTTTTGTTTTCGGCGGAGACCAGGGGGCTGCTGGGTAAGTAAAACCCTATATATTTGGGCCGTTTCTGAACCCGAGACACTACACTTGTAGTGTCTCCCACCCGCCCTCCTCCTCGAACCAAAAAAAAAGGACTCGGTGGTGTGTAGATAAGGTAAGGCTTTTTCTATTTCTCTTTTTTTTTTATCTTGTGATTGGTAAAAACTTTTCATTCCTTTTTCATTTAACGAAGTTAAAAGCTTAAGATTAAAAATGGCAGGAGATCTCAGACCCGTGTCATGCTCCTCTTGCTCAATGTGGGAGCTCAGGGACACGGCTGATGTCCATGACTCGTTCACGTGCAGGAAGTGTGTCCAGCTGCAGCTCTTGTTAGACCGCATGACGGCTCTGGAGCTGCGGATGGACTCACTTTGGAGCATCCGCGATGCTGAGGAGGTCGTGGATAGCACGTTTAGCGAATTGGTCACACCGCAGATTAGGATTGCTGAGCAAAAAAGGGAATGGGTGACCAAAAGGCAGAGAAAGAGCAGGAAGGCAGCACAGGAGTCCCCTGTGGTCATCTCCCTCCAAAACAAGTATACCATTTTGGATACTGTTGAGGGAGATGGCTCACCAGGGGAAGGCAGCAGTAGCAAGGTTCATGGCACCGTGGCTGGCTCTGCTGTTCGGAAGGGCGGGAAAAAGAGTGGAAGGGCTATAGTCATCGGGGATTCGCTTGTAAGGGGAGTAGATAGGCGGTTCTGTGGTCGAAAACGAGACTCCCGAATGGTATGTTGCCTCCCAGGTGCACGGGTCAGGGATGTCTCCGATCGGCTGCAGAACATTCTGAAGGGGGAGGGTGAACAGCCAGTTGTCATTGTGCACATAGGCACCAATGATATAGGTAAAAAACGGGATGAGGTCCTACAAGCAGAATTTAGAGAGTTAGGAGCCGTTAAAAAGTAGGACCTCAGAGGTAGTAATCTCAGGATTGCTACCAGTGCCACGTGATAGTCAGAGTAGAAATGAAAGAATAGTCAGGATGAATGCGTGGCTTGAGAGATGGTGCAGGAAGGAGGGGTTCAGATTTTTGGGACATTGGGACCGGTTCTGGGGAGGTGGGACTATTACAAATTGGACGGTCTACACCTGGGCCGGACTGGAACCAATGTCCTTGGGGGTGCTTTTGCTAATGCTGTTGGGGAGGGTTTAAACTAATGTGGCAGGGGGATGGGAACCAAATGAGGAGATTAGTGGAGAGTAAGGAGGTAGTAACTAAAGCCTGTAAGGAACTAGATAATGAAGTCAGCGTGACTAAGGGGAAGAGTAGGCAGGGAGCAGATGATGAACGCAAAGGGACTGGTGGTCTGAGGTGCATTTGTTTTAATGCAAGAAGTGTAGTAGGTAAGGCAGATGAACTTAGGGCTTGGATTAGTACCTGGGAGTATGATGTTATTGCTATTACTGAGACTTGGTTGAGGGAAGGGCATGATTGGCAACTAAATATCCCAGGATATCAATGCTTCAGGCGGGATAGAGAGGGAGGTAAAAGGGGTGGAGGAGTTGCATTACTGGTCAAAGAGGATATCACAGCTGTGCTGAAGGAGGGCAATATGGAGGACTCGAGCAGTGAGGCAATATGGGCAGAACTCAGAAATAGGAAGGGTGCGGTAACAATGTTGGGGCTGTACTACAGGCCTCCCAACAGCGAGCGTGAGATAGAGGTACAAATATGTAAACAGATTATGGAAAGATGTAGGAGCAACAGGGTGGTGGTGATAGGAGATTTTAATTTTCCCAACATTGACTGGGATTCACTTAGTGTTAGAGGTCTAGATGGAGCAGAATTTGTAAGGAGCATCCAGGAGGGTTTTCTAGAGCAGTATGTAAATAGTCCAACTCAGGAAGGGGCCATACTGGACCTGGTGTTGGGGAATGAGCCCGGCCAGGTGGTTAAAGTTTCAGTAGGGGACTACTTTGGGAATAGTGATCACAATTCCGTAAGCTTTAAAATACTCATGGACAAAGTCGAGAGTGGTCTTAAAGGAAGAGTGCTAAATTGGGGGAAGGCCAACTATACCAAAATCCGGCAGGAGCTGGGGAATGTAGATTGGGAGCAGCTGTTTGAAGGTAAATCCACATTTGATATGTGGGAGGCTTTTAAAGAGAGGTTGATTAGCATGCAGGAGAGACATGTTCCTGTGAAAATGAGGGATAGAAAGGGCAAGATTCGGGAACCATGGATGACAGGTGAAATTGTGAGACTAGCTAAGAGGAAAAAGGAAGCATACATAAGGTCTAGGTGGCTGAAGAAAGACGAAGCTTTGAAAGAATATCGGGAATGTAGGACCAATCTGAAACGAGGAATTAAGAGGGCTAAAAGGGGTCATGAAATATCTTTAGCAAACAGGGTTAAGGAAAATCCCAAAGCCTTTTATTCATATATAAGGAGCAAGAGGGTAGCTAGAGAAAGGATTGGCCCACTCAAGGACAAAGGAGGAAAGTTATGCGTGGAGTCAGAGAAAATGGGTGAGATTCTAAATGATTACTTTGCATCGGTATTCACCGAGGAGAGGGACATGAAGGATGTTGAGGTTAGAAACAGATGTTTGATTACTCTCGGTCAAATCGGCATAAGGAGGGAGGAAGTGTTGGGTATTCTAAAAGGCATTAAGGTGGACAAGTCCCCAGGTCCGGATGGGATCTATCCCAGGTTACTGTGGGAAGCGAGAGAGGAAATAGCTGGGGCCTTAACAGATATCTTTGCAGCATCCTTAAACACGGGCGAGGTCCCGGAGGACTGGAGAATTGCTAATGTTGTCCCCTTGTTTAAGAAGGGTAGCAGGGATAATCCAGGTAATTATAGACCGGTGAGCCTGACGTCAGTGGTAGGAAAGCTGCTGGAGAAGATACTGAGGGATAGGATCTATTCCCATTTGGAAGAAAATGGGCTTATCAGTGACAGGCAACATGGTTTTGTGCAGGGAAGGTCATGTCTTACCAACTTCATAGAATTCTTTGAGGAAGTGACAAAGTTGATTGATGAGGGAAGGGCTGTAGATGTCATATACATGGACTTCAGTAAGGCGTTTGATAAGGTTCCCCATGGTAGGCTGATGGAGAAAGTGAAGGCGCATGGGGTCCAGGGTGTACTAGCTAGATGGATAAAGAACTGGCTGGGCAACAGCAGACAGAGAGTAGCAGTTGAAGGGAGTTTCTCAAAATGGAGACGTGTGACCAGTGGTGTTCCACAGGGATCCGTGCTGGGACCACTGTTGTTTGTGATATACATAAATGATTTGGAGGAAAGTATAGGTGGTCTGATTAGCAAATTTGCAGACGACACTAAGATTGGTGGAGTAGCAGATAGTGAAGGGGACTGTCAGAGAATACAGCAGAATATAGATAGATTGGAGAGTTGGGCAGAGAAATGGCAGATGGAGTTCAATCAGGGCAAATGCGAGGTGATGCATTTTGGAAGATCCAATTCAAGAGTGAACTATCCAGTAAATGGAAAAGTCCTGGGGAAAATTGATGGACAGAGAGATTTGGGTGTTCAGGTCCATTGTTCCCTGAAGGTGGCAACGCAGGTCAATAGAGTGGTCAAGAAGGCATACGGCATGCTTTCCTTCATCGGACGGGGTATTGAGTATAAGAGTTGGCAGGTCATGTTACAGTTGTATAGGACTTTGGTTCGGCCACATTTGGAATACTGCATGCAGTTCTGGTCGCCACATTACCAAAAGGATGTGGATGCTTTGGAGAGGGTGCAGAGGAGGATCACCAGGATGTTGCCTGGTATGGAGGGCGCTAGCTATGAAGAGAGGTTGAGTAGATTAGGATTATTTTCATTAGAAAGACGGAGGTTGAGGGGGGGACCTGATTGAGGTGTACAAAATCATGAGGTATAGACAGGTTGGATAGCAAGAAGCTTTTTCCCCAGAGTGGGGGATTCAATTACTAGGGGTCACAAGTTCAAAGTGAGAGGGGAAAAGTTTAGGGGTGATATGCGTGGAAAGTTCTTTACACAGAGGGTGGTGGGTGCCTGGAACGCGTTGCCAGCGGAGGTGGTAGATGCGGGCACGATAGCGTCTTTTAAGATGTATCTAGACAGATACATGAATGGGCAGGAAGTAAAGAGATACAGACCCTTAGAAAATAGGCGACATGTTTAGATAGAGGATCTGGATCGGCGCAGGCTTGGAGGGCCGAAGGGCCTGTTCCTGTGCTGTAATTTTCTTTGTTCTTTGTTATTTATAGGTTTAATTAGAAACCAACGACTGCACTGTTTTCTGATGTTGGTGATGTAACACAGGACTCATTTTAATTTCCTCTGCCCAGTGAAAATGCACTGGCAGCAGAGTTAAAACTACAGCATACCACTCCCCTGAGCTTGCATGTTTCCTGCTCACTGCCATATTCTCACCGGGAATTTTATGGGATGCCAAAGCATTTGCATCAGGCGGGAGTTTCCTGAATCTATTCAAATTGGGATCCTATGCTGTCCATCGGACCCCGGGGAAATTTTAAGGCCTACTAGACAGAGTGTGTGCTATGGACATTCTTCTCAGTAAAACTTGGTGAGCAAGAGGAAAAAGTCTGAAACTTCATTGTTACAATTATTGGTGTGGGCCCTGGAGGAGCAGGAATGCCCTCTCTGGGCTCCAGAAGAACCACTGAGGCTGCTCCTCCCTCTGTCTCCAATGATTGAAATCTGCCCAGACCTACCTTCTTCCCAGTTGGGACGGCCTCAGGGACACTCTCGCAAGATGCATATTAATGAGACCCAGCCCTCAAAATGGATCAGGCCTCCTCCCACAGGTATTAGGTGGTGTGCCATGTGCTTTGCCAGCTAACCACCTGGAAGTTAAAATACCCCTGATGTATCTCAATGTTCTATTCCTCCTTTTAGGGTTTTTGTTACTGTTACTCTGAAGTCAACAAGCAGGAGATTTGTCTGCACGAGCCCATTTAACTTGGTTGTCAATCTTCCTTCCTTCTCTCCCTCTGGATTAGTACCAACTCTAAACTTGACACTTCCAACCAATGACCAGCCAAGGTGGAAACTCATAACACCCTGGGCTGGATTTTCCTCTAAATTACCGCCCCGTTTGCGACAGATTTGGGAAGCAAAATAGGTTCTTAAAGGCTAATTTTTAAGCCCCACTGATCCACCTCATGCAAATTAAGTCAAGGATCCATAGCAAATACTGCTACTTACATCAGGAAAACAGCACTGTCTATCAAGGTCACCATTGCCTTGAATTTCCTTCTAACTGGACCTGTCCAGGCAGTGTCAGGTGACCTTTGCCACATTAGTCAAGCAGAAACACTACATCAAAAAAACATTGATGCTCTACTCACAAAAGTGAAACAATTCATTTTCCTTTGCAATGAAACCGTAGAAACAAAATGAGTGACAGTTATCCAGTTTTACAAACATTCTCACAGGTGAAACACAAGTAGCACTGACTCATATGATAACGTATTCAATTTTATGAATAGGAAAAACTTTCACTTTATTAATGTACAGCTACTGTGTGATGTCAATAACTATCTTCTGCACATCAATGCCAGATACCCAGGAAGCTGCCACGATGTAACAATCCATTAAACCACCCTTTGCAACACAGAGCCATATATCAGGGTAGTTAATCAAAGCTTTCCCTGCAGTTATGACTTATGCTTCCAATGAGGCATTTTTAAGTCTGGTTAAATCTGGTGAAGCTATGCAATACAGCCCAGCAAGTGTCTCGAGAATCATTTCAGCACACTGCCTACTGCACAACACTGCAATGAATAAAGACTTGCTGTTCCCAGAAGCTAAGTGATGATGAAAAAGAAAAGGTGAAAGGAGCCTCTTCCTCACAGCATGAGGAGAAGTTGCAGGAAGGACAGGATGCTGGCAGGACATCCAGCAGCCAGAGAAAGGAGGGGGTAATTGACAGTTGAGTGTCTTCAATAAAAGGTGACTCACCAAATAAAGTTGCTTCAGATCTAACTGTTCTCCCCTCACAAGGTTGCCTCTATCATCTGTCTCCATACAGCCTGAACCATCTGCTCTTCAGATCCAGTTACAAAGAAATTCACTCCCACCCCTCAGTGACCAACAGTCTTGCTTGCCTAACTCTTGTTTCTGCCAAAACAACTCACAGAGAATGTGCCAAAGAATTTGGAAGTTCTTCCAGCTGTTGACAACCTCAGGCTGCTGCACTTTCAGACAGTCTGGCCACTGCTATCTGCTACACTGTAGAAAGACCCGTGCCCCTTTAAATCGCAGCAGCATTTTACATGCTGTCATCTCAAAACTCAATGAATCGGAGTGGAAGCAAGTCATCCTCAATCCTCAGGGACTGCCTAAGGGCAGAAAATGAGGCCCCTGGAGAAAACTGCAGTGGGTTAGTAGAGGAACTACATGAATGGCCATTAGTCCTGCTAACCCACCAAATGGAGAAGAATTCATTCCACCAAATCAACACATTCCCCCCATTGTTAAAAGGGGTCATCTAATCAGTTACAGTCTTAGCCCCAAAAGCATCTTTTTAACATTGCTAATGTGCCACATTGGAAGACACTTTTCATAGTGTGGGGCAGTATACTCGGGTGTCAGTGCAGAGAGGCACACAGTCATGCAGCTTGGGGTTACATTCACAATTCCCCTTGTTGCTCAGCACATAAGGAGCAAAATACCTGGTACAGTTCCTATTGGCCTTTGGTGGTACTTGGGACTGGGCTGCTCCCACCTCCGACCATTCTTAAGTTGGGAATGCTTCCACTCACTGCTTTGGGGTTACCCGGGAATGCTGAGAAAATTTAATAAGTTTTACTCGTTCAGAAATAAGCTTCACATAACTACTGATAAAAATGTGTTTTTTTAAACAGTACATAATACATTAGCTGTGATTATTTTGTGTGCTTCCTAAAATTGTGTAATGCTAAATATTTTCCTTCTTATGTATAAATAAAACTCTTGTGTCCAATGTGCGTTCCAGATGCCACTGTTACAAAATGATTTTTAGGAAAAAAAGAAATTAACATGGAATCTGAGATTTATATCACCTGTGATTAATGTCACCAGTTTACAAGCAGTTACAATTACTTGGATTGACCTGTTTAGATAATTTTCCCACAAACAGCGACCTTAAAAGGACCAAGCAGGTTATTTACTGAACATTACTGTGCTTCAGGCCCAGATTGCTCATTTATATATTTAACTAACAATTCAAGATTGAAATCTTTTTGGCAAAAGGGATACTCCAGTCCGGAATCAAATTATAAACTGTTGAGAATTGAACCTCAATTTCCATATGGAACATCTATTTTTCCATTTTAATCTCTGGTAAAATAATGCAGATTTTGAATTATTCCATTACAGGCAGACATTTCCATGCCATAAGCCTTTCTTGCTACCACCTTAGGAAAATAAAACCAAAAAAAATGTTGTTCCGAAGTATAAAAACATAAGTAGTGCACCGTAGTCAGCAAATATTAAGTCAAAGCCCAAGCAGCACTCTTTAACTGGATCTCACAACAGTATCTGAAGATGTCAAGTCTCTGTCTTTAAATTGAACAGTTAACCAAATAGTTATGTTTGCAATATTTGCATTTTCTGTAACACAATTTTCTACTCCAAATTGCCATTCAAAAAAGCAAGGTTTCCTCTATCTAAATCAATTTGTCACACTAGAAGAAGGATAAGATTCAAATACAAGGTGCCAGGCATTTCCACCTTCTTCTCAAAGAAATGAATCACACCAATCATTCATCTCGCAAGTTAACATAGATATTAATACTTCACTCTTCAAACCATCCTGTGTATCCGAGGGTTAGAATGAGAGGTGAAACGTAAGCTGGAGGGAATACCCTCTGTGGTCAAAGCACCAGAGGTGAAAACACACCTCCAACGAGGCAACAATTTAACCTCGTTTGTACAATGAGAATATTTCACGCATTCAGTGTGGGTGAATCTCATCAAAGCTTCTTCTACTCCGCCTGTTACTTCAGCAGATGAGAAGCAGAAATATAATTTACAAGTGGAAACAGGGTTCCATCGCACATCCCTTGAAGTTATGGTGACAAAGCTGGGAAGCTCCAAGAAAACACACGCCCAAAGAATAATAGTGATCTGTACACTAGCGTACACAATAGCTTAAAGATAACTAACATCCATTTTTCCCGTGTGTGTGTGCGTTTTAGTCAAAATTTGCTGTTCATTGTTATTTTGATGAATGGTTAAAAATTGATCATCGTGGTGCTTGAGAGGCTAGGAAACTAAATTATATGCCTTGATCTACTGCTTGGCTGTAACATTAGTGGAAATGCCCACTCCATGGGGGTTGTGACCTAGGCTGATTTCCTGGCTCCAGGAATATTTGAAACATTTTAATGGGCTCCCTGGCCTGGTAGTAGGGGAATGATAGAATCTGTTATTAAGACCATGGCAAAAGACCATTTGGGAAATCACAATATGATTAGATAGTGTCAACACAGTTTTATGAAAGGGAAAACATGCTTAACAAATCTGTTAGAGTTTTTTTTGAGGGTATAACTAGCAGGGAAGATAAGGGAGAACCAGTGGAAGTAGTATATTTAAATTTTCAGAAGACATTCGATAAGGTTCCACACAAGAGGTTGTTACACAAGATTGGTGTTTATGGCTCTGGGGGTAATATATTAGCACAGACTGAGGATTGATTAATGGGAAGAAAACAGGGTGTAGGAATAAATGGTCATTTTCAGGATGGAAGGCATAACTAGTGGAATACCACCAGGATCAGAGCTTGGGCCTCAGCTATTTACAATGTATATCAATGATTAGATGATCCCTCACCACCACCTCCTCTCTCAATTGTCTTTAAACTGTCAAACTGCTTGTTTGACATCCAGGAGTGGATGTGCCTGGAGTGGGACTTGAACCACAACCTTCTAACGCAGAGTTGAGAGTGCTACAGAGCCACAAGAGGAGAAGAAATCAAACTGGCAACAAAATCAGCAGTGGGAATCAGCACGAATGAGTTAATGAATCTGTTTTAGCAACTGTATCAACCATGTACACAGTTAATTTCAGCTCCCATTTCAGCATCACGCTCAATAGCACCTTTCAGTCCTTCCCCTACAGATGGCACCAGCGCTCACGGTTTAAATAAAATTATTTTTCAAAAACCAAAATAACAAAAATGACAAGCAAAAAGGCAGTGTTATCACAAACAGTTTGGCAAACCCTCAAGAATCATGAAGTGCTGTCAAAACAAGTGATTTTATTGTGAACTCCACCCTTCCTGCTGGCAGATAAAAATGACACTTGGAGGGTGAAACACAACTTTATCAGGGGTACAATACGGGTAGTGGCATGTCAGCTGCCTGTTATACACCCTACCAACTTTCTGTTCCATTGAAACAACCAATCTGCTATCACCCACTTTGTGCCCCTGTCAAAGTTGAATTTTATCCATTTGTTTTGTTTCCCAAACATAAAGATGGTGTCTTTTTTTAATGCTAGTTGATATGGCAATGCTTGTTCTTTAATATCGTAAATGTTCCTTTTGTTTCTTACTCCTGTGAAGCACCTTGGGGTGCTTTTCTATATTAAACTGTTTTAATTGAAAGGAAGTTCCTCAAAATCCCACCTCCCTCCACATTCAGTGAACAACGTTCCTGCTGTAAATACAAACATTGCAACTTAGTATGGAAGCTGTAACATTACTGTTGATACAGCAAGATCCCAACCTAGGACTTAAAACAAGATGAGCAGTTGCCATTGCTTCTGAAGGAATTGAGTGTCGGCGTGACAATGTCAGACTCATCAGACTGTGCAAGATCATTCTCACTAGCGATGATGTGTTTCACCAAACATCGAACTGCTTCATCAATGTTGACATTTTCCTGTGGATGAAAAAAGAAGTTAAACATCCATCTGTTCACATAAGAAAAAATTAAAGCAAGTACACATATCTGGATTGTGAAATAAATGGCATTGTATTTGTACAGTGGATCATATCCATGAAATAATTTTAAAAGTTCATAGTATTACAGCTGGAATTAATTTCATTAATCCATCCCATTGGAATATATCTGCCTTTTTAACCATGTCTCGAATGCTGAGTTATCTCAACAAGCATCATCTCATTACTCAGGCTGTTGATAACAGTTCTCATTTTCCTTTGCTTCAATCTGCTGTGTCTGTTAGTTTGTCAGGATTGGGAGAAGGTAAAGAAACACAGGAACCCAGATGCAGGTGTGGGCAAAACTGGTGGTGAGATTTAAATAAGATGAATGGCACAGAGTGATGTCATAATACCATCTGTGTCATTTTGCTCCATTTATGCTGAGCATTTGAAAGCCTGTATATACTGGCTGTTTGGTAATTAAAGGGGGTAGAAATTTGTCTTAGATGGTAGAGCAAAACAGGTGATGTTCCATCGACCGCCCGTTTTCTGCACCACCCAATATTCAATTCCATTGACTTCAATGAGTGGCTGATACAATGTCACTCATTTAGCCCTACCATCCAAAATTAATTTCTACCCTATGGGATTTAAAGGGACGAGCAGCTGCTATCAGTTTTGCTGTACCCACTAATGTACATGTTAGTCAGCTGAAAAACTCATCTAGTGAAAGTTGAGCTGTACTGTTTGGGACATGATGATTTTGATGACTGCTCTGGGAGACCTATGTCCCAGAATCCACCATTCCTGTACTATAATTGGTGTCACCTTTCACAACCACCAGACATCTCAAAACACTTTACAGCCAATGAAGTACTTTGAATTGTAGGCATTGTTATAATCTAGGAAACATGTAAGCCAAATTATAGAGTCATAGAGAGATACAGCACCAAAACAGGCACTTCAGCCCACACTGACCATCAACCACCCATTTATACTAATCCTATTTTTCCCCTAAATTCTCCTACTTACACTCGGGGCAATTTTTTTTGCAATGGCCAATTTACCTATCAACCTGTGGAGCCACCTCCTCCAGTTAGTTGGTTCATTGTCCACCACCATTCACGGCTGGATGTGGCAGGACTACACAGCTTAGATCTGATCCGTTGGTTATGGGATTGCTTAGCTCTGTCTATCGCATGATGCTTACGCAGTTTGGCATGCAGACAGTCCTGTCTTGTAGCTTCACCAGGTTGACACCTCATTTAGAGGTATCCCTGGTGCTGCTCCCGGCATGCCCTGCTGCACTCT
Organism: Heterodontus francisci; assembly: GCF_036365525.1. Classification (NCBI taxonomy): domain Eukaryota; kingdom Metazoa; phylum Chordata; class Chondrichthyes; order Heterodontiformes; family Heterodontidae; genus Heterodontus; species Heterodontus francisci. The sequence continues at coordinate 82,123,090 of NC_090376.1, forward strand.
TCATTGAACCAGGGTGAGTCTCCTGGCGAGATGGTAAAGGTAGAGTGGGGGATGTGCCGGGCCATGAGGTTACAGATTGTGGTTGAGTACAATTCTGCTGCTGCTGATGGCCCACAGCACCTTATGGATGCCCAGTTTTGTATTGCTAGATCTGTTCGAAATCTATCCCATTTAGCACGGTGTTAGTGCCACACAACACGATGGACGGTATCCTCAATGTGAAGGCGGGACTTCGTCTCCACAAGGACTGTGCGGTGGTCACTCCTACCAATACTGTCATGGACAGAAGCATCTGCGGCAGGCAGATTGGTGAGGACAAGGTCAAGTATGTTTTTCCCTCGTGTTGGTTCCCCCACCACCTGCTGCAGACCCAGTCTAGCAGCTATGTCCTTTAGGACTCGGCCAGCAGTGGTGCTACCGAGCCACTCTTGGTGATGGACATTGAAGTCCCCCACCCAAAGTACATTTTGTGCCCTTGCCACCCTCAGTGCTTCCTCCAAGTGGTGTTCAACATCAGCTGAGGGAGGGCGGTAGGTGGTAATCAGTAGGAGGTTACTTTGCCCATGCTTGACCTGATGCCATGAGACTTCATGGGGTCCAGAGTCGATGTTGAGGACTACCAGGGCAACTCCCTCCCTACTGTATACCACTGTGCCACCACCTCTGCTGGGTCTGTCCTGCCGGTGGGACAAGACATACCTGGGAATAGTGATTGAAGCGTCTGGGATATTGTCTGTAAGGTATGATTCCGTGAGTATCACTATGTCAGGCTGTTGCTTGACTAGTCTGTGGGACAGCTCTCCCAATTTTGGCACAAGCCCCCAGATGTTAGTAAGGAGGACTTTGCAGGGTCGACAGGGCTCGGTTTGCCGTTGTTGTTTCCGGTGCCTAGGTCGATGCCGGGTGGTCCGTCCGGTTTCATTCCTTTTTATTGACTTTGTAGCGGTTAGATACAACTGAGTGGCTTGCTAGGCCATTTCAGAAGGCATGTAAGAGTTAACCACATTGCTGTGGGTCTGGAGTCACATGTAGACCAGACCAGGTAAGAACAGCAGATTTCCTTCCCTAAAGGACATTAGTGAACCAGATGAGTTTTTACAACAATCGACAATGGTTTCATGGCCATCATTAGACTAGTTTTTAATTCCAGATTTATTAATTAAATTCAAATTCCACCTTCTGCTGTGGTGGGATTCGTACCCATGTCCCCAGAGAAATACCCTGGGTCTCTGGGTTACTAGTCCAGTGATAATACCACTACGCCACCGCCTACCCTATGAGTGTCTGCAAGGCCTCTTATCAGGGTCTGGCATTGCATTCACCTTGTAAGAGCAAAGAAGTCACTGAACCTTTATGGCAGTGGATCCAACTCCTACAGAGCATACGTCTGGTTCTGATTGTCTCGGCCATCTACAGCTATGCCTGCTTTGTTTGGCTGTTTGGCCATCTCCTTCCACCTTCCAAAAAAAAATCACCCTCCTCTCCCTCACTGTCTCCAGGAGGACATCGGGGTCAGCAATCGAGAGGCAACCCTGCCCCAGGTGGCAGCCTCTGCCTCGCCTCCTGAATCCCTGGTAAATCCATTCTTTCCCAAACTGCCCTCTAGCAAAAATCGCAAGCTGTGACTACTTTCCACCAACTGCGGAGTCGGGATCCAGAAACGGTCCCAACATCGGTTTCCTGACCCTGGAGGGAAACTCTTGATCTAAGATAGAGAGCTAGAAGAGACAGAAAGTGATTTTTTTAAAGTTTCCGACAATTAAAATCTAAAGCAATGAGGCTCTAAACATTTAAAAGTTTGGCAGTAATTGAGACTTAACATACCATTAAGAATTCAAATGCACGAATGGACAAGTCCTAACATTTTCTGCCACATTTAGTGGGTATCACAGAATCTTTAAGGCACAGAAAGAGGCCACTTGGCCCATCGCGTCTGCGCCGGCTGAAAAATTAACCACCCATTCTAATCCCACTTTATAGCATTTGGTCCGTAGCCCTGCAGTTACAGCACTTGAGGTGCATATCCACACTCCTTTTGAATGAGGGTTTCTGCATCAACTATCCTTTCAGACATCGAGTTCCAGACTCCCACCACCCTCTAGGTGAAAAGGTATTTCCTCATTTCCCCTCTAATTTTTCTACCAATCACTTTTAATCTATGCCCACTAGTCACTGACCTCTCTGTTAGGGTGACTAGATCCTTCACCTCCACTCTATCCAGGCCCCTCAGCATTTTGTACATTTCAATCAGATCTCCCCTCAGCCTTCTCTGTTCCAAGGAGAACAACCTCAGCCTATCCAGTCTTTCCTCATAGCTACATTTTTCCAGTCCTGGCAACATCCTCCTAAATCTCTTCTGTACCCTCTCGAGTGCAATTACATCCTTTCTGTAATGAGGTGACTAGAACTGTACACAGGACTCAAGTTGTGGCCTCACCAATGATTTATACAGTTTCAGCATAACCTCCCTGCTCTTGTAATATCTCAGCTAATAAAGGAAAAGATTCCATATGCTTTCTTAACCATCTTATCGATCTCGCCTGCTAAGTTCAGGGATCTGTGGACATTCACTCCAAGGTGTCTCACTTCCCCTACACTTCTCAGTATTTTCCCAGTAATCGTGTGTTCCTTTGCCTTGTTTGACTTCCCCAAATGCACCACCTCACACTTCTCCAAGTTGAATTCCATTTGCCACTTGTCTGCCCATCTGACCAGACCATCAATATCTTCCTGCAGCCTACAGCTATCCTCCTCACTATCTACCGCATGGCCAATCTTTGTGTCATACAGTCATAGAGTCATAAGACTTATACAGCACAGAAATAGGCCCTTCGGCCCATCGTGTCTGTGCCGGCCATCAAGCACCTATCTATTCTAATCCCATCTTCCAGCACTTGGCCTGTAGCCTTGTATGCTGTGGCGTTTCAAGTGCTCATCTAAATACTTCTTAAATGTTGAGGGTTCCTGCCTCTAACACCTCTTCAGGCAGTGCATTCCAGATTCCAACCACCCACTGGGTGAAAAAATCTTTCCTCAAATCCCCTCCAAACCTCCTGCACCTCACCTTAAATCTATGCCCCTTGGTTATTGACCCATCCACTAAGGGAAAAAGTTTCTTCCTATCTAATCTATCAATGCCCCTCATAATTTTGTATACCTCAATCCTGTCCTCCCTCAGTCTTCTCTGCTCTCAGGAAAACAACCCTAGCCTTTTCAGTCTCTCTTCATAGCTGAAATGCTCCAGCCCAGGCAACATCCTGGTGAATCTCCTCTGTACCTTCTCCAGTGCAATCACATCCTTCCTATAGTGTGGTACCCAGAACTGTACACAGTACTCCAGCTGTGACCTAACTAGCGTTTTATACAGCTCCATCATAAACTCCTTATATTCTATGCCTCAGCTGATAAAAGCAAGTATCCCATTTGCCTTTGTAACCACCTTATCCACTTGTGTTGCTGCCTTCAGTGATCTATAGACAATTACACCAAGAACCCTCTGACCTTCTGTACTTCCTAGGGTCCTACCATCCATTGCATATTCCCTTGCCTTGTTAGTCCTCCCAAAATGCATCACTCACATTTCTCAGGATTAAATTCCATTTGCCACTGCTCTGTCCATCTTACCAGTCCATCTATATCGTCCTGTAATCTAAGGCTTTCCTCTTCACTATTTACGACACCATCAATTTTCGTGTCATCTGCAAACTTACCGATCATACCTCCTATATTCACGCCTAAATCATTAATGTACACTACAAACAGCAAGGGTCCCAGCACCGATCCCTGCGGTACACCACTGGTTACAGGCTTCCACTCGCAAAAACAACCCTCGACCATTACCCTCTGCCTCCTGCCACTGAGCCAATTTTGAATCCAATTTGCCAAATTGCCCTGGATCCCATGGGCTCTTAACTTCTTGACCAATCGCCCATGCAGGACCTTATCAAAAGCCTTACTGAAGTCCATGTAGATTACATCAACTACTTTACCCTCATCTACACATCTAGTCACCGCCTCAAAAAATTCAATCAAGTTAGTTAGACATGATCTCCCCCTGACAAAGTCATGCTGACTATCTCTGATTAATCCCTGCCTCTCCAAGTGGAGATTAATCCTGTCCCTCAGAATTTTTTCCAATAGTTTCCCAACCACTGATGTTAGACCTGCTGAGTATTTCCAGCACTTTCTGCTTTTATTTCAGATTTCCAGTATCTGCAGTATTTTGCTTTTACTTTAATGCTTCAAAATGTCTTTTACACTAACATGCTGGGCTCTGCCATCATTGAATCATAGAATCATGGAATAATACAGCACAGAAAAAGGCCATTCAACCCACTGAATCTGCACAAGCTCTTGCAAATCCATTGGTATCTACTGGGAAAGTACTGTAACTTCACCCCATTCCACCTGTGTCAATGCCGAGTCTCTCGCCAAGATAATATAGTGACCTTGATTTTAAAATTCACATTTTTGTTTCCAAATTCCTCCATAGCTTCACCCATCCCTAACTCTGTAACCTCTTCCAGCTCTACAACCCCCTGAGATCTCTGCATTCCTCCAATTGTGGTCTTTTGCACTTTCCCTATTTTTAACCAATCACAGTCGTGCCTTCAGCTGCCCAGGCCTTAAGCTCTGGGATTTCCTCCCTAAATCCCTCTGCCTCTCTACCTCTTAAAACCTACCTCGTTGACCAAGCTTTTGATCATCTGTCCTAAAATCAACTTATGAGGCTTGATGTCAAATTGTGTTTGATAACCCTCCAGTGAAGCACCTTGGGATGTTTTATCACATTAAAGGCGCTATATAAATACAAGTTATTGTTGATGTTGATTAGCTAACACTCGCGGCACACATTTTGCTGAAACCCATAGGTCAGGGTGTATCAAAAAGTATTGGGAAGGCAGAAACATCTGACATGCTGGTGCTAGACTTTAAAGGAATTGGTAGACATTTCTCCTGCACAAACTTCTACTGAAGGAGACAGTTGAGGCAAAGGAGTGCTGGGAAGTGATCATTGCTGTATAATGATCACCATAACGGAAAACCGCAGAGATGCCTGAGGAATACATGGGTGGAGCAGAGCAGTTCAATACAGTAATAGCTGCAGCACATGAATATGAAGCAGCAGGCCAGTTGCCAACAGCTGCCATGGTAGCAAGAGTCGGCGTCTGTAGGATAGAAGGGGGAGATTTGGAAGAAAACTGGAATAAAATGTAGTTTATGTGATCTAATAATACACAAGAATCCTCTGTATGATTCACTGTCTTTCAACCACATAGATGGAGGGTTATAAAAAAGGGCATGTCACTGACGGGCATTTTACATAATTTTTCTAACAATGCCACTGATAAAGATCGGTCCATTAATGCAACATCAAAAAATCAAACTATACTTTTATATCACTGACCCGACATAAGGAATCACTGACACCAGCCATTAAATACCATGCAATCACAACTAGATCAAAGTAACTGTCTCTCATCTGCTCATTTCTATTTTTAAGATATTCTAGATACTGTTTCAAAAAGGAGAAAAGTGTTTGAAAATAAAGTTTTAGTTTCTTTAAGGCTTGCTTGTCATACTGGGGGAAGTACTCATCTGATCTAAAATGAGAGATGATGGACTGGATTTTATGGGCTTGAGACGGGGTTGGAGACGAGGGGGCACAAAGAACTATGACAGGAGGTGGGGGCCACGTTGCCAAGTAATTTTGCCGGCGGCCGGATAGGCTGATGACGGCCTCTCAGCCAGAGGTCAATTGAGGTCCCTAAGTGGCCTATTAATAGCCACTTAAGGGCCTTTTCCCCCTGCCACTGGATTTAACCAGTGGCAGGAGGTGCCTCTGCCAGGTGGGGAGGGTGCCTTGCAATATGAGGTGCCCTTCCTGTAGTCTTGCTGGGTTGGGGGGTAGGGGTCCTTCCTCCGTGGACAATCTGTGGCCCAAGGAGGACCACCTCCATGGACACCCCCTCCCCCTGGATCTCACGCCCACCCCCCTGCCAGGGCCTTCCAGATTGGCCCTGGTGATCCTACCTAACCTACCTCTGGTCCAGGGTTCCAGCGCTGTCCTGGGTCCAAGGCCTCATGCAATACTGGCAGTGACCACCACTCCCAGTGGCACTGCCAATACCGTCGAGCTGCCCGCCAGGGATAGGCACCAACCTGTTGCACCACAGACATTTGACAAAATTTTTGACTCAGCCATGGATATGGAGGTAATTAATCTGTATATAAAGTTAGAGCCATCAAAACACACAGTCCAATTTAAAACACATTTCTTCCTATTTAGCAGCATAACTGGCATTGTTTTTGCTTGCACAAGTAGTGAATGTCTGCCCGCACACTTGATGTAGATAGAAGTCCATCTGTCAAGAGTAGTTCGATCTCTATCTCTCACCTCTCTTTCTTCCTCTCTCTCCCCCCCCCATGTCCATCTCTCTCCCTCATCTCTCTCCCCCCTTCGTGTCCATCACTCGCCACTCTCTGTTTCCATCTCTCTCCCCTCTCTCGCTCCTCTGCATGTATCCCTCTCTCTCCCCTCTTTCTGTCCCCTCTCTGTGTCCCTTTCGCTCTCCCCTTTCTCTCTCTCTCCCTCAGTGTCTATCTCCCCCCACCCCGTGTCTATCTCTCTCCCTCTCTCTCGCTCCTCCCCTTTCCGTGCCTATCTCTCTCTCCTCTCTGTGTCTATCATTCTCCCTCTGCTCCCCAGGCCGATGCTTGTTTAAAGGGCTGCCTGACTCTCCGCGTGCTCCCTCAGTGCCACATCGCACCTCTGGTTGTGTGCTGGCCCACTTCCTGCTCGCTCTCCCTCTCCCCCCGCAGCAGCCATTCCTGCTCACTCCCTCAACCATGCGAAAACTGCAGCGGCAGCCAATCCCAGCACGCCTGCGCTGTGAACCGCCAATCAGCGCTCATTTCACTCGGGCAGCCCGCTGTCAGTCACAGACAGTGACCAATCACAGAAAGGCAGCCGCCATCCGTCAGACGCAGGTGCCGCGTACCCCTCCACCTGACGTACAGTTTAATAGGAGAGCTATCGATCAAAGCTGAGCCACGAGCAGCCGCTGTCAATCACAGAGGATTGGCAGGTTGGGTGGAAATCTTCGAGGGCCGGATTCTGGCCCACGGGCCATACGCTGGATAACCCAGTTTTAAAATAACCGAGCTGCTAGATTACTTTAAAACACAAGTTTAAAAGCTTGGAGCAAGGCATTTAACATTACCACAAACTTCAACATTTTTACCACAGCACTGGTGTCCATGTACTGCCATGTTGCTAATCCCTGCTGCTGACCTTGTGATTGGCCGACAGCTCTTGGGGGGCATGATCCCCGTCTTTAAAGGGCCAAAGATCCTGGTGCTGGAAGCCTCACTTCCAGAACAATGGAGGATTGTGCCCGTGAGGCTCGAAAAGGTCGAGGTGGGGATTCCTCCCCACCTTTTCGGCCAAGCGCCAGGAGTTCCATCGGCTGCACAAAATCCAACCCGACATCTCTCCATTGATTATTGAGGATGCCATCCTTGGATATAGAACAAAGCTTTTATGGTTTTATATGTAATGTTGTAGAATTGTAAAATGTTCAGTTCAGTCAATGTATTTGAGCAAAATCCACTCTGTTGCTCTAGATGGAGTACAGTCACATTATTGTGTTGGACCTTTATTTAACTTTCTAAATTCCTTGTCTCAAAAAACATGCCTTTTAATATTGTGCCAAGATGTACCTTGTATCTCTCATATGTGTCTACAGTAACAGAAATCATCACTGCAATGCACATTCAATCTGAGTTTATGGGATTAGACTTCAAATTATCAAGAACCTACTGCAATCTAAACACAGTACATCCTCTTGTCAGCCTGCAGGAACCCTGTGGACTAAATGGCACTGGATTTCTTCACTAAAGCCAAAGGATAAATGTTGTGCTCTGCTAACTGCACAGAGCAAGCACTTATGCCATTTTTGAGTCCTCCCATTAAATTTAAATATTTAAAGTGCAAGAACATAAACATTAATAAAGAAATTTCTTCTGCTCCTCTCTCACCCCCCAATAACAGTTAAATTAATCACTTGCCCTCTCCCCTCCCCCCCCCACAAAACACTGACTTTCCCCACCAACAACGTGCATAAAATTTAACCTAAAACCCTTCCCAACATCCCCTACACCAATGATGTTACTTTCACCCGGTTCCCCCCTTCCACTCACACTGAGAAACTTACCTCCACCCCCCTCCCCACAAGTGTTCTGCCTCGTTTCCCTGGATGGGGATCCAAAGGCGTGGGAGTGCCAGCCAGTGGCAGGAAGATCGCAGCGGGACAGAAGGCAGTGGCGTAAGTATGATTAATTAATTAATTAACATATGGTTAAATATATAAATAGAGGTCCCGCCGCCGAACGGCCAGGGGGGTGGGGGGGGGTGGTGGAGGTGGGGGGGGTGGGCAGAGGGGGCCCCGGTGAGGCCTCGTCGCCGCCGGCAACAATATCGGGCCGGGCCCTCCTGGCATTGGGGTGCATGGTGGCCCTCTCCCGGAAGCATTTTCTGGCTTCCCCACCCCCTGTCCCCTGCCATGATGCCCACATCAGGGGTCTGTAAAGTCCAGCCCGTTGTAGAACTGCCAGAGGTAGAAGAGGCTCGAATATAACCAGAGTATTAAAGCAGACATAGCAAAGATGACATACATCCCTGAAATTTGTGGAGGGTATGAGAAATATGAGATGCACTGCTTCAATCTATTTACAAGAGATCAACGGATTATTGCCATCTTAACAAAGATAGCATGGGCACCAACAGCAAATAAATAATCACACTTTGCAAGGAAACAAGCCGAGTAGAACAATTTATCAGTTAAAAGCGTTGCTGACCTTTGGGTTTCCATATCACATGTTTTTTTATCATGTTACTGAGAAATTCTGCATATACTTGGGATGTCATTTTAAAGTAACTTTGAAATGTAATTAAAATAGCAGCAAAAGCAGGATAGCATTGGAATGCTGTGTTTACATTACAGCACCAGAACTGGTAGCACTCCTGATTTGGGCACACGTGGTGCAAAGTTTCTCCCTGTACTTTTGGGTGCACATCAACAGCAACCACAAAATGTGTTATCCAACTACAACATGTGTTATTGTCAATATTGGATATCACGGGGTGGGTCCATGGGCAGAAAATAAAATACCGTTTATCCTGTTTTGCCACTATTGCTTGCAGTCTGCTCTACAATGGAAATGTACAAGATCACTGGCAGCTAAGACAAATGGTACCTCTTTGATTTGAAATAATGGTGCATAATCTAAATCAGCCAAAGTATCTCTTCCTTAAGGTGTGTTAGATATCCTATAAATGATTACAGGACATTATAATAGTTATACAGGTGTCTAAAATAAACCTATGGGATTCCAACAGGACAAACTGTCACTTAACTAGGATGTTTGATGGATCTCCTAAGACTCTCCATACTGTAAGTGGCAGATAAAGAATAAGAAGCTAAATTAAGTGCATTTTGAATAATATTCACCTCCCCTGAGAATGATGGCAGCACTTGTAATGAAATGTCAATATTAAATACTAATAATACCATCAGAATTCCACACAGTGGCTGCCTTCTCCAGAATAAAAGGCATCTTGAGAATTGTGCTGAAGATCCTGATTGCAAAAGATGAATTATTTGTAATTAACTGAAGAAAAAAACTACTGATAAATTTGAAATGCAAATGGTATCATTTAGAGTTGCAACCATTTCCAAAGTTTTGCTATTTTTATGAAAACATTAGAAGATATCAGTCATATCTGAAGAATGAAGGAGTGCAAACTTGGATTTTTCACATGTATTGCCTTATTCCCATGCACAAAATTCTACTGGTGTGAAACCAGGGTAGCGGCAATACAACAATGATGACTTGTATTTATATAGAACTGTTAATGTAATAAAATGTCCCAAGGCACTTCACAGGGCCATTATAAAACAAGATGTGATACCAAACCACATCAGATGATATTAGGGCAGATGATTAAAAGCTTGGTCAAAGAGGTAGGTTTTAACGAGTGTCCTATGTTCCTATATCTTAAAGAAAGAAAGCAAGGAAGAGAGGTGGAAAAGTTTAAGGTGGAAATTCCAGAGCTTAGGGCCTAGTAGCTGGAGGCATGGCCACCAATTGTGCACCGAGTAATTGGGAGCCAAAGTTTACGGAGGGTAGAACGTGGGAGGCTGGCCAAGAGTGCATAAGAATAGTCAAGTCTAGAGGTAAAAAAAGCATGGCTAAAAGTTTCAGTGCAATGCTACAAATGCAATCATCAACAAACCTTCAATCCAACTTACCAATCACCTTCATGAACAGTTACATCAAAGAAGGTAAAATGACAGTATTAAGGTATTCAAAAATTAATGCAAAAATATCATATAATCCTATCTTAATGTTCAATTGTCAGGCAGCTGTCCTGTGTATTCTGACTGCACAACTTACTCCCATTCCCATACTCATTTTTTGAATGCAATATTTAGCATTTCTATCTTTAGTACTGAAGACACAATGGAGGAAAACTGAAGAAATCTGCACACAATGGGCAGAATGTTTGATCCACGTGCCTGATCACGTGGGCAAGAGGCACAAGCCATATTGTTATTCATGCCTCATTGTTTAAAAATAATGGGTTCCCAGTGCTCACACTGTTCAATGGCAGCTCACCTAACAGGGAGGAGCAGGAAATTGGGTATCCTTGAACCTGGAAAATTCCCTCTTCTTATTGACTGTAAGGTCTAGAATTTCCTTGAGATGAGTTACATCACTGTTGTCCCTTGCCTGGAGAGGTAGTTCCATGCAGGTTTCCTGTGTCTATTCATTTGCATTCCTATTGATGGGTCACTGATTTCAACCCATGGAAAACACCTGGAAACTTATGGGTAGCCTTTCAGAACGTTAACCTTGCACTCTTACTTGCAGACAGGTATGATGATCAGTACTTGGCCCTTTCACTTTGTACTCTAATAACTTCACTGCATGTCTTAGCAATATTTTTATGTGTACACAATTATGACTATGGAAACACCATCTGGACTCGGAGGGCAGCAGTACATGGCACCAAGCCAGAGAAGAACACAAAATTTTGTTGCTTCAAATCTCCAAACCCTTCTCAAGGAAGTCGAAGGCAGGAGGCACAGACCCTTGGGTGCATCAACCAGGCACCCCAAAAATGTAACTCATGCAGCCTGGAGGTTGGTGGTTCTGGCACTGAGTGTCAATTCCTTCACCCCAGGCGGGCAGAACAGTGCACCAAAAAGTTGAACAACCTGACTAGAGCTGCCAAGCTAACACATTGGACACTGTCTCCTATTTTTCTTGACAACTTTGGGCACTCACACAATCTTCACCCTTTTAAAGTAACACTTCCACACTAACCCTTCATAATATACTCTGGTTATCGATGGCTCTAACTCAACATCTTGCACTTTGCTGTCCAGCTTCCCTCACAGCAATTATACACATGCACAATGCTGAAACCCCTTCCTCCACTTCAACAACCTCCTTTCCCAAGTCCCTTACTTCACCTCTCCCACGTCACCTGGCAATCACTTCAACTGGCAGCCGTACCTTCATTCACTCAACTCCTTTCAGGAAAAAACTGGCACGCAACACTTGCAAATGGGGACACCCCACCTTTAAACTATTCATCCTCTTTAAGGACGAGGTCATGCAGCTTGTAGGAACTCACTCGGCTCTTGGCAAGGGAGATGAGATTGGTGGCATCTTGCCAGCACCAGGTTAGTAATTGAGTACCTGCACTATTGCCCAGTCATCCCTGTGAAGCATCACACATTCAAGAGCTTCCACCCCCTGTTCTGTCCCTTTCATCCCAAAGGGTCTCTACCATATCTGTCCTTCTAGTCTTTCCTGTCCAGTCCCACCACTCAGCTCTGGTCTTCCATAAGGTCTCTTCCCAACTGGGACCTACATCAAGGGAAGTAAAGGTCTGTTTCCATATTCCCTCTTTCAGCATCGATTTCATTTGAAATTGTTAAGCAACTTTGGTAAATATAATTCTCCTATAAGCACTGTTAAGTTCAATGAATAATAAATAATGAAGATTGCTGCTTTGCATTTCCATGTACTTTGTTAGAATTATAATTTCCTTGATTTATTGCAATTACCATTTGGCAAGTTGGGAATTCATTTTACCTTTGCTGATGTTTCAAAGCAGCTGACAAATCCATGATCCTTGCAGAACTGTTCCATTTTTCCAGGATTGGCTGCTAAGAACTCGCTCCCTTGATCGCATTTGTTTGCCAGTAGGACAACTGAGACAGGTTTGCCATTAGGTAGAGTCAATTTTGAGTCTAAATCATCCTTCCATTTAGACACTGCTTCAAATGTTGTAGCTCGTGTAACATCAAAGACAATAAATGCTCCAAAGGCCTCTCTGTAATATACTCTTGTCATGTTCCCAAATCGTTCTTGACCTAGAAAAATAAGAGACACCAAGATGTATTTGAAAGTTTTTGTCACTCAACATTATTACACAGTCCCAAATTGATTATAGCTGTTAGCCATGACTCATGCCATGACAGTGGATAGTAAGAAGCTTTTTCCCAGGGTGGAAGAGTCAGTTACTAGGGGACATAGGTTTAAGGTGCGAGGGGCAAAGTTTAGAGGGGATGTGCGAGGCAAGTTCTTTACACAGAGGGTGATGAGTGCCTGGATTTTGCTGCCGGGGGAGGTGGTGGAAGCAGGTACGAAAGCGACGTTTAAGAGGCATCTTGACAAATACATGAATAGGATGGGAATAGATGGATATGGTTCCCGGAAGTGCAGAAGGTTTTAATTTAGACAGGCATCAAGATCGGCGCAGGCTTGGAGGGCCGAATGGCCTGTTCCTGTGCTGTACTGTTCTTTGTTGTTTTGTTCAATAGTCACACACTGAGTCAGAAGGTTGTGAGTTCAAATCCCACTTCATAGATTTGAGCACAAACAATGACTTAGATTTATAAAATGCCTTTAATGTCATGAAACATCCAAAGATGCTTTATAGAAATGTTATCAAACAAAATTTAACACCGAGTTGCTTAAGCAGATATTAGGGCAGATGAAGAGGTCAGTTTTAAGCGGGTCTTAAAGGATGAAAGAAAGATGGAGATGTTTAGGGAGGGAATTCTAGAGCTTAGGGCATCAACAGCTGAAGATATGGCCGCCAATAGTGAAGCAATTAAAATCAGGGTGCTCAAGAGGCCAGAATTGAAGAAGCGCAGATATCTCAGAGGGTTGTAGGACTGGAGGGATAGGGAGAGGTGAGGTTGTGGAGGAATTTGAAAACAAGTATGAGAATTTTAAAATCAAGGCATTGTTCAATTGACCACAGAGGTGATGAGTGAATTGGGACGTTTTGCAGGTTAGGATACAGACAGCAGAGTTTGTATGGAGAGTAGAATGTGGCAGACCAGCCAAAAGTGTGTTGGAACAATCAAGCCTAGAGGTAACAAAGGTATTGATGAGGGTTTCAGCAGTAGATGAGCTGAAGCAGGGGCAGAGTCAGGTGATGTTACAGAGGTGAAAATATGCAGTCTTAGTGATGGAGTGGATATGTGGTCGGATGTTCATCTTGGAGTCAAATATAACACCAAGATTGCAAACAGTCCGATACAGCGTCAGACAGAAGAGGGATGGAGTCAGTAGCTCAAGAATGGGTACTGAAGACAGTGGTCTTCCCATTATTTAGTTGGAGGAAATTTTTACTCATCCAGTACTGGATGTTGGGCATGCAGTCTTATAATTTAGAGAGTGAAGAGGTTGGGAGAGGTGGTGGTCAGTTACTGCAGGTATCGTTAGTGTGCATGTGGAAACTGATCTTATGCTATCGGATTATATCATCGAGGGGCAGCATGTAGATGAGAAATTGGAGGGGCCATGGATAGATTCTTGGGGCATACCAGTGATAACGATATGGGAGCAGGAAAAAAAGCCTGTTGTACTTCTGATAGCTACTATATCACTTACTTTAACATGTCACTGTATTTATTAAATATCTATTACAATTTACGTTTTCAAACTGATATCCTTGGACACTTGGGATTCTGTAATCTCAGGAGGTTTGCAAGATTATTGGAATGTCTGTCTGTCCTTAAATTTCTTGGGTTTTTTGCATTTTACTAGCACATTATTTCTGTTGTTTTTTATTAATAAAGCAATATTTTATGCACTAGTTCTTTGGGTTTTTTGTCTTTTTGAAGTTAGAACAAGAGGTCCCCAGGAGTACGCCAATGGTTGCAGGGAGGGCACCAAAGGAAGATTTAAAAACCACGATTACACAAAACCATCTTAACTCATCAGAGTATAAAGGATAATCAAAGTATATCCTAATATTGCTATGTTATGAAATGATTGTAAAGACCAATCAGACTTTAGAGCAATTATTGTAGTTCATGAATATTCAGCTCCATGACCTCTTCATTTAATTAAATAATTAGAGATCATGTCCGATATGTAACCAGATTTCTGACCTGTGGCCCTGTTGGAATAGCAGTCAAATAAATTTCTTACTAACATTATAATTGTTACGACAGGTGAGAATGGTGTCTAGGGATCCCTTTTAGCCTTCACCTGGTTTTATTGCAACAGGCAGCCATAAAGGCGGGGCTAAAGTGTGGTGACTCGAAGAGACTTAGCAGTTGGCAGGAAAAAAAGACAGAAGCGCAAGGGGAGAGCCAACTGTGTAACAGCCCCGACAAACAAATTTTTCTGCAGCACCTGTGGAAGAGCCTGTCACTCTAGAATTGGCCTTTATAGCCACTCCAGGCGCTGCTCCACACACCACTGACCACCTCCAGGAGCTTACCCATTGTCTCTTGAGATAAGGAGACCAAAGAAGAAGATTTAATTTTAAACACACTGTTTTGAGCTCTCCCTTGGTGAATCCTTGTTCACCATTTTCCAATTATAAGGCAAAGAAATTAGCATAAACAGGCTTTCTTAGGTTTAAAGAAGAAAAGTGAAATTTATTAAAACTTAAACTCTAATTCAGTTAATGCCTACGAATACACACCGTGCCCCATGCTAGCATGCATACGCGATACACATATGCAAATCGAGACAGAAAAGAGAAGAAAAATAAAATAGAGAGGTTTGAGGCAATATCAGAAGAGATCTTGTGACTGTGCTTCGAGCTTGCTATAGTCCTTGATTGTAGGTAGATCTTGCTTTTCGTTGGAGCCCAGTATTCTTCTTAAACCTTGTCCACTGTAGGAGACTTTTCTTTCTTGGGGTTCATATGTCTTCAATGGTTTTGAAGCTGGTGAGAACGAGATAAGAGCAGACAGGAGAGAAGTCTTTTCAGTCACAAGAGCAACTGGCTTTCTGAGTTTTAAAACTCTGTGGCAAGTTCAAATTCAAAAACCTTACCTGCCAGTTAGTCATGTGACTAAACTGGTCTGACCAGGTCTTCTGTGTATTGGGGAAGAAGGGACTGGGTCCTTTCTTCCAACACTGTCTGCTAGTATGCAAAAAAGGTCTTTCTGGCGAGGGGCCTGGCAATTTCTTGTCATAGATCATCATCCCAGCAGCAATTTTATGTTTTAATGTTCATGTGGCTAAATAATGTGCGCCTCAGTCTTGGCAGGTGGGGGCCTGCATGACAACAATATTTGCTAATTAATAACTACATGAAGCACTTCTAGAGTATACTTTGTAATAGATATCAAAAAATCAAAAGTCTGAACACTAATTTACTGAATAAATGATGAATGGAGTTAGCATGCTCTATGTGTATTATATAAAATAAAGCAACTATTTGAATAAAAAGAGATCAGCAATCATTTATTACAAAGTTTAATCAAAGTAATGCCACTGTAACCAATAGCAAGATGCAAACGTTATAAAACAGGACCCTTACTCTATACACCAGCTACTGGAGTACCTCATGTGCCACCATGTGATCCTCTACTCTTTGAAGAATGAAACATAGGAACAGGAGTAGGCCATTCATCACCTTGAATTTGTGGCTGATCTGTATCTTAACTCCTGCTTGGCTCCATATCCTTTTTTACCTCTGTTTAGTAAAATCTAGTGATCGCAGATTTAAAATTATTAATTGAGCTGGCAACTGTTGTTTTTTTGGGAGAGAGTTTCATACTTCCACCAACCTTTGCATGAAGAGGTGTTTCCTAACTTTTCTTCTGAATGGCTCAGATTTTAAAGTTATGCGTCCTGGTCTTGGGCTCGCCGAACTAGTGGAAAAAGTTTTGGGAGTATTTGTTTTTGCATAACACTGCTAGAAGCAATCTGCTACCTGCGCAGTCCACGCGGAGTTCTTCATTGATATCATTGAAGAATGCCATGTGACTGCAGGTACTGACCCGCAGTGTTGCCTACCCTCAGTGAATCGACATAAGTCTGCACAGGACCACTAGAAGGGGCACTATGTGAACAAATTTCTCCCTCTTTATCTCTATCTACTCTACCCTATCAATTCCTTTTCAAATCCTGAAAACTGCAAACAAATCACCCCTTAACCATCTCTATCATATGTAAATTCTCCTCATAATCTAACCCATAGAGCCCTGGTAACATTCTGGTGAATCTACGCTGCACTCCTTCCAAGACCAATATATCCTTTTTGAGGTGCAATGCCCAGAACTGTACACAGCACTCCAACTGTGCGCTAAGCAGGGCTTTGTATATCTGTAGCAGAACTTCCTCTTTATATTCTAACCCTCTAGTTATAAAGATTAACATTCCATTATCCTTTTTGATTTATTTTTTTACCTGACTACTGCATTTTAATGATCTGTGTACATAGACCCCTAAATCTCTTTGGACCACCGCTGTTCCTGGGCTTCCACTATTTAGATAATACTTGGATCTATCCTTTTTTGGTCCAAAATGGATGACCTCACACTTACTAGTGTTGAATTCCAGCTGCCATAGTTTTGTCCACTCATGTAGTCTAACAAAATGTCTCTTTGTAATTTAAGGCTCCAGTCTGCACTGCTGATTATGGCACCAATCTTTGTGTTAGCACAATATATCCAAGTTTGTCAGTATCTAAGCTATTAACAAATATAGCAAATGGTTGAGGTCCTAGCACAAGTCCTTGTGGCGCACCATGAGTCACTTCCTTCCAATTCAAATACATAACCATTATTTCTATTCTGTCTCCTACCATCTAACCAAACTACTATACTGGAACCTTATGAAATGCCTTCTGGAAGTCAATTTAAGCTACATTCTTCTCTCTACTACTTTAATTACTTCCTTTAAAAAATTAATTAGTTTCATTAGACCTGATCTACCCTTTACAAATCCATGTTGGCTCTCTTGAATCAGCTCAAATTTCTCTAAGTGCTCAGTCACTCTGTTGTTAATTTCATATTCCAATAACTTCCCCACAACAGATGTTAGACTAATACTCTTGAATGAATATACACTCTTACCAGACCAAGACTCTGATTCTAAACTAACAAATAGCGTTATTTAAATACGACAGGGAAACAAACAGTAAATAATATAAAGCAATGAAACAGTGAATAATTTCACTGTTCACTTTGATGCATAAAATGACAAAAAATGCAACTCACTTCATCCCTATGGATTGAGACAGATTTTCATCAACATCACCAGAGCAGTAATCTGCTAGATGGTACAACACAAACATGAAATATTTCTGCTGTCATCGAGAAACTTGGAACTGATTGCCCCTGGTAAAGCAAACTTGAATTTATGCTAAAACATAAAGGTAATGGACAACTGCATGTCTCCCAATTACATTAAATCAACAGCCTATCACAAATGGCTGTTATCAATATTAAATGGATCACCAACCTTTGACAAAGGCAGGGTTGTTTGCCTTGGCTTGATTTGTGATAACTAGAACTGAATGTTTCTCCCAGCAAACAATGGCTACCTCTTGTAACCTAATTATCTGTAACCAATATGTCAAGCTAAGCACATAAGTAGTATAAAATTTCACAGCAGGATGTCACAAAGTGCTTCTAAGGAACAAAGCAAAAGAAGTTGGTTTGCACACACATCAAACAGACACAGTTGCTCGGGATAGTAATGCTTGTAATCTACATATGAAGCAAAGGCATTCACTTGTCACCACCTCCTGTAAGACCGGGAAAGAGGGGCAAGAGCAGAAATTCTCGGAGTCATTTACGGCACAGAAGGCGGCCATTCGGTCCATCGGGTCCATGCCGGATTTATGTCTGAGTTCCAGGAGGGTCGGATATCCATCCATCCCTTCGTATACACTGCAGCATTGACCCATTCTCCTGGTTCAGGGGCTCATTAAATAGCTAAGGCAGGGTCCTGGTAGGATTCTTGATGTCAAGAAAGAGCCTGTCAGTGAAAAGGAAGAGAATCCTATCACTGCAAGTATCAGATCTGGCAAAGGACCTTAAATGATCAAAAGTAACCTGAGGATTGAAACACTAGTAATCCTCTAAAGGCCTTTCATCAGCTAAGTGTTGGGGCAGACACCGGAAAAAACACATTAAAGATGTCAAACTACTTACATTACATATATCTTGCAGTCTGATTCTTTTGTGTGCAGGGAAGAAAGCACCAGTTGTATAAAAATACAAAAGTATACTCTTGTACTGCCTTTTAAGGTTCCCATGACATTAAAGCTAAGGGCAATAATTATGTTACACTGCATCAATGGTCTACGGTAGACAGCTAACTGACCGTGCATGTCACTGCAGATAACACATCATGGCCTGATCATCATCAGCCTCTTCATGCACTGCTGCTCTGCGTGACTGAGGTAACTAACCGGTACAACCACTGCCAAGGACTTCTCCACTGTGAGACTTTTGTCATTTGCACTCCTGAGTTGTCCTCTCTCCTCCTGTTCCAGTTACATGCCTACCAATAACACCTATACTGATGTTCTGACCGAAAAAATTTATTGTGTACTATTCATTCTGTCTTTGATGTGATGTTACCTTAAAACCTTTGCTTTTGCTAAGCTCACTAACTCTGATATGACCTGAAATAAAATATTGACTTTTCACTTTAGAAAAGACGTCAAGGTCTTTCAGATGGTGCACAGGAAATTTATTGGAATAATACCAGGGTTGACCTACTTCACTTATGTGGAAAGACTAAAGAAGCTCAGATTGTTTTCCTTGGAGCAAAGAAGTTTAAGGGCAGATTTAGTAGAGGCTTTCAAAATTGTGAGGGGTTTTGATTGAGCAAACGGGAAGAAACTTTTTCCACTAGCAAGAGGGTTGGTAAACAGAAAGATAATTTGGCAAAAGAGCCGGTTGGGAGATGAGGAGATTTTTTTTTACTTAGTGAGCTGTTATGATTTGGAATGCACTGCCTGAAAGGGTGGTGGAAGAGGATCCAATAGTAACTTTCAAAAAGAACATAGATATATACTTAAACAAGGAAAACTTCACCGGGCTATGAGGAAAGAGCAGGCAAGTGCGATTAACTAGATAGCTCTTTCAAAGAGTCATCACTGGCACGATGGGCCGAATGCCTCTTTCTGTACTGTATGATTCTGTTATTCTATGATTCAATTTTACTGCATGGTTGCAAAATGCTTCATGAATTCATTGATAAAGACCTCAATGAGCAAAAACCATAAATTGGAACTCACTTCCTGCTAATGTTAATTTGTCTACTTTGGAACACTAGTAATCCTCTAAGTAGCGGCAAACAGTGATGAATAATTTTAGTAATGTCTACTTTTTTGCAAAGAATTGTGGTCAGAAATTTTAGCCTCTGAATCATCAGATTCAAAGTTCACAATTTAATAACCTTTGACAAAAATAAAGCAAACAGCTGCCTTTCTGAATTAATGCACTTTTACAAACATACAAAACAGCAATGAACCTGAAGTTACCTTGAATCTTTCTGACTGATTTAAGAAAAACTAACATTCCTAACCTTCTGGTTGTTCTTTGCATTCTCTTTGGGTCCCACAATTTGGTAGTGGAGTTTATCAGCTGAGTGGCTCTATCACATGCTAATCGATAATCCCTTTGTTTCCAGCCTAAAATGGGATAATATCTTAATTTGATGTCAGACAACTATTAAACACTGAGTTAAAGGTCAACAAGAGTGTAAACTTATTACATCTCAAGGACAGAAAGTTTGACAACAAAGTATCACTGTTAAAAATTCAAAAGTTGTGATCATACCAGCTGACTGTAATTAAGAGAAACAAACAATTCTTTGCATTCTCAGAATGATTGAATTCAGAGCCTATCAAGTAACTTGCAAGGCTGTGCACACAGCACTCCACACATCCTTAAGGCTATACACACACCATCCCACTTACCATCAAGTCTGTGCACACATTAGGCCACATAAGAATTGCCAACTCTACTTAGGTGTTTTCCTGGAGGTTTGACTTTGTGACATTTTGACCACATGACACCTGATCACATCATTCAATCACGTAACATCTGATCATATGACTACTACCAATATTATTGCATTTACTGTATAAAGTTTGGGTCCTCTGTGGTTGAATATTTTTCGCTCCAGCAGCTATTGCGCGGCACGTTCCAGGAAGGCCACACATCAGCAGACAAAAACAGGAAATACAAGATTAGGGAACAGAGGAAACAGAGGGACCTCCCAATTTGGCGATCCCACCACTTCAGATGACCACTGCCAATTTCAGAGCCCTCCTGAATGAGGAAGCTCCAAATGCTGAAACCTATGATTCCTGAGCCCTCCTGACTCTCCAGCCTTCTCCACATGGCCGCAGCTCTCTGTGAGTGACATCACAAATCGGAGGCTGGGGGTGGAGGGGCAGGATCATTACAACAGGAAATTTAAATAACTGGATCTTCCAGTTCAGGGAGGAAACCCAGTTCCAGGAAATTCCCTGTCATTCGGGAGGGTTCGAACCCTACCCCACGCATCCTCAAGGCTGTGCACACATCATCACTCCACATATCCCCGTGCTGTGCACACAGACCAACATGCTTCATAAACAGGGATGGCTTTAGGACTGGGCAATTTTTATTTATTCATTCACAGGATGTTTGCGGCACTGGCAAGGTCAGCATTTATTGCCATCCCAAACTGCCCTTGAGAAGGTGGTGGTGAACCACCTCTTGAACCACTACATTCCATGTGGTATAGGTACACCCACTTCTGTTATGAAAATAGTTCCAGGATTTTGACCCAGCAACAATGATGGATGGATGGTGTGTGACTTGGATGGTATGTGACTTGGAGGGGAACTTACAGATGGTGGTGTTCCCATGCACTTGCTGCCCTTGTCTTTTTAGATGGTAGAGATAGGAGGTTTAGAAAGTGCTGTTAAAGAAGCCTTGGTGAGTTGCTGCGGTGTATTTATGTATATGGTACACACTGCAGGATGGAGGGAGTGAATGCTAAAGGTGGCGGATGGGGTGCCAATCAAACGGAATGCTTCGTTCTGGATGGTGTCAGGCTTATTGAGTGCTGTTGGAGCTGCACCCATCCAGACAAGTTGAGAGAATTCCATCATACTCCTGACTTGTGACTTGTACACAATGGAAAGATTTTGGGGAGTTAGGAGGTGAGTTACTCACTGGAGAATACTCAACCTCTGACCTGCTCTTGTAGCCACAATATTTATATGTCTGGTCCAGTTAAGTTTCTGGTCAATGGTGCCCCCTCTTCCCCCACTGAATGTTGATGGTTTGGGATTGTATGATGGTAATGCCTGTGAATGTCGAGGGGAGGTGTTTAGATTCTCTCTTGCTGGAGATGGTCATTGCCTGGCATTTGTGTGGCGTGAATGTTACTTGCCACTTATCATCCAAGCCTGAAATGTTGTCCAGGTCTTGCGACATGCAGGCAAGGACTGCTTCATTATCTGAGGAATTGTGAATTGAATTGTCACTGTAATCAGCAGCGAACAATCCAACTCCTGACCTTACAATGTAGGGAAGATCATTGATAAAGCAGCTAAAGGTGGTTGGGCCTACAACACTACCCTGAGGACCTCCTGCAGCCATGTTCTGGGGTTGAGATGATTGGTCTCCAACAATTGCAATATCTTCCTTTGTGCTAGGCATGACTCTAACCAGTGATTCCCACTGACTTCAATTTTCCTCGGGCTCCTTGATGCCACACTCAGTTAAATGCTGCCTTGATATCAAGGGCAGTCACTCTCACTTCACTTTTAGAATTCAGCTCTTTTGTCCATGATTGGACCAAAACTGTAATAAGGTCTGAAGCCAAGAAATCCTGACCGAATCCAAACTGAGCACCAGTAAGCAGGTTATTGCTGAGTAAGTGCCACTTGATAACACTGTCAATGACACCTCCATCACTTTGCTGATGATTGAGATTAGACTGATGGGCAATAATTGGCCAGATTGGATTTGTCCTGATGTTTTGTGAACAGGACATATCTGGGCAATTTTCCACATTTTCAGGTAGGTGCCAGTGTTTTAACTATATTGGAACAGCTTGGCTAAGGGCGCAGCTAGTTCTGGAGCACAATCCTCAGCACTACAGCCGGGATATTGTTTGGGCTCACAGCCTTAGCTGTATCCAGTGGGCCCAGCAATTTCTTGATATCATGTGGAATAAATTGAATTGGCTGAAGCCTGGCATCTGTAATGATGGAGACCTTAGCAGGAGGACGAGATGGATCATCCACTCAGCACTTCTGGTGAAAGATGGCTGCAAGCAATTTCGCCATGTCATTTGCACTCATGTATTGAGATCCAGCATCACTAATGATGGGGATATTCCGAGAGCCTCCTCCTCCTGTCAGTTGTTTAATTGTCTACCACCATTCATGACTGGATGTGGCAGGACGGCAGAGCTTTGATCTGATTCATTGTTTGTGGGATCACTTAACTCTCTCTATATCATGATGCTTCTGCTGTTTGGCATGCATATAGTTCAATTTTATAGATTCACTAGGTTGCTACCTCATTTTTAGGTATGCCTGGTACTGTTCTTGGCATGCTCTCCTGCACTATTCATTGAACCAGGGTTGGTCCCCTGACTTGGTGGTAATGGCGGATTGAGAGATATGCCGGGCCATGAAGTTACAGATTGTAACGGAATACAATCCTGCTGCTGATGATGACCCACAGCACCTCTTGAATTCCCAGTTATGAGCTGCTAGATCTGTTCTGAGTCTATCCCACTTAGCACAACACAATGGAGGGTCTACTCAGTGTGAAGACAGGACTTTGTCTCCATAAGGACTGTGCGATGGTCACTCCTACCAATACTGTCATGGCCAGATGCATCAATGACAGGTAGATTGGTGAGGGCGTGGCCAAGTAGGTTTTCCTTTGTGTTGATTCCCTTACCACCTGCTGCAAGCTAGTCTGGCAGCTACGTCTTTCAGGACTCGGCCAGCTCGGTCAGCAGCGGTGCTACTGAGCCACTCTTTTTGATTTTGAAATCCCCCACCCAAACCACATTCTGTGCACAGGGTCCTGACTAAAGCCAATAAAAGGACAACACAATAGTTTTAACTGATTCCTGATCATTTTGTCAGTTGTTTTATGTTAAATATAGCAAACATGCCCTTTCACAATCGCATGTGTGTGGATTTACCACCAGATTAAGTAGGTAGTATCACTCTCTAGTAAAATGCAGAGAAACCTGCAAATCAAATGCTGCTCCTGTCTGTAAGATTGTATATGCAGTGCCCCATGTTTGCCGATGACACAAAGACAAGCAGCATTGCCAGCAGTGTAGATGACAGCATAAAATTACAGCGATATTAACAGAATAAGTGAATGGGCAAAATTGTGGCAAACAGATTTCAATACATGCAAGTGTGCGACCATCCACTTAAGACCTGAAAAGGATAAATCAGAGCACTTCCTAAATGGTGTTACGACCAGGTGAGAAAGAGGTCTAGGGTTCCCGTTCAGCCTTCACCTGGCCTTACTGTAACAGAGTTTAATTTTTAAACACACCATGTTTTCAGCTCCCCCTTGGTGAATCCTTGTTCACTGCTTTCCAATTATAAGGCAAACAAACCAGCACAAACAGGCTTTCTTAGGTTTAAAGAAGAAAAGTTGAAATTTATTAAACTTAAACTCTCATTTGGTTAACGCCTATGGAAACACGACGCGCCCACGACGTGGGTTTGAGACAATATCTGAAGAGTTTTTGTTACAGTTCTTTGAGCTCACTGTAGAGTCCTTGATTGTAGGTAGATCTTGCTTTTCGTTGGGGCCCAGTATTCTTCTTAAACCTTGTTCACTGTAGGAGACTTTTCCCTCTTGGGGCTCATATGTCTTCAGTGGATTCAGAGGCTTGTGAGAAAGAGATAGGAACAGACAGGAGAGAGATCTTCTCAGTCCAGGAGCAAACAGCTTTCTGCCCAAACTGTTTGTAGAAATTCAAAAAGTTCAGGTTGTCCAGCAGGTTAGTCATGTGACTAGCTGGTTTGACCCTGTCCATTTGTGTATTCGGCCATCTTAGCAGTCAACGGCACAGTGGAGCAGTGGTTAGCACCGCAGCCTCACAGCTCCAGCGACCCGGGTTCAATTCTGGGTACTGCCTGTGTGGAGTTTGCAAGTTCTCCCTGTGTCTGCGTGGGTTTCCTCCGGGTGTTCCGGTTTCCTCCCACATGCCAAAGACTTGCAGGTTGATAGGTTAATTGGCCATTATAAATTGCTCCTAGTATAGGTAGGTGGTAGGGAAATATAGGGACAGGTGGGGATGTGATAGGGATATGGGATTAGTGTAGGATTAGTATAAATGGGTGGTTGATGCTCGGCACAGACTCAGTGGGCCGAAGGGCCTGTTTCAGTGCTGTATCTCGAAACTAAACCTGGAATGCAAGCTCCCCTACCTTCAACATCTGGTGATCAAAAGTCCATCGTGGGTTGAATGTCAGGGAATGACTCCTTTGTCCTTCCAAACACCATCTGTTGATATGCAAATGTCTTTTCCAGCCACGGCTGATCTGTTCAACAAGTCCTCCCCTCACTTCAGTAACAATTTAAAATCAACGTTCATGACAAAATTAATGTGCCTCATTCTTGGCAGGTGGAGGCCCAGCATGACAATGGGAAAAAGCTAGAAACAGTCGAGTCCAAAGAGACTTAGGTGTCCATGTACATAGACTGTTAAAATGTCATGTACAAGTATAGAAAATAAACAAATGGAATGCTAGCCTTTATATACATAGGATTATAATACAGGACAGTAGAAGTTATGGTAGTGGTTCCCAAACTTCTGTAGTTAAACGAACGCTTTTCAAATGGATCAGTAATCATGGGCATCCCATCTAAATTCTAATACTATATAATACTCATAATACATGGCAAACCTGTATTATGGCAACCTTTCTTTGTGTTTAAATAGTACTTAAATATTTAAAAGAACTCCCCTCTCTTGAACATGCCTGAACTCACCTGACATCCACCACTAAACTTGATAATTCCAGGTCTAACTGGCCATCAACCTGTCACTGTCACTTTTTAACATGTCATGCCCAGAATTGGACGCAGTGGTCCATCTGGGGCCTAACCAGTGACTTATAAAGGTTTAGTGTAACTTCCTTTCTTTTGCACTTTGTGCCTCTGTTTATAAAGCAAAGGATCCTCTGTTTTTTGTAACAGCCTTCTCCACTTGTCCTGCCACCTTCAAAGATTTCTGTGCATACACCTCCACATCTCTCGCTTCCCGCACATCCTTTAAAATTGTCCCATTTAGTTTATATTACCTCTCCTCATTTTTCCTACCAAAATGCATCACCTCACACTTCTCTGAATTAAATTGAATCTCCACAGTGTCTACACATTTCACCAATCTATGTTCCCCTAAAGTCTCTTACTATTGTCCCTATTGCTTACTACATTTCCAAGTTTTGTGTCATCTGCAAGCTTTGAAATTATACCCTGTATACCCAAGTCCAGGTCATTAATATGCATCAGAAAGTGCAGTGATCCTAATATCAACCACTGGGGACAGCACTGTATGCCTTAAATGTCTTAATTTTTCCTAACCTGTCTCTTCATTCTTTTGGTGATGATCTTAAATTATATACCCTCTGCTTACTGACTCACCAACTAACGAAAATAAATCCCTCCTTATCTCATCAAGATCCTGTATAAGTTTGAACACCTCTATTAATCTCTCTTAACCTTCCATGTTTGAGAGAAAAAAGGCCCAATTTCTCTATTTTCTCTTCATAACTAAGGTCCCTCTTCCCTGGTATTGATTTTGTGGGCTGGATTTTTACTCGAGGTGGAGAGGGAGCAGAGTGATGGATTGAATGGGTTTTCTTCAGGTCCTGCTGATTTTAAACAGCAGGACACGATTAACATTTTCTTTCACCGATTCCCGGTCACAGCCAGTCAGATGGAAAGGTTGGCTGACTGTCAGGCTAGTAGGCTGTAGCACGAGGTCGCAGCCAGTGAGCAGAGGATGGAGGGAGGGAGGGATCGGAGATCACAGGCCTGGAAATCAGGGTTGTTTGGGGGTGGTCTAAACTTGCAGACTTAATGGGGCAGGTCGATTGGATCCAGCAGATAAGTGGAAAGGCACTTAACTCTTGGATCCAGCAGTCGCTCATTTTCCTTTAGCTGCCAGGTTTCCCATCGCTTGGGAAATGCAGCCAGCTAAAGTTAAATTTAAAATTGTGGATTGACATGAGGCATGCAGCCTCATTATAATATTTAAATTGACAACCCACCATCTGGGAGTGGATTGGTCACCCACCCCTGTCCTACCTTTGGTATAACCAGAAGTGGGTGGGTTGGGGTCAGGATTCAGATTTTTAACATTTTAACCTCCCACCCCACTCAAGCCCACCTATGTTTTGGAGATAATATTCCTCCAACTGGGCACAGTTTCAGGATAAGTGGTCAACAGTTCTGATGAAAGGTCACTGACCTCAAACATTAACTCTGCTTCTCTCTCCACAGATGCTGCCAGAACTGCTGAGTATTTCCAGCATTTCTTGTTTTTATTTCAGATTTCCAGCATCCGCAGTATTTTGCTTTTATTCTTATTCATATTGCCATATTTCCTTTAATATGATTGTTCTTAATTTTATCACAAGTCTCTTGCATAACACCTTAACAAACAGCACATGATCTAGTTTTGAAAATATGCTTGACAAATACAAAGTACAACTATGTCATTGTGAAGGAGAATACACAATTGAACTTGGTTTCATCGAGAACTGTGATCCAGGTTTTTTAAAATGCTGCCATTAAGTAATTTTTGAAATGCTGCAGTTTCTGAGTAGTGGGATCCTGGAGTTATAAATTACACTTGAACCAGGAATAAACCGTTGAAAAAGATGCTGAACAGGAAGAAGGACAGCTATCTCTTAGAATCATAGAAGGTTTAAGGCACAGAAAGAAGCCACTTGGCCCTTCGTGTCTGTGCCGGCCAAAAAACAATCCACCTATTCTAATCCCACCTTCCAGCATTTGGTCCATAGCCCTGCAGATTACGGCAGTTGAGGTGCATATCCAGACTCCTTTTGAATGAGTTGAATGTCTCTGCCTCAACTACCCCTTCAGGTAGTGAGTTCCAGACCATCATCACCCACTGGGTGATAAAGTTTTTCCTCATCTCCCCTCTAATTTTTCGACCAATCACTTTAAATCTATGTCCCCTCATCATTGACCTCTCTGCTAAGATGAATAGACCCTTCACCTCCACTCTACCCAGGCCCCTCAAACCTGTACATTTCAATCAGATCTCCCCTCAGCCTTCTCTGTTCCAAGGAGAACAACCCCAGTCTATCCAATTTTTCCTCATAGCTGCATTTTTCTGGTCCTGGCAACACCCTCGTAAATTTCCTCTGTACTCTCTCTAGTGCAATTACACAGTATTCAAGTTGTGGCCTAACCAATGAGTTATACAGTTCCAGCATAACCTCCCTGCTCTTATATTCTATACCTTGGCTAATAAAGGAAAGGATTCCGTATGCCTTCTTAACCAGCTTATCAACCTGTCCTGCTACCTTCAGGGATCTGTGGACATTCACTCCAAGGTCCCATACTTCCTCTACACTTCTCAGTATTTTTCCAGTAAATGTGTATTCCTTTGCCTTGTTTGACCTCCCCAAATGCATCACCTCACACTTCTCCAAGTTGAATTTCATTTGCCACTTTTCTACCCATCTGACCAGACCATCAACATTTTCCTGCAGCCTACAGCTATCCTCCTCGCTATCTACCACATGACCAATCTTTGTGTCATCCGCAAACTTCTTGATTATGCCCCCTACATTTACATCCAAGTCATTAATATACACCACAAAAAGCAGTGGACCCAGTTCTGAGCCCTACGGAACGCCACTGGAAACAGCCTTCCAGTCGCTAAAACAGCTGTCAACAATTACCCTTTGTTTCCTGCCACTGAGCCAATTTTGTATCCACCTTGCTGCATTTCCCTGGATTTTATTTGTTTAACCAGTCTGCCATGTGGGACCTTATCAAAAGCCTTGCTAAAAATCCATGTAGACCACATCAACTGCACTACCCTCATCTATCTTCCTTGTTACTTCTTCAAAAAATTCGATCAAGTTGGTCAAACAAGATCTTCCCTTAACAAATCCATGCTGACTATCCTTGATTAACCTGTGCCTTTCTAAGTCACAATTTATCCTGTCTCTCAGAATAGATTCCAATAATTTGCCCACTACTGAGGTTAGACTGACTTGCCTGTAATTATTCGGTCTATCCTTCGCTCTCTTTTTAAACAAAGGTACATTGTTAGCAATTCTCCAATCCTCTGGCACCACACCTGTATTCAGTGAGCACTGGAAAACGATGGTCAGACCCTCTGCTATTTCCTCTCTTGCTTCTTTTAACAGCCTAGGATACATTTCATCTGGCCCTGGTGATTTATCAACTTTCGAGTTTGCTAATCCCATTAATACTTCCTCTCTCCCTATGTTTATCACATCCAATAATTCATAGTCTTCCTCCTTAACTACAATATCTGCATCATCCCCTTCTTTTATGAAGACAGACGCAATGTATTCATGAAGAACCATTCCAATATCTTCTGCTCCTACACATAGGTTACCTTTTTGGTCTTTTATGGGCCCTACTCTCTCCTTAGTTATCCTCTTACTCTTAATATATTGATAAGACACCTTTGGGTTCACCTTGATTTTGCTTGCCAATATTCTTTCATGTCCTCTCTGCTTTTCTAATTTCCTTTTTGATTTCACCCCTCCACTTTCTATACTCCTCTCGGCTTTCTGTAGTATTGAGTTCTTGGTGTCGGACATAAGCTTTCCTTTTCTGCCTTATCTTACTCTGTAGGCTCCTTGACATCCATGGGGCTCTAGATTTGGCCGCCTCACCCTTTTTCTTTGTGGGAACATATTTACCCTGAACCCCTTGAATCTCCCCTTTGAATGCGTCCCACTGCTCTGACACTGATTTACCTTCAAGTAGCTGTTTCCAGTCCATTTTCGCTAAATGACTCCACAGTTTAGTAAAATTGGCCTTGCCCCAATTGAGAACTCCATCTCCTGTTCTAACTCTGTCCTTTTCCATAATTATGTTAAAACTGACTGAATTATGATCACTACCACCAAAATGCTCTTCCACTGCCACTCCTTCCACCTGCCCATCTTCATTTCCTAAAATTAAGTCTATAACTTCGCCCTCTCTTGTTGGACTTGCTACACACTGGGCAAAAAAGTTCTCCTGAATGCACCTCAAGAATTCTGCTCCCTCAATTCCTTTCACACTAAAACTATCCCAGTTAATATTGGGGTAATTAAAATCCCCTACTATTACTGCACTATTGTTCTTGCACTTGTCAGAGATTTGTCTACTTATCTGCTCTTCTATCTGCCTCTGATTGTTTGGGGGTCGATAGTACACTCTCAGCAGTGTGATTGCCTCTTTTTTGTTCCTTAGCTCAATCCATATGGCCTCATTTGATGAACCTTCCAACATATCATCACTCCTCACAGCTGTAATAGTTTCCTTGACCAAAATTGCCACTCCCCCTCCTTTCTTATCCCCCTCCCTATCGTGTCTGAAAACCCTGTAATCAGGAATGTTGAACTGCCATTCCTGTCCCTCCTTAAGCCATGTTTCTGTAATAGCTATGATATCATACTGCCACTGTCTATCCGTGCCCTCAGCTCATCTGCTTTATTTGCTATACTCCCTGCATTGAAATAGATACCCTTGAGCACTGCCAAACTCTTTTTTTTATTTTCTAATCCTCGTTTCCTCTGTCTTCCAGACTCATCCATTAATTTTCCACCTTCCATTCTAATTTCTGATTTTGTCCCAGCTGAGTCTATCTTCAGATCCCCATCCCCCTGCCAAACTAGTTTAAACCCTCCCCAACAGCACTTGCAAAACGTCCCACAGGGAACTCAGTCCTGGCTCTGTTCAAGTGCAACCCTGTCAGCCTGTGCAGGTCCCATCTCCCCCAGAGCTGGTCCCAATGTCCCAGGAATCTGAAGCCCTCCTGCACCATCTTTCCAGCTATGCTTTCATCTGTCTTATCCTTCTATTTCTTTACTCACTTGCACGTGGCACTGGAAGTAATCCGGAGATTACTACTTTTGAGGTCCTGTTTGCTAATTTCTTACCTAGCTCCCTAAATTCTAACTGCAAGACCACATTCCTCTTTCTACCTATGTCGTTAGTTCTGATGTGGACCACGACTGCTGGTTGTTCACCCTTCCCCTTCAGGATGCTCTGCAGCCGCTCAGTGACATCCTTGACCCTGCCGCCAAGAAGGCAACACACCATCCTGGATTCATGTCTGCGGCCACAGAAATGCCTGTCTGTTCCCCTGACTATTGAATCACCTATCAATATGGCTCTTCCAGTCATCACTGTACCCACCTGTGCAGATGAGCCACCCGTGGTGCCATGGACTTGGCTCTGGCTACACTCCCCAGGTGCAGCATCACTTTCCTCAGTATTCAGAACTGAATACCTGTTGGAGAGTGAGATGTACTCATGGGTCTCCTGCACTACCTGTCTGATTATTTTTGACTGTCTGGTGTTCACCCATTCCCTCTCTCCCTGCATACTCTTAAGCTGTGGGGTGACCACATCTATAAACATGCTTTGCATGTAGCTCTCATCCTCACGAATGCACTGCAGTGTCGGAGCTGCCGCTCAAGTTCCAAAACCCGGAGTTCAAGCTGCTTCAATTAGATTAGATTAGAGATACAGCACTGAAACAGGCCCTTCAACCCACTGAGTCTGTGCCGACCATCAACCACTCATTTATACTAATCCTACACTAATTCCATATTCCTACCACATCCCCACCTGTCCCTATATTTCCCTACCACCTACCTATACTAGGGGCAATTTATAATGGCCAATTTACCTATCAACCTGCAAGTCTTTGGCATGTGGGAGGAAACCGGAGCACCCGGAGGGAATCCACACAGACACAGGGAGAACTTGCAAACTCCACACAGGCAGCACCCAGAATTGAACCCAGGTCGCTGGAGCTGTGAGGCTGCGGTGCTAACCACTGCGCCGCTGTGCCGCCCAATTGATGACACTTGCTGCACAAATGATTCTCCAGGATACGGGAGCTCCCACATAGCACAGGAGGTGCACTCTCAAGGTTGAAGCAACCCTGCCATTCCTTTATTTATTTGTTGACCCTTTGCTACCGCTAAAAAAAAACCTTACCAATACTACAACAGCTTAGAATTATTAGTAAAACCTTACTAGTACTGATAAACCCTACTAAAAATCAATACAGTTCACGAGTTAAAATAAACTTTACTCAAAAAAAAATACCAGCTACTCACTTGTTCCTTATTATTAAGCTATTTACACACACACCCTAACAGTAGTGTACTAACCCAGCTATGTGACCGCGTGGGCTTTCTCCGGTTGCTCCGGTTTCCTCCCACATGCCAAAGACTTGCGGGTTGATAGGTAAATTGGCCATTGTAAAAATAAAATTGACCCTAGTGTGGGTAGGTGGTAGGAGAATTGAGGGAAGCTGGGGATGTGAGAGGGGAAAAATGGGATTAATGCAGGATTGGTGTAAATGGGTGGTTGATGGTCGGCATGGACTTGGTGGGCCGAAGGGCCTGTTTCGGTGCTGTATCTCTCTATGACTCTATGACTCTATTTAGAGTTATTCCCTAACAGCAGTTACTCACCAACCAATCACCTTGCAGTTTCCTGTGACGTCACTGCTCATTTGTTTTTAAACTCCGGTATGCCTGGACTCCTCTCCGCTGCTCTCCCGGAAGGTAAGTGCTCTAGGCCACAATCCTCGGGCTCTATTTATCTGCTCCACGCTCCGTGTTCTTCCTGCAGGTCTGCTCCTCTCCCAGAAGGTAAGTGCTCTGGGCCACGATCCTCGGGATCTATTTATCCACTCCTCACTCCTTGTTCTTCCCACAGGTCCGCTCCTCTCCACTGCTCTCCCAGAAGGTAAGTGCCAACAATGGCCATTGCTCAGTTTAGTTAGGAATACAATGAAAAGGACCGTACTAGGGCATACAAGAAAGCATGCTAGAAGAGATATTTCCCTCGGGAGAGATAAATCCAGTTACTGTTGAATTAAAGGCAATATATTGTTGATCAAAAAGAATATATGTGCCTGAAAATCTATACATCTTCTCATTTAAATACTTGTATTTCTTACTCAGTATCCTACTTAACCTTAAAATAAAAGCAAAATACTGCGGATGCTGGAAATCTGAAACAAAAACAAGAAATGCTGGAATCACTCAGCAGGTCTGGCAGCATCTGTGGAAAGAGAAGCAGAGTTAACGTTTCGGGTCAGTGACCCTTCTTCGGAACTGCCAGTTCCGAAGAAGGGTCACTGACCCGAAACGTTAACTCTGCTTCTCTTTCCACAGATGCTGCCAGACCTGCTGAGTGATTCCAGCATTTCTTGTTTTTGTCCCTACTTAACCTTATTGCTTGTGCCCTCCTAGTAGTAGCAGTAACACCAGATGAAGGTATTTCATCCAAATGAGCAATTACATTTTGGAGTTGAAGATTAGGGGAAGGTCAGCATCACTTTTTGACATTGATAAATCATGGCATGAAACATCTTGCACATGCACAAAAAAAGGTTTAATTTTTCTTTCTGTTCTGGCAACAGGTTACTGACCTGAAATGCTGGGGGGAAGTTTTAACCCAAAAAAAGGGTGGGTTTGGGTCAGTTGGAAGGTAAAGGTTTAAAAGTCTGAATCCTGACCCTAAGCCTGGATTTTAACGAAGAGGCAGGGATGGGTGACCACCCCACTCCAAGGAGGTGGACTAGCACTTTAAATATTATAATGAGGCACACATTTTTGTTAACCATCTAAAATTTAAACCAAGCCGACTGGGTTTCCCAGGCCTCGGGAAACCCGCCAGCTGAACCAAAGCAAGGGGCTGCTGGATGAGGAGGTAAATGCCGTTCCACTCATCCTTGGATCCAGTGTGTCTGCCTGGCCAATCCCCTGCGATCAGACTCCCTCCAACCCTTCCAATCTCTCTGCCCCACCCGAGGCCTCCAACCACCTCCCGCCCCGGAATTGAACCCCTTGCACCAAAGCCTATACACCCTAAGCTGGGGTGTGGACCAGTCTGATCCTGTGGCCTACTCTAGACTGCTCCCCACCTGACTGGAAGTCAAGCCTGTCAAGTAGGTTAGTCTCCAGGTGGGGAATCTGTCACTAACATCACACACATGCTGTGGAGTTAACACTCCAGTGTGCGGGGGAACCCCGACTTTCGGGTTCCCTGCACTCTACTGGCAATCCCCTGTCCCCAACCACCACACCTGCCAGCGTTTAGGTAAGTTAAAATTCCCCGGTTAACAATGTTTCCCTCTCCACAGATGCTGCCTGCCATGCCGAGTATTTCCAGCATTTTCAGCTCATACTTAATTTTTCTCTGTTTATTCTTAGGATTTGAGATTTTTTTTATTCATTCATGGGATGTGGGCATCGCTGGCTAGGCCAGCATTTATTGCCCATCCCTAATTGCCCTTAAGAAGGTGGTGGTGAACTGCCTTCTTGAACCACTGCAGTCTACGTGGGGTAGGTACACTCACTGTTCTGTTAGGAAGGGAGTTCCAGGATTTTGACCCAGTGACAGCGAAGGAATGGTGATTTAGTTCCAAGTCAGGATGGTGTGAGGCTTGGAGGGGAACTAGCAGCTGATAGTGTTCCCATGCATCTGCTGCCCTTTCCTTCTAGGTGGTGGAGGTTGCGGGTTTAGAAGGTGCTGTCTAAGGAGCCTTGGTGTGTAGCTGCACTGTATCTTGTAGATGGTACACACTGCTGCCATTGTGCATCGGTGGTAAAGGGAGTGAATGTTTGTGGTTGTTGCTGTGCTTACATTTATTGCCCATCCCTAGTCACCTTGAGAAGGTGATGGTAGGCCTTCTTCTTGAACTGCAACAGTCCTTGTGCTGATGTTACTTCCACAATGATATTAAGCAGGGAATTTCAGGTTACTGACCCAGCGATGATGAAGGAATGACATTATGGGCTGAATTTTACCAGCCCCCAGTGAATCATGGCGGGGAGGCCCATAAAATGCTAGCGGGAGCAGCCTGCCATGACCCATGACGCTGACGAGGATTCGGTGCGCCGCCCTCCCCCACCCCACCACCACTGCCAAGCGATGGGGCCTTCATTAAAATGAAGATAATTAAAATGCAGATGAACTTACTGCCAACGGTGGCCTTCCCATGCCAATTTTATGGCCAGCCGGCCGTAACTTGCGCGCCTTTGGAACTCATTGGAGTTCCGAGGTGAGACACTGGTGGGGAGGGGAAGGAATAAAATTATCAAGGTGGGAGGGATTGGGAGTGGGTATAACTAATCCTATTGGGAATGGGGATGGTGGGAAGGGGTTGCAGGTCAAAGATACTGAAGTTCGGGGGTGGTAAAAGGTCATAATTTTACAAACTGGTTTGTTGAGGAGATGGGTTATCTTATTCATTGATAATTCAGTGTGGGGTGGGGAGGGGGGTTGGAAAAGGGATGGAAAGTTTATATGACATTTCATTTGTCATTTCTGGCAGCCAGCACCTTTAAAAGTTTTATAGTACTTGAAAGGCTTGAAGCCCTTTAAAAATGGCATCGGCGCCTGCGCAGTGGCGCTGGACACCGTTGCCTGGGACACGGCGGGCACCCCTCTATGTCATCAGGGGTGGCCCCTGTGCCCCCTCCATTTAAATACGGCAGCAGTTCCATGTCAGAAGGTCACTGACTTCACAGCGCGCCGCCATGGAGCTCGGCGCGCTGATAAAATTCAGCCCATTATGTTCAGGTCACGATGGTAAAAATCCAACCACACTCCAGGGCTAAGCATTGAAGATGGTGGAGAGGCTTTCAGGAGTCATTTGGTGAGCCACTTGTCACAAAGTACTCAATCGATGCCCTGTTGTTGTAATCCTGTGTCGAAATAGTTAGTCCAGTTAAGTTTCTACTCACTCGTGACCCCAAGATATTAATAGTGAGACAGTTGACAATGATACTGCTGTTGAAGGTCATGGGGAGTTGGCTAGGCTCTTTCTTGTTTGAGATGGTTGTAACATGGTACTTATGCGGAGTGAATGTTATCTGACACTAGTCAGCCCAAGCCTGGATATTTCCAAGTCGGTTAAAGCTATTTCACTATCGAGTTGAATATTGTGGAATCAGACGGACGGAATGTCAATGATTAAGCAACAGAAGATAGTTGGGCCAAGGACGCTGTCCTGAAAAACTCCTACAGGATATACTGGTACTGCAATAATTAACCTCGAACAATCAAATGATTTTCCTTCGTGTTAGGTAGGACTTCAGCCAATGGAGGATTTTCCCTTCAACCCCATTTGACCTATGTTTTGCTAGGGTGTGAAACTCTGTCAAACGCTGGCTTCAAATCAAGGACAAATCTAGTCCGGCATTCAGCTCTTGTCTGGATCAAGGCTGTGATAAGATCTTGAGCTGAGTGGTTTGGTCTAGTCCTTGGCTTAGTGTTAGTTAGCAGGTTATTGGTGAGTAGATATTGTTTAGTGACAGTATTGATGACTATTTCCATCACTTGACATGATTTGGAAGAAGCTCATGAAGCTATTGGATGGGATAGACATAAGTTTTTTTTTGTGGAACATAGGAAAATAGAAGCAGGAGTAGGCCATTCAGCCCTTCAAGCCTGCTCCACCATTCTAGATCATGGCTGATCGTCTACCTCAGTGTCATATTCCTGCACTATCCCCATATCCCTTGAATCCATTAGCAACTAGAAATCTATCGATCTCTGTCTTGAACTTACTCAGTGACTGAGCTTCCACTACCCTCTGGGGCAGAGAATTCCAAAGATCCACCACCCGCTGAGTGAAGAAGTTCCTCCTCATCTCAGTCCTAAACAGCTTGCCCTTTATTCTGAAATTGTGTCCCCTGGCTCTAATCCAACAGCCAGGGGAAACATCCTTTCTACATCTACCCTGTCTATCCCTTTAAGAATTTTCTAAGTTTCTATAAGATTGTCTCTCATTATTCTAAACTCTGGTGAATACAGGCCCAGTCTCCTCAATCTGTCCTCATAGGACAATCCCACCATCCCAGGAATCAGTCTGGTGAACCTCTGCTGCACTCCCTCTATGGCAAGTATGTCCTTCCTTAGGCAAGGGGACCAAAACTGCAAATAACATTCCAGGTGCGGCCTCACCAATGCTCTATACAATTGAAGCAAAACTTCTTTGCTCTTGTACTCAAATCTT
Organism: Heterodontus francisci; assembly: GCF_036365525.1. Lineage (NCBI taxonomy): Eukaryota > Metazoa > Chordata > Chondrichthyes > Heterodontiformes > Heterodontidae > Heterodontus > Heterodontus francisci. The sequence goes on from NC_090376.1 coordinate 82,159,708, forward strand.
CTTGTGATAAAGGCTAACATACCATTTGCCTTTCTAATTGCTTTCTGCACCTGCATGCTAGCTTTCAGTGATTTAGGAACAAGAACACCTAGGTCTCTTTGGACTTCAACACTTTTCAATCTTTAACCATTTTAGAAATACTCTGCACCTCCATTCCTCCTATCAAAGTGGATAACCTCACACTTATCCACATTATATTCCATCTGCTATGTTCTTTCCCACTCACTCAGTCTGTCCAAATCTCCTTGAAGCCTCTTTGCATCCTCCTCACAACTCACATTCCCACCAAGCTTTGTGTCATCTGAAAACTTGGAAATATTGCAATTGGTCCCCACATCCAAATCATTGCTCTAGTTTGTGAACAGTTGGGGCCCAAGCATTGATACTTATCGTACCTCATTGGTCACAGCCTGCCAACCTGAGAATGACCCATTTATTCCTACTCTCTTTTCTGCTTGTTTCCCAATCCTTAATCCATGCTAGTGTATTACCCCCAATCCCATGCGCTTTAATTTTGCTTAGTAACCTCCTATGTGGGGCTTTATCAAAAGCCTTCTGCAAGTCCAAATACACCACATGCACTGGTTCACCCTTATCCACTCTGCTAGTAACATCCCCAAAAAACTCTAACAAGCTTGTCAAACACGATTTTCCCTTCATAAATCCATGTTGACTCTGCCCAATCAGACCATTATTTTCTAAGTGTCCAGTAATCACATCCTTTATAATAGATTCTAACATTTCCCTACTACCGATGTCAGGCTAATAGGTCTGTAGTTCCCCATTTTCTTTCTCCCTCCTTTCTTAAGCAGTGGGGTTACATTTGCAACCTTCCAATCTGCAGGCACCATTGCAGAATTTATAGAATTTTGAAAGATGATCACCTCTGCATCAACAATATCTCTGCAGCCATCTCTTTCAACACTCTAGGGTGAAGATCATTGGGTCCTGAGGATTTGTTAATTTTCAGTCCCATTAATTTCTCCAATACTACTTTTTTACTAATCCTAATTTTGTTCAGTTCCTCATTCTCACTAGGATCTCAATTATTTCAGGGAGACTTCTTGTATCTTCCTCCATGAAGACAGACATAAGGTAATTATTTACCTTCTCTGCCATTTCTCTATTTCCCATTATAAATTCTCCTGTCTCTGCCTATACTGGACCCACATTTGTCTTTGCCAATTTTTTCCTTTTTACATACCCATAGAAGCTTTTACAATCCATATTTATATTTATTACTAGTTTACATTCATATTCTATTCTCTCTTTCTTTATCAATTTCTTGAACCTCCTTTGCTGGATTCTAAAATTCTCCCATGACTTTTTTTGGCAACTTTATAAGATTCCCCCTTTGATCTAATACTATCTTTAACTTCCTCTGTTAGTCATGGCTGACTCGCTTTCCCTAATGGGTTCTTTTGCCTTAAAGGAATGTATGTTTTTTGAAAACCATGCATTAATTCTTTAAATACTAGCCATTGCCTATCTACTGTCAAACCTTTTAATATATTTTTCCAATCCACCACAGCCAACTTGCTCCTCATACCTTTATAATTGCCCTAGTTTCAGATTGAACTACATCTTTTTCAAACTTAATGGAAAATTCTATCATACTATGGTCACTTTTCCCTAAAGGTTCTTTTATCACCAATTTTCATTCATACCACCTTTCTCATTGCATAATACTAGATCCAAGATAGCCTGTTCCCTAGTTGGTTCCTCAACATATTGCTCCAGAAAGCCATCTCTGACACATTCCAGGAATTCTTCTTCCACAGCATTGGTGCTCATTAGATTTGCCCAGTCTATATGTAGATTGAAGACACCCATGATTACTGCATTGCCCTTGCTACATTCACTTCTAATTTCCTGATTTATACCATCCCCTACATTACCACTGCTGTTTGGTGGCCTGTAAACCATGCCTACCAATTAATTATTGCCCCTTGCTGTTTCTTAGTTCCAAACAGATTCTACACCCTGTTGCTCTGATCAAAGATCCTCTCTCACTAAAGCACTGATCCCATCCCTTATAATCAGCACTACCCCACCTCCTTTTCCTTTTTGTCTGTCCTTCCTAAATGTCGAATATCTTTTAATATTCAGTTCCCAGTCTTGGTCATCTGCAGCCACATCTCCGAATTGTAAATTAAATCATACCCGTTTACTTCTACTTGTGCCATCAACTCACATACCTTGTTGCAAATACTGCGTATATTCAGATAGAGTGCCGTTAATTCTGCCTTTTTAACACTATTCTGTACTTTGACTCTGGTTGGTTCTAGCATTTGTTTCTGCTGCTTTCCACTTTAATTCACAGCTTTTTTACTTCCCATAACCAGCTTTGTTTTTCTTCTATATGAATTCCCTCGCACGTTCCCAACCCCCTGACAAGCTAGTTTAAACCCTCCCCAACAGCACTAGTAAATCTCCCCACGAGGAAATTAGTCCCAGTCCTGTTAATGTGTAACCTGTCCATCTTATACAGGTCCCACCTGTCCCAGATCCAGTCCCAATGCCCCAGGAATCTAAAGCCCTCCCTCCTACACCATTTTTCCAGCCATGCGTTCATTTGCTCAACCTTCCTATTTCTATACTCACTAGCACGTGGTACTGGGAGTAATCCTGAGATTGCTGCCTTAGATGTCGTGTTCTTCAATCTCCTTCCTAGCTCCCTAAATTCTGCTTTCAGGATCTCATCCCTCTTTCTACCTATGTCATTGGTGCCAATGTGGACCACGATTTCTGGCTGTTCACCCTCCCAGTAAGAATGTCCTGTGGTCGTGACATCCTTGACCCTGGCACCAGGGAGGCAACATCCCATCCTGGAGTCACATCAATAGCCACAGAAATGCCTGTCTGTTCCCCTATCGAATCATCTACCACTATTGCCCTTCCACTCTTGTTCCCCCCCCCCCACCTGTGCAGCTGACCAATTTGTGGTGCCACAAACTTGCCTGTTACTACATTCCTCTGACGGACCATTGCCCTGACCAGCATTCAAAATGAAAAACTGGTTAGTGACTGAGATAGACACAGAGGACTCCTGGACTACCGGCCTGATCTTTCCAGACTGCCTACAGCTCACCCATTCCCTCTCTGCCTGCATGCTCTTAACCTGTGGTGTGATCACTTCGTTAAACATGCTATGCATCTAGTTTTCAGCTTTGTGGATGCACCACAGTGACTCCAACCTCTGCTCGAGTACCAAAATGCAGAGCTCAAGTTTTTGCAGCTGCCAACACTTTCTGCACATGTGATCGTCTAGGCCACGTGAAGCGTCCACAACTCCCCACATGTCACAGGATGGGCATTCCATGCAGCCTTAAACTTGCTTTCAGATTATTTACTTTAAACTGGAGAATGGAAAGTAAAAGGTAGAATTACTCACCAATCAGCTCCTTCTATGCGTATAAGGTACGAACTTAAGAGTTCAAGAAAAAAAAAACTTTTACCTTTCTTCCACCCTTTTTCTATAATCTAATTATTAACCCACCTTTCCTAAAAGTATTGAATGTGTCAAGCTCTTTATAAACAGACACTTACACTAGATACTCACCAACCAATCAGCTTACAACTTTGCTGTGACATCACAGATTTGTTTCAAATTCAGCATGAGCTGATTCCACGGAGCTCCGGATGTGACTCCCAGGTAAGTGTGGGCCTCAAGCCTCGGTCCCGATTTATAGTCTCCCACTCCGGGCTGTTTCCTCGCAGGTCCAATGCCACTGGATGGAATATATCTGGGCAATCTTCCCCATTGTTGTATAGATGCCAGTGCCAAAGCTGTACTGGAACAGCTTGGCTAGGAGAGCAACTAGCTGTTGTGCAAACATCTTCAGCACTACAGCTTCAAAGTGGAGCTGCTGCAGAATAATAACAATGATGCTCAGGTTCCTGTCTTGAGACCCAGCATCATGTTCATGATGTGCCAATCCTTCATTTATAGAGGTTCTGTTCAAGGATGCTAGCAGTCTGGCTGAGGATAAACTGCTCTTCATCCATGAGCTCAGCAAAGCTTTTACTAACGCTATATACTGTCATTATATTCCAAGATCTAGCAATCTCTGACCACAAAGGGTGTTTGCCTGAATCTTTGTAGGATTCACAAAAAAAATCTGCTTAATTGGGCTTGATTTTTAACCCCTATGGGATGGGCATGGAGGCAGGCAGGCGCAGGATTCGTGCTGCCGGCCAGCGTGCCGGTTTCCGGGCTCCATCCCTTTCGTGGGGCAATTTGGCAGGTAGCCAATTGAGGCAGTTAGTAGCCTGTTGAGGCCACATGTCAGAGACCAACTGGGATTTTCCATTTGGCCTCCAGGTCCCCACAGGTGGCAGGGCTAGTCCTGCTGCCTGGAGGTGGCTTCCTGGCAGCAGACCAGGGGCCAGTACTGCAGGAAGGCCTAGAGGCCCTCTCTGCCTGCCTAAGTTCAGCTTCAGCTGTAGGCCAACCTGTGAAGATTCCCCCTTCACAGTGGTGGCCCGAAGGCAAAGGCCTTATTTTTATTTTAGATTTACAAAAAGTTGGAGGGCATCTCCATCTTGAGGCACCCTCTCCTTCACTTACCTGCCATGGCATCTTGCTGCTGCTTCCAAGCTGGAGGGCCTCCAACTGGCTCTCCCGCTTCAAAAGCCCACCCACTGTCCTTACTTGGATGTCAAGCCTGCCCTCTGGCCATTAATTGGCCAATTTGGGGAAAATCACAGGTGAGTGGCTGATTCCCACACAATGTGGGCTTCTGACCCCCCCCCCCCGTTTGAGCCTGACGGCAGGGTCCTGAAGTCTGCAGGGAAAATCCTGTCCATAATTTTGATTTAGGAAGCTAATAAGCCAAAAGAGATACATGTCATTTAACATAACAGTGTCATCATCAGTAAAATATACAATCATGACTTTGCAATTCAATATCCTTGAAGTGGAGCTTTGAGCGCCCCACTGGTCATCTGGCCCCAGCTACCTCATCATACAGAAGATCCTTGGGTATACAACTGTCTTCCATCCTGCAGACGTGTCCAGTCCAGTGAAGACGCCTCTGTTTGATTGGTGCCAACACACATGGGAACTCTGCCTTTTAGAGGACTACCATATTTGTGATTTTGTCCTGCCAGGATGTACCAATAATGCACTACAGACAGCAAAGATTGAAATTATTGAGCTGCTTATCCTGGTAGCTGTAAGTTGCCCATGTTTCATATGAGTTACCAAAACAATGACAAGTTTAGTGTGCATGCTACTATCAAGGTGTCAACGTCTGGCAACTTGTGGTGATGCAGATACCCTGTGAATTGCAAATTGTCACAAGTTGCTGGAAGGTTTGCTTTGCTGTACCTTTAGCCTCACGTAAATGGCGACTCTCCCTCAACCTCCCAGTTTTAGGAAATTGCTGCATTTGCACAGTATTTGCCAACTAAACTCATCATAGAATGTTTGGGCTAGTACTTAAGAGTGTAAACACCTTTTTAATTATAATTTTTATTTTTCTGCAGTGTGTCATGAACATGTGCGATGCCAAATGATGATTTTTTTAATCCATCAGTTGGAAGCCTGAATTAAACTTTAAAAAGAAAACAGGAGACTAAGAACTTAGAAAAGGATCATTGCTAGCAGCTAAAATGGACACCACAATTTGTATCTAAATATCTGACATACCAATGTATTGAGGTGGAGACGTAAGTCTGGAAAAGTCTCCCAGCAGAACAATGGCTTGTGAATTTTCAATGAGCTAGCTGCCTTGTCTTCATCAATAAGACATTCAAAGCATTTTGGAACATTAACACTGGTGCACATGAGCCACTCAAAGAGTAACACTAAAACAATGGGACCCGAGAGAGATTGGAAATCTTGGACTTGATCTAATTAAAGTGCAAAAGAGAGAATACACTGGGACATTATGTGACAGACCCTCCATCTGAGTTTCTTCTCTCTGCGGGACGCAAGCACCTGAGTTCCACCAGTGCAGGACCCAAGTGGGGTCTGTCTATCTGTCTCTCTCTCTCTCTCCAGGCCACTCTGTAAGTTTGAACCCCGCCTGCTAGCTGCAAAACATCCAAGTCTATCATTACTCAGACAGAGACCCCAGGAAGAAAACCATCTGCATCATTGTCTCCAAGAAAACCCTGAACCAGGGGAGGCGGTGGCGTAGTGGTATTGTCACCAGACTAGTAACCCAGAGACCCAGGATATTGTTCTGGGGACATGGGTTCAAATCCCACTACAGCAGAAAGGGGAATTTGAATTCAATTAATAAATCTGGAATTAAAAAGCTAGTCAAATGATGACCATTGTCAATTGTTGTAAAAACCCATCTGGTTCACTAACGTCCTTTAGGGAAGGAAATCTGCTGTCCTTAAATGGTCTGGCCTATATGTGACTCCAGACCCACAGCAATGTGGTTGACTCTTACATGCCCTCTGAAATGGCCGAGCAAGCCACTCAGTTGTATCTAACTGCTATGAAGTCGATAAGAAAGAATGAAACCGGACGGACCACCCGGCATCGACCTCGGCACCGGAAACGACAACGACAAACCGAGCCCTGTTGACCCTGCAAAGTCATCCTTACTAACATCTGGGGGCTTGTGTCAAAGTTGGGAGAGCTGTCCCACAGACTAGTCAAGGGACAGCCTGACATAGTCACTCTCACGGAATCATACCTTACAGACTATGTCCAAGACACTGCCATCACCATCCCCGGGTATGTCCTGCCCCACCAGCAGGACAGAACGAGCAGAGGTGGCAGCACAATGGTATACAGTGGGGAGGGAGTTGCTCTGGGAGTCCTCAACATTGACTCCGGACCCCATGAAGTCTCATGGCATCAGGTCAAACATGGACAAGGAAACCTCCTGCTGATTACCACCTCCTGCTGATTACCACCTCCTGCTGATTACCACCTCCCTCAGCTGATGAGTCAATACCCCTCCATGTTAAACAACACTTGGAAGAAGCACTGAGAGTGGCAAAGGCACAGAATGTACTCTGGGTGGGGGACTTCACTGTCCATCACCAAGAGTGGCTCGGTAGCACCACTACTGACCGAGCTGGCTGAGTCCGAAAGGACATATCTGCTAGACTGGGTCTGCGGCAGGTGGTGAGGGAATGAACAAGGGGGAAAAACATACTTAACTTCATCCTCACCAATCTGCCTGCCGCAGATGCATCTGTCCATGACAGTATTGGTAGGAGTGACCACCACACAGTCCTTGTGGAGACGAAGTCCTGCCTTCACATTGAGGATATCCTCCATTGTGTTGTGCGGCACACCCACTATGCTAAATCGGATAGATTTCGAACAGATCTAGCAATGCAAAACTGGGCATTCATGAGGTGCTATGGGCCATCAGCAGCAGCAGAATTGTATTCAACCACAATCTGTAACAATCATGGCCCAGCATATCCCCCACTCTACCATTACCATTAAGCCAGGAGACCAACCCTGGTTCACTGAAGTGTGCAGGAGGGCATGCCAGAAGTGGCATGAGGCATACCTCAAAATGAGATGTCAACCTGGTGAAGCTACAGCACAGGACTATCTGTATGCGAAACTGCATAAGCAGTATGCGATAGACAGAGCTAAGCGATCCCACAACCAACGGATCAGATCTAAGCTCTGCAGTCCTGCCACATCCAGCCGTGAATGGTGGTAGATAATTAAACAACTAACTGGAGGAGGTGGCTCCATAAATATCCCCATCCTCAATGATGGGGCAGCCCAGCACATCCAGTGCGAAAGATAAGGCTGAAGCATTTGCAACAATCTTCAGCCAGAAGTGCTGAGTTGATGATCCATCTCGGCCTCTTCCTGAAGTTCCCAGCATCACAGATGCCAGTCTTCAGCCAATTCGATTCACTCTGCGTGATATCAAGAAACGACTGAAGGCACTGGATACTGCAAAGGCTCTGTGCCCGGACAATATTCCGGCAACAGTACTGAAGACCTGTGCTCCTTGCTGTGCCCCTAGCCAAGCTGTTCCAGTACAGCTACAACACTGGCATCTACACTGCAACGTGAAAAATTGCCCAAGTATGTCCTGTACACAAAAAGTAGGACAAGTCCAACCCGCCCAATTACCGCCCCATCAGCCTGCTCTTAATCATCAGTAAAGTGATGGAAGGTGTCATCAACAGTGTCATCAAGCAGCACTTGCTTAACAATAAACTGCTCAGTGATGCTCAGTTTGAGTTCCGCCAGGGTCACTCAGCTCCTGACCTCATTACAGCCTTGGTTCAAGCATCAACAAAAGAGCTGAACTCAAGAGGTGAGGTAAGAGTGACTGCCCTTGACATCAAGGCAGCATTTGACCGAGTATGCAATCAAGGAGCCCTAGAAAAACTAGAGTCAATGGGAATCAGGGGGAAAACTCTCTGCCAGTTGGAGTCATAGCTAGCGGAAAGGAAAATGGTTGTGGTTGTTGGAGGTCAATCACCTGAGCTCCAGGACATCACTGCAGGAGTTCCTCATGGTAGTGTCCAAGGCCCATCCATCTTTAGCTGCTTCATCAATGACCTTCCTTCAATCATAAGGTCAGAAGTGGGGATGTTTGCTGATGATTGCACAATGTTCAGCACTATTAGTAACTCCTCAGATACTGAAGCAGTCTGTGTAGAAATGCAGCAAGACTTGGACAATATCCAGGCTTGGGCTGATAAGTGGCAAGTAACATTCGCGCCACACAAGTGCCAGGCAATGACCATCTCCAACAAGGGAAAACCTAACCATCTCCCCTTGACATTCAATGGCATTACCATCGCTGAATCCCCCACTATCAACATCCTCGGGGCTACCATTGACCAGAAACTGAACTGGAGTAGCCATATAAATACCGTGGCTAAAAGAGCAGGTCAGAGGCTAGGAATCCTGCAGGTTGTAACTCACCTCCTGACTCCCCAGAGCCTGTCCACCATCGACAAGGCACAAGTCAGGAGTGTGATGGAATACTGTCCACTTTCCTGGATGAGTGCAGCTCCAACAACACTCAAGAAGCTCGACACCATTCAGGACAAAGCAGCCTGCTTGATTAGCACCCCAGCCACAGACATTCACTCCCGGCACCACCAACACACAGTAGCAGTAGTATGTACCATCTACAAGATGCACTGCAGCAATGCACCAAAGCTGCCTAGACAGCACCTTCCAAACCCGCGACCTCTACCAACTAGCAGGACAAGGGCAGCAAATGCATGGGAACACCACCACCTGCAAGTTCCCCTCCAAGTCACACACCATCCTGACTTGGAACTATATCACCGTTCCTTCACTGTGATTTGGTCAACATCCTGGAACTCCCTTCCTAATAGAACTGTGGGTGTACCTACCCCAAATGGACTGCAGCGATTCAAGAAGGCAGCTCACCACCACCTTCTCAAGGGCAATTAGGGATGGGCAATAAATGCTGGCCTGACCAGTGACATCCACATCCCATGAATGAATAAAAAAAAAATCGGCCCCCACCACCTGCCAGGAAATTCAGCAGCAGTAATTCATCCAGAAGACAACTGAATTACCAGACACCACGGACTGTATATTCTTTCTTATTGATCTGGACTCTAATCCAATCAATCTATTCTTCTCCACTCTGTAACCTATTTGTGTGTGTGTGATTCTCGTGTGTTTGTGTTAGAGTGTTAGAAAGTTAGAGTGTAGGTTATTATTTATTTTGATTGGGTATTGTTTTTTAAGTACAATAAACAAACCTCTTTCTCATTTAAACTCGTGGAAACCTGTCCGATTGGTTCTTTTATGATTAATTTTTATGATTTCTATGATTAATCATAAAGGATTAAACACTCATCGAATTGGTAACTACATCCACTGTTTAAAAGAAATAAACCCTGTTGTGGTCAAGCAAGGAGAGGGAAAAGAGGGGAGCCTTTTGACCCCTCCTCACCTGATCGTAACAAGTGCCACTCAACCTCTCCTCCCCAAAAAGGGAACAGTTGAATCCGTGGAGGATCATTCCTACAGATAGCAAATTGTACCTGAGGTTTTTAAAATTTTAATTTTTTTCTTACTTTTAGAATTAGAATTAGAACATTACAGCGCAGTACAGGCCCTTCGGCCCTCGATGTTGTGCCGACCTGTGAAACCATCTGACCTACACTATTCCATTTTCATCCATATGTCTATCCAATGACCACTTAAATGCCCTTACAGTTGGCGAGTCTACTACTGTTGCAGGCAGGGCGTTCCACGCCCCTACTACTCTCTGAGTAAAGAAACTACCTCTCACATCTGTCCTATATCTATCACCCCTCAACTTGAAGCTATGTCCCCTCATGTTTGCCATCACCATCCGAGGAAAAAGACTCTCACTATCCACCCTATTAAGTCACCTCTCCTCCTCCTTCTCTCCAACGAAAACAACCTCAAGTCCCTCAGCCTTTCCTCGTAAGACCTTCCCTCCATACCAGGCAACATCCTAGTAAATCTCCTCTGCACCCTTTCCAAAGCTTCCACATCCTTCCTATAATGCGGTGACCAGAACTGCACACAATACTCCAGGTGCGGCCTCACCACAGTTTTGTACAGCTGCAGCATGACCTCATGGCTCCGAAACTCGATCCCCCTTCTAATAAAAGCTAACACACCATATGCCTTCTTAACAGCCCTATTAACCTGGGTAGCAACTTTCAGGGATTTATGTACCTGGACACCAAGATCTCTCTGTTCATCTACACTACCAAGAATCTTCCCATTAGCCCAGTACTCTGCATTCCTGTTACTCCTTCCAAAGTGAATCACCTCACACTTTTCCGCATTAAACTCCATTTGCCATCTCTCAGCCCAGCTCTGCAGCCTATCTATGTCGCTCTGTACCCTACAACATCCTTCGGCACTATCCACAACTCCACTGACCTTCGTGTCATCCGCAAATTTACTAACCCACCCTTCTACACCCTCTTCCAGGTCATTTATAAAAATGACAAACAGCAGTGGCCCCAAAACAGATCCTTGCGGTACACCACTAGTAACTAAACTCCAGGATGAACATTTGCCATCAACCACCACCTTCTTCTTTCAGCGAGCCAATTTCTGATCCAAAGCTCTAAATCACCTTCAACCCCATACTTCCGTATTTTCTGCAATAGCCTACAGTGGGGAACCTTATCAAACGCCTTACTGAAATCCATATACACCACATCCACTGCTTTACCCTCATCCACCTGTTTGGTCACCTTCTCGAAAAACTCAATAAGGTTTGTGAGGCACGACCGACCCTTCACAAAACCGTGCTGACTATCGCTAATGAACTTATTCTTTTCAAGATGATTATAAATCCTGTCTCTTATAACCTTTTCCAACATTTTACCCATAACCGAAGTAAGGCTCACAGGTCTATAATTACCAGGGCTGTCTCTACTCCCCTTCTTGAACAAGGGGACAACATTTGCTATCCTCCAGTCTTCCGGCACTATTCCTGTCGACAATGACGACATAAAGATCAAGGACAAAGGCTCTGCAATCTCCTCCCTGGCTTCCCAGAGAATCCTAGGATAAATCCCATCTGGCCCAGGGGACTTATCTATTTTCACACTTTCCAAAATTGATAACACCTCCTCCTTGTGAACCTCAATCCCATCTAGCCTAGTAGTCTGAATCTCAGTATTCTCCTCGACAACATTTTCTTTCTCTACTGTAAATACTGACGAAAAATATTCATTTAACGCTTCCCCTATCTCCTCTGATTCCACACACAACTTCCCACTACTATCCTTGATTGGCCCTAATTTAACTCTAGTCATTCTTTTATTCCTGATATACCTATAGAAAGCCTTAGGGTTTTCCTTGATCCTATCTGCCAATGACTTCTCGTGTCCTCTCCTTGCTCTTCTTAGCTCTCCCTTCAGATCCTTCCTGGCTAGCTTGTAACTCTCATGTGCCCTAACTGAGCCTTCACGTCTCATCCTAACATAAGCCTTCTTCTTCCTCTTGACAAGCGCTTCAACTTCTTTAGTAAACCACGGCTCCCTCGCTCGACAACTTCCTCCCTGCCTGACAGGTACATACTTATCAAGGACACGCAGTAGCTGCTCCTTGAATAAGCTCCACATTTCGATTGTGCCCATCCCCTGCAGTTTCCTTCCCCATCCTACGCATCCTAAATCTTGCCTAATCGCATCATAATTTCCTTTCCCCCAGCTATAATTCTTGCCCTGCGGTATATACCTGTCCCTGCCCATTGCTAAGGTAAACCTAACCGAATTGTGATCACTATCACCAAAGTGCTCACCTACATCTAAATCTAACACCTGGCCGGGTTCATTACCCAGTACCAAATCCAATGTGGCATCGCCCCTGGTTGGCCTGTCTACATACTGTGTCAGAAAACCCTCCTGCACACACTGGACAAAAACTGACCCATCTAAAGTACTCGAACTATAGTATTTCCAGTCAATATTTGGAAAGTTAAAGTCCCCCATAACAACTACCCTGTTACTCTCGCTCCTGTCGAGAATCATCTTCGCTATCCTTTCCTCTACATGTCTGGAACTATTCGGAGGTCTATAGAAGACTCCCAACAGGGTGACCTCTCCTCTCCTGTTTCTAACCTCGGCCCATACTACCTCAGTAGACGAGTCCTCAAACGTCCTTTCTGACGCTGTAATACTCTCCTTGATTAACAATGCCACACCCCCCCCCCCCCTCCCTCTTTTACCATCTTCTCTGTTCTTACTGAAACATCTAAATCCCGGAACCTGCAACATCCATTCCTGCCCCTGCTCTATCCATGTCTCCGAAATGGCCACAACATCGAGATCCCAGATACCAACCCATTCTGCAAGCTCACCCACCTTATTCCGGATGCTCCTGGCGTTGAAGTAGACACACTTTAAACCAAGTTCTTGCTTGCCAGTGCCCTCTTGCGTCCTTGTAGCCTTATCCCTGACCTCACTACTCTCAACATCCTGTACACTGGAACTACAATTTAGGTTCTCATTCCTCTGCTGAATTAGTTTAAACCCCCCCGAAGAGCACTAGCAAATCTCCCCCCCAGGATATTGGTACCCCTCTGGTTCAGATGAAGACCATCCTGTTTGTAGAGGTCCCACCTACCCCAGAAAGAGCCCCAATTATCCAGGAAACCAAAACCCTCCCTCCTACACCATCCCTGCATCCTTTGTCTTTTTTCTCCCTCTCCCTTAATTCAATCTTTCCTTCCCTCTCTTTACATCACCTTGTGTACTTGATTTGACTATTTCCTTCTCCAACGTTTCTGTTTCTTTCTCAATCCTTACATCATATTGATTAAGGAGATAGACTGGTGGTTCTGTCATTTCCCAAGGTCCCAGATGCAGTCTTGCCCTTGCTGCATTGCTATCAGCTCGCACTTCCAGTAACTTATAAGGCAAAACATTTTTGAGCTGAAGGGTACAGGAAAAGTCTAACTAACCAGGCAAATTGCAAAATGCCCTGCTCCAGTAAATTTTGGTCCACTAGTTTTGCTCTTTCCAGTTGCTGCAGAAGTATTAATCAGTTGTGTCACATCTGAGTCACCCCTAAGCTCCTCCTGCATATTTGAATTATTTTTCCAGCAGATTGTGGTGTGAAATCACCACTGGAGGATTAAGGAGCACAGCAATTTAATTGATGGTGTTTGCCATCAATATCACCATTGAAGCAAATTCCAGGCCTATGTTTTCCAATGGGAATTACATCATAATACCTGCATACTGATGAACACAATGAATTTCTTACTGGCGGGGTAGACGTGCATATAACTCTTGAGTTTTTAAAGTGCTGAGTGAATTTGATGTACATTTTTCAATGCACAGGCCTGACAAAGCCCAAACCTTATTCATTTCTCAAAATAAACATACCTACTATATTCATTCATGGGATATGGGCATCACTGGCAAGGCCAGCATTTATTGCCCATCCCTAATTGCCCTCGAGAAGGTAGTGGTTCACCTTGTACCGCTGCAGTCTGTATGATGGAGTTACTCCCACAGTACGGTTAGGTAAAGAGTGCCAGGATTTTGACCCAGCGACGATGATGAAACAGTGATATATTTCCAAGTCTGGATGATATGTGACTCGGAGGGGAGCTTGGAGGTTGTGCTGTTCCCATATGGTCCTAGGTTGCCGATTTAGGAGGTGATGTCGAAGAAGCCTTGGCAGGGTGCTGCATGCATCTGGTAGGTAGAACACACTGCTGCTATATTGCACTGGTGGTGGATGGCATGAATGTTTAAGGAGGTGAATGGTCTGCCAAAGCAGACTGCTTTGTTCTGGATGGTGTCAAGCTTCTTGTATGTTTGTGCTGAACTCATCCAGGCAAGAAGGGTATATTTGCTCACACTCCTGACTTGTGTCATGAAGATGGTGGAAAGGCTCTGCAGAGTTGGCAGAAAAGTCAATCATCACAGATCACCCAGCCTCTGCTGACCTGCTCCTGTGGCCACAGTCTTCATCAAGAAGAAGGGTGGCAAATCGGATCATTATGGGAAAACCAAGTCTTAAAACTGGCTGTTAAATGAAGCAGATCACCTTTGATTTTTACATCAACATGCTCATACATTCTAATATGTGCAATATTAACCACAAATAACAATGTTCATTTAATCATAATGTTTGCTGTCTTCACAGAACTAGAGGAACCCAGTGATCTAAATGACGCAGCCAAATTGCCCCACAGCACCAACTGTCATAACCCACACTTGAACCAAGTACTCGCACAGATGCACACACTTAAGTAATAAGATCATACTGGTGTTGAGAAGGAAGCAAATGCACTGAACACATGTACCACTTACATGGAATCAATTAAATAAAATTTTATGTCTTGTGGTCTGTGACCCTTTCATTTTGCCAAAAAAATGTCATTTGTACAAAATGAAAAATAAAGGGCTGACTCCTTTGATATCCCCTGTGGTTATGCAGATGCTACAAGAAAGCTGAAGGCAATGGGATAATGCATGGAAGATGGCTGACTGTCTTTACAAGCCTTTGTTAACTCAAGCATCACACCAGAGTCTCAACCTCCACTCGTGAGCATCAGCATCTTTATGGACTTTCATTCAACTGTTTAGTGAATAACTCTCAAGGGAATAATTGTGTGAGGATTTAACAAATTGGGCTGAAATTTATACTCCCGCTGCCGAAATCGACGGTGGGCGAAAACAACGTCGCGAAGTGGCAGCGATCCTAAGTGCAGCAGCTCATTTAAATAGCCAAGGAAGCCTGCCCCCCGGATCACGTAGATCTGCCAGGCTGGCCGTCCCCAGCAATGGCGTCAGCTGCCTGTGCATAAAGGCCTGCTACCCGACCCGAACCAACGGGACCCGACGACATGTGTCGGGTTCGGGTCGGGGCGGGTTGTACTTCCAGGTCCGGCATTCAGGTTCGGGTCGGACCAGGTCGGACACGCTCTATCACAGGTAAGTGGCTCCAATGTTAATTTAATTTTTGGATTAGAAAGATTGTTTTGTTACAGTTATTTTAAACTTGTGCAGATTATCAACAAAGTGAAAAAAGGAAGGTAAGTTAACTGATGGTCGGGTCGGGTTGGGTGCGGGAAAAAATGGAAGGACTTGGGCCGGGTTGGTCTCGGGTCGGATGTAGTTCTGTCAGGCTTGGGTCGGGTTTTTTTTTGCAAACCCGAGCAGGCCTTTACCTGTGCACAGGCGCTGATGCCATTTATAAAGGGCTTTGAGCCCAACCATTACACTTAAATATTTAAAGAAACAGTGAGTAAAAAAAAATCTATTTTGCCTCTCTCCCATCTCCCCTATAACCATAAAATTAATTATTTGCCCTCTCCCCCTGCAAAACACTTATCTTGTCCACCTGACCTTCCCCCCCCCCCCCCACAAAGTGCTTAAACTTTAACCTAAAATCCTTCCCACCATCCCCTATAACAATGTCACTTATACCCCGTTGCTCCTCCTCTTGCACTGAGAAACTTACCTCCCCCCCGCCCCACCCCTACCAGTGTTCCGCCTCATTTCCCCGGACAGGGATCCGAAGGTGTAGGAGTGCCGGCCAGCGACAGGAAGATTGCACCTTGGTGTCCATGTACACAGATCTTTAAAAGTTCACAGGGCAAGCTGATAAGGTAGTTAAAAAGGATATGTATTATGTGGGTTGATAAATAGAGGCATAGAAAATAAAAGCAAAGAAATCATGCTAGAACGAGGCCTCAGCTTCAGTATTATGGATAATTCTGGGCACTACACATCAGGAAAGATGTAATGGCCTTAGAAAGGATATGGAGGAGATTTACCAGGATGTTACCAAAGATGAGGAACTTCAATTATGAGGAGAGGCTGGAAAAGTTAGGACTGCTCCCCTCGGAACAGAGAAGGTTAAGAGGTTTTTTCAAGATGATGAGATGTTCTCATAGAGTAGGCAGAGATAAAACTATTTCCTTTGGCACTACTGAATGTATTTTACAGGTCACCAACTAGTGGGAAAAATACAGAGCTGCAAAATTTGCAGGGAAATTTGCAGAGAAATGAGAGAACTACAGAGTAGTGATAATGGGAGATTTCAATTCTCATAATATAGACTGGGATAGAAGGAGAAGAGTTTCTGAAGTGTGTAGTGAGGGGGAAAGTGGGGGGGTGGAGAGTGATGTGGGGAGTGGGGTGGGAGTGGTTCCAGAGAACTGGAAAATTGCAAATGTTACAGCCTTGTTCAAAAAAGTGTGTGAGGATAAACCCAGCAACTACAGGTGGTGGGAAAGCTATTATAAATGATAATATGATACAAAATTAACAGTCATTTCAACAAGTGTAGATTAATTAGGGGAAACTAGCACAAGCTGGTTAAAGGCAAATCATTTTTAGATGAGGTAACATAAAGGGTTGATGAAGGTTAGGCAACTGATGTGGTGTACAGGGACGTCCAAAAGGCATTTGATAAACTGCCACATAACAGGCTTGTCAGCAAAGTTGAAGCCCATGGAATAATACGGAAAGTGGCAGCTTGGATACAAAATTGACTGAGTGACAGGAAACAGAGCAAATGGTGAACAGTTGTTTTTCGGACTGGAGGAAAGAATACAGTGGGGTACCCCAGGGGTCAGTACTAGGACCGCTACTTTTCTTGATCTATATTAATGACTTAGACTTGGGTGTAAGGGGCACAATTTTGAAATCTGCAGATGACACAAAACTTGGAACTATATGCACTGTGGGGAGGATAGTAATATACTTCAAGAAGAATGAGCGGACATGTGGTGTATGCAGTTTAATGCAGAGAAGTATGAAGTGATACATTTTGGTAGGAAGAATGAGGTGAGGCAATATAAACTAAAAGGTACAATTATAAAAAGGGCGCAGGAACAGGGGGTGTAGGTGCACAAATTGTTGAAGGTGGCAGGGCAGGTGGATAAAGGGGTTAAAAAGTCATACAGGATCCTAAGCTTTACAAATAAAGGCATCAAGTACAAAAGCAAGGAAGTTATGATGAACCGTTATAATACTCTGGTTTGGCCTCAACTGGAGTATTGTGTCCAGTTCTGCGCGCCACACTTTAGGAAGGATGTAAAGGCTTTAGAGAGGGTACAGAAAAGATTTATGAGAACAGTGCAGGGATGAGGGATTTCAGTTACATGGATAGGTTGGAGAAGCTGGCTTAGACAAGAGAAAGTTGTGACCACATTTGATGGAAGTGTTCAAAATCACGAGGGGTCTAGCCATGGTAGATACAGAGGAACTGTTCCCATTGGCAGAAGGGTCAAGAACCAGAAGACACAGATTTAAAGTGATTGGCAAAAGAACCAAACGCGACATGGGGAAAAACATTTTAACACAGCGAGTGATTATCATCTGGAATGCACTGCCTGAAACTCTTGCAATAGCTCATGCCCCTCATGGCAAATCCTGTGCTCCAATTTCCCTTGCACTACCAAGCCCTTCACACTCAAAAAGCAGAGACAAAAATTAGCCCTCATTCTGTTTTGTAGTGAAATAACAGATGTTGGTGTAGAATGGAATATTGTGTAATTTTTCTGACCATTTTCTATCAAAATTTAAAATTGAACAGAATATAAAAGTTTTCTAACATACTCCAAGCATGGATCTATATTTTTCACTGCATTAGCTTCACACATCCAGCATAAAAAATCCACAGATAAAAGAATACTGCAAATTTTAAAAAAATGCAGAAAATGCTAAAAAAAAACATAGCAGGTCAAGCAACAGCGAAAAGACATAAATTGACTAAAGTTTTGAGTGGGGCATTTACGAGAACTAAATAAAAATTGCATTCAGTAAATGGATATTGTGTGAATCAATGTGCTTCAGAAACTGTAAAAGCGTTTTGGGGCAGAAATTTGTTAGGGCCTGTTTTTGTGCCACACATTGGCAGTGCATGCCAGAAGCTGAAAGGCTGAGTTTTGTCTGAAACTGGGATCTCAACTGGATTCCGGAGAGCTGCAGGTCCCTATCACACCTCCTGAGGCAAGTCATTAGTTTCCACTGGGCCAATCTGAGCCTGTTGCAGTATCTGTCCTGCGAGTGTTTGATGGGGACAGTGTCGATGGAGCTTTACTCTGGGGTTAGATACAGAGTAAACTCCATCTGCACTGTCCCCAGCAAACACTCCCAGGACAGGTACAGCACGGGGGTTAGATACAGAGTAAAAAAAAGAAAAAAAAAACTGGCAACAGCCCTCAGTGTGGCCTAAGGAAGTGGGAGGTGAATGGGGGGAGAAGGTGATGTCAGCTTAGGTTGACATAGCAGAAGTAGTGCACTGGAGCTGGGGGAGAACTCCTGCTCCTCCTGAGATCTGGATTAGGATAAGTTAAAAAGAAACAAACAATTTACCTTTATGTTTCCTGCCTCCAGCAATACCTTTATAGGCCATTGGTTAAGCTACAGAAAGAACTGTAAACACTGAGCAGAGCACGCCTGGTGCCTGCTGCACTTAGTTTCTGACAATTTCAGACAGTAGTCTTTATTTGGTTCATTAGCATATGCAAGGAGCTGAATGCTTGTTTATGGCAGCACAGAAATACTTGCTTATCACAGGAGTCAATATGTATTCAAGCACCAATGGGGAGTGGGATACAGCTTCCAAACTTGTACCTTTTCCCCAAGTATCATACCTGAGAAGCAGGCTAAACTAGGTCTACTTTCACCTTCATGGCTCAAATGGTTAAAGCTCTCCTGCTTATCAGGAAGGAAAACACTCAAACTTAACACACTTGAACTTACTCTAAAAAAATTTGGGGAGCACAGTGAGATGAAATTTCCACAATCTTAAACCATTTCCTCAAATTCTGGAAATGGATAAATAATTACATTTTTCTGAACAGCAAAAAGAAGGCACAGTTCTCCAAATTATCCGTAATTAGAACTGTGCATAATTCAGACAAAGTAACTTGGAAAGACAGAATCCAGATCTGGATCATATGATGCAGCAACTCATGACTTGTGCTGATCATTCCTTGCCAGCAGGATAACTGTATCTTTCTGTAGTATTAGACAACCAACAGAGATAATGAAACTATTAACGTGATAGTATCCATTGCATGTGCTTGACATCTTAGCACATACAACTAAAAAGATCACGAAAACGTCGTTGCTGGAGCCTATCCTTCATACACCAGACCAAGTATAAACCTTCGAATCTAAATGATCACTTCACATGCACCTCCTCTAAATTCCGATCTGCAGAATGATTACCTGTCGATAATTTCAGTGAGGCGTTCAGATGATCTCACAATGCTTTATTATCCTAATCTTAAATCCACAGTAAGATTATTGTTCCTTTGTATCCATTATTATCTACAACAAAAGTTGCAGAGTTGGTGGGGCAGGTTTATTTAATTTATTGTGCTTTCTCTTGGAAGAATGAATGCCTCTACGGATATATCTTCAAACACTTGAGATATATTGACTTTTAACTAAATAGTTAATGACTGCATTGTAATTACTGTTAGTTTATAAAGCGACAATATACAGGTGATTAACCGGAATTCATTACTATCCATGTATAAATGTCGGTCAAACAATAATACTAAATATTAAATTGCCGGATACTATCTGCACGTATTAAAATGTGGAACAGATGTTTATCCAGCTGCAAAAACATTGTGCAAGCATACACAGTGCAATATGTTGCTTCTCAGCAAACTGTTGCTCTCTCGAGTTTCTTTACCATAAACAATAGTGGAATGAGAAAGACGGGCAAAATCTTACCCGCTATGTCCCATAACTGCAGTCGAATCACAGTCTCCGAGTCCCAATTGAGAACTTTGAGAGCGAAATCCACGCCTATCGTAGCTCGATAATGTTGGGAAAAGTTTTGATGCACATAACGTTTGATAATACTGGTTTTTCCTACCCCCAGGTCGCCGATGACTAAGATTTTATAGAGATGCTCGATCTGGCTTTTCTGCATTTTCGAAGTTGCAGGCTCATAACCCGTCTTGCACTATCCTTTAAATGCGACGACCAGCAGCAACTAAGCTGCAACGCCCTTCGCCCTGACTGACAGCAGACTGGGGACCGCTCTGCCAATGTGTAAATGCGCGCAGTCCCACTGCCAGCTCTCACCATGGACAACCCAGGCCGCATCACTTACCACTCAGACATGTAACTGTGCTGACAGTATCATAAAAGTACTCTGGTGGTATGAGCTGATTTTGAACTGCAGTTGGGTCTTTTCCTCTTACAGTTGGACTCTCCAAGTTTGAATTTCTTCCAACAGCCAGCCAATCTATTGGTTAGGGACAAAACATGTGACTTAATAAATCTGGCTTTAAATTGGCGCATCAAGCAACAGAATCAATGCTAGAAATTGGGTAGAGTCATCATGTGTTTAAGCTATAGGAGCATAAAGTATGGATTGGGAAAGACTCTGCAGTCTATCTGGCAGATCTCAAGAATCCTTGCGCACCTACTGCCCACTTCAAACATCTGTCCAAATCTCCCTTAAATACTTTTCCACAATTTCTGCCTTCATTGCCTCTCAAGCCAGTCTATTTGACAAGGCCACCACTCTCTGCATAGATATAAGAATTTACAGTGCAGAAATGGACCATTCAGCCACACTGGTCCAAATTGGTGTTTATACTGCACACGAGCCTTCTCCCACCTTGCTTCATCTAATCCCATCAAGATATCCTTCTATTCCTTGTTCCCTTACGTACTTATCTAGCTTCCCTTTAAGTGCAATAATGCCATTCCTTCAACTACTCATTGTGGTAGCAAATTCCACATTCGAATCACTCACCGGGTAAAGAAGTTTCTCCTAAATTACCTCTTGGGTTTATTGTGACTACCTTCTCTTTATGTCCCCTAGTTTTGGACTCCCCCCCCACCCCACCACCACCCCCCCCCCCCCACCCCACCACCACCACCCCCCCCCCCCCCCCCACATAGAACATTTACATTTAAACTGTCAATGTGGTGTCCCCATTTCAAGTATCAGACAGTGCCTTCTGGTTCTGGAATGCGTGGCAATCTTCAAATTATTGGTCTTGAATTTTCTTACGAGCTGGATGGACCGTTAGATCAATCAGGGGTAGGGATTAATGGAAACAGCAAGTGCAGCAGGATCTGGTAACACTGGGTCTCTGCGCTGAAGGAATTGACACTGGGATCCCTGTGGGTGGTGATTGCATACACACAGAGCATCCTGACATAAATTTCTTCAGTGCAGAGACAAGCATAGAGTACCAGTCCCAGTCAGATGTGGGACCCACAAGACTGTTTCAGGCTGGCTTTATGGCCTGGAAAACTGACAGAGATTTTCTGGTCCTAGATAAATTTGCCTTCGTGTGAAGGGAATGATATAAACTTTTTCCAAATTGTCCAGCCAGACCAGCAGTTAGCCATTCTCTCAACCCCTTAGCTAATGGGCATCTAAGATGCACTGTTACCGTTATGCAATAAGTCCAACCCCAGAAACCAATTGGTCAGGCATTGAGGTCACAAGTGGGGAACCATACTTAGAACATAGAACATAGAACATTACAGCGCAGTACAGGCCCTTCGGCCCTCGATGTTGCGCCGACCTGTGACTTACGGTAGCAGAATGGGATATTAGTGTTTGGATCCATAATTGGTTTTTAGCTCATCCCATTAAGGATCTTGAACACCAGAATAGTATCTCCATGCACCTTTCACTACTCTAGAGCAAACAATCTCAGGCTCTTCAACTTTTCCTCTGGCTTAAGTGCCTTAAGATTGGTATTAATTTGCTTACCTTTCTTCTGCAATGCCTCCAATGCTTGTATATTCTTTTTGTATATCAATCAGAATTGTACACAGCACTCTACATATGACTATTTTAGTGCCTTGAACAGAGTATTATCATATCCTGGGATTTGTGCTTTTTCCCTACAGTTATACATGATTGTTACAACCAAGTGAGAAAGGGGTCTAAGGTTCCCTTTCAGCCTTCACCTGGTCTTACCGTAACAGGGTTTAATTTTAAACACACCATGTTTTTAGCTGCCCCTTGGTGAATCCTTGTTCACCATTTTCCAATTTTAAGGCAACGAAACCAGCACAAACAGGCTTTCTTAGGTTTAAAGAAGAAAAGTTGAAATTTATTAAACTTAAACACTTATTCAGTTAATGCCTGTAGATACATGCTGAGCCCCACGCTAGCATGCATATGCGATACACACATGCAAATAGAGACATAAAATGAAGAATAAAAGTAAAGTGGAAAGGTTTGAGGTAATATCTGAAGAGTTGTTGTTAGGGTTCTTCTAGCTCACTGTAGTGTCCTTGAATGTAGATAGATCTTGCTTTTCATTGGGGCCCAGTATTCTTCTTAAACCTTGTTCACTGTAGGAGACCTTTCTCTCTTGGGGTTCATGTGTCTTCAGTGGATTCAGACGCTTGTGAGAAAGAGAAATGGAAGGAGACAGGAGAGAGATCTTCTCAGTCCAGGAGCAAACAGACTCTCTGTCCAAGCTGTTAGTACAAATTCAAAAAACTCAGGTTGCCCAGCAGATTAGTCATGTGACTAGCTGGTATGACCATGTCCGTTTATGCATTCAGCTATCTTAGCAGCCAACCTGGAATGCGAGCTCCCCCACCTTCGATGTGTTAGTATGTAAATATATTTTTCCAGCCACAGCTGATCTGTTTATCAAGTCATTTCCTCACTCCAACAATAGTTAAAAATCAATGTTCATGACAAAATTGATGTGCCTCATTCTTGGCAGTTGGAGGCCTAACATGACACCTCCACACCCAGCAGAATGAAATGCGATTCAAGAAAAGCACATTTCATTAAAAGGGTCGCGAGAAAAAATAAGACACAGAAAAAACCCATGCATTTCTCTCATTCATTCACAAATCCTAAAACTTATTAAAATCGCCCCTTTTTTGGCATCCCAATAAACATGTCGTTCTTTTTTGGGCAAGTTTCTCTTCCATTTGCCCATTTCCATGGCTGCTTAGGGTCTTTGTTCCTGCTGAGGTAATTATTTTCCCCAGGAGCGTCAGTAGTGGGCAGGTTAATCCTAAACTCTCTTTCACTGCTTTGTTGAGTCATGCAAAGGCTTTTGACTTGAGGGGGATGGGTGGATTTCTTTTTTCTGACAGTGGGGGAGAATTCTTTGCTAATCTCTCCTTTGTCCTCTGGGACATTCCTGCCTGCAGGTATTTTGCAGACTCTACTGCACTCCACTGTGGTACTTTGACCAGGTGAGGCATCACCCTCACGGTTTCTGTGCCACCTAGAGGTTTCTCTTTGTCTCCGCAGGTTCCTGTACATGACGTTAGAAACTCTGGTTGGGTGCTTCCAGTGTAGTGTCTGCATTACATAGGAGGATGGGGGGATCTACCATTTCAAATTTTTCAGGGTTGATTGACTGGACAGTAGGGGTTTTCATCTGGGATTCCTCCTGGACTTCTTTTAACCTGCCCTCTTGGTCGCTTTTTCCCCTCTCTTTCTAAACTTTTGCCAGCCATGTGCCTGCCTGTCCCCTTTTGTTCTCGGCAGGGGTCCCTTACAGTTCACCAGCTCTCTGCTGGAGGATCCTCCTAACACAGGTATAGGACTTAGGGGTGCAGGTTTCACTGTCGGTTGGGGTTTCCCCTCAACCTGGCACATGTGGCAATTCCTGCAGCACTCTACCACATCTTTGTGGGGTTTTGGCCAGTCAAACTGTTGTCTTATGTAGGCTTTGGTCTTTTGTATACCAGCATGTACAGTCACTGTAGTCTCGTGGGCCCTCTTAATATTTCTCTCCGGTACCTCTGTGCCACCACTAACTGCTGAACTACTGTACACTCCTTGTTCTCAGGTCTGTGAGGAGAACTCAATTTCCTCATCAGTACCCATCAGTACTCATCAGATTATTTTCATTAGAAAGACGGAGGTTGAGGGGGGACCTGATTGAGGTGTAAAAATCATGAGAGGTATAGACAGGGTGGATATCAAGAAGCTTTTTCCCAGAGTGGGGGATTCAATTACTAGGGGTCACGAGTTCAAAGTGAGAGGGGAAAAGTTTAGGGGGGATATGCGTGGAAAGTTCTTTACGCAGAGGGTGGTGGGTGCCTGGAACGCGTTGCCAGCGGAGGTGGTAGACGCGGGCACGATAGCGTCTTTTAAGATGTATCTAGACAGATACATGAATGGGCAGGAAGCAAAGAGATACAGACCCTTAGAAAATAGGCGATATGTTTAGATAGAGGATCTGGATCGCCGCAGGCTTGGAGGGCCAAAGGGTCTGTTCCTGTGCTGTAATTTTCTTTGTTCTTTTTTCTACCCCATTCTTTAAATAGTAGCAATCAGGGACTCCCTCTGCTTCACTTTCAGACTGAGCAGCCGGTGCTAACTCTCGCAATACTGGGTCGGCTTGCTGAGCCTCAGCTAGGGGAAATCCATTTAATTAATTCCCTGGCTCGCCTAACTTTACAAAGAAAGACTCAAACAGACAGACCTGGTCATCTGCCTGCAGTGCCAATTCAGCAGCCTCTGGGGAGCTGGTTTGATCATGGCCTGATCTACTACACATTCAGGGAAACTGCAGGGGTCAGTCTCCTGCCACTGCTCTGTCTCTCTGACCTCCTGCGGTCTTTCTTTCACTACTGGGGGTCTACTACCTTCATCCCCGCCAGATCAATACCTAGGAGCAGGTCAACCCTGTCCAAATGCAAACTAGGGACAATCCCTACGGTCACCGGTCCCGAAACTAGGTCGCACCCTAGGTGTACCCGGTGTACAGGTACAGGCATACAATGTCCTCCAATACCATTCACCACCTTTCTGGTGTTTACTGCACTCTCTGGGGGAAAGGTCAGGCCTTTTCCCAGTAAAAGGGATCTAGTGGCCCCTGCATCCCTGAGAATTACTATGGGCTTGCTTGCCCCACTCGAGGGTTATGGGGTTACTTTCCCTTCAGACACAAAACCCTGATAGCCTTCAGGAATCCTATTAAATTTTCCTGCACTTACAGCTGTAAGCTTCCTGGGTCTCACTCTTACTGCAGTTAAAGCCGCAGATTGTTCTGCCGAGCTTTCCATCAGGTTCACTTCTTCACTGAGCAGGTGTGACCTGATTAACTCTACAGGTATTCCCTTTAGTTTTCAGCAGTTAGCTTTTAAATGCCCTGTTTTATTACAATGGAAGCACACAGGTCTCTGGGTCTCACTCTTGCTCACAGCACCTTCCTTTTTGGCTAGAGGAGGGCCCCCTGTGTCTCCTGCTTTCCTTTCTCTCCAAGGACTGCTTGGGCTCCTATCACCTTCCCACCCTTTGTCCTTTTTCGGATATGTGCATGGTGACTAGGAAAGGTTCTCCCCTGGGAAACCGACTTATAATTTAAAGAAAATTCATCGTCCAGAGCGGCCCCTTACCTGGCTCTCTGAACCCACTTCTCCTCTACATGGGTCTTTATGGAGAGTGGGAGAGAGTGTTTAGATTCCTCTAACAGAATTACTTCTCTGAAATTCTCATAGCTGAGCTGTACTTTAAGAGCCCTCAGCCACTGGTCAAAAACCAGCTGCTTACTTCTTTCAAACTCCATATAAGTTTGATTAGCTTGCTTCTTGAGAGTTCTAAACTTTTGGCTATAGGCTTCGGGTACTAATTCATATGCCCCGAGGATAGCATTTTTGGTCAGTTCATAATTTGATGAACTTGCACCTGGCAACAGGGAATAAACCTCATGGGCTTTTCCAGTTAGCTTGCTTTGGAATAAAAGAGGCCATGTCTCAGCTGGCCATTTTAGCTGCCTTGCCAGTTTCTCATAGGGCACAAAACATCTTCTACATCCTCCTCATTGAATTTTGGAATTAGTTGAGCTAGTTTTAACAATTTTGTACCCAGCCCTGAATTACGCTCCTCCATATTGGCTATGCTTTCACTGGGGTTACTCTGTCGCCCCCCACCCCCCACCTAGTTGACTCAAGCTGCATCAGCTCTCTTTGCATTCTTTCTGGAATATTCTTTCTCTCTCTCTCCTCTCTGTCTCTCTCGTCCCTTTTCCTATCTTTCTGTCTCTTTCTCCTCTCTTTCTCTCTCTTCATGTTCCTTCTGGAAGGCTCTCTCTTTCTCCTTCTCTCTTTCCTCAAATTTAGGTTTCCTCTGTTCCACTTGTATCTTTGTCAACAATACCCTGTCGGAGTCTGCTTCTAACCCTGTTTCTGCTTCTTCAGATCCAAGGGAAAAATGGTTGGTCACTAGTCTTAGGAGTTCAGACATCCTAGCTTTGCCACAGACAGTGATCCCACACTGCTCAGCCATTTTCCTCAACTCCTCCATAGACAGTGCTTTTAACTTATTCCAAGTTACTTCACCCTGGCTTGAAGAGCTACTAGCTTCGGTTGCAGACATGTTCGTATTCAAGTACACACAACCACAAGATAACCTGTATTGAAATCTTGCTCTTTTTTGATTGGGAGCAATTTAGCTTCCCACTTCCAATTTCTCTCGTTTGTCTGTAGGTAAAATTCCAGATGCTTACACCCAAATTTCTGGTACGATCAGATGAGAAAGGTCTAGGGCTCCCTTTCAGCCTTCACCTGATCTTACTGTAACAGGATTTAATTTTAAACACACTGTGTTTTAAGCTCCCCCTTGGTGAATCCTTGTTCACTGCTTTCCAATTATAAGGCAAAGAAACACGCATAAACAGGCTTTAGGTTTAAAGAAGAAAAGTTGAAATTTATTGAACTGAAACTAAAACTCTAATTTGGTTAAGCCTATGGATACACGCTATGCCCCATGCTAGCATGCATACGTGATACACACATGCAAATAGAGACAGAAAAGAGCAGAAAAAAATAAAATGGAAAGGTTTGAGGCAATATCTGAAGAATTGCTGTTACGGTTTTTGAGCTCACTGTAGAGTCCTTGATTGAAGGTAGATCTTGCTTTTCATTGGGGTCCAGTATTCTTCTTAAACCTTGTTCGCTGTAGGAGACTTTTCTATCTTGAGGTTCATGTGTCTTCAGTGGATTCAGAGGCTTGTGAGAAAGAGAGATGGGAGGAGACAGGAGAGAGATCTTCTCAGTCCAGGTTCAAACAGACTTTCTGCACAAACTGTTTGTACAAATTCAAAAAACTCAGGTTGTCCAGCAGGTTAGTCATGTGACTAGCTGGTTTGACCATGTCCATTCGTGTATTCGGCCATCTTCGCAGCCAACCTGGAATGTGAGCTCTCCCACCTTCGATGTCTGTTATTATGTAAATGTTTTTTTCCAGCCACAGCTGATCTGTTTAACAAGTCATTTCTTCACTCCAACAACAGTTAAAGATCAATGTTCATGACAAAATTGATGTGCCTCATTCTTGGTAGGTGGGGCCCTAGCATGTCAATGATAAAATATGGTTAGCTTTTCTTACTGCTCCACATTATACTAGTGGTTTTAATAAGCCCCAGATCCCTGTTTTGCCACACAATTTAATTTATATTTCCAATCTTTACAAAAAACATATTTATTTCCACCTTCCCAATCTGGTGTTTGTTAAGGTGTCTGTTTCGTCTTTATGCTGTTTTCTGGTTCCCAGATGTTGGAAAGAATCACACTTTAAAACTTGGAAAAGGCTGGAGTCAGTCTTGTTTATTCAGCACCATGCTCTGGCTATAGACCTGATTCAGCTAGTTCTTGTATTACATATAACATGACTCCCCAGTGCAGCCATGAATGTGGCCTCCCCACTGGAACACTTACACATAACAACTAGTTCCTAGCTAATTAGTTCCTGACACTTTACAGATAGTACAACAATATATACATATATAACATCCCTCTTTCTTTAAAACATAATGCCCCTATATCAATATAACTGCCAATATAAATAAAAAAGATTATCATCCAACTTGTGGAAATAATCTGAACCCCTTTTCCCCTTTTTAGAGTCTTTTATAGCATGTATTCTTTTTTTTATTATTCATGGTATTGCTTGGGTGGTAAGATGTTGTGCCTCGATCTTGTAGATTTGGCATTTGTTGCTCTCAGTGGTGAATTGGCACACTGTACAGGCGACGTTGTGTCACTTGCTGGTGATGTTGTTAATGTTACCTCGCTGGATAGTGATGTTTCTGGTGTTGTTGATGGTCTTCTCTGTTATTCCAGCTCAGGTGCAGGTCGAATATGAATTCTGTTCCTTCTCATTTCGTTACCGGTTTCATTCTCAATGATATATGACCTTGGAGTTTCAGCTTCACTAACAACATTTGCTGGGCTCCAGGTTTTCATGATTGGATCCTGTACATGTACAGTTTGTCCTTTCAACAGCTCGGGTAGGGATTTAACAAATTTGTCGACGTGTTGCTCTCCGCTTACCTGTGCTTCAGTGAGTTGTTGTCTCGCTTCCTCCTGGTAATTTGAAGGATGTATTTTGCTTGGCAGAGTTGTCTTATATTTTCTTCCGTTTAACAGCTCTGCAAGTGATTTCACCTTGAGAGGTGTGGATCGGAGTGACAGTAAGGCCAGGTTTGGGTCTTCCTTCCTGTCTCGGCATTTCACAAGTGTTCTTTTGACCATCTGAATGTGACTTTCTATAAATCCGTGTCCCCGTGGGTAGTGTGGTGATGATGTGATGGTGTTGCACCCATACTGGTCAGTGAATTCCCTAAATTCTCTGGATGTAAATTGGGTGCCATTGTCACATATTAACCTTTCAGGAATCCCTTGCTCAGCGAACAGAACTCGTACTACTGAGAGGATTGTTGTGGCTTTCAAGTCTTTCATTTTCTGGATAAAAGGCAATTTTGAGTAGTAGTCTGCGATTATGAGATACCATTCTTGATTATGTGTGAATAAATCGACTCCTACAGTATGCCATGGTCTGGGTGGTATTTAAGTAACTATCATCTCCTCTTTCTGTTGTGAGTTTCTGCACTTCTGGCAGACATTGCATGTAGACGCCATATTTTCGATATCTTTGTATATGCCTATCCAGTCCACAGCTGATTTGGCTCTGAGTTTACACTTCTCCATTCTCATATGGCCTTCATCTATATTTTGGAGAAGTTCGTCCTGTATTGTTTAGGGTATGATGATTCTGGATCCGGCCAGCAAAACACAATCTTCTAGTGAGATGTCATCTCTGATAGACCAGTACTGCCGTATTGCTGGCTGTGTGTGCTGTATCTTATCAGGTCATTCCTGGATTACTTGCTGAGACAGCATCTGTAACTCCTCGTCTTTGCTGGTCTCATCTTTCATTTCACTCTGTTTCGGTGGTGTTACGTTCATTAGTGATGAATCTTTATGCCTAGATCTTCTATCTCATGTTTCACCTGTGGTGACAACCGAGATAGGGGTGTCTGCCAGCACCATTTCTCTTCCTGGCTCATATTTCAGAGTCAAATCATAACTCTGAAGCCTCAAGAGTAACCTCTACATCAATTTTTCTTGTAGATCTGCTCCAGTGGATGATGATCATTCTCCACTGTGAACTTTCTCCCATAGAGATGTGTGTGGAGCTTCTCACATCCATGCACAACTGCCAAAAGCTCTCTCTGTATGTGGGCATATCTTGTCTT
The DNA here is from genome assembly GCF_036365525.1 of Heterodontus francisci. Taxonomy (NCBI): domain Eukaryota; kingdom Metazoa; phylum Chordata; class Chondrichthyes; order Heterodontiformes; family Heterodontidae; genus Heterodontus; species Heterodontus francisci. Next base: position 82,189,623 of record NC_090376.1, read on the forward strand.
GTCTGATGTCAGAGCTTTGGACGCAAATGCTCTTGCCTTTCCCTCTTGTACCAGGGCTACTCCCAGTCCTTTTGTGGAAGCATCTACTTGCAGAGCGACAGGTTTCTTTCTGTCATAGTATGACAGACTTGTCTCCTTGCATACTACCCTTTTGAGTTTGTTGAAACTCGTCATGTGACTCTAACCACTGGTACTCAACATCTTCTTTCGTCAGCTCCCACAGGTTTGCTGTGTGTTCCAGAATGTGCAGAATAAAGGAGCTCATGTATTGTATTAAACCAAGGAAACTTCTTAACTCTCTCTTTATCTCTTGGAGCTTCCATCCCCGAGATGGCTGAGATTCTTTCAGGGCTCGGCTTAAGTCCGTCAGGTGTATAAACCATTCCAAAGAACTGGCATTCTGTCACTTTCACAATGCATTTGTCTGCATTTAGTTTAATCCCAGCTTTCCTGGTTCTCTCAATGGCTTCATGTAGATGGTTGTCATGATCTTTTCTATCTACACCATATATCTGGATATCATCTGCTCCGCTGACTGCTCCTTTTCATCCCCTGTCTGTCTCGTCTACTTTCTGCTGGAACACATCCCAGCTCACTTTGAGGCCAAAGGGTAAACTTAGGAATTTGTACCGTCAAAAAGGTCAACAGTGAAGATTCTGCATCTAGCTTCACATTCCAGTAGCCATTTGTGTCATCAAGCTTGCTGAAAACTTTTGCCCCTGCCAGTGCTGGTGTGGTTTCTTCCAATGTTGGGATAGGGTAGTGATCCCTCTTTATTGCTTGGTTAAGATCTTTGGGATCTAGGCAAATTCTTAGCCATCCATTTGGCTTCTCTCTCACCACAATGGAATTTACCCAATCTATAGGCTGTGTGACTTCTTTTCTTCCATTTCTTGGAGCTCTCTTTCAAACTTTCCTTTTAGTTCTACTGGTACTTTACATGGGGGATGAATTACTGGTTTCATCACTGGGTCATTAGTGATGTGATACTCAAAATCTTGGAAGCATCCAATTGTCTTATCAAAACATTTTGGGTACATTTGCACCAGATCTTCATTGCTTCTGATTGGAGGGTGCTTTTCAATGGGTATACTATCTTCAACCCTCAGTGTTGCCTCCTTCACCTCATGGCTTACTGAGATAATCTACAGTTCTTCACAACTGCTCAACCCCAGGAAAGCTGGATCATCTGTTTCTATGATGTAGAACATACAGTTAATATCTTTTCTTTTGTGTGTGCCTCTGATTTGGGTGTTCCTAGCTGTCGAATCTCAGTTCCCCCATATGCTGTTAGTATGACATTGGTTTCAGAGCACCTTCCCTTGGATAACCATTTTTCTCCAAATTTTCAGGAACGATCTGCTGGTATAGTCTGAGCGAGATGATGTTACTCTGTGCTCCTGTATCAATTTTCACCTTCCGATTTATCGCTGTGGGCTTATTTCTCAGCCTCTTCCTGATCTGAATGGTTGTGTGAATTTCTTTTCTCTCAGAACTGTCATATCCAGACATTTCATGCAATTCTATGGTTCCTATGTTCATCATGTTCTCAAACCCATCGCCATCTTCCAGGGTATGGATGTTTTGGTTTCTTTTACTATTCTTTTGCCCTGTTACTCTGACTCTGATGACTCATCTACTACCTTCTTGCCTTGTTCTGCACATCTTTTCCCAGTGATTGGTCTTTCCGCAAGCTCTGCAGATTGATCCATATGCGGGACATTTCCTTCTATCTGTCAATTCATGTGGTCGTCCATAGCTCCTGCACGTTTTTCGCTCTGTTTAGTGTACATTCTTTAGTTGTTGTTTCACTGCATCAACCCTGCCGCCTGTCTCTTGGCTTAACTGAAGGCTAGCTATTTGGGATGTCAGAGTCTTCATCTATCTGCTCGTAGCTTCATGTGCTCTGGCAGTGTCTACAGCCTGCAATATTGTGAGCTTGTCCTGTCCGATTAGAGCTTTCTGTACTACAGGATGTGCAGAACCACAAATGAGCTGATCTATCAGCTGTTCATCTGTGTCCTTAAATTCACATTTTCTGGCTGCATTTTTCAATCTTGCTACAAAATTGTCAATAGGCTCACCTAGTTCCTGTCTGAGGCCTTGAAATTCATATCGGTATATCCACTGATTTGATTTTGGCTGGAGATGGGTGCTGAATATTTTTTAAAAAGTTGTCTGGGTTTCTGCTGTCCTATTCGCTTAGGTCCCAGCTGTTAAATAAATTTAATCCTTTATCTCCAGCCCACAGAAGGATATAGCTGACCCTCTCCTCTTCATTAGTACCTTTTAGGAAACTAGTGAATGCCAAATTGCACTTTTGTTTAAACTTTTCAAATGCCTCTATGACATCATCAGCTTCCCAATTCATCATGGGCTGTGGCAGTGCATTCATTCCAGTCCCGGCTGACATTTTTTTAGAGTTTTCGCACGAGTCACTCAGTTTTTCTTTCTCTCTCTCTGGCACTAATTTGGGTCACTTTTCTGATTCTGATGCTTTTAAAAATGTTCTAGGTTTACTCACAAACACTCGCTGACACCATGTTTCGTCTTTATGTTGTTTTCTGGTTCCCAGATGTTGGAAAGAATCACACGTTAAAACTTAGAAAAGGCTGGAATCAGTCTTGTTTATTTCAGCACCATGCTCTGACTATAGGCCTGATTCAACTGGTTCTTATGTTACGTATAACATGACTCCCCAGTGCAGCCGTGAATGTGGCCCCCCCCCCCCCCCCCCCACTGGAACACTTAGACATAACAACTAGTTCCTAGCTAATTAGTTCCTAACACTTTACAGATAGTATTACAATATATACATACATAACAGTGTCTACCAAAACTCATTTTCACAGCCACATCTCCTCCCTCAGTGACTGTCTCCGGCTCTGACTTACTCCACGTGGATTCCAATTGAAGTTCCTTCCTTCATGTTTTGAATTACAGTTATCTCTGAGAAATACAACATTCCTCAAACTGCTGCGCTCGCTGCATCCTGAGATCCACACTCAGTGCCATGTGCCACCACATGTACACACTTGTCCTCTCTCTCCAGAAAAACCACTTCACCTTATGTCAAAGCTGTTCTGCTCCACAGTTTCATTTCATCCATTGTCTTATCCGATGCATTAACAAAAAACTTTTTCTCTTCAGTTCAGGTGTTAAGGAACGGAAGATCCAGCAGCTCATGTGTACCAACGCTCCTCCAGGTCCTTATTCCCTTTCACTTCCTTTTGACCCCATCCCTTCTCCTAATATGACCCCTTGCCGTTTATTCACAATACCCTCTGACCTTCCCAAAGGACGCTGAACGACTTAACAAAGGACTCAGTTTTATCCCCTTATGCCCCCACCTCAATGAATTTCATGCACGGCATGTCATTGAACTCTTCTTCCATCATCTTCACCTCCGGGCTCACTTCTTTGACCAGGAGTCCTCCCCCCAACCAGCGGACCCTTTCACCTGCCTCCAGTATTCTCCCTCCACCTGGACCCCTCCTTCTGGCCTGTTACTCACTCTTGATCTTTTCATTGAGAACTGCCAACATGACATCAGCTGTCGCAATTTGTCTGCTCCCCTCACTCACTCTAACCTATCTCCCTCCAAACTTGCCGTACTCCTTCTCTCAAGTCTAGCCGCAACATTGTAATCAAACCTGCAGACAAGGGTGCGGCTATTGTTGTTTGGCGTACCGACCTTACTTTGCAGAGGCTGAGCGCCAACTCTTAGACACTTCTTCCTACCTCCCCCTGAACCATGACCCCACCAGCAAACATCAAGCCACTGTCTCCAGGACTGTCACTGACCTCATCTCCTCCGGATATCTTCACTCCACAGATTCCAACCTCATAGTCTCGCAACCCCAGACAGCCGCTTTTACCTCCTTCTCCAAATCCACAAACAGGACTATCCTGGTACATCCATCGTTTCAGCCTGTTCCTGCCCCACTGAACTTATATTTCCTATCTTGACTCTAACTTTTCTCCCTCCTGGTCCAGTCTCTTCCCACCTATATCCGTGACTCTTCTGATGCCCTACGTCATTTCGACAATTCCCAGTTTCATGGCCCTAACCGCCTCCTCTTCACTGCGGACATCCAATCTCTCTACACTTCCATCCCCCACAAGGAAGGTCTGAGGGCTCTCCGCTTCTTCCTTGAAAAGAGGCCCAACCAGTCCCCATACACCACGATCCTCCGCTGCCTGGCTGAACTTGTTCTTACATTGAACAACTTCTCCTTCAACTCCACTCACTTCCTTCAAATAAAAGGTGTTGCTATGGGTACTCGCATGGGTCCTTGTTATGCCTGTCTTTTAGTGGGATATGTCACACATTCCTTGTTCCAGTCCTACTCAGGCCACCTCCCTCAACTGTTTTTCTGGTACATTGATGACTGTGTCAGTGCCACTTCCTGTTCTCGCCCCGAACTGGAAAACATCATCAACTTTGCATCCAATTTCCACCCTTCTCTAACCTTCACATGGTCTATTTCCGACACTGCCCTTTTTTACCTCAACTTCTCTGTCTCCATCTCTGGGGATAGGCTGTCCACTAATATTCATTATAAGCCCACTGACTCCCATGGCTACCTTAACTACACTTCCTCACACTCTGCATCCTGTAAGGATTCCATCCCATTCTCCCAGTTTCTCCATCTCCAACGCATGATGATGCAAACTTCCACAACAATGCTTCAGACATGTCTTCCTTTCTCCTCAACTGAGGATTCTCCCCCACTGTGGTTGACAGGGCCCTCAACCATGTCCGACCCATTTCCCGCACTCCTGCCTTCACCCCTTCCCCTCCTTCCCAGAACCACGACAGGGTTCCCCTTGTCCTCACTTTCCACCCCACCAGCCTCCACATCCAAAGGAACATCCTCCGCCATTTCCGCTACCTCCAGTGTGATGCCACCACCAAACACATCTTCCCTTCTCCTCCCCTGTCGGCATTCTGAAGGGATTGTTCACTCCGTGACACCCTGGTCCACTCCTCCATCACCCCCGACACCTCGTCCCCTTGCCACGGCATCTTCCTATGCAATCACGGGTGGTGTAATACCTGCCCTTTTACCTCCTCTCTCCTCACCATCCAAGGCCCCTAATACTCCTTCCAAGCGAAGCAGTGATTTACTTGTACTTCCTTCAATTTAGAATACTGTATTCACTGCTCACAATGTGGTCACCTCTACATTGGGGAGACCAAACGTAGATTGGGTGACCGCTTTGTGGAACACCCCCACTCAGTCCAAAAGCATGACCCCATGCTTCTGGTTTCTTGCCATCTCAACACACCCTCCTGCTCTCATGCCTCCATTTCTGTCCTTGGCCTGCTGCAGTGTTCCAGTGAACATCAACACAAGCTCAAGGAGCAGCACCTCATCTTTCAATTAGGCACTCTACAGCCTTGTGGGCTCAAACTTGTGTTCAACAACTTCAGAGCATGACTAGTCTTCTTTCTATTTTATCTTTTTAAACATTTTTTTTCACCATGTGCCTGTTTTTCATATGCTTTTGGACAGAGCTGCTCATTACTCTGCCATTAACACTCTCTCTGGACTAATGCTTTGTTTTTCACCACTAGCTTTAACAGTCTCTTTGCCTTTGTCCCATGACAGCTTTGTTACTTAATCTCTCCTGCCCTCTGCCCTATCACACACCTTCTCATTTGTTCTCTTCCCCACCAAACCAACCCCTTCACTTGCTTAAAACCTAATTCTTTTCTCAACTTTGTCAGTTCTGATGAAAGGTCACAGACCTGAAACATTAACTCTGCTTCTTTCTCCACAGATGTTGCCTGACCTGCTGAGTATTTCCAGCACTTTCTGCTCCTATTTGAGGAGACTGGGCCCATATTCTTCAGAATTTAGGTGTTCTCATTAAAGTATACAAAATTCTTACAGGGCTCGAAAGGGTAGATGCAGGAAGGATGTTTCCCCTTGCTGGGGGAGGAAGGGATCTAGAACTAGGGGACACAATCTCAGAATAAGGGGTAGGCCATTTAGGACTGAGATCAGGAGGAATTTCTTCTCTCAGAGGGTAGAGAATCTTTGGAATTCTCTACCCCAAAAGCAGTGGAGGTTCAGCCATTGAGTATGTTCAAGACAGAGATCGATAGATTTGTAGATATCAAAGGCAACAAGAGGTATGGGGATAGTGTTGGAAAATGGCATTGAGGTAGAAGATCAGTCATGATCTAGTTGAGTGGCAGAGCAGGCTTGAGGAACTGAATGGCCTACTCCTGCTCCTATTTCCTATGTTCCTATGGCCAAGCCTTCAGCAGCCAAGGTCCTAAGCTCTGGCATTCCCTCCCTAAATCTCTCCACCTTCCTATTAAAAAGAAAAAAGAAAGACTTGCATGTATATAGTGCCTATCATGACCACCAGACAGCCCAAAGCGCTTTACAATCAATGAAGTACTTTTGAAGTGTAGTCGCTGTTGTAATGCAGGAAACATGGTAGCCAATTTGCACACAGCAAATTCCCACAAATAGCAATGTCACAATGACCAAATAATATATATTTGTGATGTTAATTGAAGGATAAATATTGGCCAGGGCACCAATGATAACTTCCCTACTCTTCTTTGAAATGATGTCATGGGATCTTTTACATCCACCTTCGAAGGTAGATAAAGGCCTGAATTTGACATCTTATTCAAAAATGGCACCTCCAGCAATATTTCTGTACTGTTAGCCTTGCTGTATACTCTCAAATCCTGGAGTTGGACCTGAATCCTCAACCATCTGGCTCAGCAGCAAGAGTGCTATCAATTGAGCCATGGCTAAGACCACTGAGTGAATATGCTCCTTAAAACCAACCTCTTTGACCAAGCTTTTGTTCACCTGGCCGAATACCCCATTATGTGGCTAATGTCAACATTGACATCTGGCTTCTCTGTAAACATCTGCCCCAGGTCACCAAGGTTTCTGTTGTTTATTGCGTATAAAGCACATGATTTCCAACAAAGATTGTTTTCAAACAACATCTCATTCTCCTTTCAGTGAACTGTCAACAACAAAACAAAGTCCAATATTTATGAAATCTTCAGCCTTCCAATGAATCCATCTCCACAATTTAAATATGAGTCCTCAAAAAAACTGAACAAAAAATAAATGCACTTTCGTAACATGTCCATCCTTGGAGGAATGAAATGCCATTTTTAAATGCGTTTTATTACAAAGAGTGGAAAAAAATGAAAAAATTAAAACCCATTTACACACTCATTTTCTTTTACTCTTTACCTGTAGCTAATAAAGTTCTGCTTTGTTCCATCTTTGCGCTCAGATAACTCAGAGCAATGTTAGATTTGAGACAAGGCATCCGCAATTACCTTATTTTTCTCACAAGGTGGATAATCTTTAAGTGATAAGGTTGCAATAGCAAACTCCATTGGAATAGTCTGGCATTCTGTATTTTAAATTTTTCCACAGAGGCGAGGGTGTTATGATCAGTATATACCAGTGTCTGTCTGTTGTGGTGGACATAGACTTCAAAATGCTTAAGAGCTAGTAAGAAGCACAGGGTTTATTTTTCCACTGTTGAATATCATTTTTGGTGTCAATTTAGCTATTTGGAAAGGTATCCCACTAGCCTTTCTATGCCTGATTCATCATCTTGTAACAGGACTGCACCAACCCCCAGGTCACTAGCATCAATTACTATCTTGAAGGGGTTAGTGAAATTTGAAGCAGCCAACACTGGTTCATAAATCAAAATGGCTTTCAGCCTCACAAAAGATGCTTGGCACTCCCCTGACCACACTACCTTGGTTTTCTTTTTTGTAGCAAACCTGTCAGCGGAGCAGCTATAGTAGATTAGATTAGATTAGAGATACAGCACTGAAACAGGCCCTTCGGCCCACCGAGTCTGTGCCGAACATCAACCACCCATTTATACTAATCCTACACTAATCCCATATTCCTACCAAACATCCCCACCTGTCCCTATATTTCCCTACCACCTACCTATACTAGTGACAATTTATAATGGCCAATTTACCTATCAACCTGCAAGTCTTTTGGCTTGTGGGAGGAAACCGGAGCACCCGGAGAAAACCCACGCAGACACAGGGAGAACTTGCAAACTCCACACAGGCAGTACCCGGAATCGAACCCGGGTCCCTGGAGCTGTGAGGCTGCGGTGCTAACCACTGCGCCACTGTGCCGCCCAGTACTAAAATTTGGTACATACTTGCAGAAGAAACCACACATCCCCAAAAATCTCATGATTTCTCATTTAGTCTTCGGCAACACTTGTCCTTACCATGCTATATGCCTGAGGTAGGTTACTCTCGTTTTTGCAAATTCACTTTTGGCAAGGTTTAGCACCAAATCAGTCAATTGTACTTTTCTAAATAGAGCTTTCAGTTGTTTCAAATGGTCCTTCCAAGTGTCACTGTATACCAGCACATCATCAAGATAAATCACACAGTTATGAATACTGGCTATCACTTGGTGCATTAGTCTCTGAAAAGTGGCTGGGTCTTTTTTTAGCCCGAATGGCATTGCCCGGCATTGGTAAAGACCGTCTGGTGTGACAAAGGCCAATACGTCTTTAGCTCAGGGTGTTAAAGGAACTTGCCAGTATCCCTTTAACAAATCTATTTTTGTAAGAAACGTGGCACTGCTCATTCTGTCAATACTGTCTTCCAAGCAAGGAATTGGGTAAGAGTCTGCCTTGTTACTGCATTAACCTTTCTGTATTCTATGCAGAATCTAGTTGAACTGTCAGGTTTAGAAAATAACACCACTGGGGAACTCCAGCTGCATTGACTGGGTTCAATTAGGTGCTTTTCCAGCATGTATTGGAGTTCTGCTTTTACCTGGGCCTGTTTCTCTGTACTTAAGGAATAAGGATACTGTTTTATAGGAAAGGATTCCTCTACATCCACATCATGTGTGGCTAAGGTTGTACATCCTGGCTTTCCCCTACAGACTCCTTTAATGTCGTGAGTAGCCTTGTTAGGTCTTCTCATTGTTCTGCATCTAAATATGAAAGCATATGTCCAATCTCCCTAACAATTCAGTATTGGCTAACTAGATAGTAGGAGGTTCAATTTTAGAATTGTCTAGGCCTCCTTCTGCCTCATCCTCACTATCCTCTTTATCCTTCACTGTCCCTACTACCTGACATACATATGCTTGTTTATCCTCCTCCAGCCGATGATATTGTTTCGACATATTGATATGACACAGCCTATTCTTTTTCCAGCGATTTGGGGTGAAAATCAAATAATCTAATTTAACAGTTCCTTTGACCACTTTATATGGACCACTGAACCGTGCTTTCAGCGGTTCACCCTGTAAAGGCAATAATACTAATACCTCATCCCCTGGTTAAAATGTTTGGGTCTTGACATGCTTGTCTGCCCATTTCTGCATGATTATTTGGGAAGCTTTCAGGTGTTCCTGAGCCACTTGGCAGGCTCTCGTGAGCTGCTCTGGGAACACGGATACATAATCTAGCACAGAAGATTTGTCCCTCTGTCCTAAAAACTTTTCTTTAATTAGTTTTAAAGGACCTCTATTCTCACGGTTTTTGTACTTGACCTTACAGCTACAGCCTGATCTCTTGCACTCTTGGTCAGGGCCCCTTTTTCTGCATTGGCCTTGTGTACCTCAATAAGTCCCATGGGTTTACCCCACAACGTCCAGCATTCTGCACAAAGGAGTCCCACCCTGTGGCAATGGTAACACTTAGGCTTTTGAACCTCACTTCCACCCTCAGCATCTTCCTTTCTGGCCCAAGGAGGCGATCCGAGGGTGTTCCCACCCAGCCCTTCTTGTTCCTGGCTACTTGCCTTCCTTTCATCCTCCTACATTCTATCTTTCTCAGCTTGTGGGGGTGACAGACAAAGAGTTTGGGCTTGTAAACAAGCTCATAATCATCACCAATCTCAGTTGCCTGCCTGGCTGTTGAAACCTTCTGGTTCTCTACATGGGTTTTTACTAACGAACGGAGTGAATTTTTAAATTCTTCCAGGAGAATTAGTTCCCATACATGACCTCTACCTTTAGTGCCTGCATCCAACAATCAAAATTAATTTGCTTTACCATCTTAAATTCTATATTAGTCTGCCCAGGCTGTCTCCAGGGGTTCCGAAATTTCTGCCTGTACGCTTCAGGGACCATATCATAAGCAACGAGAATAGCCTTTTTTGCCATCTCATAATTTGCAGAAGCCTCCTCAGAAAGCATGGCAAAAACTGCATGAGCTCTGCCCATCAATGTGCTTTACATAAGTAGTGTCCAGCTTTCCTTTGGTCACTTCATCTGTTTGGCTATATTTCCAAAAGAAATGAAAAGTGCCTCTACATCCCTTTCCTCAAACTTTGGGAGGGCTTGTACAAATTTAAACAGCTCTCACTGCGTCCTGGGCTGGAGTCAGATCTTTGCTCAGCAGAATTTTCTCTGGAGTCAAGACCACCCCTTTGTATTCCATCTTTTTAAATTCAATTTCCCTTCTTTCTCTTTATTTTTCCCTTTACGCTCTGTCAAATTTAAGTTTTTTCATTGTCAATTCTCTTTCCTGTTCAAACTTAAGTTTTTCCAATTCTTTTTCCTGCTCAAATTTTTTCATTTCCAATTGCAACTGAATCCTAGTTAATTCAACCGCACCAACATCTGGTTCACCTTTTTCTTCCTCCAATTTCAAATAGTGTGCTATTATCTCAATTATATCTGCTTTCTTAGCTCCTGGTTTTAACTCTTAACACCAATTTTACTGCCAATTTCTTTGGTCCAACCTTGGTTAAGTTTCTCAAATCAATCAGGGATAAGTCCTCCTTCCCCAGAAAGGTTGTACCAACTGACAAACACATTCCAGTAGTGTAAAGTTTACTCTAATGTGCAAGAAATCTGATTTTTTACTTTTCTTTTCAATTATTATTACCCACTTACAATTGCACGTCGTCAGCTTTTGGGTTATCCCTCACAGAGCCCCCAATTAAATGTTATGACTGAGGTAGGAGGAGTGCACTGTCTTTTCCAGTCCCACTTCTCCACAGGTCACAACATATATTTTGAAAATGTTTACCGATTTGGTCCTTCATATACTCTTCTCTTTATCCCAGAATAAAATACACCAACCAAATATTATTTAATAAACAACAAAATTAACAGCTTATTATCAATCAAGACTTATCCAGTAATGAAGCAAAGCATTAACACACAGATTGAAATATGAAAGTTCCCTTTTTAAATTCCCCACACACATACACACATACTGAAAAAGTATAGAAATACTCTCTGCAGAGGTCTGTTACAAAAAAAGACAAAAAATAAATAATACTTTGGCCAAATACTTGCTAATTCTTGAAGAAAAAAGAGAAGATATGGAAGGAAGTCAGTTGTCCCTTTTGGTCTGGCATTGGGTATACAGAGATGGGTCACTGGGATCCTTTCTAATGCAGTTCTTTTCAGGTGGCATTGAGAATTAATCTGGCAGGTTTTTCCAGGTTCTCAGGAGAGATGCAACACCAGGGATTTTAGATCTCCCATGCAGGATCTTTGCAGGGTTCCTTTAAAAGGTAGAGAAAGAGGTGAGCTGGGTAATTTTTCCTTGGCAAGTTGATCTCCAACTTTCTTCAAAACAGTTCACACTCCAACTGACTTGAAAACAATATCCAAACCCCAAACAGAAAGTCAACCTCCTGACCTCCATAAAACTTGATATGTGGCTTCTCTGTAAACATCTTCCCCAGGTCACCAAGGTTTATGTTGTTTATTGAGTTTAAAGCATATGATTTCCAGCAAAGGTTGTTTTCAAACAACATCTCAGTGTCCTTTCAGTGAACTGTCAATAACAAAACAAAGTCCAGCATTTATGAAAACTTCAGCCTTCCAATGAATCCATCGCCACAATTTAAATATAAGTCCTCAAAAAATACTTAACAAAAAATAAATGCACTTTCGTAACAATCTGTAAGTTATAATCTTGACTACTTAAGTCCACCAAGGAGCACCATGAAAGCTCTTTGCCTCATTTGATCATACATGATTCTTAGCATTAACCCTTTCATTTTTTCAAGAGTTCAACTGAGCTACTAGATTTTAATTTTCAGGAATCCTTAAAACAGTTTTTTGTTTTTTTTTCAAATTCTTGTTCACTGAAGGGAACATTACAGATTTATTTATTTGTCAGTTACTGAGAAGAGAGGAACTTATAAAGATGTATGATTAGAGTTGTTGTTAATTGTATGCAGGTGGTAGACAGTAACTCGGCATCCACTTGAGCCCCTACAAATAGACCTGGACTAAAACTCGTTGTTGGGTTAGGAGGTGTATTGCTGTAATGTATAATTCTGTAAAAAAAAACATTTAAAGACTCGCTCCAGTTCTATCCTTCACTGCTTGATTTCTAGAATAGAACATGGTAGCAGAGAATCGTTGCCTAAAGGTGAATGCTGGAAGATAAGAAAACAAAAGACAGAAAATTACAATCCTAGTAGCCATTGCGAAAAATGTCAGAAAGCAAGTGTGAATTGTTAGGGTATGATTACCCTCCGATGTTATCAGAGTCTGAACCATATGGCCAGTGGACAAACCAAGTGGATATGTGAGCATGGGTTACATCCCTATCAAAGAGGAAACAAGTTATGGCCTTGGCGTTGTCACTTCCGACCAGAAGGAAAATCTAAAGTAAAGTATTTTATGAACTGGATGTCTGTCAGTTGAGTAGTGATGAAGGTTTGGATCTTCTATTACAGATCTTGGGTAAAATTTCCAAGAAAGATGTTCTGTTAAATGCATATGAGGCCTGGTCAGACCTTGATAGTTTTCAGAAAACAGATGGTCATTCAAAGGATGAATATATCAAGGACTCTAACAGACTGCACAAAGGATTGACAAAATTCAAGTTAGGGATCCCTGGATCAGTAGTAGCATTTAAATTGTTGGATTGTGCTAAGATGTCTCGTATGGACAGGCTCTTGGTTCTAATTCATGGAGAGAGAGACCGTTAGGATGAGATGCTGCTGCCTTGAAAACATTTCTACAGAAACAATCATTTCCTTTAGCCTTCGTGGAAAAAATGGGACATTCCGAGGTTACACAAAGAATAGAAGGTTCAATGATTGCCAGATTTCAAAATGGTCCCAATATTGGATGCAGGCATCAATACAATGGAAGGGTTAAGGACAGGCAGAATGAGGATGAAAGCACCTTTATCAAATCTGACTATTAAAGCAGAAAGCAGAATTGAAACAGCAATAATAGGTGAATAAGAACATCAAGAACATAAGAACTGGGAGCAGGAGTAGGCAATTCAGCCCCTCGAGCGTGCTCCGCCATTCAATACGATCATGGCTGATCTCATCTCAGCCTCAATTCCACTTTTCTGTCCGTTCTCCATAACCCTTCAACCCATTTCTAATTAAAAATCTGTCTATCTCCTCCTTAAATTTACTCAATGTCCCGGCACCCACCGCATTCTGGGGCAGTGAATTCCACAGACTCACAACCCTTTGATAGAAGTAATTTCTCCTTATCTCTGTTTTAAATCTGCTACCCCTTATCCTAAAACTATGACGTCTCGTTCAAGATTTCCCCACAGGAGGAAACATCCTCTCTACGTCCACTTTGTCATTCCCAATAATCATCTTATATACCTCAATTAGATCTCCTCTCATTCTTCTAAACTCTATAGAGTAAAGGCCTAAACTGCTCAATCTCTCTTCATAAGATAAACCCCTCATCTCTGGAATCAATCGAGTGAACCTCCTCTGAACTGCCTCCAATGCAACTACATCCCTCCTCAAGTAAGGGGACCAAAACTGTACGCAGTACTCCAGGTGCGGTCTCACTAATGCCTTGTACAGTTACAGCAACACTTCCCTACTTTTATACTCTATTCCTTTAGCAATAAATGCCAAAATTCCATTTGCCTTCCTTATTACCTGCTGTACCTGCATAATAGTTTTCTGCAATTCATGCACGAGGGCATCCAGATCCCTCTGCACCGAAGCACTCTGAAGTTTCTCTCCATTTAGATAATAATTTGCCTTTCTATTCTTCTGACCAAAATGGATAACCTCACACTTATCCATGTTAAACTTCATCTGCCGAATTTTGGCCCATTCACCTAACATATCCAAGTCCATTCGTAAATTTATTTTTTCTTTATTGCAACTTACTATCCCACCTATCTTAGTGTCATCTGCAAATTTGGCTATAGTACCTTCTATCCCTGCATCCAAGTCATTAATATAGATTGTAAATAATTGGGGCCCGAGGACCGAACCCTGTGGCACCCCACTAGTTACATCTTGCCAACAAGAAAAGGACCCATTTATCCCGACTCTCTGTTTTCTGTTGGTTAGCCAATCCTCTATCCAAGCTAATAAATTGCCCCTAACCCCATGTGATCTTACCTTGTGTATTAACATTTTGGGCACAACCTTATCAAATGCCTTCTGGAAGTCCAGATATACTACATCTACAGGATCCCCATTATTCACTTTGCTTGTTACATCTTTGAAGAACTCTAGCAAATTAGTCAAACACGATTTACCCTTCATAAAACCATGCTGACTCTGATGGATTGCGTTTTGACTTTCTAAATGTCTTGTTACTACTTCCTTAATAATGGATTCTAACAATTTCCCAACGACTGATGTTAAACTAACTGGTCTATAGTTTTCTACTTTCTGCCTCCCTCCCTTTTTGAATAAGGGTGTTATATTAGCTTTTTTCCAATCCACTGGAACCTTTCCCGCATCCAAGGAATTTTGGAATATTATAACCAATGGATCCACTATCTCCACTGTCACTTCCTTTATGACCTGAGGATGTAGGCCATCAGGTCCTTCGGACTTGTCTGCCTTCAATTCCAATAATTTTCTCAGTACTTTTATCCTTCCTGATGATGATTGTTCTAAGTTCCTCCCTTTCTATAACCTCTGCATTACCTGTTATTATTGGAATGGTACTAGTGTCCTCCACTGTGAAAACAGGCAAAATACTGATTTAATGTCTCCGCCATTTCTGTGTTCCCCACTATTAACTCTCCAGTCTCATCCTCCAAGGGACCAACATTCACTTTAGCTACTCTCTTCCCTTTTATATACTTATAGAAGTTTTGGTATCTGTTTTTATATTTTGCGCTAGTTTTTTTTTCATAATTTACCTTTGCTCTTTTTATTACTTTTTAAGTAATCCTTTGTTGATCTTTAAAATTTTCCCAATCTTCCAGCCTGCCATTGGCCTTTGCAATATGGTATGCCTTAGTTTTTGTCTTTATGTTATCCTTAACTTCCTTGCTTAGCCATGGATGTTTTTTCCCCCTCCTAGAATCTTTCTTCCTCTCTGAAATATATTTTAATTGGGAGGAATTGAATATCTCCTTAAACATCTGCACTGCTCATCAACTGTCTTACCTTTTAGTCTTCCTGCCCAGTCCATTTGGGCAAAATCTGTCCTCATGTCTACATAATTACCTTTGTTTAACTCCAGAACGCTAGTGTGGGATTCCAGTTTCTCGCCCTCAAACTGAATTTGAAATTCTAGCATGCTATGATCACTCTTCCCTACAAGATCCTTAATTATGAGATCATTAATGAATCCCACCTCATTACACAATACCAAATCTAGAATAGCCTGATCCCTGGTTGGTTCCAAACATATTGCTCCAAAAACAATCTCTAATACATTCAATGAACACTTCCTCGAGGCTACCCTTGCCAATTTGATTAATCCAGTCTATATGCATATTAAAATCACCCATGATTATTGCCGTACCTTTCTTACAAGCCCTCAGTATTTCCTGGTTTATACTGTGCCCCACTGTGGAACTACTGTTTGGGGATCTATAGATTACTCCCACCAGGGACTTCTTTCCCTTGCTATTTCTTATTTCTACCCAGACTGATTCTACGTCTTGATCTCTGTACCTATATCGTTTCTCACTACAGCACTGATCTGTTCCTTTACTAACAAAGCTACACCATCTCCTTTTCCTTCCTGCCTATCCTTCTGAAATACTGAGTACCCTTGGATATTCAATTCCCAAACCTGGTTTCCCTGCAACCACGTCTCAGTAATCGCCACTAAATCATACCCATTCGTCTCTATTTGCGCTGTTAACTCATTTATTTTATTCCGAATGCTTTGTGCATTCAGATACAAAGCCTTTAAGTTTGTTCTATTATCAAATTTCACTACCCTTGTCCGATTCCTTGGTGCAATATGACGTTCACATGTTCTGTCCCTTCCTTTTATTTTCTGGTAGCAATTAGCCTGATCACTAACCTGCACTCCTACCTTCTCCTTTAACTTTCTCTTCCTAATTTTCCATGCAACTGAACCTGACCCCCCACTATTTGGTTTAAAGCCCTATCTACAGCCCAGCAATGCCCAAGGAACAGTAATAGATCTTTCAGGTGTGACTCAATGTATCATTATGTAATGAACTGCCCAAAATGGAGAGACAGAGTCCTCAAAATGACCCATGGGGCTGAATTTTATTATATCGCCGCAAATCACGGTGGCGCACTTTGAAGTCAGTGGCCTACAGGCATGGATGCGCTGCTGCTGAGCCCCAGCGATATTTTGCATGGGGACTCATTTGAATGGAGGGGGCAGAGCGGCCGCCCCCTCTACGTCATTGGGGGTGGCTGCTCCTTCCCCGGCAATGGAATCCGGCAGCACCTCGCAGGTGCCAGTGCCATTTTTAAAGGGCTTCAAGCCCTTGGAAAAAAAATGAATTCTTAAAGTGATATTATTGTTCATTTTCTTCAAAAAAAAAAGCTGGAGGCCCTTTCCCAATCACCCCAATGTTTTTTTGATTGGCCTATATGTCGAAAATTTATTTTATTCCCAACCCGAACTTCCCCCCCAACCACATCACATTTGCCCTTCAAACTCTTCCACCATTCCCACAGCCAATTTTTCACGCTCCCCCACCCATCCTGATAATGTTACTCCTCCTCCTTCCCCACCAGTCTCACCTTGAATCCTCAAACAGGGTTCAGAAGGCACAGGACTTCCGGCCACCACCCACAATATTGACGTGGGATGGCCACCTGGTGCAGCTAAGTTCATTAAATGTTTTTGAATAAGTTTGAATAGACAGATCTGAGGCCTCGCCACCACTAGTAAAATGCGATGGGGCCTTCTTGGCATCAGGGGTCGTGGCGGGCCGCTCCTGCAAGTATTTTACGGGCCTGCCCACCATGACCCCTGACGTTGAAGGGCTGGTAAAATTCAGCCCATGATGTGGAGAAATCTGAGGGAGAGGATGAACATAATGATGAATCAGAAAAACTTATACCGATTTAAAGGAATTTTAATCCCATGATAGTTGCAGACTCATTTAACCATGCAGCACTAGATGGTGCTTGCACTTTGACAGTATGTGGAGCAGATTAGTTAAAATGTTACCCGAAATCACTAAGTAGTGAGGATAGATACAAAGTTAAGGAATATAGAAGTACAACTTGATTTAGGTTTGGTGATTACAAAACATTGAGATCACTAAAGAGAGTTGTAATTCCATGCAAAATAGCTTGAGTAAACTATTTTATTAGTACCGATGTAGTCTCTCAAAGATACTTCTGCTGTTGTAAACTTTCTATGAAAAATGCATAAATTAAATTTGATGTGGAGTATGATAAAGCAATTTTTTTGGGAAGTCAATTGATCTGCAGTGTACCTTGTCAAAATATTTCTCATCAGAGAGTTGGACAAGCATTAATGGCATAAGGTGATAAAAATCAGAGAGAATAAAAACAAATTGTCTTAAAGCTACATGGACAATTTTCTAACGCTACCTGTAAAAGTTTAAAAAGCCTGCTAAAGGATGCAGGTGTGGTTAATGAAGAGCATATAAGCTTGACAGAAGAGCTTATTGAGAAGTGTGTAAATCTGTAAAATGTATCAATGGATGCTGCCAAGTCCTATTTTTAGTCTTCCATTGATATGTGACTTTAACAAGGTAGTTGTCATAGATTTAAAGATGTTGGACAAAGACCGAAATATTTTCATTCTACATTTTGTGGACATGGAGACCAGATTGAGTCTTTCTACAATAATACTCAGTAAGCACAAGGGGCTATTATAGACAGAATCATGGAGAAATGGATAAGAACCAGATTTGGGGAACCGGCAAAGTTTATGACTGATAATCAAGGGGAATTTTCCATTGGCAACTTCAGAGACATGTGTGAAAACATGAACATCATGGTCATGAATACTGCAGCTGAAAGTCCTTTCAGGAGTGGACTTTGTGCAAGGAATCACACTGTGATTGATGAAATGTTGAATAAAATTTTAGCTGATCAACCAGAGTGCAAGTTGACAACTGTGTTGGCATGAGCAGCTCATACAAAAAATTCACTCCAGATGGTTGGAAGGTATAGTCCCTATCAATTAGTCTGTGGGCAAAATCCCAAATTGCCTTCTATGCTGTGTGAAAGTCTTCCTGCTCTAGAAAGTACTACAATTACAAATGAATATCTGAATTAGGAGCAGAAGTAGGCCATTCGGCCCCTCAAGCCTGCTCCGCCATTCAATAAGATCATGGCTGATTTGTTTGTGTTTAGAATTCCAACCTTGATAACCTTTGATTCCCTTGCCTAATAAGAATCTATCTACTTCCACCTTAAAAATATTCAATGACCCTGCCTCCAACACCTTCTGAGGCAGAGAGTTCCAAAGTCGCGCAACCCTCTGAGAGAAAAAAATTTCTCCTCTATCCTAAAAGGGTGACCCCTAATTTTAAAACAGTGACCCCCTAGTTCAGGTCTCACCCACAAGAGGAAACATCCTTTCCACATCCACCTTGTCAAGACTGTTCAGGATTATATACTTTAATCGTCTCCCCTCAATCTTCTAAACTCCAGTGAAAACAAGCCCCAGTCTGTCCAACCTTTCCTCATAAGACAACCCGCTCATTCCAGGTATCAATCTAGTAAACCTCCTCTGAACTACCTCCAAAACATTCACATCCTTCCTTAAATAAGGAGACCAAAACTGCACATAGTATTCGAGATGTGGTCTCAACAATGCCCTGTATAACTGAAGCATAACATCCTTACTTTTATTTTCAATCCCTCGCATAATAAAGAATAGCATTCCATCAGCCTTCTTTATTACTTGCTGTACCTGCATACTAATCTTTTATGACTCATGCACTAGAACACCAAGATCCGTCTGCACCTTGGAATTCTGCAGTCATTCTCCATTTAAGTAATACTCTGCTTTTTTATTCTTCTTGTCAAAGTGAACAACTTCACATTTTGCCACATTATACTACATCTGCCAGATTTTTGCCTACTCACTCAACTTGTCTATATCTGTCTGCAACCTCTTTATGTTCTCTTCACAGCATACTTTTCTGCCTATCTTTGTGTCATCTGCAAATTTAGCTACCATGCCATTGCTCCCCTCATCTAAGTCATTGATATAAATTGTAAAAAGTTGAGGCCCCAGCAGGACTCCACTCATCAATTCCTGCCAATCAGAAAAGGACCCATTTATGTATACTCACTGTTTTCTGCCAGCCAGCCAATCTTCTATCTATACTAATATGTTACCTCCTACACCATGAGCTCCTACGTTGCGCAATAACCTTTTATGTGGCATCTTGTCAAATGTCTTCTGGAAATCCAAGTACAGTATGTCAACGGGCTCCCCTTTATCCAATAAATTGGTTAAACATGGTTTCTCCTACACAAAACCATGCTGTTTTTTCCTGATTATCTTGAGTTTTTCTAAGTCCCCAGCTGTAACCTCTTTAATGACCAATTCTAACACCTTCCCCATGACAGACGTCAAGCTAACTGGCCTTTAGTTACCTGCTTTCTGCCTCCGCCACCACCCCCCCCCCCCCCCCACTCTTGAATAGAGGGATTATATATGCTGCTTTCCAGTCTGATGGAACCTTTCCAGAATCTAGCAAATAAAAAAAAATTAATACCAACGCATCTACTACCTCATTAGCCACCTCTTTTATGACCCTAGGATGAAGGCCATCAGGACCTGGGGACTTGTCAGCCTGCAGCACCATCTGTTTGGTTATTATCACTTCCCTGGTGATTGTAATTTCACCAAGTTCTTCTCTTCCTTCCACCTCCTAATTTATAGCTATCACTGGAAAGTTTTTTGTATCTTCTATAGTGAAGACAGAAGCAAAATATTTGATCATTACATCTGTCAGAGTTATCACATTCAAAGGCCAGTTGTACAGAGTGGGTACTCGAGTGGCATGTATTCCAGAGGGGTCTAATGAATGGAGGGATGACACAATTGTGGGACATGCTGGAAATACTACTGTCAAGTTTAAATCTTGGTTGAATGTTCAGGATGAAGGCCAAGAAATGAGGTTCATGGCCTGGCAGAATGGGGTAAATGAATGGAGAGCAAGAAAGCACAGTGCAAGTATTGATAATGTCTCCGAAAGTGATTCTTGCGTCATAAAACAGTCCCGTACTGGAGAGAAACCCTCTGATAGTGCAAAAGGACAATCTCACAGTAGCCATCTCAGCAGACATAAAAGTGCAAGTAGAGGCTGTAGCTTGAATAAATTAGGCAATGAAATAAAGGCCACAGAACAGTCCTGGAACAGAACAAGAAGACATCCTCATGATAATGAAGTTTTCGTGGCTGCCAATAAACTTGATAAACTAAAATGAGAGGCAAAACAAAATGAATTTGGTAGTTGGAGAGAGTTGGGAGTTTATTCTGAGGTGATGGATAAGAGGCAATCGGCTTTGTCACATAGGTGAATTTGAACTGAAAAGTCCTTCATAAGGATAAAGCAAGATTAGTTGCATGGCTAGTTGATATGGGTTTTGAAGAGTGACCAGGTGATACAGTTGTTTGAGTGAACTCTCCCACAGCTAGAAAAGTAATTTTTAAAATCTTTTTAGCTCTTTGGCCACATATTCACAGGAATATAGGTTAATCGACATAAAAGCTGCATTACAGAGAGAAGTGTTTCTGAAACTATCCAAAGAGGCAGCAGATGCAGAAGGAAAGCCATGGAAACTAAACAAATGTGTCTATGGCCTAAATGATGCTTCCAGGATGTGGTAATTTTCAAAGAGATCTGTTTTGCTGAAAATTGCTAGTGCTCAATGAAATGCAGACCCCACAATGTTTTATTGGTATCATAAAGTAAAACTTTCAGGCATCTTCCTGAAGCATGTTGGTGATTTCTTCTCAGCTGATACTGGGAATCAAGCTTGTGGGGCTATTAAATATATAGCTTCAGATATTAAGCAAAGTAGGTCTGGAATAACTTTAAGTCAACAATCCTTTTTAGAGGGTGTTACTCCCATCTCAGTTAATCATGATAAGCCATCACAGAAAGATGATGTTATCTCTAAGGAACAGACAGAGCAATTGTGAAGCATGATTGATCAGTTGAACTGGTTGGGCATTCAGACTAGACCAGATGCTAGTTTTGATGTGTTGGAGTTAAGTATTATGATGCAACACCCTAAAGTAAAGAATGCTGTGAGGGCAAATAAAATATTTTTAAAAAGTAAATCTGGAGAAATGTGTACTTAAGTTTCCATCCTTAGGTAACCCAAAGGACATAAAGCTAGTCATTTTTAGTGATGCTTCACATGCTAATCTTCTTGATGGGTATTCTAGTGCAGGTGGTTTCAAAATATTGCTTTACATGAAAATAGGAAATGTTGTCCTTTAGTTTGGGAAGCTAAGAAAATTAAAAATGGTTGTTAAAAGTATTGTGTATTCAGAGTAAATCTAACATGAGGTCTTAACTGGGAGCAGCCATGTTGGAAACATTTATTTGCACCTCCCAACAGAGATGGCAGCAGAGAGGCAGTGCACAAAAGATATTACAATACAGTAAACCAGTTTAATACAGTATTCTACACTCCATGCCCACTTAAAAATTACATTAAAATGTAAAATGGCACTTGTATATAATTTCCCAGAATACAATAACAATATTCTGAAATTTAACAGGTTGGGTTGCACACCTGTTCTTACTGTAATCACAACAAAAACATATACAACCAATATTTCTAGAGTAATTTACTTGTTAAAAAATTGTTTTCTTTAATTCTGACGTTCACTTGGAACTGTAGGCACTTGTAGTATAGGATATTTCTCAAGCTCTCCCTTTGTCAGATTTCCTCATTCAAGCAAATGATCTGCATGACACTGATGGAGTCTCTCTCCAATCCATAACGACATATGTGAATGCACCTAGTCTTTTTACAACTCCAAACATATACTTCTCCTTATCATGTCAGTGGTTTTTCACTATTACCTTCTGACCTGCACTGAACTCTCTAAGTTTCGTACCTCGAGTATCATGACTCATTTTCACTGTGTCTTTCTTTTCTCTTACTTTGCTATTGACAACAGGCTTAAGCAAACTAAATCTCGTCCTAGGTGGGTGTTTAAACACTAACTCATAAGGTAAGCAACCTGTTGTAGATTGTGGAGTTATTCTGTAAGAAAACAGAAAATTGTCTAGCCTGTGTCGAAGAGAAACATGGAAATTACTGCCTAGCTTATCACCTAGCAAATACTTCTGCAAAGACCTCTTCACAATGTGTACCCTTCTTTCTGCAGCACCATTCAATACTGGGTGATATGGTGGTTTTAGAGTGTGTTTGACTGCATTGTTACTCAGAAATATTTCAAATGCTTCTGATGTAAACTGTGGACTATTATCTGACACCAACACTTCTGTCAATCCATAAATTGCAAACTAATTGCCGGCAGGCTCTTAAAATCCAGCCCATTGACTTTGAAAGAGCAAACCCTCCAAGTGTAAATATTGGCATCCTGAGGCTTGAGGAGATGGACACGCTTAACCTTGAACCTCATTAGAAGGTTCCATAGAATACACTGAGGCAGTCATGTGACCATCTGTCCATCTCTGTGAAAGCTGGGAGTTTCTCTTAGACAAAGACAGTCAAGCCAGTGACTGATTCAGTGCATATGCCAGGAGCTCTCTCTCCAGAAAACCTCCTGAAAAGCCTAGCTGCTGGTTGCTGGATCCAAGACAAAGACACCAGGGGAAGAAAGCCACCCACAATTCTGCCTATTGAAACAGGCTTAGCAATAACCTGCTCAGTGAAGTTCAGTTTGGGTTCTGCCAGGTCCACTCATCTCCTGACCTCATTACAGCCTTGGTTCAAACATGGACAAAAGAGCTGAACTCAAGAGGTGAGGTGAGAGTGACCGCTCTTGACATCAAGGTAGCATTTGACTGAGCATGGCATCAAGGAGCCCTAGCAAAACTGAGGTCAATGGGAATCAGAGGGAAAACTCTCCGCTGGTTGGAGTCATACATAGCGCAAAGGAAGATGGTTGTGGTTGTTGGAGGTCAATCATCTGAGCTCCAGGACATCACTGCAGGGGTTCTTCAGGGTAGAATCCTAGGCCCAACCATCTTCAGCTGCTTCATCAATGACCTTCCTTCAATCATAAGGTCGGAAGTGGGGATGTTTGCTGATGATTGCACAATGTTCAGCACCATTCGTGACTCCTCAGATACTGAAACAGTCCGTGTAGAAATGCAACAAGACTTGGACAATATCCAGGCTTGGGCTGATAAGTGGCAAGTAACATTCGTGCCACACAAATGCCAGGCAATGACCATCTCCAACAAGAGAGAATCTAGCCATCTCCCCTTGACATTCAATGGCATTACCATCGCTGAATCCCCCACTATCAATATCCTAGGGGCTACCATTGACCAGAAACTGAACTGGAGTAGCCATATAAATACCGTGGCTACAAGAGCTGGTCAGAGGCTAGGAATCCTGTGGCGAGTAACTCACCTTCCGACTCCCCAAAGCCTGTCCACCATCTACAAGGCACAAGTCAGGAGTGTGATGGAATACTCTCCACTTGCCTGGATGGGTGCAGCTCCAACAACACTCAAGAAGCTCGACACCATCCAGGACAAAGCAGCCCGCTTGATTGGCACCCCATCTACAAGCATTCACTTCCTCCACCACCGACGCACAGTAGCAGCAGTGTGTATCATCTACAAGATGCACTGCAGCAATGCACCAAGGCTCCTTCGACGGCACCTTCCAAACCTGCGACCTGTACCAACTAGAAGGATAAGGGCAGCAGATGCATGGGAACACCACCACATGAAAGTTCCCCTCCAAGTCACACACCATCCTGACTTGGAACTATATCGCCGTTCCTTCACTGTCGCTGGGTCAAAATCCTAGAACTCCCTTCCTTACAGCACTGTGGGTATACCTACCCCAAATGGACTGCAGCGGTTCAAGAAGGCAGCTCACCACCACCTTCTCAAGGGCAATTAGGGATGGGCAATAAGTGCTGACCTGACCAGTGACGCCCACATCCCATGACTGAATAAAAAAAAATTACTACCCCTTTACTGTGTACATGCCAGTAGAAGATTTTTTGGGTTCCCTTTTATGTTGACTGGCATTCTATTCTCATAATCTCCCTTTGCCAGTCTTTTTTCCTCATTACTTCTCCTCTCAGCTAATTGTATTTGACCTGGTTTTCGCTTGAAGAATTCACCTGACATGCATCATACACCCTCTTTTTTTGCTTCATCATGTTCTCTATCTCCCTCATCATCCAAGGAACCCTGTCTTTGGTCCCATTTCCTTTCACCTTTGTTGGAATGTACCTTGCCTGTATCTGAAACATCTTCTCCTTGAAGATCACCCATTGATCCATTAGCATTTTTCCTGTCTGTTATTGGTTCCTTTGGCTAGAGTCCCTCTCATCCCATTGAAATTAGCCATCTTCCAATTTAGAAGTTCTACTTTAGATTGTTCCTTGCTTTTCTCCATTACTAATCTAAACCTTATGATACGATGATCACTCTTACCCAAGTGTTCCCTCACAGACACCCGGTCCATTTGGCCCACCTCATTCACTAGATCCAGCAATACCTCCTTCCTAGTTGGACCGAGAACATACTGGTCACATTTAAGAAATTCCTCTCCAAACTTACCCTTTACTCTAACATTATCCGAATCAATATTTGGGTAATTAATGTCCTCCAGTATTGCCACTCAATAGTTCTTGCCCATCTCTATGATTTCCCTGCAGATTTGCTCCTCTATCTCTCTTTCATTATTTGGAGGCCAAGAATACCCCCTTTTTGCTTCTTAACTGTAACCAAATGGATTCTGTCCTTGCCCCCTCAAGGGCATCCTCTTTTGCCAACATTACAATGTCTTCCCTAATCAGTACTGCCATCCCACCTCCCTTTTATCCTTCCCCATCTTTTCTGAACATTTTGTATCCTGGAATATTAAGCATCCAGTCCTCATCATTATTAAGCCACATTTCTGTTATTGCCACTACGTCATATTCCCACATAACTATTTGCGTTGGTAGCTCACCAACTTTATTCAGCACACTTTCATGCATTTGCATACATGCATTCTAAATCTGTCCTTGTATTCCTCATAGTCCTTCTTAGTCTGCTCCTATCATATGGTACTACTTCCTTCTTTAGTACTATCCAACACTCTCACACCTTTATGCACCTTGCTCCTCTTTTCTATTATATACTGGTGCCGATCCCCTTGCCAATTTCACTTAAACCTTCCCTAACCACATTAGCGAACCTCCCTGCAAGGGCAATGGTCCCAGTCCTGTTGAGGTGCAACCCATCCCTTTTGAATAAGTGACTCCTACCCCAGAACTGATCCCAGTGACCCAAGAATCTGAACCCCTCCCTCCTGCACCATGCTTCAAGTCACACATTGATCCTCTCTATCTTCCTATTTCTACTCCAGCTCGCACATGGCACTGGGAGTATTCCAGAGAGGTCCTACTTTTTAAGTTTCTCTCTAGCTCCTGAAACTGTTGAACCTCAATATCTGCTCCCTTGATGTTATTGCGTACCACAACTTCTGGCTTACTATCTTCCCCCTGCAGAATATTCTGCGCTCTCTCCATGATGTCTTTTACCCTGGCACCAGAGTGCAACACACCATGCAGGACTCACCATGACGGTTACTCCGAATTATGGAATCTCCTATAATGACTGCATTTCTCTCTTTCCTGTTCCCTCCTGTGCAATCCCTTGGCCATTGGTGCCATGGTCCAGACTGCATTCCTTCAAGTGTTGTCACTCCCAGCAGTTTCCAATGCTGAGTACCGGTTTGAACGTGTCACACACCCCAAAAGACTCCTGCACTTCGTGCCTCTTCCTACTCTTCTGGATGGCTATCCATCCACTATCCTGAACTCTCACTGCTTGTGGGGTGATTACATCCTGGAATGTATGATTCATGAAACTCTCAGCCTCCCTGATGCTCTGTAGTGACTCCAGCTGCCCCTCAAGCTCAGAACTCCTGAGCTCAAGCTCAAGAAGCTGGAGACACTTGCTACAAATATGGTCTGCAAGACACATGAAGAGTCCTGAAATTTCCACATGGCACAGGAACTGCAAACAACAGGATTCAGCTGCCCATCCATGGTCTTTAAAAAATCTCTATTCCTTGTGTATAATCTAGTTAGTACTTTGTGTAATCTATTTATTTTAAATAAATAGACCTGCTCTGGGCTAATACTCTTCTTTATTAACTTATGCTAAGCTCCTAGTTTAAACATATGCCCTAGTTTAGAGAAAGAAAAAGAGAAATACTCACCAACCAAACACTTATTTGTGTCCCTGTGACATCACACTTTGATGTTTTTCCCTTTCTTTGGAATGTGCTCTCTCTGTATCCCGCTGACTCCCACGATCACATTTAACTGTGGGTATCTTGCACTGTTCTGTCTCAGATTCACTTTCTCTCTCTGTCTCCCTCTGACTCCCCGCCACCACCCTTAACTGTGGGCCTCTGACATTGTTTTTCTTCAGGTTCTCTGTCTGACTCCCATTGACTCCTTGCTGATGCTTTTAACTGTGGGTCCCTGTGGGCTTGGCAGGGAATGGGGTCTCCTCCTTGGGCAACCTTTGGCCGACAGAGGGCCCCTGGCGGCATAGGCCTCCCCTCCATGAACACCACTCCACCTGTCCTCAATGACCACCCTACCCCCACTCGCCAAGGCCTGCCAGACTGGCCCCGGTGACCCAGCCACACTTAGCTGGAGTCCATGGCTCCAGCGCTGGTCCTGGTCCTGGGCCTGGTGTAGTATCAGCAGTGGCCACCACTTCTAGTGGCGCTGCCAATACTACTGAGCCACTGGCCTCTGATTGGCTGGCAGCACTTGGAGACTGGATCACCATCCTTAAAGGGATGGGGTTGGGCAGTTAAGTGCCTGAACGTAATTGAATTGCGCTGGGGGGTTTCCGAATGGCTACGGTGAGTGTTTCCCTCGTCTTTTCTGCCCACTGTTGGGACCCCTGCTGACTCCACTAAATTCAGCTTATAGTTCCAAGTCAGGATGGCGTGTGACTTAGAAGTGAGCTTGCAAGTGATGGTGCTCCCACGCATCTGCTGCTCTTGTCCTTCTCGGTGGTAGAGATCACGAGTTTTGGTAGGTGTTGTTGAAGGAGGCTTGGCAAGTTGCTGTAGTGCATCTTGTAGATGGTAAACACTGCTGCCACTATGGCCAGTGATGGAGGGAGTGAATGTTTCAGGTGGTGATTGGGGTGTCATTCAATTAGGCTGCTTTGTCCTGGATCGTGTCGAGCTTCTTGAGTGTTGTTGGAGCCACACTCATGCAGGCAAGTGGAGAGTATTCCACTACACTCCTGATTTCTGCCTTATAGATGGTGGATAGGCTTTGAGGAGTGAAAAGGGGAGATACTCATCGCAGAATTCCCAAACTCTGACTTGCCCTTGTAGCCAAAGTATTTATATGGCTGGTCCAGTTAAGTTTCTGGTCAATGGTAAACCTCAGGACGTTGATGTATCAGGATTCAGCATTGGTAATGCTGTTTTATGTCAAGGGGAGATGGTTAGAATCTCTCTTATTGGAGGTGTTCATTGCCTGCCATTTGTATGGTACAAATGTTACTTACCATTTATCATCTCAAGCCTGAATGTTGTCCAGGTCTTGCTGCAAGTGGGTGTGCACTGCTTCAGTGTCTGAGGAGTTATGAATGGTACTGAATACTGCGCAATCATCAGTGATTATCCCCACTTCTGACCTTATGCTGGAGGGTAGGTCATTGATGAAACAGTTGAAAATGTTTGGGCCTAGGACACTGCCCTGAGGAACTCCTGCAGCAATGTTCTGGGGCTGAGATTCTTGGCCTCCAACAACCACAACCATCTTCCTTTGTGCCAGGTATGATTCCAACCAGTGGAGACTTTGCCCCCCGATTTCCAGTGACTTCAATTTTACTAAGGCTCCTTGATTGTCACACTCAGTCAAATGCTGCCTTGATGTCAAGGGCAATCACTGTCAACTCACCTTTTTTACCCATGTTTGGACCAAGACTGTAATGAGGTCTGAAGCCAAGTGGCTCTGCGGAATCCAAGCTGAGCATTGGCAAGCAGGTTATTGCTGAATAAGTGACACTTGATAGAACTGTTAATGACATCTTCCATCACTTTGCTGATGATTGAGACTGATGGGGCAGTAATTGGCCGAATTGGATTTGTCCTGCTTTTTGTGGACAGGACATACCTGGGCAATTTTATACATTTTTGGATAGATGTCAGTGTTGTAGCTGTACTGGAACAGCTTGGCTTGGGGTGCAACTAGTTCTGGAGCACAAGTCTTCTGTACTACAACCAGAATGTTGTCAGGGCCCATAGCTATTGCTGTATCCAATGCCTTCAGCCTTTTCTTGATATCATATCAAGTTGGCTGAAGACTGGCATCTGTGATACTGGGGACCTTCGGTACTTCTGGCTGAAGATGGTTGCAAATGGTTTAGCCTCATCTTTTGCACTGATGTGCTGGGCTCCCCCATCATTGAAGATGGGGATGTTTGTGGAGCCTCCTCCTCCTCTGGTTAGTTATTTAATTGTCTACCGCTATTCATGACTGGCTGTGGTTGGACTGCAGAGCTTTGATCTAATCCATTTGTTGAGGGTTCGCTTAGCTCTGCCTATAGCATGCTGCTTCTGGTGTTTAGCATGCATGTAGTCCTGTGTTGTAGCTTCACCAGTTGGCACTTCATTTTTTGGTCTGCCTGGTGCTGCTCCTGGCATGCTCTCCTGCACTCCTGATTGAACCAGGATTGATCACCTGCCTTTATGGTAATGATGGAGTATGGGACATGCCAGACCATGAGTTTACAGATTGTGGTGGAATACAATTCTGCTGCTGGTGAAGGCCCATAGTGTCTCATCGATGCCCAGTTTTGAGCTGCTAGATCTGCTCTGAATCTATCCCATTTAGCAGGGTGTTGTGCCATACAACATGATGGAGGGTATCCTCAGTGTGCAGACAGGACTTTGTCTCCACAAGGATTGTGCAGTGGTCACTCCTATCAATACTGTCATAGAGAGATGCATCAGCAACAGGTACCTTGGGGAAGGTGAGGTTTTCCTTCTTGTTGGTCCTCCAGCACCTGCCACAGGCCCAATTTGACAGATATGCACTTCAGGACTTGGTCAGTAATGGTGCTACCATGTCACACTTGGTGATGGACACTGAAATCCCCCACCCAGGATACATTCTGTGCCTTTGCTACCCTCAGTGCTTCTTCCAAGTGGTGTTCAACATGAAGGAGTATTGATTCATTGTTGAGGGAGTGTGGTAGATGGAAATCAACAGGAGGTTTCGTTGCCCATGTTTGAGCTGATGCCATGAGACTTCATGGGATCTGCAGTCAATGTTGAGCACTCCCAGGGCCACTCCTTCCTGACTGTATACCACTGTGCTGCCAACTCTGGTATGTCTGTCCTGCCCGTGATGGAGAAGTTTGGGACATTGGCTGTTAAGTATGATTTGGTGAGTACGACTGTGTCAGTGCTTGACTATCCTGTGGACAGTTGTCCCAATTTTAGCACAAGTACCCAGATGTTAGTGAGGAGGGCTTTGCAGCATCATCTGGGCAGGGTGTGGGTGCACTGAAAATATTATATCCATTGAATGTTATGTAGATAATCATTCATTTTGGGATAATGTACAATCTACAAAAAGTGTGAGTGAGAAAGATAAGATTACAGATGGACCCTGCTGGCGTGAAACAAATGGTGGAGGGAAAGGAAATCTCTAAAATTGAATGGGTGGATGCAAGTCATCAACTGTCTGATTGCTTTACTAAAAGAAATGCATGTATGGAGAAATTGTTAGGGGGCCTCGAGGGGTGTCTCACATTGTAATGCTTTGTACACAGTATGAAGGTTTTTGCTTTAATTTGCTTTGAAATTTTGGTTGTGCATAAAAACTCTGATAGGGAATCAGCTAATTGTATATTAATTGTGTTTAATTGGATGCAGGTGGCGGGCATTAACTAGGCATTCTCTTGATCGCCAATAAATAGACACAGACTAAAACTGTGATTGTTAGATTAGGAGGTATACACTTGTAATGTGTAACTTTGTAATAAATATAAAAGTGCAAAAGAAAATTGGCTCCAAACCTATTCTTCACCAACACCCTTTCTGAAATTGAACAGTTGTTCACCTTAGAGAAGGTTGAAAGGAGATTCGATAGAGGTGTTCAAAATCATACGGTGATTGACAAGCGAACCAACTGTGACATGCAGAAAAACATTTTTACGCGCAGGTGGTTAGGATCTGGAATGTACTGCCTGAGAGTGTGGTGGAGGCATATTCAATTGTGACTTTCAAAAGGGAGTTGGATAAGCAACTGAAGAGAAAAGGTTTACAGGGCTACGGGGAAAGGATAGGGGAGTGGGATTAGCTGAGTAGCTTTTGCAGAGAGCTGGCATGGACAGGATAGGCTGAATGGCCTCCTTCTGTGCTGAAACCTTTCTATGATTTTACAATATGATAGCCACAGCTAGGTGGGGACCAGACAAGCAAGTACTTGGTAGAATTCCACCCTTGAAGTATGCTACATTGCATTTACTGCATACATAAGGTGCAGTTGGTAGGAGACGCAGGCTTATCTATCAAAACTGCCTTTTGTGGTAACTACTTGTACAGGCTGTTGCAGGAGGGCCCAAATATAACATCGTTAATGGATGTGCTCTGAGCTTCAGTAATGAGATACAGTCATCTTTCATTCTACTGCACCTTTATACCTTTGTCATCATTTTTGTGATCATTAAATTATTTATTGCAGTCCTTTCTTTGCCTTATTTGAACTTATATGCATTTATTTGGCAACCTTCCATGCTGTTTAATATATACTATAAATACATGTAGCATTTGAGTTAAGAATTCACTAAAATATAAACAAACATTTTCGTTAGCACAATCTTCCACACCATTGTCCTTCCATTACTGTAAGCAGAAATTAAATGTGATTTTATCAACATTCAAATGGCTCTTTTCTGGTTCTTAAGTTGTTCAGTTTATATGATTACAGTTATATAGACTTACATAGATTTCTTTGGGCCTCCTTATCTCGAGAGACAATGGATATGCGCCTGGAGGTGGTCAGTGGTTTGTGAAGCAGCGCCTGGAGTGGCTATAAAGGCCAATTCTAGAGTGACAGGCTCTTCCACAGGTGCTGCAGAGAAATTTGTTTGTCGGGGCTGTTGCACAGTTGGCTCTCCCCTTTCGCCTCTGTCTTTTTTCCTGCCAACTACTAAGTCTCTTCGACTCGCCACAATTTAGCCCTGTCTTTATGGCTGCCCGCCAGCTCTGGCGAATGCTGGCAACTGACTCCCACGACTTGTGATCAATGTCACACGATTTCATGTTGCGTTTGCAGACGTCTTTATAGCGGAGACATGGACGGCCGGTGGGTCTGATACCAGTGGCGAGCTCGCTGTACAATGTGTCTTTGGGGATCCTGCCATCTTCCATGCGGCTCACATGGCCAAGCCATCTCAAGCGCCGCTGACTCAGTAGTGTGTATAAGCTGGGGGTGTTGGCCGCTTCAAGGACTTCTGTGTTGGAGATATAGTCCTGCCACCTGATGCCAAGTATTCTCCGAAGGCAGCGAAGATGGAATGAATTGAGACGTCGCTCTTGGCTGGCATACGTTGTCCAGGCCTCGCTGCCGTAGAGCAAGGTACTGAGGACACAGGCCTGATACACTCGGACTTTTGTGTTCCGTGTCAGTGCGCCATTTTCCCGCACTCTCTTGGCCAGTCTGGACATAGCAGTGGAAGCCTTACCCATGCGCTTGTTGATTTCTGCATCTAGAGACAGGTTACTGGTGATAGTTGAGCCTAGGTAGGTGAACTCTTGAACCACTTCCAGAGCGTGGTCGCCAATATTGATGGATGGAGCATTTCTGACGTCCTGCCCCATGGTGTTCGTTTTCCTGAGGCTGATGGTTAGGCCAAATTCATTGCAGGCAGACGCAAACCTGTCGATGAGACTCTGCAGGCACTCTTCAGTGTGAGATGTTAAAGCAGCATCGTCAGCAAAGAGGAGTTCTCTGATGAGGACTTTCCGTACTTTGGACTTCGCTCTTAGACGGGCAAGGTTGAACAACCTGCCCCCTGATCTTGTGTGGAGGAAAATTCCTTCTTCAGAGGATTTGAACGCATGTGAAAGCAGCAGGGAGAAGAAAATCCCAAAAAGTGTGGGTGCGAGAACACAGCCCTGTTTCACACCACTCAGGATAGGAAAGGGCTCTCTGATGAGGAGCCACCATGTTGAATTGTGCCTTTCATATTGTCATGGAATGAGGTGATGATACTTAGTAGCTTTGGTGGACATCCGATCTTTTCTAGTAGTCTGAAGAGACCACGTCTGCTGACGAGGTCAAAGGCTTTGGTGAGATCAATGAAAGCAATGTAGAGGGTCATCTGTTGTTCACGGCATTTCTCCTGTATCTGACGAAGGGAGGACAGCATGTCAATGGTCGATCTCTCTGCACGAAAGCCACACTGTGCCTCAGGGTAGACGCGCTCGGCCAGCTTCTGGAGCCTGTTCAGAGCGACTCGAGCAAAGACTTTCCCCACTATGCTGAGCAGGGAGATTCCACGGTAGTTGTTGCAGTCACCGCGGTCACCTTTGTTTTTATAGAGGGTGATGATGTTGGCATCGCGCATGTCCTGGGGTACTGCTCCCTCATCCCAGCACAGGCATAGCAGTTCATGTAGTGCTGAGAGTATAGCAGGCTTGGCACTCTTGATTATTTCAGGGGTAATGCTGTCCTTCCCAGGGGCTTTTCCGCTGGCTAGAGAATCAATGGCATCACTGAGTTCCGATTTGGTTGGCTGTATGTCCAGCTCATCCATGACTGGTAGAGGCTGGGCTGCATTGAGGGCAGTCTCAGTGACAGCATTCTCCCTGGAGTACAGTTCTAGGTAGTGCTCAACCCAGCGGTCCATCTGTTTGCGTTGGTCAGTGATTATGTCCCCCGATTTAGATTTGAGGGGGGCGATCTTCTTGATGGTTGGCCCAAGAGCTCTCTTCATGCCATCATACATTCCTCTGATGTTTCCGGTGTCTGAGGCCAGCTGAATATGACTGCATAGGTGTTGCCAGTAGTCGTTTGCGCAACGCCTAGCTGTTCTTTGTGCAGTACTTCTGGCTGCTTTAAGTGCTGCGGATGTTAAATCGCTGGGGGCTTTCTTGTAGTTCAACAGTGCAATGCGCTTAGCGGCTATGACAGGTTCCAGCTCTTCATTATGAGATTGAAACCAGTCTGCATTTCTGTTCGCACTTTTGCCGTAGGTGGTCAAAGCTGACTCATAGATGGTGTCTCTGATGTGGGCCCACTTGGTCTCAGCATCCCCTGTGGGAGTGTTTTGAAGGGCTGTTACAAGTGAATTTAGAAATTTTTGTAAAAGCTGTGGGTGAGAAATTCAGCTCGTGTTGATGCGCGGGTGGCCCTTCTGCTTGGAATGATGCAACTTCTTTGGTCTGAGTCTAACCTTGCTGCACACCAGGGAGTGGTCTCGGTGTCGCAGTCCACACTGTGGAAGCTGCGTGTGATTTGAACACTGTTTAAGGCGGCTCTCCTTCTGACAATGAGGTCTAGCTGGTGCCAACGACGTGATCTTGGGTGCCTCCATGAAACCTGGTGACAGGGTTTAGTGTGAAAGAACGAGTTGGTGATGCAGAGGTTATGATAGGTACACAACTCAAGCAGTCTCTGCCCGTTCTCATTCATCCTTCCAACGCCGTAGCGCCCAAGGCAGGAGGGCCATGAATCATGGTCGGCCCCAACCCTGGCATTAAAGTCCCCCAGCAGGAATAGGTGTTCGGTGTTGGGGATGCTGCTAATGATGTTATGGAGTTGTTCATAGAACTGGTCTTTAGCTTCAGGTGGGGAGCAGAGTGTTGGCGCATAGATGCTGAGTAGGTGTACTGGACCAGAGGTGGTGAGCAGTCGGATAGATAGTATAGCATAAAAATAGACCATTCAGCCCAATGGTCCATGCCGTGTTTACACTCCACATGAGCCTCCTACCATCCCTGTTCATCTAAAACT
Source organism: Heterodontus francisci (assembly GCF_036365525.1). Lineage (NCBI taxonomy): Eukaryota > Metazoa > Chordata > Chondrichthyes > Heterodontiformes > Heterodontidae > Heterodontus > Heterodontus francisci. The sequence goes on from NC_090376.1 coordinate 82,223,993, forward strand.
ATCAGCATAACCTTTCTCCTCTCATGTGCTTATCTAGCTTCCATTTGAAAGGATCAAGAATGATAGGGCACAGAGTTAAGTTAATTGGCAAAAGAAGCAATGGCAACATGAGGAAAAACTTTTTCACGCAGTGAGTGGTTAGGATCTGGTCAGAGTGTGGTGGAGGCAGGTTCAATCAAGGCATTCAAGAGGGAATTAAATACTATCTGAAAAGGAAGAATGTGCAAGGTTATAGGGAGAAGGTGGGGGAATGGCACTGTGAATTGCTCATAAGTGTCAGTGCAGACACAATGGCCGAATGGCTTCCTTCTGTACTGTAACAATTCTGTGATTCTATTTCTATGATTCTATGCTATTTGCCTCAACTACCCCTTGTGGTTCCACATTCTAAAAATTCTCTGGATAAAGAAGTTTTTTTCGCTGAATACCCTATTGGGTTTATTAATGACTATGATATATTTATGGCCCATAAATTTGGTCTCTCCAGCATCTTCTCAATGTTTACCCCATCTGAAACTTTCATAATCTTAAACATCTCTATCAGGTCACCCCTCAGCCTTCTCTTTTCTAGAGAAAAGAGCACCAGCTTTTTCTATCTTTCCTGATAGGTATAAACTGTTAGTTCTGGCACAATCCTTAAAAATCTTTTTGCACCTTCTTCAGTGCATCTGGCCGGAATTTTTTGTTGGGCAGGAGGCCCCGTCCACCAGCCAAAAGGTCAGTACCGAGCCCACCTCCACTGAGCCTGGGGAACCAGGCCGGGATTTTCCGTTCCCAGGCTCTTGAGGCAGGAAGTCCCACCTAATGGAGCTGCTGGCCAATCAGCGGGCTGGCAGCTCTTAGTCCCAGTAGTGGTACCAGGAGCACTACACCCAGCCATCAGACGAAGATGAAGGACGGCCCCGGAAAAATGGTAAGTTTTTAGGGCCTCACCAAGGACAATCGGTTGGGCCCTAATGAGACCAGGGGGGGTTGGGTGACGGGTGTGTTGTGTGTTGGGGGCAGTAGGGGCTGCGAGGGTGGCCCTGGGGCACAGGGCACCCGATCAGGAGGGCGCCCCGCCAGCCTGCAAAAAGGCTGCCTGGTTTCACCAGGCAGAGCTTTTTTAAGCCTCGGCCGCCTGCCAGCCAAGGATAAAATACCCAGGGCGGTGGGCGGAGGCCCTTAAGTGCCACTTAATTGGCCACTTAAGGGCCTTGATTGCCCTGGGTTGGGTGGGCCGTTTCTCACCGCTGCTGCCCTGCATAAATTTGCAACCGGGGCGGGAGGGGACATAAAATTCTGGCCACTGTATGTTTTTTATCATATGGAGACCAGACTGTGCACAATATTTATGTTCTGAAAGGCTTAAACTGATGCTGACTCCAAATTAAAAGACAAAATATACAGATTTCATAATAAAGTTTTAAACAGCAAATGTAGGTAACCATCCCTGTGTGAAGCCCAAAATAGCCTTAATAATGAGGTAGGACTTACCTGATATTACTATTCACTCCTGCTTTTTTTTTTCAACTGGTTGTTGAGCACGTGGACCCCTGATTTGTAAAATTAGTTGCTACCTAATGCAATAATTACCAACTGTAGTATTCTCAAGGAAGACAGTGAACGGTTCTGTTGCGGGTATTATAAAGGACCAGCAGACATCAATTTAGGAGAAGCTAGTGATGAGTGCGCACAATGTTTCTGAGTGACAGAGGTTGGGTACTGTCAGTACACTAACTGATTAGAAGGACCATGTTTCAATCCACAAACTCTGCTATTGGTGGAAAGTGTAGATGAGGGCAGAACCGGGTTTCTTTTGAATTGGGGTCATGATTCATATCAGTGGGATTAGCATTATTGTTATTAATTATTAATAATTAAGTGCATCCAATCAGTGCATGGCATATTTTATCTTTACTCTTAAATACAGGAAACATGTCTAAATATGATGTAAATAGCATACTTTATTCAAAAAAAAGAATGTTAAATTGGAGAGTTATTGGGTGTAATTTTAACTTAACTCATGGTGCCGGAAACAACAGTTTCAATTGGAACGTTGATTTTGCAGCTTTATTGAAGAATAAAAATTGGGCAGGGTGTAAAACCAGTGTTATCCCTGATTCCATCAGTTACCCAACGGGTGGCTTAGATTAAATTTGCCCTCATTGTTTCTCCATAGCAAATTTATATTGAAATTGTCTTGACCTTGTGTGTAATGTAGCAATATACAGAGAAAAAGGGAACTGGATATAGAAAATATAGCTAGCTCTATGTTACTTGGTTAATTTCTTTACCAAAATTTGATCATTTTTATAGCCCGGATATTACTGTTGCTAAGTTAACATAGTGCTAAATTGTAACTTGAGTTTAGCTAAAACAGTGATGCTATAACTAAGCAGCAGAAAACAGGAACTTAAAAAAAAAATCATGACTGTTCCTTTCTATGCCCACTTTACTTCATTACCATCTTCATATAATGCTTTATTTAAGAGGATTTGATGATCAGGGTGTCAGAAATCTTTATGTATTGCTTTCAGACAACAAAGGGCCAGAAGTTGAATCTAGCATTCTGCTGTAAAAGCTACAGGCTGAGATCTCTTTTTCTGTCTTTATTAAATGTTGATATATGAAGTATCTTTAACAATAAAGTTAAATCTGATTCTTTTTGGATAGGATATTTCCTTATCTGACCATATCTGTGCTTTTAATTTATGTATAATTTGAGCTAAAGTTGTAAAAGGCAATATACTCTTCCCTACTGACAATTTGTATTTTCCTTAAGCAATGAAGTTTATTTTTTAATTCCTTCAGATAATGCTTTTTTAAAATGTAATTAGACCCCATGGAACAGTGCACAATATTGTTGAAAAAGTGTTTCAGAAGTTATTCAATAGTCACTGATTAAAACTTTTGATTTGCCTGAATTATTTTTTCCATTCAAGAAATTTTGCTTCAACTGTGGTCAAAAGATTCTAGTTAAGTTAGCTGGTTTGCATGCTAGAGAAGGTGACCACAACAAAATGTCCCATCTGCAACTCGAGATCAGAACAACCTATTCACAGACTGTTGCAGAATAACAGTTTCTAACTCTGGTTAGATATATTCCTGGAGGTTTCATCACATTGCTTTTCACTACCACCTCTCCAGACACGTTCATCACCACAGCGCACTACCTTCCTATGCCAATTGGAAAGCAAACAGAGTGTTCATTACTCAATTGGCTGAGTCCTGACTGTCAGGCAAACAGCCTTGTTTCCCCATCTCCAATATTTTTAAATTACTAAACACAAATATTCAAAGGTGAAAAAATACACAATTTTTATACACCTATGATTTTTCCCAAGTTGCTCAGAGCTGTGTTCTGGAGATTAATCGTTAATTCCTGGATACTCCAGGACAATCCTGGAGGGATGGCAACCCTGTTCAGAACCCACTGACCTTGGATTCCTGAGATCAGCTGACAAGACATGCAGTTACAGGAGAGTGAGCCACTAAATTCTTCTTATGCTGTAATCTTACCACAAATCTGTGAAGTTGGCAGAATGATGGTTCCGTTCATTCCCAGGGTTCCTTTTATGATGTTGGATGGAGCAGAGCCTGGTGCTTGTATAATTAGAGTTTTGTAGCCAAGAATCTCAGATAATTCAATATTAGAAATAATGAATGCATGTATGTAAAAAATGAGACCAGACAAAATTAATCAGAGATAAATTTTTCATATTTTTTTAAACTGATGAGATGCAATGGAAATGTTTCTGAATACATCATTACATTAACAATTATATTTTAATTACTTGTGCTTTAATTCTTCTGGGAAATAAAGATTTAAAATAAATATCTGGATTATGGCTTCAATGTTTTGTCTATCATAAAAGGCATACTTCAGTGAGTTGGCATTCCACACATTCCACACAAATGTGATGGTGCATGAAAATGGTCATGCAGCAGCTACTTTGTCTCGCATAATTATAGTAAAACTGTCAGATGCGTGACTGCACCACATATAATTTGATATTCAATGTTTGGAAGAAAAAGAAACTGCAGAGGTTGTTTCAGTCTCAGTGGAGTTCTTTTCACATGCCTTATCAGTTTTTCCAAGAGACAATAAATTTATTCAACTGTTTCAGCCGAGCACGCTGATCTGATGCCTTTCGTTAGTGGTTTTTCACCAAGGGATTATTACTGAGAATTTTACATGCCATTACAGTCACTGACAAGATGAGCTTACTTTAACTGCCTAACAAACACCATGATCCTCTTACACAATTAAAAGGGCAACATCAGTTGGGAGTTTTCAAGTAGTCTGAGCTCCTGTAATACTGGCCTCCTTCTGTGCTGTAACCATTCTAACTCTAATTAGCTAACTCAAGCTGCAACACAAGGGTCGCGCAACAGTTTTGTGCTATAGTATTTGGGAACTAATGTAGTGCAAACTTTTACAATGGGATCAATTTTAACTCTAACTGTTTGGTAGATCTTGGTGCAGTATCGAGAAGGAACAGAAATAATTGCAACTCTTCTCAATATTTGAGTCATGCCCGAAGCAGGTGGGAGGTTCATTAAAATATCTAGAAGTGGGTGCAGAGGGCTCCATACCAATTTTGCTTCCAGATGAATGCAGAGTGCCACGTCTCCATTATACCAGTGAAACTTAGCAGAGCACAAGGTCTCAGGCAGACCTGAAGATTGGTAGCAACTAAAAGGCCTACCTACTTTCACGGCAAGTGCATTACACCTTTTAAAGACCCTTCGTGTACTTTGTTTTGTTTCCAGCTGGGACTTAGGCTTTCATGATCATTCGTGACATATTTATTTTGCCCTAATCTTCCTTCATTTGCACCAGAAGGGTTTCCAACAGGACTCCTTTGAGGCGACATGAGGAAAAGGGGACCAACAAAAGAACGGCAGGCAGGTCATGCTACCTGAGTGGTGCTCTGGGCCTTCCTGCTTGTATCCGCACTTTGAAATCTGCAGCTGTGGGCAGCAGCTCCTAATTTGGCAGATATTTTTGGCAGAGGCCCCTCTTTCCAATGACAGGTCTACCAACAGATGTCCGAATGGCATCACAGTGTGAATGTAAATGTCTGTTTAATTTTTATGTTGGAAGGTCCTTCAGACACAAACCAATCATAGCTTGTTCAATTTGTGTGGGATTGCATGAAAGAAAGCCTGCAGGGCAAACAGGATCAACTGGCATCTGCTCAGCCGCACCCACAAACATGCCATAACTGTTTCTGCAATCCTGGCCAACCTTCCTCCGACTGACTGTGGTAATCTGCCTTCTCAGAATCTGGGCCAGAAGAGGGGAGGATGCTGAGATGTGCATCCAATGCTGGACATCAGTGGCTACCATTCAGCATAGAGTATCCTTCTTGGCTTTTGAGGCAGAAGGCTGTGAGTCAAAACCCCATTCCAATTATTTGAGCATGTTCTAAGCTGACCTTTCATTGAAATGTCAGACATGTCATCTTTTGGAGGTGGCATTAACCCAAGTTGCTATCTGAACTCTCAGGTGGATGTAACAGACCCCATGACATTATTTGCCCTGGGCAATATTAATCCCTCAACCAACACCACCAATATCAGATTATCTGTTCATCATCTCATTGCTGGCTGTGGGACCTTGCTGTCCACAAATTGGTTGCAGTGTTTCCCTACATTAGAACAGTGAGTAGATTTCAAAACACTTCATCTGTTGTAAATAACTTTGACATGCCAAGGTTGTGAAGGGGATCATGTAAATTCAAGACTTTCCCTCTTTTTTCAAGCTTGCATGTGACCTGCTACGCCCTGAAACTTGGCTGTAACTTCTTACTGGCATCCTCTAGTGGACAGTGCAGTCGAAACCCCTCCTCAGAAGCATCCAATGCAGCTCCACCTTGACCTCAGCAGCCACTGAGAGGGCCAATTGCTGGGCTGCACCATTGCTTGTCTGCTTGCACCTACAAGTCCCTTCCCTTTCACTCTGACTTGTGACTAAATCTCTTGTCCTGTCAGCCATGGCAAAATGTACCAGTCACTTAAGATGCATTTTAATGATCTCTAGTAGCTGTCTAAACTTCTTCCCTCCCTTGTGACATTCCCCTTAATTATCTCCATTCTTTAAATTTTTAACCAGCATGTAGAATTGGTGTAGGTTGCAGCTGGAATTGTGAATTGTCATGTAAATAAAGTTAGACATGAAAATTGAAAGCTATTAACACTTGGGATTCTGGCAGGTCTTAAAGAAGTGCAAACTAGAATAGAACTATTGTACACCTGAAGATGAAAATCATCCATAGTCACTGACCCGTTGAAATTGCACACTTTAGCCAACAAGTTCTGCAGGAAAGAATGTCACAACAATTACCTCTGAAAAAGAAACATACACACAACTGTGAGTAGAAAATGAAAATGGTCTGCCTTTCAGTTTGAAGTTTTTGTACAAGAGTGACAGTATTTGCTTTCATGAGCATGCTTAGAATAAAAATCTTGTTGTAGACCATCTCAACAGCTCCCGTAGCAAAGCATCAGATATGTGAATCTGAAAGCTTCAACTCCCACCTTAAATCGTTAAATTCTTAACGATTATAGATCATGGACAGGAGCATCTGCTTTTGTAGATTAAAAAAAGTTCCACCATCACATGTTAGCAGAAATGAATAAATATGGCACGGTAATGTTTATCAAATTAATTTTAAGATTTAAAATATAATTTGTTTCAAATCAAAATGGAACACAAATCAATGTTGTGAATTCTGTTATTAAGCAAATCAAACTGATATGCCCAGTAGCACAACAAATTTAAACAGGTATGTAATGCTGTCATAAATAAAAACAAGACATGCTGGAACCACTCAGCAGGTCTGGCAGCATCTGTGAAAAGAGAAGCAGAGTTAACGTTTCGGGTCACTGACCCGAAACGTTAACTCTGCTTCTCTTTTCACAGATGCTGCCAGACCTGCTGAGTGGTTCCAGCATTTCTTGTTTTTATTTCAGATTTCCAGCATCCGCAGTATTTTGCTTTTATTTATGTAATGCTGTCAGTTCCCCAAACCAGATGCAATTTTGACAGTGCACCAGCATGGAAAGGCCAGAGGACTGATCTGAATTTGCCCTCTAGCCGCATCATAATTCAGGCAGGCTGCAGATACCAATCATACACCCCAGAAAAGCTGGCTTTTTGGGTCCTCACCAATTTCAGCCAGTGGCTGTAGTTATTTTGTGGAGCCAAGAGGATCTGTCCTGCTACTTTCCAAATCACAGGAATAAAATTGGAGAGTTTTGCAGTTTTTCTTAAAATGGCACCCAGCAGTCTTTTTAAGGACTTTGTTATGATCCTCTTAGGGACCGTTAACTTTTAAGAGGAGGAAGTCCAATTCCCAGTTATTACTGAAAGAATTACACCACAAGATTTCACATTTTAAACAAATAAAAATAACTTTTACTGAACAAGAGTTAAACAAAGCAAACCACTACTAACACTACAATTTGAAAACATATACTTTAAACTCTAAATTTTGTTTGACTTTTACTTCCACCCCAAGAGCTCCCCTATACATTAAAGAATCTTGGCAGTCTGTTCACTTCCCCTGGGACCAATCCAAAGCGTACCACAGCTCTTAGGCATTCACTTCAATTTCCTTAATTTCTCAGCTACCTTCTGAGGTTTGAGATTTCCTGAGGATTCTCCCTTTAGCCTTGGCTAGGCAAACCCTCCAGTTCTGTTTCAACACCTCATGGATGTGGATTAGCATGAACCTTATTCAAAGCAGAAACACCCCTAGTTGCTGATGGCCTCCGTGCTCCTGAGTCTGGCTGCTTTCAAAGCCAACTGCTTTCTCTGCAACCAGCAGCCTGTCTGAATCCAACAGCTTTCCAAAAGACAACTACTTGTTTGTCAGCAAGCACACAAATCAAAACACCAACAGGCACCCACTGCATCATCTATCTCCATAGCAAGTGGTACATATGGGATGTCCCTGATAGCAATTTAAATTAATTATGTTCAACTCCAAATCGTTTTGTTCTGAAAAATCATATGAATAATTTAAACCTACAATTGAGGCAGCTGCAGACATACCATCTCCATCAAAAAGTTCAGAGAGGTTCCTATTGTTTAGGGTCTACATTTCCCATTATGATCTTACTAAACAAACATGGGTTACCCTTTGATTTGTAATCACCCTCGAGTTGTTTGCCACCTTCTCAAACCAGGTGTTTTCATTTGCCTTGCATTAAAAAAAAATTCAATTCTCAAATTCTCTAGAAAATTAATATAAACCATGAACCAAGTGATTGTAACATTGTTAATTTACATGGCAATAGCAGTTGGAGTTTATGGAACTGATCTTACATTTTGGAATTCAGGCTGAAATAGGCACAGAAGCTTTATTGCAATATTAAAATGAGGCCTGTGCTCATTTCAGGCAGCCACCGAAAGCATATTTTAAAAAAAAGTCCTGACCAAATAAGCAGTGGTCCAAAGGCCTGTGCATATTGGTTCTCATTGCATACTTTTATGCCCTTCCTACATTACAACAGTGATTTCATTTCATTGGTTGTAAAGCACTTTAGGACATTGTTAAGACCAGGTGAAGTGTCTAGGGGTATCTTTCAAGCCTTCATCTGGTCTTATTGCAACAAGGTTTTAATTTTAAACACACTGTGTTTTGAGCTCCCCCTTGATGAATCCTTGTTCACTGCTTTCCAATTATAAGGCAAAGAAATGAGCGTAAGCAGGCTTTCTTAGGTGTAAAGAAAAAAGTGAAATTTATTAAAACTTAAAATTTAATTGGGTTAACGCCTACAGACACACACCATGCCCACGCCAGCATGCATACATGATACACACATGCAAATAGAGACAGAAAAGAGAAGAAAAAAATAGAGTGGCTTGAGGCAATATCAGAAGAGTTTCTTGTAGCTGTGCTTCGAGCTCACTGTAGTCCTTTTGTATGTAGTCTTGCTTTTCGTTGGGGCCCAGTATTATTCTTAAGCCTTGTTCACTGTAGGAGACTTTTCTCTCTTGGGGTTCATGCATCTTCAATGGTTTCTGATGCTGGTGAGAATGAGATGAGAGCAGACAGGAGAGAGGTCTTTTCAGCCCAGGAGCAAACAGCTTTGAGTTCAAATTCAAAAAAACCCCAACAGCTAGTTAGTCATGTGACTAAACTGGGCTGACCACATCTGTTTGTGTATTTGGCCATCTTAGCTGTTAACCTGGAATGCTAGCCTCTCCACCTTCAACGTCTGGTAATCAAAAGTTCATTGTGGATTAAATTGGAGCAGGAAGCGGCCCCTTTGTCCTTTCCAAGCACTGTCTGTTATTATGCAAATGTTTTTCCAGTGAGGGGCTTGGCAATCCCTTGTTATAGGCCTTCTCTTCTTCCCAGCAACAATTTTAATAGTTAATGTCCATGTGGTGAATCATCTGTGCCCCATTCTTGGCAGGTGGGGGCCTGCATGACAACATCCTGAGGTTCTGAAAGGTGCCTTATAAATGCAAGTCTTTTTCATAAAGTGGGCATAACAATGTTGAATTTAGGCCCCATGTTTGCGTTCTCAAAATTACTTGAACAGCATGAATGAAAGATTAACACATTTAAAAGAAAAAAAAAGGCAGATTGTAAAAGCTCACACTAACAAAAAATAACCTCGCTGCACTGCAAACCTTTCCCGGTGACCAGCACATTCAGTAATAGAATAGCCATCCGGACCACACCAGTGTCTAATTCTGGCATCAGAAACATTCAAGCGAGATATTTAGGTCTGGGAAGAAATGGGGAGGAGTCATGAGACTGACCTTTAACATCAAGAGGACTGAGTTATGAGCGATTACTAGAGAAATTTGGGATAATGATACAAAATAAGAAACACTCAAAAAAAAAGTGGCACATCTTCCTTCAATTTGAACTGTTAAAAATCAGGATCAGGATTTGCTCAAGCTCAAGTGCACAAATTGCAAAAAATGATTAATATGTGGAATAGATCTTTGGAGGAAAAACCTATGGACCATAAAAAATCTGGATGCTATTGTGAGACCATTATGGGGTTTCTTTGGATGAATAAGTAAGGAGGCACTGAATTACCTTCCTTACCTGTAATGACTTTGTGGTCAATTGATGGAATGCCCAATATCAGAGGTTACATCTTTCAGATGAGACCTTAAAATGAGTCTGCCCTCTCAGGTATGATGTCAAAGGTCTCATGGCACTTTTCAAAGAGCAGAGATGCTCCTGGTGAACATTTATCCCTTAACCGACACTCCATAGAACTATAGAAAAGTTACGGCACAGAAAGAGGCCATTCAGCCCATTGTGTCTGCGCTGGCTGAAAAAAAAGCTAGCCTCCCAATCTAACCCCACCTTCCAGCAATTGGTCTGTAGCCTTGCAGGTTACAGCACTTCAGGTGCGGGTCTAAATCAAATGTGCACTTAAATCAGCTTATCTCGTCATTCATCTTATTGGTGCTTGTGGGACCCAGCTGTATGCAAATTGTATGGAAACATAGCAGCCATACAACAGTGACTATGCTTCAGATTTTTTTTAAATTCATTCATGGGATGTGGATGTCGCTGGCGAGGACAGCATTTATTACCCATCCCTAATTGCCCTTGAGAAGGTGGTGGTGAGCTGCCTTCTTGAACCACTGCAGTCCTTCTGTTGTAAGTATACCCACAGTGCTGTTCGGAAGGGAGTTCCAGGATTTTGACCCAGCAAGAGTGAAGGAACAGCGATATAGTTCCAAGTCAGGATGGTGTGTGGCTTGGAGGGGACTTGCAGATGGTGATGTTCCCATGCATTTGCTACCCTTGTCCTTCTAGGTGGTAGAGGTCGCGGGTTTGGAAGGTGCTGTCTAAGGAGCCTTGGTGCATTGCTGGAATGCATCTTGCAGATGGTACACACTGCTACCACTGTGCGTCGGTGGTGGAGGGAGTGAATGGGGTGCCAATCAAGCAGGTTGCTTTGTCCTGAATGGTGTCGAGCTTCTTGAGTGTTGTTGGAGCTGCATGCATCCAGGCAAGTGGAGAGTATTCCATCACACTCCTGCCTTGTGCCTTGTAGATGGTGGACAGGTTTTGGCGAGTCAGGTGGTGAGTTACTCGCCGCAGGATTCCGCGCCACTGACCTGCTCTTTTAGCCACTGTATTTATATGGCTACTCCAGTTCATTTTCTGGTCAATGATAGCCCCCAGGATGTTGATAGTGGGGGATTCAGCAATTGTAATGCCATTGAATGTCAAAGGGAGATGTTCATTGCCTGGCACTTGTGTTGCGTGAATGTTACTTGCCACTTATTAGCCCAAGCCTGGATATTGTCCAGGTCTTGCTGCATTTCTACATGGACTGCTTCAGTATTGAGTAGTGAACAGTGCTGAGCCTTGTGCAATCATCAGCAAACATCCCCATTTCTGACCTTGTGATTGAAGGAAGATTATTGATGAAGCAGCTGAAGATAGTTGGGCCTAGGACAGTACCCTGAGGGATTCCTGCAGTGATGTCTTGGAGCGGAGATGACTGACCTCCAACAACCACAACCATCTTCCTTTGTGTTAGGTATGACTCCAACCGGCAGAGTTTTTTCCCCCCGATTCCCATTGACTCCAGTTTTGCTAGGGCCCCTTGATGCCATACTCTGTCAGATGCTGCCTTGAGGTCAAGGGCAGTCACTCTCATCTCACCTCAAGTTCATGTCTTTTGTCCATGTCTGAACCAAGGCTGTAATGAGGTCAGGAGCTGAGTGGCCCTGGTGGAACCCAAACTGAGCGTCAGTGAGCAGGTTATTGCTAACCAAGTGCTGTTTGATAACACTGTCGACAACACTTTCCATCACTTTACTGATGGTTGAGAGTAATTGGCCGGGTTGGACTTCTCCTGCTTTTTGTATACAGGACATATCTGAGCAATTTTCCACATTGCTGGGTAGATGCCAATGTTGTAGCTGTACTGGAACAGCTTGACTAGGGCCACAGCAAGTTCAGGAGAACAGATCTTCAGTACCGTTGCCGGAATATTGTCAGGGCCCATAGCCTTTTCAGTATCCAGCCTCTTCAGTCGTTTCTTGATATCATGCGGAGTGAATCGAATTGGCTGAAGTCTGGCTTCGGTGATGCTGGGGACTTCAGGAGGTGGCCGAGATGGATCAGATGTACTTCATTGGCTGCTGCACACTTCCGGGCATGCTATATAAGTTCTTTTCCTGTGCACTGGGAACTGGTTGTTCCCATCTTTGGTATGAACATTTCGCTTGAAGTTCCAAGCTCAAGCTAGACAGGTATCTGGAACAGTAATGCAATTAAAATTAGCCCATTCCCTGCACGACTCGGAGGTTCTAAAATGGCATTCTTCTCCTATTGGCTGAATTGGCTCCTATAAAGACAACCTCTTATAATTGGGTATTGATTATGACCACCTATGGCAAACGTGAGAAGCAGAATGCAGACTGGTTTCAATCTCACTTTGAAGAGCTGGAACCTGTCATAGCCACTAAGCGCATTGCATTGTTGAACTACAAGAAAGCCCCCAGCGAGTTAACATCCATAGCGCTTAAAGCAGCCAGAAGCGCTGCACAAAGAACAGCCAGGCGCTGCGCAATTGACTACTGGCATCACCGATGCAGTCACATTCAGCTGACCTCCAACACCGGAAACATCAGAGGAATGTATGATGGCATTGAGAGCGCTTTTGGGCCAACCATCAAGAAGATCGCGCCACCCCCCACCCCCCTCAAATCTAAATCAGGGGATACAATCACTGACCAACACAAGCAAATGGACCGCTGGGTGGAGCACTACCTAAAACTGTACTCCAGAGAAAATGTTGTCACTGAGACCGCCCTCAATGCAGCCCGGTCTCTGCCAGTCATGGATGAGCTGGACATACATTCAACAAAATCAGAACTCAGTGATGCCATTGATTCTCTAGCCAGCGGAAAAGCCCCTGGGAAGGATGGCATGACCCCTGAAATAATCAAGAGTGCCAAGCCTGCTATACTTTCAGCACTCTATGAACTGCTTTGCTTGTGCGAGGACGAGGGAGCAGTGCCACAGGACATGCGTGATGCCAATATCATTACCCTCTATAAGAACAAGGGTGACCTAGGTGACTGCAACAACTACCGTGGAATCTCCCTGCTCAATATAGTGGGGAAAGTCTTCGCTCGAGGCACTTTAAACAGGCTCCGGAAGCTGGCTGAGTGTGTCTACCCTGAGGCACAGTGGTTTTCGAGCAGAGAGATCCACCATTGACATGCTGTTCTCCCTTTGCCAGCTACAGGAGAAATGCCGCGAACAGATGCCCCTCTACATTGCCTTCATTGATCTCACCAAAGCCTTTGACCTAGTAAGCAGACGTGGTCTCTTCAGACTACTAGAAAAGATCGGATGTCCACCAAAGCTACTTAGTATCATCACCTCATTCCATGACAATATGAAAGGCACAATTCAGCATAGCGGTGCCTCCTCAGACCCCTTTCCTATCCTGAGTGGCGTGAAACAGGGCTGTGTTCTCGCACCTACACTGTTTGGGATCTACTTCTCCCTGCTGCTCTCACATGCGTTCAAGTCTTCAGAAGAAGGAATTTTCCTCCACACAAGATCAGGTGACAGGTTGTTCAACCTTGCCCATCTAAGAGCGAAGACCAAAGTACGGAAAGTCCTCATCAGGGAACTACTGTTTGCTGACGATGCTGCATTAACATCTCACACTGAAGAGTGTCTGCAGAGACTCATCAACAGGATTGCGGCTGCCTGCAATGAATTTGGCCCAACATCGGCCTCAAGAAACCGAACATCATGGGACAGGACATCTGAAATGCTCCATCCATCAATATCAGCGACCATGCTCTGGAAGTGGTTCAAGAGTTCACCTACCTAGGCTCAACTATCATCAGTAACCTGTCTCTAGATGCAGAAATCAACAAGCGCATGGGTAAGGCTTCCACTGCTATGTCCAGACTGGCCAAGAGAGTGCGGGAAAATGGCGCACTGACACGGAACACAAAAGTCCGAGTGTATCAGGCCTGTGTCCTCAGTACCTTGCTCTACAGCAGCGAGGCCTGTCAATGTATGTCAGCCAAGAGCGACGTCTCAATTCATTCCATCTTCGCTGCCTCCGGAGAATCCTTGGCATCAGGTGGCAGGACTGTATCTCCAACACAGAAGTCCTCGAGGCGGCCAACATCCCCAGCATATACACCCTACTGAGCCAGCGGTGCTTGAGATGGCTTGGCCATGTGAGCTGCATGGAAGATGGCAGGATCCCCAAGGACACATTGTACAGCGAGCTCATCACTGGTATCAGACCCACCAGCCGTCCACGTCTCCGCTTTAAGGACATCTGCAAATGCGACATGAAGTCCTGTGACATTGACCACAAGTCGTGGGAGTCAGTTGCCAGTGATTGCCAGAGCTGGTGGGCAGCCATAAAAGCGGGGCTAAAGTGTGGCAAGTCTAAGAGACTCAGCTGTTGGCAGGAAAAAAGACAGAAGCACAAGGGGAGAGCCAACTGTGTAACAGCCCCGACAACCAATTTTATCTGCAGCACCTGTGGAAGAGTGTGTCACTCTAGAATTGGCCTTTATAGCCACTCCAGGCGCTGCTTCACAAACCACTGACCACCTCCAGGCGCTTACCCATTGTCTCTTGAGACAAGGAGGCCAAAGAAGAAGAAGAAGAAGATTATTGATAACTGTAACACAATATTCTTAGGGAACGTTTCACAATTAACCAATTACATTGTGGAAAACTGCAAACTTGTACAGAAATTTTCCTTTTCAATCTTTTTTTACATGCAAACGCATATATTTAAAATTTACACTTTCTGTACGTCTGCATCGCAGTAGGCAGGGAGGGCAGATCAGGTTCCTGATGGATGAGTAGGTGGGCAGTGATTCACAGTGCCTGCATGCTTACTTTTTGCCCCAGGTTCTCTTCAGTTTAGGCAAAATGATTGAAAGGAGTGTCTTCACAGTAAGCAGACCATACTTAGAACTATCGAAGTTTACAGAACAAAAAAAGAGAGGCCCCTTAGGCCATTGTGTCTGCTTCTTCTGTGCCAGAGGCACTAATCCCAGTCTTGCCCTCTCCCAATCACCGACCTGTTCTCTGCCTCAACTATTGTGAAAACATATTGTATGTCCAACAACTTTGTAAAGATGTTCCACATAACCTCTCTCCCTAATCTCATTGTGATTTTAAATTGATGAAGCCTAGTCACCAACTCCCAACAGGAAATAGTCTTTCCCTTTTCACAATCAAAATGTCAATTTTGAACCTTTGTTAAATTTCCCCTTAGCTCTCTATGCTTCAGTGGATATATTCTCAGTGAGAGCAAAATTAATTGTGTGGCAATGCCAAATGGGCAATAATGAAGCAACAGCTCCATTTCCGGGCCATCGATTTCTTTCTGTTTTACACTCCTGTCCATGATAAATTTCATCCCCATTATCTCAAATCTCTCTTCATAATTTTAGTTTTCTTGGCATCATTCTCATAAATCTACCCTCTTCACAGTGACTTTAATAACCCTTTCTATAATAGGACACTTAAAATTGTGCATAGCATTCCAACAGTGACCCAACCAATATTTTGTATAAATGCATAGTTATAAACTCAAAATACTATTTGCTTTCTATATAGCTTCATCAGCTCGCAGTAACTTAATAATTAATAAATGCTTACTAATTTTATCTCAGTTGATGAAATCTAACAGTCCACATTAGATAAACTAGTCTATTGATACCCAATTTATTTTTCCTTTTGTGATCATGTTATTTTGCCTACTGTTCAGTCCCAATGCACAATTTTCATTTTTCGAGGATTCTCAGCACTACCTTGTCTTTATGCCTACATTTTCCCATTTCATTTTGGTTTAACAGTGATAAAGCAGCGTATCTACACGTCGTATGGCTTATGAAGCTTTTTGTTAAAAATCACACCAAAGATAAAGGCAATCTGTTGAAAGCAACATGAAAAGGTAATAAAAATGTCACCAGCTGTTGGAAACCTTGTGTGCTACAGTTCATTGTAAAAGCAGATTTAAATATGATTTTTTATAATCATGCTAACTTCTTGCTTTTGTTTTAGAAAGTTGTTGCAGCAAATTGTGTAAAATAGCCATCTTGTAAAGAAATCGTAGCCTTGATAGCTAAACATTGACATCAGAAAATGAAAAGCTTAATGTAAAAGCTATTTGAATAACTAAGCAATATCAAGTTCTCATTCATACTTACTGCTGTGTAAATATTTTACTACTTATGCAGACAGGTGAAATGTAAATTTTGATCAAAATTTTCAATCCACTAATGTGGCAGGAATGTGTGATTTAGAGACATTCCGGATAAAAAGATTTATACTCTGGGAATGAAAGAGCAGCCAATCACATTATGCCTGTAATAATGATCCACAAATACTTAAACAGCAAACAAATTACTTACCTGGAAGGTAAAATGTCAAAGATTATTGGAGCTATAGAAGGCACAGCATTTGTATTATATAGCTTAATAACAAATTAAAAGTTTTACAAACCATGGTAGTCATGGAGATGAAGAGACATGAGTGAACTTTTGGTGGGTGTAGTCAGTCTCTAATAATGTCATCTTGGTGACAGTGTGCATGAAGTCATGAGATGGAATGAATATGGCATCAATAACTAAGAACCTGGTGGAAGATCCAGAAGTTTTTACAAAAAAAAAGCATAAAAGAACCAGCAAAGAGGAAACCAAAAATCGAGATGCTGGTAGCATTGTAGCTGCCACCATGCAAGAAATTATTAGACTGGAGATCAGGGCACGATGGACAAAACAGAGAGAATCAGAGGTCAGGCCGGCGGGGGTGCTGCAGCATTGCTCAAGTGTAGGGTTAGGACTGGCAATCCCATTCCTCCCAGCTTCACAACCTTTTATTTATGGCACCAGCTACCTCGGGTCAAACAAAACTTGTATGAAATAATAAGTATACCGTTTTGGATACGGCTGGAGGGGGACGACCTACCAGGGGAAAGCCACAGCGGCCAGGTCTCTGGCACTGAGCCTGGCTCTGTGGCTCAGAAGGGAACGGGGGAGAATAGGAGAGAGATAGTGATAGGAGATTCAATGGTTAGAGGAACAGACAGGAGATTCTGTGGTCGCGAACGAGACTCCCGGATGGTATGTTGCCTCCCGGGTGCCAGGGTCAGGGAAGTCTCGGATCGAGTCTACCGGATTCTTAAGGGGAAGGGGGAGCAGCCAGAAGTCGTGGTACACATCAGTACCAATGACATAGCCAGGAAAAGGGATGAGGACCTGAAAAGCGAATATAGGGAGTTAGGTTGGAAGCTAAAAGGCAGGACGAGCAGGATAGTAATCTCAGGATTGATACCGCTGCCACGTGCTAGTGAGGCGAGAAACAGAGAGCGAGTGCAGCTGAACACGTGGCTACAGAGCTGGTGTAGGAGGGAGGGCTTCAGATATGTGGATCATTGGGATACCTTCTGGGGAAGGCGGGACCTGTACATGAAGGACGGGTTGCATCTGAACTGGAGGGGCACCAATATCCTGGACGGGAGGTTTGCTAGCGCTCTTCGGGAGGGTTTAAACTAGTTTGGCAGGGGGATGGGAACCGGAGCTACGGATCAGTGGATGGGGTAGCTGTTGAACAGGCAGATACAGAGTGCAGAGAGTCTGTGAGGAAGGTTAGACAGTTGACAGGGCGAAGTTGCAGCCAGTATGATGGGTTGAAGTGTGTCTATTTTAACACAAGAAGTGTCTGGAATAAGGGTGATGAACTTAGAGCATGGATCAGTACTTGGAGCTACGATGTTGTGGCCATTACGGAGACTTGGTTATCACAGGGGCAGGAATGGATGTTGGATGTTCCGGGGTTCAGATGTTTCAAAAGGAATAGGGAGGGAGGTAAAAGAGGTGGGGGAGTGGCATTGCTAATCAGGGATAGTATCACAGCTGCAGAAAGGGAGGTCGTCGAGGAGGGTTTGTCTACTGAGTCATTATGGGTGGAAGTCAGAAACAGGAAAGGAGCAGTCACTTTATTGGGAGTTTTCTATAGACCCCCCAATAGCAACAGAGACTCGGAGGAACAGATTGGGAGGCAGATTTTGGAAAGGTGCAGAAATAACAGGGTTGTTGTCATGGGTGACTTCAACTTCCCTAATATTGATTGGAACCTCCTTAGTGCAAATAGTTTGGAAAGAGCAGTTTTTGTCAAGCGTGTCCAGGAAGGTTTCCTGACTCAATATGTAGATAGGCCGACTAGAGGGGAGGCTATGTTGGATTTGGTGCTTGGCAACGAACCAGGCCAGGTGGCAGATCTCTCGGTGGGAGAGCATTTCGGTGATAGTGATCACAACTCCCTGACGTTTACTATAGTCATGGAGAGGGACAGGAGCAGACGGGATGGGAAAATATTTAATCGGAGGAGGGGAAATTACAATGCCATTAGGCAGGAACTGGGGAGCATAAATTGGGAACAGATGTTCTTAAGGAAATGCACGACAGAAATGTGGAGGTTGTTTAGGGAGCACTTGCTGCGACTGCTGGATAGGTTTGTTCCGCTGAGGCAGGGAAGGGATGGTAGGGTGAAGGAACCTTGGATGACAAGAGATGTGGAACAGCTAGTCAAGAGGAAGAAGGAAGCTTACTTAAGGTTGAGGAAGCAAGGATCAGACAGGGCTCTAGAGGGTGACACAGTGGGGTGGCACAGTGGCGCAGTGGTTAGCACTGCAGCCTCACAGCTCCAGCGACCCAGGTTCAAATCTGGGTACTGCCTGTGTGGAGTTTGCAAGTTCTCCCTGTGTCTGTGTGGGTTTCCTCTGGGTGCTCTGGTTTCCTCCCACAGCCAAAAGACTTGCAGGTTGATAGGTGAATTGCCCATTATAAATTGCCACGAGTATAGGTAGGTGGTAGGGGAATATAGGGACAGGTGAGGATGTGATAGGAATATGGGATTAGTGCAGGATTAGTATAAATGGGTGGTTAATGGTCGGCACAGACGCGGTGGGCCGAAGGGCCTGTTTCAGTGCTGTATCTCTAAATCTAAATCTAGAAAGGTAGCCAGGAATGAACTGAAGAATGGACTTTGGCGAGCTGGAAGGGGACATGAAAAAGTCTTGGCGGGTAGGATTAAGGAAAATCCCAAGGTGTTCTACACTTATGTGAGGAACAAGAGGATGGCCAGAGTGAGGGTAGGGCCGATCAGGGATAGTGGAGGGAACTTGTGCCTGGAGTCGGAGGAGGTAGGGGAGGTCCTAAATGAATACTTTGCTTCAGTATTCACTAGTGAGAGGGACCTGGTCGTTTGTGAGGACAGCGTGAAACAGGCTGATATGCTCGAACAGGTTGATGTTAAGAGGGAGGATGTGCTGGAAATTTTGAAAGACATGAGGACAGATAAGTCCCCGGGGCCAGACGGAATATACCCAAGAATATTACGTGAAGCGAGGGAAGAGATTGCCGCACCTTTGGCGATGATCTTTGCATCCTCACTGTCCACTGGAGTAGTACCAGATGATTGGAGGGTGGCAAATGTTGTTCACTTGTTCAAGAAAGGGAATAGGGATAACCCTGGGAATTATAGACCAGTCAGTCTTACGTATGTACTGGGCAAATTATTGGAGAGGATTCTGAGAAACAGGATTTATGACTATTTGGAAAAGCATAGTTTGATTAGAGACAGTCAGCATGGCTTTGTGAGGGGCAGGTCATGCCTCACAAGCCTTACTGAATTCTTTGAAGATGTGACAAAACACATTGATGAAGGAAGAGCAGCGGATGTGGTGTATATGGATTTTAGCAAGGCGTTTGATAAGGTTCCCCATGGTAGGCTCATTCAGAAAGTAAGGAGGCATGGGATACAGGGAAAGTTGGCTGTCTGGATACAGAATTGGCTGGCCCATAGAAGACAGAGGGTGGTAGTAGATGGAAAGTATTCAGCATGGAGCTCGGTGACCAGTGGTGTTCCGCAGGGATCTGTTCTGGGACCTCTGCTCTTTGTGATTTTTATGAATGACTTGGATGAGGAAGTGGAAGGCTGGGTTAGCAAGTTTGCTGATGACACGAAGGTTGCTGGAGTTGTGGATAATGTGGAAGGCTGTTGTCGGTTGCAACGGGACATTGACAGGATGCAGAGCTGGGCTGAGAAGTGGCAGATGGAATTCAACCTGGAAAAGTGTGAAGTGATTCATTTTGGAAGGTCGAATTTGAATGCAGAATACAGGCTTAAAGACAGGATTCTTGGTAGTGTGGAGGAACAGAGGGATCTTGGGGTATATGTCCATAGATCGCTCAAAGTTGCCACCCAGGTTGATAGGGTTGTTAAGAAAGCGTATGGTGTGTTGGCTTTCATTAACAGGGGGACTGAGTTTAAGAGCCGCGAGGTTATGCTGCAGCTCTATAAATCCCTGGTTAGACCACACTTGAATATTGTGTTCAGTTCTGGTCGCCTCATTATAGGAAGGATGTGGAAGCTTTAGAGAGGGTGCAGAGGAGATTTACCAGGATGCTCCCTGGACTGGAGGGCATGTCTTACGAAGAAAGGTTGAGGGCGCGAGGGCTTTTCTCATTGGAGCGAAGAAGGATGAGAGGTGACTTGATAGAGGGGTACAAGATGATGAGAGGCATAGATAGAGTGGATAGCCAGAGACTTTTTCCCAGGGCGGAAAGGGCTATCACCAGGGGACATAATTTTAAGGTGATTGGAGGAAGGTTTCGGGGAGATGTCAGAGGTAGGTTCTTTACACAGAGAGTGGTGGGTGCGTGGAATGCACTGCCAGCGGTGGTAGTGGAAGCAGATACATTAGGGACATTTAAGCGACTCTTGGATAGGTACATGGATGATAGTAGTATGAAGGGTATGTAGGTAGTTTGATCCTAGAGTAGGTTAAAGGTTCGGCACAACATTGTGGGCCGAAGGGCCTGTACTGTGCTGTACTGTTCTATGTTCTATGAAAGCTCAAACATCTGTTGGACTGTTTATACACTAAGGAGCATGGGTACTGGATGCCTGTTTTCTCCATTAGCAATACAGTGGGCGATGCAGTACCAGTCCGAAATATGCTTCCTGTCTGCCATAGTGGGGATTGAGCAGGCCAGTTTGTGCCTGAAAAATTAGGCTCTGCACAACCGAGGTCTAGATAATGTAACAGCAGCAACTTGCATTTATATAGCGCCTTCAATGTAGCAGAACATCTCAAGCTACTTCACAGAAGAATCATCATACAAAATTTGACCATGTCACGTAAGGAAACACGAGGAAAAGTGATCAAAAGCTTGGTCAAAGAGGTAGGTTTTAAAGAAGCATCTTCAAGATGGAGAGGTCAATAACTTTAGGAAATTAACTCTAGAGTTTCATGCTGGGCAGTTGAAGGCATGACTACCAGGGATGCACAAAAGGTCAGCATTAAGCTCAGTGCCAGCCACAAATATGTGATAGTGAACAGTGTTGTGAAGTGCTTGCATTCCACCCATTTCATGACTTAATAAAATTGTGCAATGAAGTAATACATTGTACGCTAAGCCAAATAGTTTGTGCAATACACCAATTAGTTTGGTGGATGAGAGGCCAAATAGCCAAGCATCTCAAATTGCTGTAGTGACATAACCCTGATCTGACACATTAATTCTCTCAAATGGAGCAGGTATTGAAAAAATTGCTGCGAGTAAGCTTGACTCTGGGGAGAATCTTCTCGGTCCCATGGAAGCAGGCTTCAAGGCAGATCTGAGAGGAATTTCTCACTGATATGCTCCTGCCTCCAAGAAGTCTTGTGAGGCGGGTCAGCACCTGCAGAGACTACCTGCCTGGCAGCAGCAGGTAGACTATCTGCACAATTAACTGCCCATTTGTGGACTGATTAGGCACACTGCCAATCCTTCCTGGCAGTGGACAAGGTCGTCATTAATGGCTAAGCCTGGCAAGTATCTGGAGGTGGCTTGCCAGCACCTGGCCTGGGGGATCTGTGACATCTCCTCCAATCACCTCAACACTGGAACCACAGCTATCAGCAGAACACAGCTGTAGCCATCAGCCATCCTACGGAGGGGGTTTCCCCTCCACAAGGGTGGCCTCGCAACTGTGGGCAGAGTTTTTCTTTATTGAAATCTAACCTCTTCAAAAGGCACCTCAAGATTGAGGCACTCTCGCGTTCCCCACAACAGTGACAGTGCCCACCTCTGCCAGTGGGACTACATTCTTCCAAGGCTGCAGCCCCTCTGACTGGGCCTGTCGTCTCAGTAACTAGTCTGCCCACCTTCTTTAATGGGATGGCAGACCTCTAAATTGGCCGCCTCCAGGAAGATCTCACAGGCGGGTACCCTGACAGTCAGAGTGGAGTCGGGACCCAGAAATGGTCCCAATCCTCGACTATTCTTTCAAGTTCAAAATATTCTGCCCTTTCTTTAAAGGTTAATTGATTCAAATTTTCTGGTTTTGTGCAGAGGATTGCATTTATTATACCACTAACAATTGACTTTACCAGCAATGTACAAAGAGACTACTGTTATAACCAGGTGAGAAAGGGGTCCAGGGGTTCCCTCTCAGCCTTTGCCTGGTCTAACTAACAGGGTTTAATTTTAAAAATGCTGTATTTAGCTCCCCCTCAGTGAATCCTTGTTCACTGCTTTCGAATTGTAAGGCAAAGAAATCAGACAGGTTTTCTTAGATTTAAACAAGAAAAGGTGGAAGTTTATTAATCTTAAACTCTAATTCGGGTAATGGCTACGAATACACGACCCGACCACGCTAGTGTGCATACGTGATAAATGCATATGCTGATAGAGACATAAAAAGGAGGAATAAAAGAGGAAAAGTTTGAGGCAATATCTGGTTGTTATTTATGGTCCTTTGAGTTCAATGTGGAATCTTTGCTAGCTGGTAAGTCTTGCTGTTCGTTGGGGCCCAGTGCATGCTTTAACTTGTTTTGATCCAAGATTCTTTTCTCTCGAGGTTTACGTGTCTTCAGTGGGTCCAGAGTGCTGTCTCTTCCACAGACAAGATGTGGATCACCATTGCTCAGACTAAATTTCTGTTAATTGCATCAGTGAGCAATTCTTTTGTCTCTCCAAGCAGTGTCTTAGTATGCAAATGATCTTCTATCCACTGCAGATCTCTTTAAACAAGTTCTCTGTTCACTCCAGCAACAGTTTAAGATTGATGTTCATGTGATGAAATTAATATGCCTCATTCTTGGCAGGTTGGGGGTCTTCATGACACTTCTGATGGTAGGGGCCATGTATGGTGCACAAATCTCGCCATTTCACTGCACAGGTCATCGATCACAGTCAAACTTATCTGATAGATAGTAGAGATTTGCTCAAGAAAACTGAGGTTTAGCAGGATAAAGCTGTGCCATCTCAGGAAGATGCAACATTATGTATGGCAAAAAGTCAGGTGGCCCTAAATTGTTATGCATGGGTGTCATCCATAAAGGTGCTAGACCATCTGCAGTGCTGGCCCATTTGTTTCCACTGATTTATATCAAGGAGCAGCAAGCATATTAACAGATGAAAAATGGGCTAGGCTCAACCAGTTGTTCTTGCTGTGTCACAGCAGAGCAGCCCTGATTCTGATATTGCTGCAAAGCTGCATTTTCAGATTTACAGCAATTATATTTTATACTTTACCTCATTCTTATAATTGTGTGGAAGAGACTGTTTTATTAGATTAGCCGGTCACCTGCAGACTTGTTTACTTCAATGCTATCCCAGCCAAATTTAAAATTCTCATCCTTATTTTTAAACCCCTCTTTATCCCTAACCTCCTCCAGCCCTACACCACCTCCCCCAACACTTATGTTCCTCTGACTCCAACCTGTTAATTGCCCCGCATCTGTTACTGACAGGAACAGTCCTAGGAGCAGCCCTAACCATGAACCGTATTCCGCCAATACTTAGGCACACCTGCATTTTCACCAGAGTCTGCCGCCACGCAACAAAAAACAAATGACATCTCAAGGAGCTTATGCTTAAAGGATAAATCAAAAATTGATCTGTTTAGGAGGAAACAATTTACAGGTGTTGACAAATGACTGACTTTTCAAAGGCTACTAATAAAAGAAAAAACAATAAAACAGCACCAACTTGATGGGAAGTCTTCCAATATCATTTACAAACCTTTTACTGTGGAATTTACTCGTAGAAAATCTGATACCGTTGTTTGTATGCAGTTATTAACAAAACTCTCCTACCTGCACAATCCATCACAGCAGCACACACCCACCTCAACACTAAATAAGTAGTGCATCCATTTGCACTGGGATTCTCTGGTAATAAAAGGCAAAGGCTGAGGAAAATCTATAGTATTATCCCCTAAACTCTGCAAACATGTATTTGTTTACTTTTTTTTAAAAAAAAAGCAACAAAGTGGGCAATTAAAGTATCTTCCTACTTTTATACCCTTTGCCGCTCATAAATCCAGCTTTTTATTCTTTAATGATGGTAGTCCTTACCAGTTCAACAACCCAGCTACATGTCTGCAAGTGCCTCAACTAATTGGCCCAGAATTTGCTAGGAAAGTAAGAGTTTAATTCAGTGTGTGAAAAACCCAGCAGTATGTGGGGAAGCAGTACAGCGCGAGATATGAATCACAATTTGGGCAACTTGCATTAACTCTGCAGTTAGCCTTGTGTAAACAAGCTCACCATCAACCTTCCTGTGAGTTTCAAGAAATTGCTTCATTGTGCTGTTCAAATAAAACTTGCCACTGAAAGTAAGACTAGTACCTAACGATGAAATTTTGTTCCTGCAATGTCTCTCAACATCTCTGGCTCAAAAGGAAACAATTGACACAGTGAAGTCTCATGCTTGCAGGTAAGTTGTTCCGAGAGGTCATGCTCTCATCTGCAAAAACTATTCCAGCATTATTCTGGAATGCAAAGATAACCATTGGCCTGTCTTCTCTATTGCAACTGTCTTCTTAAAACTAAACAAGTCAGAGGAGCTCATGGACAATTTTGTCACCAAGATTAAGATCACCTGATCAACTTCCTGTTACTTCCTCCCCTTCCCCTAGCCCACTGCACCAAACTTCCTCTAAGGATCCCCTCTGGTCCAGCCTTGAACTTGCATCTTTCTCTAGTTCCTTTTCTACGTACCCACATGCCCTGTCCAAGCTCATCTTGTTCATGAGACCCACCTCCTGCTCCTTCAACTCTATTCCCACTAAACTGCTGGCCACCTAACTTCCCTTCCTGGCTCCCATGTTAGCTGATATGGCTAATGGTTCTCTCTCCTCAGGTACTCCTCTCCTTCAAATCAACCATCACCACCCCTTCTCAAAAAAAAACATTGACCCTCTGTCCTGTCAAACTACCACCCTATTTCCAACCTCCCTTTCCTCTCCAAAAGTCTTTGAACATGCTGTCACCTCCCAAATCCCTGCCCATCTTTCCCAGAACTCCATGTTTGAATCCCTGCAATCAGGTTTCTGTCCTTGCCACAGTACCAAAATGGCCGTCACAAATGACATGCTGCATGGCTGTGACAAAGGTAAACTATCCTTCCTCATTCTTCTTGACTGATCTGCAGTCTTTTGACATAGTTGACTACAGCATCTTCCTCCAATGCCTCTCCACAGTCATCCAGCTGGGTGGGACTGCACTTGCCGAGTTTCATTCTCACCTATAAAGTTGTAGCCAGATTACCACCTGCAAAGGCTTCTCTTTCTGCTCCCTTTGGTGTCCCAAGGATCTAGCCTTCTACATAACTGCATTTTGATGTCATCTGAAAAGTTTTCACATGTGCACTGTTGACATGGAGCTTTGCCTCACCACCACCTCTCTCGGTCCCTCCACTGTCTCTAAACTGTCAGACTGCTTGTCCAATATCCAGTAACGGAT
Organism: Heterodontus francisci; assembly: GCF_036365525.1. Taxonomy (NCBI): domain Eukaryota; kingdom Metazoa; phylum Chordata; class Chondrichthyes; order Heterodontiformes; family Heterodontidae; genus Heterodontus; species Heterodontus francisci. The sequence continues at coordinate 82,249,778 of NC_090376.1, forward strand.
AAGCAGAAATTTTCAGCAGCTAAATATTGGGAAGTTTAAGGCCAGGGTCTTTGGCCTCTGTCACAAGCTCCATTTCTTATCCACCGACTCCATCCCTCTTCCTAACAACTGTGAGGTTGAACTTGACTGTTCACAAACTTGGTCATAAACAACCCTGAAATGAGCTTCAATTACATACCTGCAACACGAAGAGCACTTATTCTTACTTCCATATCAACGACCCCATCCCTGCTTCAGCTGCGACTGAAACCCACATCCGTGCCAGTTATCTTTGGACTTGACTATGCCAACACACTTCTGGCCAACCTTCCTCATAATACCCTCTATAGACTAGCTCATCTAAAACTCTGTTGCCTGTGTCCTAACTCACATGAAGTCCCATTCATCCATCACCTGTGCTCGCTCATCTACATTAGCTCCCAGTTAAGCAACACCTCAACTTTAAAATTCTCATCCTTGTTTTCAAATCCTTTCATGGCCCACCTAATCTCCCATCTCCTCCAGCCATACAATCTTCTGAGATGTGTGTGCTCCTCCGATTCTGGCCCCTTGAACATCCTCGATTTTAATTGATTCACTATCGGTGGCCATGTTCAGCTACCAACCCTAAGCTCTGGCATTCTCTCCCTAAACCTTTCTCTCCTCTTTAAGACCCTCCTTAAAACCTAACTTTTGACACAGCTTTTGGTCATCTTGCCTAGTAGCACCATGTCAAATTTTTTGTTTGATAACACTCCTGTGAAACAGCTTGGGATGTCTCACTGCTGTAAAAGGGGCTATCCAAATAAAAGTGTATTGTAAACTGTAAAAAAAAAAGTTACATTTCCTTTTACTCTTCCTTTTCTTTAAACCTATCTTTCTGTCCCTCTCCATTTCTCTTTCCGCATCTAATTTGACTCTAATTCACTTGATTTCCTCCACCCTTAAATCATTAGTTGAGATACTGTCTGTTGCATCGATCAAAGTCCTAGGTACTCCATTGACCTCACCACCCTGTTTTCTGCTTGTAGTTAGAGCAACTTGTTGGGCAATTTCTTTTTTTTTATAAAAAGAGCTGAAGGGTGAGGAAAAATATGTAAGAAATGGAGATCATGAGACTGCCCATTCCAGCAAATTGGCACTGCTTCCAGTGCCTCAGATTCCCACATTGTCATGGGAATCAATTTATGCTGCTCACTATTGTGCCCACGATCGTAACAAGCAGGGATCTTTTCACTTGTTCTTACTTACTCTCATTTATTGTGGGATATATCCAGAGCAAAGAATTCCTGGTTTATACAATAACTTGTATTTATTTAGTACCTTTAAATGTAAATATCTCAAGGCCCTTCAGAAGGGCATTATAAAACAAAATTTGACACCAAGTCACTTGAGGAAATAAGAGGACAGGTGTAAGTTTCAAGCAGCGTCTTAGAGGAAAGCAAGGTAGAGATGGAGAGGTTGAGGGAGGGAATTTGGGACCTTAACAACTGAAGCCACAGCCACCAATGATGGAGCGATTAAAATAAGGAATGCTCAAGAGGTCAGAATTAAAGTATAAATATCTGAGGGTTGTAGGAGATTATAGAGGTAAGGAGGGACAAGGCCATGGAAGGATTTGAAAACAAGGCTGAGAATTTTTAGAGGCATAGATTAACCTGGAGCCAATGTAACTCAGCGAACACAAGGGTGATGGACAAATGGGAATTGGTGCTAGTTAAGACATGGGCAGCAAGGTTTTGAATAATGTCAAGTTACAGAGGGTAGAACATGGGAGGTCAGTCAGGAGTGCATTAGAAGAGCCAAATCTAGAGGTAACAAAAGCATGAATTAGGATTTCAGCAGGTGAGTTGGGGAAGGGGAGTGTCAAACTTTTTTTTTTTGTTTGTGGGATGTGGGCATTGCTGGCTCGGCCAGCATTTATTGCCCACCCCCAATTGCCCTTGAACTAAGTGGCTTGTTAGGCCATTTCAGAGGGCATTTAAGAGTCAACCACATTGCTGTGGGTCTGGAGTCACATGTAGGCCAGACCAGGTAAGGACAGCAGATTTCCTTCCCTAAAAGGACATTAGTGAACCAGATGGCAAAGGCCTGCTCAGGTCAGGAAAAAGAACCCAACCCAACCACAGCGGACCTGAGTCCAACCCGGCCCATGTCGCTCCAATTGTGCCCTGAGCCCGGCCCTGACTAGACCTGACCATCCCTTTACTTTCCTTCCGACTCGGATGCTTCAGCGCATGCATGATGACGTCATAGCGACTTCACTCACTGTTTCATCCCGGACTCCCAGCTCAGGTAAGTTTTTTAAATTTCAATACTTACCCGCACAGCACTTACTGCGTGGGTCCAGCCCAACCAGAGCCCGAAAGCCAGACCCGGAAGAGGGGCCCGACCTGACCCGGCGCCAGGTCTGGGTCGGGTAGCAGGCCTTTACCAGATGGGTTTTTACAACACCGACAGTGGTTTCATGGCCAGCATTAGACTTGCTTTTAATTCCAGATTTATTAATTAAATTTCAACATCTGCTGTGGTGGGATTCAAACCCATGACCCCAGAGCATTAGTCTGGGCTCTGGATTATTAGGCCAGTGACATTACCACTACACCACCACCTCCCCGACAAATATTACAGAAGTGGAAACAAGCAGTCTTGGTAGTAGCTTGAAAATGCAGTCGGAAGTTCTTTGCATGGTCAAATATGACACCAAGATTGCGTACAATGTGGTTTAGCAAATGGTTGCCAGGGAGAGGGATAGAGTCAGTGGCTAGGGAGCAGAGTTTGCAGCAAGGGCCAAAGACAATGACTTTGGTCTTCCCAATATTAATTGGAGGATATTTCTTCTCATCCAGTACTGTATATCAGACAAACAGTCTGATAATTTAGAGACAGTGCAGGGGTTGAGAGGTGGTGGCAAGGAAGAGCTGGGTGTCATCAATGTGCATGTGAAAACTGATGTGCTTTCAGATGTCACTGAGGGCAGCATGTAGATGACAAATAGGAGGGAGCAGAGGATAGATCCTTGGCAGACACTCCAGAAGTAACTGCAGGAGCAGGAACAGAAGCTATTGCAAGTGATTCTCTGACTACAACTGGAACCAAATGAGTGCAATCCCATCCAAATGGACAATGTTGAGCATAGGAGGAGGATGGTGTAATCAACTGTGTCAAAGGCTGCAGACAGGTGGAGAGGGATAATTTACCTTGGTCAGTCACTGTCATTTTTGTGAGTTCAGTATTCCAAGGTTCCTCCAACTCCCATTCCCCCCAAAAACAAAAGCGACCAGTGCTTTTTTCTCCCCCCGCTCTTCCTAGTTATATGATGTTCTCTAACGATATAATGCAACATAAAAAACAATCCAATAGATAGGTGTATAAACATGCAAACCTTTATGCGGACAGCAATATTCCATGACTGAACTAGCCATTACACTGACAGAATTACAATATATATTGGTAACAGAGCAAGTACCAGGGAACATCAATAAGCTGAAGGTGTGCAGTCTCTTTCAATTAGAGTGCCTAAAACTACTTTAGTGTGCTTTTGGCTGTAGGCTATACAATGATTCATTTTCAAACAGTTGCGATCCTTTTTCGGTTTCTATACATAAATTTCTACTTTACTGTCTCACTTCTCTAGGAGACACTTCAGGAACAGATTCTAAAAGGACCTTGCCCTCTGCCAGTACAAATTAGAAATTTAAGTGATCACTGACTAAAACTTACTATTAATTCTCTTCTTTGGCCTCCTTATCTCGAGAGACAATGGGTAAGCGCCTGGAAGAGGTTAGTGGTGTGTGGAGCAGCGCCTGGAGTGGCTATAAAGGCTCTTCCGCAGGTGCTGCAGAAAAATTTGATTGTCGGGGCTGTTACACAGTTGGCTCTTCCTTTGTGCCTGTCTTTTTTCCTGCCAACTGCCAAGTCTCTTCGACTCGCCACACTTTAGCCTCGCCTTTATGGCTGTCCGCCAATTCATTCTAATGAGTAGAAAATAGTGGCAGTGCACACTCCCCATTCCTCACCAGCAGCACTAAATTCCCCCTTTATCTAATATTATACTGCTAAGTGCACACTGGAATTATCAGTGCGCAATCTCACCATTACTCTGTGGCACAGCTTCAATAGGAATTGGTGCACTTGGGCAAACTCAGGCATTTTACAATTTCATTATAGTAAAAGAACACTGAGTGACTCCAGCTTTAACATGACTGCCATCTTACATGAAGTGATCAAAGGGAAACATTACTTCAAAGTTAATATCCAAAGTAACATTTGATAAACATATACCCTTCAGAAGTTAAATAATTAAGAAATGGAAAATCAAAATTTGGAATAATGGCAAAATACACTACATAAGATTTACATACCTGATTCAGGAACTCCATAGTAATTTTACAACCTCTGAAAATAGACGTTGCTGAAATATTAAGAAATTCCAAGGTTGCAAAAAGCACTATAAAAATGCAAGTCTCTTTCAAAGAAAGTTGTACCAAGGAAAGTGCCAAAAGGATTATGGTTAGCCTGAAAGCAAGAGTTCTTGGAAATGAACCACTCTCTCGAAAGGATACAGGAACTATTCTTTCATACTGTTTAAGAAACCAATATTCTGATAGTAATTACTATCTGGAAACACTTATTTGGCATCAGTTTGTACAAAAGGTATTTTAAAAGAGTTAATGGGGCAGGACCAACAAGTCTGACCAGTTTTCAATAAAACTCATGTAATTGTAATGAACTGTACTCTTTTTTATTTCCAAAATATACTTTATTCATAAAAATCTGTAAAAATTACATTGCCAAACAGTTTCCAAACTGTACTCTTTCATGTGGCTTATTATAATACATGCAGACTTATTCAACTAGCCTTTAACTATTATCCATGGCCTAACCTTGTCAACCACATTAAGGTAACAATGGTTCACTATTGCTAGTGTGTCATGTTTCCATTCATACTGGTAATAGGGATGAGAAGCAGTTACAAAGAAATATGGAAGAATTGGGATTGGTTCAAGACTCATGGTGCATTTTTATTGCAGCCAATTGGCTAAGTTATATTAAATAAGCTCACTCCTGACATCTGCTGGCTGTGCAACAGTATTTATAAACCTCATCTGAAATTAAAAGCTTTGGTTCAATTTGCAGGGGTAATAATTGAAAGCTGGCAAAACAATTTTTCATCTGAGGAAAAAAGGAAACAAAAAGGTAGTTGAGAAAATCCAATGAAATCCAATGAATCTGTTGATATCATAGAATTGTTGCAGTGCAGTAGGAGGCCATTCGGCCCATCATGTCTGCACTGGCTCTGAAAGAGCAATTCCCTCAGTTCCATTCGTCCGCCATCTCCCTGTAACCCTGCACATTCTTCCTTTTTTAAATAACTGTTTAACTCCCTTTTGAATGCTTCAATTGAACCAGCCTCCAGCAAGTGGTCAAGCAGAGCATTCCAGACCGTAATGGCTCATTGTGTGAAAAAGCTTTTCGTGTTACTTTTACTTCTTTCACAAAATACTTTAAATCTGTGCCTTCTCATTCTCAATCCTTTCACGACTGGGAACAGTTTCTCTCTATCTACTCTGTCCAGACCCCTCATGATTTTGAATACCTCCATCAAATCACCTCTCAGCCTTCTCTTCTCCAAGGAAAAAAAAAAAAAAGTCCTAACTTCTCCAATCTATCTTCATAACTGAAGTTTCTCATCCCTGGATCCATTCTCGTGAATCTTTTCTGTACTCGCTCCAATGCCCTCACTTTCTTCCTAAAATACAGTGCCCAGAACTGGAAGCAATACTCCAGCTGAGGCTGAACTAGTGTCTTATGCAAGTTCAACACAACTTCCTTGCTCTTGTACTCTATGCCTCTATTAATAAAGCCCAGGATACTATATGCTTTATTAACCGCTCTCAACCTGTTCTGCCAGCTTCAATGACTTATACACATAAACACCTAGGCCCCTCAGCCCTTTTAGAATGATACCCTTTATTTTATATTGTCTCTCCATGTTCTTCCTACCAAAATGAATCAATTCACATTTCTCTGCATTGAACTTCACCTGCCACCTGTCTGCCCATTCCACCAACTTGTCTATGTCCTTTTGAAGTTCTACACTATCGTCCTCACAGTTCACAATGCTTCCAAGTTTTGTATAATTTCAAACTTTGAAATTGTGCCCTGTACACCAAGGTCTAGGTCATTAATATACATCAGGAAAAGCAAGGGTCCCAACACTGATCCCTGGGGAACTCCACTATAAACCTTCCTCCAGCCTGAAAAACATTAACAACTACTTTGTTCTCTGTCACTCAGCCAATTTCGTATCCATGTTGCTACCGTCCCTTTTATTCCATGAGCTACAAGTTTGCTCACAAGTCTGTTGTGTGGCATTGTTTCAAACGCCTTTTGAAAGTCCATGTATACCACGTTAACAGCATTGCCCTCATCAACCCTCTGTTACCTCAAGAAACTCCAGCAAGTCACAAACATAATTTTCCCTCAAGAAAGCCATGTTGGCTTTCCTTAATTAACTCACATTTGCAACTATTAATTTTGTCCTGAATTGCTTTTTCTAGAAGTTTCCCCACCACTGAAATTAAACTGACTGGCTGTAGTTGCTGGACTTATCTTTACACCCTTTTTTAAACAAGGATGTAACATTTGCAATTCTCCAGTCTGCTGGCACTACCCCCACCACCAACCCCCCCCCCCCCCACCGAGTGTAAATTATGGCCAATGCCTCTGATTTCCACCCTCATTTCCCTCAGTATCCTTGAATGTATCTCATCTGGTCCTGGTGCCTTATCCACTTTAAGTATAGACAGCCCAATACTTCCTCTATCAATTTTAAATCCCTCTAATGTCTGACGTACCTCCTCTTTCAACATTGCCTGGGTTGCATCATCTTCCTTGGTAATGGCAGATGCAAAGTATTAATTTAATACCTCAGCTATGCCCTCTGCCTCCATGTGTAAATCCCCTTTCTGGTCCCTAATCCACCCCACTTCTTTTACCACCCTCTTACTATTCATATGCCTATGTACAGTGGCTGAGAAATTGATAAATTACAGGAATTAAATTAATGAAATCAACATAGATCTGGGGAGAAAACATAGGTGATAGATCAAGATGATTATAGCCTTCCCTTACGTGGACATGCACCTACTTGGCACGCTACCTCAGATCTCCAACTGCAATTACAAACAGATATCCATATCTCTTTCATAAGCAACACACAATGAAGTAAACATGTAACAGATGTGGTCCAGCTTTAAGCTCTGAATAAGTTATTTTAAGCTAAACAGTGTAACAGATAAATGTATAAACAGCAAAGCAGCATGGAAATTGGTGAAAACTCAACCTCAGCACCAGTCTCAGTCATAATCAATACCAGCACTTACACATAATTGAATGAAGCAGCTCCATCAGTAATCCCCTGCCCGCCACCAATATTTCTGCATTATAGGAGAATGCTACTCAGCTAGTGCCCCTTTCCTAGAACATTTCAGAGAATATTCTCTGCTCATGTTCAACTGGTTGGCGAAACAGTAACAAGGGAAATCAACTCAATTATCATAAAGTAGGAGCTGGAAGAAGTTCTTTGCCACTAAATGTGGAATGCTTCATAAGTGATTATTGGAGCAGATACTGTATCATTTAAAAGGGAACTCTGGCAAATCAGTCAAGATAAAACAAAACTATTCACATAGCACTCAGAAGACAACCAAATTCAAGCGTACAGCATTTATTGTTAATACAATTAGATAGCTAGTCATCACATGCAAACATTCAGATCATAAAAAGTAAGTCCATATACAAGTTCTGGTGTCAAGACCCTTCTGATATTTTGCACATGTAGGTTCTGTAAAAATAGGTACATTGTTTTCCCTTATTTTCTTTACACACAATATTACAGTGCTTTGAAGAGCCAATATACCACACCAGGGAGTGGTAATGCAATAACATACATCCACCTACAATTCTCAACATGCTGCATGCCTCATCTCAGCTATAGGGAGTTAAGGCAAGGAGGCACGGCACTTTCTTTATGGAATGAAGAATGAAAGAGAGGGAGGAGGGGAAGGCAAGACTTGAACCAGTCATTGCACTCATCATGGTGCTAAAAAAAAAGAAATCATGGTCGACATAGGATCCCTTATTCCTTGTTGTATATCACTTGCAGGTACGAGTAAACAATAATCATCAGGGGACAAACGACAAAGTTTCATCCTCAAAATGACGTATGCACTATCTACCTTCATTCTGGTGAAGTTCAAGAGGTGGTACTAAAAAGATGGCAGAGTATTTTATCTTGACTCCTAATACAGTCACATCACACAACATAAAACAGTTAACACAGCCTCCTTTGTGTAATATGAAAATGTGGGCAATGTTCAGTATTTGCTCCAGGGCAAAATTTTACAATAAATTGCACAAAGAAGTCCAGAAAAATCAATGAAATGAAGCAAAATACTAGAGATGTTGGAATCAAATAAAAACAAAGTGCTGAAAATAGTCAGCAGGCCTGGCATCTGTGGAGACAGAAACAGTTAATGTTTCAGGTCTGTGACAGATCTGAAACGTTGGCCAGGATTTAACCCTTGGCGGACGGGAGCTGGCCACCGACTGAAAAGTCAGTGGCAAACCTGCTTCTGCCTGGCCTGGGGATCCAACCTGTATTTTGTGGGTCCCCGGCCTTTCATCGTTTCGAGGTGGGACTTCCACCCGCTTGAATCAGGAAGTCCTGTCTAATAGAGCTTCCGGCCAGCAGCGCCACTGGGAGCAGTGGCCACTGCTGGGACTGCAGCCCAGCCTACAGATGATGTCAGGGAATCCCGGACCCAAGTTGAGTTTCAGGTAACAAACAGGATACCTGATCAGGAGGGGTCACCAACCGCAAACCCCCACCCCCTTAGGCTACCTGTTTTTGAAACAAGATGGTGTCTTCAATATAAATTCTCAGCTTGTGTCTAGAGTTCATTTTCAGAGGATAATTCCTCTATACGAAAACAAGCTACTGGAAATGGGAATTTTCAAACTAAAATTACCAACAATTCCTGTAATAAAAGTGGTCACAGAACCCACAATAGCAGAAATAATGGTCAATTGAATTTAAAAAAAACTCAAGTTCAGCAATCTAATAGGTAAATAGGGTAAAAAGGAGTTAATTTACCACTCTGCCTCTTGAAACAGATATGCTTTCAGTATATGTAGTCTTGAACAAGCCACACAGCATATAGGATAATCAAACACTACATCTAACTAGGAGTAGATGGCTCAGATTTGGATTAGCAAAATGCTATAATCGATTATGAAACTGATTTTTCAAAATTGAGTTTATTGGGGTTTCATGCGCTTCAATTGAGTTTAGGCCAGGGACTGGGCAATCTCCCTAATTTGTGCGCATTATGCCCAGGGACAATCGGTTAGGGCAAGTTATGGAAAGAGTAAGTCACTTCAATTCTGGATGACCCAGGTGATTTCAGTAATTGGAGAATGAAAATAATTAGTTATCCTAAAAAGAGGAACTAATTTGATGGAAAGTTGCACAATGTATTTTTAAACATTGACACTGCCAAATTTAAAATCAATTGCCACTATTCATGATTTGTAATAAATCCTGCCTGTAAAGGTAGGAGGTAGATGAGGAATTTTAGTATTTTTCAGGACATCTTTCTAATGAGAAGACATTCATGTCAAGTGATTAACAAAATAAATCTTTATTAAAACATACACAACATAGGTCAAGGTATTTATGCCTATACTAGCACAGAGATGGTTCAACAATTTAGTCTCAATTGACAGATTTTTAAAAAAAAAGAAAATGAGCAAGGATTTCATTTGGATCCTGATATCTGCACTCCAGTCCATGGCAGTGTCAAAAAAAAAACTTTAAAAAATCTTTCAGAAATCAATTTATTACAAAAAAAACTTTGGTATCCCAGAACCACTCAGCATTGCACATCCCATAGATGCAAACAAAAAAAAACAGCAGCTTTCTGCCAATATGATAATGCATAATTACTATTGTTAATTAAAATCAAATTCTGAAGCCTTTATTTTGAATGCATCTAACAATACTCCAAGACGGACTTCCAAGGAAGCACAAGTAGTTAATCTCCACTTTGAATTTAAAATTTTATTTAAAGGCACATTTATTCAAAACTCAAATTCCTATAATTAAAAGATTCAGAATTCAAGCTTATTTCTTCAGTTTTGCTTCCAGTCAGCATACTTGGTTATTTCCCTTAAAGTTTAGGGATTGGAGTAGCTGCTATAGCAATGCTTTCAATGGCACATTCATCACTGCCTCGAAGGATTCGGAAGTAGCCATTTTCTCCCCATTCTGCTCCCCAGCTGTTCTTAACTATCCAGTAATTTTCTTTAGTTTGAGGATCAATGCCATAGCCTACTAGCAGCACTGCATGATTAGTAAGTTCAAAAGGATTGAATGGATCACGTAACCCAGTGTGCTGATAAATTCCTCCATGGTAATACATAAAATCAGCATAAACTTCAAAGGCAACAGACACTGGACCATTTTTTACCAGCTCCAGTTTCATCACTGCTTCATTACAAGCACCATAAAACCCACCCACATAATAATACTCAGAAGTGTAGTAACGGTAGCAAGACTTCTTAATGGTGCAAGGAGTATCTTGCCCAATATAAGGGAAGCAATGCTCTTCAACCAAACCAAAATCCTGTGCATATTTTCCAGCAATCAGGTATGGAAATCCTCCATCACATCCTGGATGAGATTAAAAACACAAATAAATAATCTGATTATCCACATCACACACCATGTTGCAGTAATACTAGGGTGAAAAAACTACAGTTGTGACCACCCACCACAGCCCCCAAGAAAAGTGACCTTTATGCAAAGCAAACAGGTTTCAGTAGGAATCTGCCTTGTAATGAAACATATCGGAACTAAACTCAGGCTGACTGTATTATTTAAATTGCAGGTTGCAAAATTGTCCAGTATGCAGTATAGTTCATTTTACCAATAGCACTGTGGATTTATTTCCTTATTTTTATCCAGAAACAGTGGGGACATTAAGCAGCTATTTTGCTTATAGGTACGGTAATTTAGATCCAAATGCACCTAGTCAGGAAAGCCAACTTTGAGAATGCTGGATTGACTATTGAATGACAACTAACTATAACATCCCACATTAACACCTACAGGGTTACTGCATACAGGGACAAATCTATACCAGCAAGTAACTACACTTAAATGTGCATTTTGGATTTTGATTAAAATATTTCATGCTGACTGTGAGGAAAGAATAGGCTATAGCTAGCAGTGTAATAAAATAATCTTAGATCGAGGCACTGTCAAATGTAGAAACGACGACATACTATGTGCTGTTGCTAGCATATTTTGCACAAAAATGTACATTAATACATATTTTGCGACCCAAGAACAATTGGTTGAAAGCATTGCAATGTCAAATTAAAATCAAACAAGCTTGTCCTTTAAAATGAAGGAAGTAAATGTCAAATGTAAATTCAACAATACTGGTTTTAATCAATTACCTTGTGAATATTGACTGCAAGAAACTATCTGCTGCGTGCTCAAGATTGGCAGCTGTGTGTTGTTCGTCAGAATACGAATACGGGCTTCAAGCATCCCCATGGAAGAAAAGGAATAACAACTGCCACAACTGCCTGTAGTAGTAGAAAGACATGGGTTTAAACAGAACAATGAACCAAGAAAACAAAAACACACGTGTACAAGTATCAAATACTATAAGATTAGGACTGATCAAAGTTTTAAAAAAAAAAAGGGACACTTTCCATCTCCTACGTATGGAACCCTTACTCAACTATACCTCATCATGCTGCATTGATTGGAATATAGCCTTCATGGATTCATAGCATCTAGACAGCTGTTGCCTAGCTAAACACTTGGGAAACAAGAGTATTGAATTCCACAGGACACGTGTTGGAAAAACTGCAGACCACTTAATTAAATGTGGATTCATGAAGAATGATTGGCATGGACGTGGCAAACATCAGCATCAGTATACTCAGTCTAGATAATTGAAAAACCAAAAGCAGCAACTCAACCGCAGGATTTTTGCCAAGTTGGAAAAAGAATGCAGTTGAATTTAATGCCCAAGAAATGATTCTAAATGATTATATACGTTAGCAATTCCTTAAGCAGAGGAAACAAATGGGTTAGGCTGCAGTCAAGTTTTGTATTTCCAGAAAACACAGTCTGCAGAAAGTTAATCTGACAACCAAGAGATACACCCTACAGATGAGAAGCCAGACTTAGCGGTGATTACCACAGGTCTCCTGAACAAATCTGCTACCCTCCTCCAGTTCATTATCTCACCATTTGCAAGCTGGAGACTAAAATACACAAGGTCCACATATGAAAGTTTCAAGACAGCCCTACGCTTTGGGAGGTTCAATTCCTCATGGTATTCCAATTTCAGGCACAATCCACTGAGAAACAAAGTTAGCAAGGAAGTGCTCACTATCTGGCATTATAATGGCCCCAACAGTCAGACTGCTGGTCAGGAATCAAATGAACTGACCTGTCCTCTTAGCAGCAAGCAAATGGCTGGGACAACTGGAAATGTAATTCACTTTTACCTTTTACTCCCCTTCCTCAAAGACTTCCAAACTAACCCACCGCCCCCCCCCCCCCCCCCCCAAATGGATTCCTCAGGTTTATTATTGAATGAACTGTCGGATTAATGTATTGGATATTCTGCAAGCAACATACTAATTAAATGGCCCACAAAACATATTTGCTAAATTTGAACATGCAAAAGCCAAAAAGTCAGATTGCAAAAAAAAAAACAATTTCTTTTTGGCTTTCAATTATGTTGCTAAAACTAATTGAATATGGTTAATCAGTGATTTACTTTTTTTTTTAAAAAGCTAGGACATCTTGGACTAAATGTACTCATGATCCCTTTAATTTTCTAATCTTCAGTTACACAAATATTGCATTCCCAAATAGAAATTAAAATCCCAATCCATTTTCCCCAAAATAGTTACCTCTGTTAACTAGAACAAAGAATGCACATTTTACAATAGTTGCATAATCAAAAAAGTCATATCATTACATTGAAATTGGTAAGGCCCCAATTATAATCTTGAAACACAGTTAGATGACTAATGAAAAGTTGACCATCATGAGGCTCGCAGCTCTGCTTTCTCAGGAAAGAAAGTGGACGGACTTTACCTAGAAATTAAACATTATGCAGCCTTATTTGGGAAATAAAGGGGTACTGTCAAGAAAACCCCATATGCCAAATGAGAAATATTAATTTCATTGGTTGGAAACTTACATTAGACTTTTAATGGAAAAAATCCTACAGTAACTGAAACAAAAACTAAGTCAAACTGGCTACTGTAATTTGCATTTAAAATACCAGGAGATTGAACTGCAGAAGAAGTCTGAGAAGCTCTGGACCCAGAACAATGGCTTGCTCTAAGTAACTGAATTACCTAGAATTGCTTCACTAGCACGGCAGTCAAGGCCATCCTGACATACTGACTTTGAAAGACCAAACCCCTCAGTAGATACTGGCATCCTAGAACTGGTGGAACTAACTCTGAACCTTGTATCTCATTAAAAACAAAGGGGATTGAAAGAATCATGTGAATGCCTGTCCATCTCTGCAAAAAAGTCTTCTGCATTGCTAACTCATGAACCCATCTCCATATGCTCTTTACTGGAGGAGAGATTCCTACACCCTCATGACATCCAGGTTATTATAATCTGGCTAAAACTTGTTAAAAAGGTTATCTGGAGGACAGGACCATTCTCAGTTGGTTCTGTTCCTTTAGGAAGAAGTAGATCAGCCCTTCAGATTCATTCTGTTTTTAGGATCTGTCCTTCTCAACCTTATGTTGAGAGCAATCATCTGAGATGTGCATCTGATCCAGGATTGCCCCAAAAATAGGCTAGGAGTATATTCCACCACACTGTTACAGATCGAATCTTGCTGTGATTGCCATATAAGCCTTTATAATGCTCGTTGTGATAGAAATCTATGTTTTACTTTTAATTCTGTACATCAGCCATATTAAGGGCCTTCCTGTCTAGATACCAAGTTGTAGTGCTAAACCCTTCTCTTAGCCTCGAGTGTTATAAAACTGAATACAGCTTACTGGGGAAAAAAAAAAACATTGAATCCTGCTACTAAATATGTTGCAGGTATACTTACTGATCTATTTTTCAGTTGACAAAAGGGCTCAGTTTTGAAACATTGTACTTATGAGCAATTGGGCATTTCAGACTTTTATGCTTTTTTGAAAGATTTTATATTAAAAATGTTAAGAATGTCATTTTCAAAGTAAAATGGACTGTACCTTGATTTCGAACAGGACTAACATAATTCACTCCACCAACATTCCTCCAGTCCCATGATTCTGGCAAAGACTCTGCAAGCTTCTGCATCTCCTCTGACACAGGCATAGGTCTTGGACGTCTATTAAAGAATACATAATTACTATTTAGCAATTTCAATTTGAAGTACCATGCTTTATTACTCTCAAATCATTTAATTAGAAGTATAATTTGTTGAGCACAGGGTAAAGTTTTAATTTGCATAATACAAAAAAATCATTTAATTCTTTTCCCCATTCTAAAAAAAAAAGTGAAAACAGAAGTAGACTGCAACTGAACTAGTAGTTGCAGACTGAGTAAAGTAGCTCAGTTAGTGACAAAGGTGGCCAAATTAGTTAGCCAGCATGAATATGAAACACAGCTAATTTTGCTCGAATTCATTGCCCTTGCTGTTTAAAATTCTTCCCCCCCCCCACCCCAATCAGCAAATTACCCAATGCACTCTTGACTAAGCTTGTAAGCACCCTAGGATCTTCAAATTTCCCTCTCCATTGAAAGATACACAGGTTTCGATCAGCAAATCTATGATCGTATTTAGATTTTTTTTTAAAGTTTTGTTGAAATTGCAGTACCTTACAACGCACAGAATGCAGAAGTATTAAATGTATTATGCAGAAATGAGGAACAGAACTACCGAATGTATAAATACGTATTAGCAGCTCACACCATTCAGAAGTGTAAATGGGAAACTAGACAACAGAGCAGACAAGAAAAAAAAACCATGGAGAGCAAAACTGAAAATGAATGGTAAGGGGCATGATGGAACACAGGAAAAACTTCTGAAAACTGGAACCACAAGTCATGGTTAATGAAGGAAACAATGGCATAGGAAACAGCACAACCTAAGTCTTGAGTTTGATAATTTAAGATCTAGCTTAAAAGACAGACAGAAGGAATGCCATAGGAGACTGCATAGCTGGATGAGTGGACACTATTTTGCAGTCCAGGTTAAGAGTGCTGGGATAAAGAATTTTTCCGGAAAGACTAGAAAAAAAAAGGAGTGAGCAGCCAGTCATGGCCCACCTCAGAGTCAAATGATATAGGAAAGATAGGTCTGAAGCCACGCAAACTGAATTTCAGAAACAGGCCTAGGAGCAGTCTTCAAGGGTGGTATTATCTGGACTACTCCTCCAACCACATGTTTGAATAGGGATGGTTAGAAAGTTCAACATGACTATAGTAGTACTGTCTTGAAGATAGCGTCTACTTTATGGAGCACTGGCACCAATTCTGGGAAAGATGGCAGCAAAATCTGAATAGGAAGGGATCAAACAAATTGCAAAAAAGTTCAGAATCATTTAAACAAGACAGGAAGGGGTGAGGAAAATAAAAGCAGCCTAAAAGCCAAGTAGAAAAAGTAGAAATAGAGAGGATAGATGTACAGAATGAATTTAGTAAAAACCTTATATAGAAGGATTAAAAGGGAAGGAAAAAAAATCCATTGGCCAGTTTTAAACAGGAAGTAGATAAAAGGATAAAGGTGCTACCTTGGCCAAATGAAGGGAAAATTAGCAGCTTTAAAATGAAAAAGAAAACAAAGTGTATACATTGTAATGCTCATTGGGAAATAAACTGGGGAAATTAGTATTATTAAAATCTACATCTTCCTGTGCCATAACTGCTTCCAACAGCAGCTTGGCTGCAAATTAAGCCAGGGTGGAAAATATAGCTGGTGATACATTACAACTGTGACTAGACTTCAAATACACACCAACCAGGTTTCTTTAATAATTTTGTTGTTTATCAGATTATAAAGCAAGTCTTAACCAATAAAGAGTAAAACATACACAAATTGAAATACTAAAGCCCCTTATTTATCTTTGCCCCTCACACACACAGCCTCACAGCTCCAGCGACCCGGGTTCGGTTCTGGGTACTGCCTGTGCAGAGTTTGCAAGTTCTCCCTGTGACCGCGTGGGTTTCCTCCGGGTGCTCCAGTTTCCTCCCACATGCCAAAGACTTGCGGGTTGATAGGTAAATAGGCCATTGTAAAAAAAATTGCCTCTAGTGTAGGTAGGTGCTAGGAGAATTGAGGGAAGGTGGGGATGAGAGGGGGAAGTGGGATTAACGTAGGATTAGTATGAATGGGTGGTTGATGGTCGGCACGGACTCGGTGGGCCGAAGGGCCTGTTTCCGTGCTGTATCTCTCTGACTATATATACATAGATACCGCTTAACTGAAAAAAATATTTTTGTTTAAAGCACAGAAAAACAAAAAAAAACACTTGATCTGAATGCAGGACATACTTGAAGATAGAAAAATATGGAAAGATGCCCTTTGTTTTGGTTTGCCGTCCCAAATGCATGTCGAAGGCTATCACTGGGATCTTCAGAGAACAGCTCTCTCCAGGCGACGTTGAATATCAGTTTGGGTAAGCCTTCCAAGAGATGCAGCTACAGAAGCTTCAAATAGGTCTTACAGCAGAAATGCAGCAACTACATTTCAGTTACCGCACATTTGATATGCTAGGTTTCTTCTAACATGCAGGGATTTTGCAAATACAAGAAACAAAAAATAGGAAACTGGCACATTATATGCAGGATTTGTTTAAGAAAGAGAGAACGCACTGCTGGGTCTTCTTCTGGCAAGCAAAAAACAACTGTCTCTTATAAACAGTTCAAAATGAAACTAAAACCTTCCAGAAGTCAAGCCTCCTGACATCTATAAATCTTGACCTGTCACTTCTTTATAAACATCTCAAGTCAAAAAAACAACCCCTGCTGGGTGATCAACAAACAGGTGCCTTCCAGTAAGACTTGTTTACAAGGCAAATCCAGGAATCTTCTGATGACTTTTTTTTTGAAAAAAAGTTCAGCAATCTGCAAGATTCCAGTTGAAACAGTGCATAATTAAACTACAAGTTTTCAAAACCTGCTTTACAAAATAGAAGCAACCTCATAACAAAAGGCTCAGACAAAAGTAGAGATTTTTTCTTTTAAGTAAATGACTTTTACATTAGTCAACTGGACTACAGACCCCCTAACTGCACACAGATTATGGAGAAGAGCAAAAATTGCAAGCCATTCAAAGATGCACCTCAAGTGGATAACGCTATAGAAAAGCTAATGTAATACTGGATTTTCTGACAAGAGGTATAGAATATAAAGAAGTTCGAATGGTTAATATATATAAATCCTCAAGGCCACAGTTGAGAGGATGGTGTGCAGTATTCGCATCCACAATATAGGAAAGACATTGAGAAATAGATGGAACAGCACATATCTTAATAGGATGTGGCCCATCATGAGAAATACAATTATGAAAACAGACTTGAAAAATTGGGGCCATTTCAATAGAAGAGAAGGGGTGATATAATGGAGTAGAAAGGAACAGACTTTTCAATCATTGTGGGATCTAGAACAAGGTACCCCAACAAAAGATTAAATGCAGGGGATAGAAGACTTGTTTTCCAAAAAAGGGTCGAGAGGCTGTGGAAGCACTACTGAAGTTAGTAGCTGAAGCAGAGACCATGTCCATTTTTCAGCATAGATTAAATAGCAGGATGAATGAAAGGAGAAACGAATATGGGAACGGAGAAGACAGAATTAGGACTAGCACTTATGGAGGACAAAACAGACTGGTTGGGTCAAATGACCTGTTGTCATTTGGTTAAAGAACCAACATGAGCAGGGCTACCATTAGATAGACAAGCAGATGTAGGTCAGAATATAAGGTGTCAATAGCCGCGGTGACTGCAACAACTACCATGGAAACTCCCTGCTCAGCATAGTGGGGACAGTCTTCGCTCGAGTCGCTTTAAAGAGGCTCCAGAAGCTGGCTGAGCGTGTCTACCCTGAGGCACAGTGTGGCTTTCGAGCAGAGAGATCCACCATTGACATGCTGTTCTCCCTTCGTCAGTTACAGGAGAAATGCCGCGAACAATAGATGCCCCTCTACATTGCTTTCATTGATCTCACCAAAGCCTTTGACCTCATCAGCAGACGTGGTCTCTTCAGACTACTAGAAAAGATCAGATGTCCACCAAAGCTACTAAGTATCATCACCTCATTCCATGACAATATGGAAGGGCACAATTCAGCATAGTGGCGCCTCCTCAGACTCCTTTCCTATCCGGAGCGACATGAAACAGGGCTGTGTTCTCGCACCTACACTGCTTGGGATCTTCTCCCTGCTGCTCTCACATGCGTTCAAGCCTTCACAAGAAGGAATTTTCCTCCACATAAGATCAGGTGGCAGGTTGTTCAACCTTGCCCGTCTAAGAGCGAAGACCAAAGTATGGAAAGTCCTCATCAGGGAACTCCTCTTTGCTGACGATGCTGCATTAACATCTCACACTGAAGAGTGTCTGCAGAGACTCATCAACAGGATTGCGGCTGCCTGCAATGAATTTGGCCTAACCATCAGCCTCAAGAAAACGATCATGGGACAGGACATCAGAAATGCTCCATCCATCAATATCAGCGACCATGCTCTGGAAGTGGTTCAAAGAGTTCACCTACCTAGGCTCAACTATCACCAGTAACCTGTCTCTCGATGCAGAAATCAACAAGCGCATGGGAAAGGCGTCCACTGCTATGTCCAGACTGGCCAAGAGAGTGTGGGAAAATGGCGCACTGACACGGAACACAAAAGTCCGAGTGTATCAAGCCTGTGTCCTCAGTAACTTGCTCTATGGCAGCGAGGCCTGGACAATGTATGTCAGCCAAGAGAGACATCTCAATTCATTCCATCTTCGCTGCCTCCGGAGAATCCTTGGCATCAGGTGGCAGGACTGTATCTCCAATGCAGAAGTCCTCAAGGCGGCCAACATACCCAGCTTATACACCCTACTGAGTCAGCGGCGCTTGAGATGGCTTGGCCATGTGAACCGCATGGAAGATGGCAGGATCCCTAAGGACACATTGTACAGCGAGCTCGCCACTGGTATCAGACCCACCGGCCATCCACGTCTCCGCTTTAAAGACGTCTGCAAACGCGACATGAAGTCCTGTGACATTGATCACAAGCCGTGGCAGTCAGTTGCCAGTGATCGCCAGAGCTGACGGGCAGCCATAAAGGCGGGGCTAAAGTCTGGCGAGTCGAAGAGACTTAGCAGTTGGCAGGAAAAAAGACAGAGGCACAAGGGGAGAGCCAACTGTGTAACAGCCCCTAACAAATTTATCTGCAGCACCTGTGGAAGAGTCGGTCACTCTAGAATTGGCCTTTATAGCCACTCCAGGCGCTGCTTCACAAACCACTGACCACCTCCAGGTGCTTTCCCATTGTCTCTCGAGTCAAGGAGGCCAAAGAAGAAGCGCCCACAATATGGTAAAGGTTACGAGTGGGTTTAGGGTGGAATAAATGAGAATTGAAACATTAAAATTTAGAAAGGCTGATTACGAGAGGTAATAGACTAGAAACTGCCAAGTCACTTAGAATCAAACTTCTAAACTCCCAAATGCTTAGCATTTGGCCTCATGTTCACTGCAATATCTCCAACCTGTTGTTGATTTACTTAACCACTCACCACCTTTAATGCCCTTGCGTATAGCACTATGCATTCTGACAGACCTCCATCTACAGTCTCAGAAGTCCAAGGGACACAAACTCAAGCAAACACTGCACTTAAGTGACTTAGCCACCTATTACTGGCAAAGGTACTACTGGCTTATTTACTCCACTATCAGCCATCTCCCAAAAACACTCATCACATTCACCCTCAGCTCAAAACTGAGGAACTCGTAGATTTGGTCAGCAAGTTACAGGTCATCCATTCAGGTGCTTTCTGCTGCTTCTCCACTCACATTCCCCCTTGCCCAATCCATATTTTCTCCTTAAACCCCCAAACTCCAGCCCTCGTACCAACGAGTCACTCTAGTTCACCTCCCATTATCTGTCTTCCTACCCCCTCACCTCCACGATGTCCTTTCTGAGCTCATTTCATCCACAAGACCCACCTCTTGCTGCCTTAATCTCATTCACACTAAACAAATGGCCAACGAACTTCACTTCCTGGCCCTGTGCTTGATGATTTTGCAAATAATTCCCCTTCCTCAAATACAATTTCTCCATTCCTTTCAAAGCCACTAGCTCCCTAAAAAATCCTACCTTAAAATCCTCCATCCATGCAAACTATGACCCTATCTACAACCTTCCTTCCCTCAAGTCTTTAAAGTGCACTGCCATCCATCAGATCAGTGACCCCTCCAACAATTCAATTTGAATCTCAGTTAGGAATCTTCCCCTTACAGCACTGAAAATGGCTCTAACCAGTAACAACATTCTCCATCGGTATGACTGTTTGTTTTATTTGTTCATGGAGGAGAGCTGGCAAGGCCTGCCTTTATTGCCCATCCCAAATTGCCCTTGAGAAGGTGATCAGTTGACTTCTTGAACCACTACAGTCCACGTGGTGTCAGTATACCCATTGTGATGATGGTGGAGAGTTCCAGGATTTTGACCCAGTAACAGTGAAGGCTGATGGGGTATCAATCACGCAGACTGCTTTGTCCTGGCTGTTGTTGAGCTTCTTGTGTTGTTGCAGCTGTACTCAGCCAGGCAAGTAGAAAGTATGCTATCACACTTCTAACTTGTGCTTGTAGATGATAAAGGCTTTAGGGAATCACGAGGTGAAATACTCACCACAGAATTCCCAGCCTCTGACCTGCTCTTAGTTGTGGTATTTATACAGCTGGTCCAGTGAAGTTTCTGGTCAATGCTGACCCTCAAGCTGTTGATGGTGGAGGATCTACCATGATAAACCATTGAAAGTCAAGTCAAGGTGTGGTGGTTAGACTCTTGTTGGAGGTGGTCATAACCTGGCATTTGTGTGGCGCAATTATTACTTGCCACTTATCAGCTTAAGCCTGACTGTTGTTCAGATCTTGTTGCATGCGGACATGGAATCTTTCATTATCTGAGGGGTTGTGAATGGAACTGAACACAATGCAAACAAGCACTCCCATTTTTAATTTTATGATGGACACCTTCCATTGCTTTGCTGGCAATTGAAGGGAGACAGATGGGGGTTAATCGATCAGGCTGGATTTGTCATTTTTTTTGTGCTTCACCTTTCCTCACTTTTTATTTTGACATAACTGACTGCATTGCCCTCCAACACCTCTCCTCCATTGTCCAGTTCAGTGGGAATGGACCTGCTTGGTTCCCTTTTGCTTATTTGACCAGAGTTAGAACATCTCTACCAATGGCTTCTCTTCCTACTCCCAGTCAAGTCACATCAGAAGTAAATCCTGATGGCATTAGAGACACATATGGCATCAGCTTCCATATGTACATCAATGACTCCCAGCCCTACCTTACCACCACATCTTGACTCTTCAACTGCCTATGATGCAAGATTGCTCAAGACAGTCAATCTTGGATGAGCAAAGGAGTTTAGCTAAGCATTGGGAAGACCATAGCCATCATCTTCAGCCCCAAACCAAGTATATACTCTTAGCACAAACTCCATTCACCTCCATTGCTAGAATTTCACATTGACCAATACTGCTTGGAACCTTGGCATCCTATTCAAAACAATGGAGTTGCCAATTCCATATTTTTTTTAAAATCACAAACAGCACTTACTTCCACCTTCATAACATCACGTACCCCTTCCTATCTGCCTCAGATACCTTCTTCCATGCTTTTATGACCAGCTGAATCAACTATCCCAATGTTCTTCTGGCTGGTCTCCCACCCTCCACCTCTAAATTTCCACTCATTCAAAACTCTGCTCAGGATAGGATACAGGAAGCAGAGTCCTGTTTCACCCATCACCCCATTGGCTCCAGGCTTCAACAACTCAAATTTTAATTTCACATCCTTGCATTTGCAACTCTACAGCTTTGCCTCACTCATGGCCTTGCTCTATCCCACCACTAATCTCCAACAATACAATCCCAAGCCCACCCAAAATCCTCTTCCTCACTTTGACCTCTATGCATTCCCTCCCATGTTTTCCCCATCATTGATCAATGTGCTTTCAGCCACCTGTACCACATGCTCGGAAAAACCCCTCCTGAAGCCACTCTTCTTTAAAAGGCACATTAAAAATGCCTCTGACCAAGCTTTTGGTCACATTCTCTGCTTGCATCCCTATCCTGAGACACAATCTCCTTGCCTTGTCCACTCCTCCCCCTTAAGCTTATTTTTCTACATAAAAGTGCTTTATAAATCCATTAAATTCAGATTGGCATTGTAAAAATAGAAAAAAAAATGTTGAATAGTACTACACAGAACAGATAGAAACCATTAAGGAAGTGTAACTAAAGAAAAGACCTTTGAGAGCCGCAATGAAAGTAAAAGGAGGGAGTACAGATTGTTCCTGAACTGTAAGGCTAGTTAACCAAAGATATATGAAAACAAGATAAAGGATGTCAAGAAAATGGTAAGAGGAGGAAAAAAAAAAAAGTGAGGTTAGGACATTCTAGAAGAAATGGCAAGCATGGCTATAAATATATTTACAACAAGATGAAAAAGGAAATGGTGGAGCCATTGAAAAGTCCGAAATGGTGACATACCACGTGACCAAGGACTAGCAAATACAGTAAATGCATTCTTCCTTTGTGTTCATGGCGCCACAGAAGCTCAATTCCCTGAGAGGAGGTGAAAGGGGGAGGAACAGCAACAAAAGAAATAGAAATTTCAATAAGGCAGTTACAGATGGGTTGAGGAAGTTCAAAAAAGGCAAGCCACCAGACAAACTTCATTCAACAGTACATCAAGTGTTTAGCAAAAATGGACACTCTTTACTCCTTTTTATAGGTTGGCATCACATTCCCTTTCCTCCAATCTGTAGCCACATCCACATTTCAACTAATTCCCTAATGATGCCTGCCAGAACATATTCAATTAGTAGCTTCCACATCTTCAGCCTGTCCATTACCTCCATCAATTACAGTTGAGTAAAAAGCTCAGGCAAGGGGTTATTTAAGAAGTTTAAAGGATCAGATAAATTCAGCTCTACATAAGATTGCCACAAATTCTAGAAGGAGACAGACATCGGGCTCAAGCTTAAACTAGGGAAGGTGCAGAATTTAGTTGTAAATATCCAGATAGCAGAGAATGTACAGAGTGGACGATCCTGGAGGCAGATGGTGCAGATATTATGGACTACATCATCTCTTCTGGTCCCATACTTCCCTCTGTATGTGCACTTAAGAGAAATGTCAAGATAAGTTTGGTGGGGCATTGCTGGAAAAAGGAAAATACAAAGCTGACTTTTTTTTTTAAAAAAACATTTAAGTGCAACGTCTGGACTTGAAACTTTTATTTAAAAATTATATTGTAATTTTGAATGAGATCACTTTACTTTCAACTCTACTCATTATTCAATAGAGATTAAAATGTTGCCAATCATCTTTACCTTTAGCCTTTTTGTCATCTTGTATCTCCAAACAGTGTCAGTTCCACTATCCACAACTGTGCCTATGCCCCCTTGAAGGATACTTTGCCCATTTTTACAGCACAAAAGTTCTAATCACTGGAATATTTAAGTAAGTTCAGTTTTCCCAGTTCCAGAAGCATTAACAGTACATTCAAGACTAAACAACCTGAAAAATTGCACAAGCAGTCACCAATTTTTATATATCTGTTGCAGAAATAGTTGGAGTTTTTTTGATAAACAGTTCTATTGTTTTACAACATCACAAAACCTACCTAGGAATCTTTGAGCTATGACCACCTGCTCGGTTGATCAATTCTTGAATGGTGAAATCTTCATACTCTTCATAAAACTTTGCTGTCCAAGATTTCTGGACTGTATTTATTGCTTTCACAAAATCCAAATTAGACATATAGGGTGTCTGCGACAGGCTAGAGGTTGAAGGGGTGGAAGAAACAGAAGGAGCCATTAACAAAATTCCCATGTTGCAAGCACAGATTAATCAAATTGCATCTGAACAAGCATTTCAGTACAAAACTTCTCTACATTGGGAAAGGTAAAGAGAAAACAATCCTAGCCAAGATCACCACGTGAAAATGTTTAATGAAGTACGGCTTACAAATATGGACAGCAATTATTTCTCTAAAATGCAGCTCAATATTACCCCTCCCAATATACAAAACTCCACTGTGGTACCCCTAACCTCAGTTAACGGCTTTAGTGAAATATACTAATTCTTGGTGTGTATTTTGTGAGACACAAGGCAGAGACTCTGTCCAATTTTTGGGGGACTTTGGTTATACCCTCTCCACTCAATGTTGGAATCCTCTCTATATAATTTTCCTACCAACTAAATTCTATTCATAGTTCCATCTTGGGCTTTATCCATTTAATAGCAAATTCAGAATTGATTTTAAAAAGCTAATTGAGTGGGTTTTTGAGAATTACGAAGAGAAACTTAAATTATACACTAGATGAAATGTTAAAATTTCAATAAAATTTACACCTGACATTTTAAAAATGCATTTTCAACTACAACTAGATTCATCATTATTGATCAGATTAAATGAGGACTTAAGAGTCAATTACTACTATATAGCTTTCCATGAAGTTTAAAAGGGGAACAATTCCTGCATCAGGCTCTCTCCTACTCACCTTTTCCCCTAAATTTGCAGACACAAAAAAAGTGACTGTACTGAAGATCATGCATAAGCATTTTACTTTACAAAAGGTGAACTTTTAAATTAATACCCATGATTCATTATAAGAATATTTGCATCTGCTCAGCACAAGTTAGCAGCTGCAGTCTGAGTAGCCCTTTTTGTACCAATGGTATGTCAAGCTTGCTGTTTTAGAATCAAATGCCATTTACCACCAATAAATTGCCAGAACCCAGTTTTGATAACAATAAATTGCTTCTTAAAAGATTTAGGGATAATTACCTCCCCTATCCTTCCTGGATGTTTATTCCATGTATTGATTACTCTCTTAGTTAAAAAAGAAAAATTCCCTGACTGGTCTTAGATAACATTAGTTTGATGTTATATCCTCTTGCTATGTGCTCGCTTATTAAATATTCTAGGTTTACAAATTCCATCCCCTTATCCATCTTATAAGGATGTAGGAGATTATCTTACAGAACTGGTTACCTTCTACCCTATGAATTGTCTCACCTGGAGGTCCTTTGTTATCTCTGTCCCCCATTTCACCAATTTAATGTATGACACATAATTCATTTGCCCCTTTTTCATGGTACCTTTCTAGTCCTTAGTTCTGATCATTCATTCCAAAGGTCTGGCATTAGCCTGGCCATTTCAGACCTGCAGGGACTCATTAACAAGGCAAATACCAGCTATACATCCTCAAACCCTTTTGCCTTGCTCTGCTGTTGTAGGCGGACTTAGCTTCTCCAAAGCTACAACTAACTTTAAAGAAAACTCAATTAGCCCTTGCCTCGTCTCTGTGTTAAGCCTGGTTTTCCCCTTCACAAACAATGTGCAGCAAACATCTCAGCCTTCTTGCCTTTACTGACCTTCTCTCCTCTGCTTTGCTCATTTGCCCCCTTAACTTCTCATATCCCATTTGCATTACTGTATTGGATCACTTAGATCTCAATTTGATGACACCAAGTTTGGAGGTGCAAACAGTGAGGATGCTATAAATTGCCTGCAGTAGGACATAAGCTAGCAGAGTTGGCAGATGGAATTTAATACTAACAAGTGGGAAGTGATACATTTTGGTAGAAGGAATAGGGAGAGGCAATATATACTTAATGGCACAGTCCTAAAGAGAGTGTGCAGGCACAGAGGGACTTTGGGTTGCTTGTGCATCAATCGCTGAAGGTGGCAGAATATATTGAGAGTGGATAGTAAAGTATATGGGATCTTGGGCTTTGTAAACAGAGGCATTGCGTACAAAAGGAGGGAATTTATGCTGATACTTTACAAAGCTCTCATTAGGCCCCAAATGGAGTATTGCATCAAGTTCTGGTCACCACACATCAGGAAGGATGCGAGGGCCCTCAAGAGGGTGCAGAGGAGCTTTAACCAGAATGGTTCAGGGATGGAGGATTTTAGTTACAAGGTTAGGTTGGAACAACTGGGTTTGTTCTCGTTAGAACAAAAGGAGATTGAAGGGAGATTTAATAAAACTGTGAAAGATTATGAAAGGCTTAGATAAGTTAGACAAGGAAAATCTGTTCCCATTAACTAATGGCACAAGGACTAGGGGACAGAGATTGAAAGTTTTGGGCAAAAAGATGCAACGGGAATATGAGGAAGCACTTTTAAAAAAACAAAATACAGTGGGTGGTAACGATCTGGAACTTGCTGCCCAGATGGGCAGTGGAAGCGGAGACAATGACTTCAAGAAGTTGGATGGCCACCCGAGAGAAACAGACTTGCACGGTTATGGGGACCGAGTGGGGTTGACTGCAGAGTTCTGTGGAGTGCTGGCATGGACTCGATGGACCAAGTGGCCGCCTCCTGTGCTGTAAATGACAATGACTCTTTGGGGCTGCTTTTGTAAAAAGATATGCTTTCACCATTATTCCCTTTGAACTCAGATGACTCCCTTTAACTTCCAAATACCGCAGGAAGCTACACAGTGGTGGGATAAAGCCAGTTTTCACGATCTCCGCTCCAGCCTACCCAAGAGAGAAATGTGGTATGTTAGCAACACTGATTAGTTTATGAGCAGACATACAATTTGTACTTATTTAAAGACTGGGTGAAGCAAAGATTTGCCAAGGCTGGAGGAGAGCGCTGTTTTATCATTACGGATTTGCCACTGAACATGCTGCAGACAAGAATGGGGAAAGGAAGGATACGTACAACTCATTGTGAAGAACTGGGATAGAAGAAAGCAAGGAAGTCCTAAAGATAGCATTTCTGTACATCAGAAATTTGGTTGGAAGTAGTTCTCAATGTAGTATAACTATAATATATGATGGCATTATTTTCCTTTTTTGGCAGAGAGATGCTATGAAAAATATATTTCAGAATAGTAACAATTTTCACCCTCCCATCGTTAAGATGACAAAGGCATGCATCGCAAGTAATTGTTTGGAGTTTGCAAGGATACAAACAGCAAGTTGGGAGAGGATTGAGGAAAAGCAATAGTCAGTGTCCTCCCTCCAATTGACTGTGTTACAGCCATGTGGTGCAATGTGGGTGGTTCCCAGTGTTGACCTGCCCTCCGGACGGCAGGACCGGTAAAAAAAAACACACACACACACACACCCCCTTTGTGTGTGTGTGTAAGTGGGGAGGTCACAAACTTGTTGAATTCTCTTCAAAAATGGAGTTCTCATGGGTCACAGGCCTGAGAGGATTGTACATTTCTCTCTTGGTTGAAAGTTCAGTTGGAAACAGTGGATCACTTCTAGTTCACTGCTGTCTAGTATAGATGTAGGGTTCTTAAGCAGGGCACGTGCCTTCTCATTTGTTGGAAATGAGCTGCTGGATGTTGCCTTTCTCCCCTCTCTTTCCGGATTCTCTGTCTAGGCTGCTATTTTTTCCAGAACAAGCTGTGTTACTTCTCACCTTCTGGTAGGAGACACTCTGGTCTCTTACCCATGGTGATCGCACAGTGGCCCAGGACGCAGTTACTTCACCTTCTTTGTTTCAGAAGATAACATTCAATTGTGGAATTTTTTTTAGGATGGGTGTAATTGACACCTCTTAGCTTTGAAGATTTTTCCTTTGTCCCTGTCAGACAGTTTGAATGCAAAGGCAAAGCCTTTCTCTTCAGCACCCATTTTGGAGTACTGTTCACTTTTTAAAAGAAAGATTTTTTTGGAAAGACAAACTCAAGTTTTTAATAACTTCAGATTTTGTTCATGATTGTTGCATCGTCGCACTTCTTGTGTGTGTGACACTGTACACTCTATGGTAGCTACAAATAATTAAACTCTAATCTTTAAAATAAAGAAAATTGAGTTGCAGTGGGATTAATGGAGTTCAAAAATTTCAGATGCTCAATTCTGTACGTTTCAAAGACAATTCAAAGCTTTTTGTATAATGGGGAAACATTATACACAGGGAAAAAAAAACCATTGTGCAAAAACATTTTACATTCCTTCCTTCCCCCCCATACCACCCCAAGTAACATCCTCCTACTTTTCACAAGAAAGATTCTGCGACTACTTTTAAGTTGCTTTGAAATTAGATTTCAACTCAAGCCCACAAGGAGACAGCAAAATTCACAATAATATCTTGCTGATGAGGTAACTAATCTAGCATTACTGGCCTTACATATCTCATGCATTACCATTAAATATGAAATACACTGGCTGTAGCATGCATCTATATATGCAGTACATAGGGGAAAAAATAAATCTGTTTTCTTTCCTTCAGCCATCTCTCTATCATGCCACCACTACCATTACAACTATTTTCACTACTGAAGGATTGAATTTTTTCCACAGTTGAGTACTGCAATTATATTAAACATTTCTTCGCTGACCTACCTACATTAGGTTTTTGGGGGGGGGGGGGGGGGGAAGACCAGGAGCCAAAGTTAATTTGAGTTTATAAATCTCCCCATGGCCTCAATCTTCAATCGCACACCTTCCAGTACATCCTCCGAGTTTTTCTTTCATGACTACAGCCTTTCCTATATCGTCTCTTCCCACCCACCTCCCCATTTGCAATCAAGTCTAATTCGAATTTTTTCCACAATCCCTTTTTCCTTTCCACCCTCCCCACTCACTTTATGGTCCTCCTCAAAATGCCCTGATCAACCTCACTTTTGGTCACCCTGACTTTTTTTTAGCTCAATCTTTTGAAGTGCCTGTTCGCATCTTTCTCCATGAAGGGGGATTAACTCAATGCAAGTTATTATTGCACAGCCAGACAATTCATTACAAATTCTATCTCCAGTTGCTTCTTTATCAATTGATAAAGATGTAGATTGTAAGTGGAAATCCAAAATAAAAGCACTTCAAGAGCTGCTCAAATGTGTTTAGACACATGAAACTATCTGCTGGTGCCTGGTCAAGATTAGAACTGACTTACTTACCCAAGTGAACCAATTCAGTACTTCAAAAAAAAAAAAAAAACTGAATCACACAGTAGTGGTTACTGTTACATATAGGGTAACAGTCTGTATGTAAGGGTGCCATAGGACCAAGGCTAGGTCTTTACTTGCAATGCCTACAAGCTGCATGATTCCATACAACAAAACAGAACATTGCCACAGACTTTTGTGTATTTCTTTGCTGAAAAGGGATCAGATGGCAGATTAGAACAGAATGAAAAGAGCTTACCATTTGATTTCATGAACTCAGTTAGATCTTAGCACCATGTTATAACTGGTTTCAACTCCTTAAGTAGCTTTTGTGCTTTGTAAAAGGTACAGAGATCTTAAATCCACACAATGGGTAGAATTTGCTGCAGCAGGGCATCGAATGGTATCTGCCATCAGACTTGCCCCTGCACCCTTCAGCTTAAAACATGGCCTACAAAATTGATGGAAGCGTGAGCGGATAACAGCACAGCGAGGGAAACAGGAAACCCGGGACCTGAGTGAACAGGGCATCTCAAGCAAGATTTAAGGATTCAGGAATAATCACAGGAATTTCAGAAAATTAGGAGGATGAATTAAAAAGCGAGTGAATTAAATATCAAATCAGGTACAGAAAAAGCACAGTAGAAAGACTGAATTAAGAGAATGAAAAGCATAACAAAAATGTTGCATTTATGAAACCATGGCCACGAGACTATTGTCAATTGTTGTAAAAACCCATCTGGTTCACTAATGTCCTTAGGGAAAGGAATCTGCTGTCCTTACTTGATCTGGCCTACATGTGACTCCAGGTCCACACCAATGTTGGTTGACCCTTAAGTGCCCTAGCAAACCACTTAGTTGTATCAAGTCGCTACAAAGTCAATACGGAATGAAACCGGATGGACCATCCAGCATTGATCTAGGCACTGGAAACGAGAGCAGCAAACCCAGCTCTGTCGACCCTGCAAAGCCTTCCTTGCTAACATTTGGGGGCTTGTGCCAAAGTTGGAGAGCTGCCCCACAGACTAGTCAAGCAACAGCCTGACAGTCATACTTGCCAAATCATACCTTACAGGCAATGTCCCAGATACCACCACCCCCAACCCTGAGTATGTCCTATCCTATCGGCAGGACAGACCCAGCAGTGGTGGTGGCACAGCTGTATACAGTCGGGAGAGAGAGTTGTCCTGGGAGTCCTCAACATCAACTACGGACCCCAGGATGCATCATGGCATCAGGTCAAACATGGGCAAGGAAAGCTACTGATTCATCAGCTGAGGGAGGGCAGTAGCTGGTAATCAGTACTCCATGTTGAACACCACTTGGGGAGGAAGCACTGAGGGCGACAAGGGCACAGAATGTCCTCTGGGTGGGGAACTTCAATCACCATCACCAAGACTAGCTCGGTAGCACCACTACTAACCTAGCCCGAAAAGGACATAGCTGCTAAACTGGGACTGCGGCAGCCGGTGAGGGAACCAACAAGAGGAAAGAACATACATGACCTTATCCTCACCAATCTGCCTGCCACAGATGCATCTGTCCATGACAGTATTGGTAGAAGTGATCACCACACAATCCTTGTGGAGACAAAGTCCCACTTTCAAATTGAGGATACCATCCGTGTTGTGTGGCATGACCACCATGCAAAATGAGATAGACTTCGAACAGATCTAACAATGCAAAACTGGGCATCCATGAGGCGCTGTAGGCCATCAGCAGAATTGTACTCATCCACAATCTATATCATAGCCCAGTTTATCCCCCACTCTACCACTACCATCAAGCCAGGGTATCACCCTGGTTCAAAGAAGAATGCAGAAGGGCATGCCAGGAGCAGCACCAGGCATATCTCAAAATGAGGTGTCAACCTGGTGAAGTTACAACCCAGGACTACTTACATGCCAAACAGCATCAGCAGCGATAGATACAGCTAAGCGATCCCACAACCAATGGATCAGATCTAAGCTCTGCAGTCCTGCCACATCCAGTCGTGAATGGTGGTGAACAATTAAACAACTAACTGGAGGAGGTGGCTCCACAAATATCCCCATCCTCAATGATGGGGGAGCCCAGCACATCAATGCAAAAGATAAGGCTGAAGCATTTGCAACAATCTTCAGCCAGAAGTGCCGAGCGGATGATCCATCTCAGTCTCCTCCTGAAGTCCTCAGCATCACAGATGCCAGTCTTCAGCCGATTCGATTCAGTCCATACGATATCAAGAAATGACTGAAGGGACTGGATACTGCAAAGGTTATGGGCCCTGACAACATTCCAGCAATAGTACTGAAGATCTGTGCTCCAGAACATGTGACACTCCGAGCCAAGCTGTTCCAGTACAGCTACAACACTGGCAATGTGGATAATTGCCCAGGTATGTCCTGTACACTAAAAGCAGGACAAGTCTAACTTGCCCAATTACCACCCCATCACTCTACTCTCGATCACCAAAGCGATGGAAGGTGTTGTCGACAGTGTTATCAAGTGGCACTTGCTTAGCCATATCCTGCTCAGTGAAGTTTAGTTTGGGTTCTGCCAGCACCACTCCGCTCCCGACCTCATTACAGCCTTGGTTCAAACATGGACAAAAGAGCTGAACTCAGGAGGTGAGGTGCGAGTGACTGCCCTTGACATCAAGGCAGCATTTGAACAAGTATGGCATTAAGGAGCCCTAGCAAAACTGGAGTCAATGGAAATCAGGGAAGAATCTCCGCTTGGAGACATACCTAGCACAAAGGAAGATGGTTGTGATTGTTGGAGATCAATCATCTCAGCTCCGGGACATCACTGCAGGAGTTCTTCAGGGTAGTGTCCTAGGCCCAACCACGTTCAGCTGCTTCATCAATGACCTTCCTTCACTCATAACGTCAGAAGTGGGGATGTTCGCTGATGATTGCACGATGTTCAGCACCATTCGTGACTCCCCAGATACTGAAGCAGCCAGTGTCCAGATGCAGCAAGACTTGGACAATATCCAGGCTTGAACTGTTAAGTGGCAAATAACATTTGCGCCACACAAGTGCTGGGCAATGACCATCTTCAACAAACGAAAATCTAACCATCTCCCCTTGACATTCAATGGTATTATCATTGAATCCCCCACTATCACATCCTGAGGGTTACCATTGACCAGAAAATGAACTGAAGTCACCTTATAAATACCGTGGCTACAAGAGCAGGTCAGAGGCTAGGAATCCTGTGGCAAGTGACTCACCTCTTGACTTCCCAAAGCCTGTCCACCATCTACAAGGCACAAGTCAGGAGTGTGATGGAATATTCTCCACTTGCCTGGATGGGTGCAGCTCCAACAACACTCAAGAAGCTCAACACCATCCAGGACAAAGCAGCCTGCTTGATTGTTTGTGGATGGGGTACCATTCACTCCATACTCCACCACCGATGCACACTGGCAGCAGTGTGTCCCATAGACAAGGTGCACTGCAGAACCTCCCCAAGGCTCCTTCGACAGCACCTTCCATACCCACAACCTCTACCACCTAGAAGGATAAGGGCAGCAGACACAAGGGAACACCACCATCTACAGGTTCCCCTCCAAGCCACACACCATCCTGACTTGGAACTATGTCATCGTTCCTTCACTGTTGCTGGGTCAAAATCCTGGAACTCCCTAACAGCACTGTGGGTGTACCTACCTCACATGGACTGCAGCAGTTCAAGGCAGCAGCTCACCACCACCTTGGAGGGGAATTATGGATGGTCAATAAATACAAGCCTAGCCAGCAACGCCCAAATCCCATGAAAAGAAAAAAAAAATGACCAAAAATAAACTTGGCAGCAAATTTCATGGGCAAATACAGCAAGTTCTTAAAAAAAAAAGAGGCTAAGGACCAACCGCTGTGCAGCACAACATAAATAGCAACTTTTTTCACATTCCTGTTTAACTGTGCGCCTGCTCCTGAAGTTATTATACCGTTTACTCACAGCAAGTGCCAATAGCCTTGCTGTTATTTTGACAGCAAATTCTGGCCCAATATAACATCTGGTACAAAAACAAGAAATGCTGGAATCACTCAGCAGGTCTGGCAGCATCTGTGGAAAGAGAAGCAGAGTTAACGTTTCGGGTCAGCGACCCTTCTTCGGAACTGCATCTGGTAAATAGGATACCTTGCTATTATAAACACTTAGTGTATTTCTACTTAACATCCTTTTAGTTATGAAGGAAACCAAACACCCACAGCCAGTTATAAAAGTCTTGAAGTTAAAATATTTAATTTTGTCAACCACAAAAATGTTCACTCGAATATTTGGCTACTATTCTAAAAAGCCTTGTATGACTTCAAGAGCTGAAAATGGAGTAGAGAAACGTACACCATCCTCACTCCTTGTACGGTGAAAGACATTAAGTGCCTCCTGTCTTTGTTGAAAAAAAATACTTTGGCTGATGGATTTGTCCACAAAGCCAAAAATGCTTCATCGAAAAGGGTTTAAAGACATTATCCTTTTGAAGCACATACACGAGCCACCATATACTGCCTTGCAGTTCGCAAACAGGCAGCTGCATGAAGATAGTTATAAAAATTTGTATTCACTGTTTTCAGGACTGGTGCAAGAACAAAACGTGTACTCTCCAAGTGAGCAGTATACATTAAAGATAATTTTATGAGCCATACAATGCTTACCGTAACAGATCTTTATCTGAGTGAACAACATTAGTTCGAATATTCTGAGAGCTCTTCTTTCCAACAAAGCAAGCCCAGTTTTCACCAAATGTATCATGCACTGACCCAGGAAGAGTTTCATGGCAATAACTGGTTACATTTGAACCTTGTTTCTTGTACTGTTAATGGATACCAAGAAAATATAATGAACATTTATTCATATTTAGCACTTCAATGATTCAATGCAACTGGACTGCCAATATTCAGAATATTTTAATCAATTAACTACTGGTAACATTGCATACAAATTTTAAAGTACCAAAACTTTACACTTCTTTGATCTGAGACATTAATAAGTCATGGAAGATTACATTCAATAGTCAGAGAAATGTAATTTCTTCCATTTCCCCCACACAGCCACTAGCTGTCTCTAAAATGACTCCATGACTGCTCTGTTCTGCATGGACTACAACATATGCCTTAGCTGCCACTCAATCTCCAAATTTATTGTAACCCTTTTCTGATTTCCTGACCATGCTGGGTTTCCAAGTGTACTTCAGTACAGTGCTGGAGTGTCAGCACTACTCTGCTATGTCAGGTCCTGGGAAGGCATTTGCACGCTCCTGGACCAAATTTCATTTCTTCACTATCCCCTTAGCTGTATTGCAATCTCTACTTTCACCACTGATTTCTATGGAGACTGTATTCTCTGCTGGAGTTCCTCTATTCCACTACCTAGCCTGCTCCTCTGAGCTCATTTTCTGCTCCTCTACTGAGATTTTATTTCACTCTCCGAGGCTAGCTCAAACATTCCTAAAGGTTCCCATCCTGCTATCTACTTTTTTCTGACGGCTCTCAGTTCTGCTCTGCTCCATTATCGATCACTAGTTGGACCAACTCCTTGTGCTCCTCACCATCCTACAGTTGTTCCTCAAATTAGCTCACTCACTTGCACTGACTGCATGGATTTACTCTTAAGCCTCTCCGGCTCTCTGACCTTCACTACTCATGTTTCACTCTTGCTGCTCCTCACTCCTCTGCTGTCCAATGTATAAACACCCAAGGCTGCTATTTACCTCCACTGGATCAAAATGAAGTTCTGCTAAATAGCCTTAGCCAATACCTGAGCTGACACTCGAGCAGCACAAAATGTACACTCTCCACAGCTGACTTTGAACTTGGACATATGTTCATGAACACTGCAACCAACACCATACTCAAAAGTCAATTTCATCCCACCACAGGGGGCCCCAAGACTTCAACATGAGAGTTTCATTATTTCCTCTGAGCTCTCTTTACAATCATGATATGGCTCGTTGAGTCTGTCTCATGGCTATGGACTCCAAATTGCCTTTGTATATATTTGCATACACAAGTGACTTCTGAACTGTTAAACAAAAGTCAATGTGCCAGTTATTATGTATCAGCATCACAAAGAGGGATGTGATGAATGACAGGCTTATCTGCTACTAAAAGTATCGATTTAGGAAGAAATGTTGACCAGGAGAAAAAGAAAACTCTGTTTTGTCACAAATAATTCTACAGAATCTTCAAAGGGCCCATTTTCCAAGTATGTGCTAATGACAAGAAACTTCACTTGCTGGTAGTGCACATCAATAAAATTACAGGAGTGCACCTATAAATTTCCAACATGTGGTGATGGTTGATGGGGCTCTCCATCACCAGCCAATGCTCTGAAAATACCCCAATATATACACAGCAAGGCTCCCAAACAGTAGTGAGATACATAAATCAGATAATCTGTTTTAATTGCATTGACTGAAAAACACTGGTCAAGACACCAGGAGAACTCCTGTTCTTCAGATGCAGCTATGGGGCCCTTTACATCCACCTGAAGGAGCGGTCAGTGCATAATTTTAACAATTCACCCAAAAGACAGCATCTCAAAAGTTGCAGTACTCCGTTAAGCGTCAACCTAGATTACGTGCTCAAAACTTGAAGCTGTGACCTCCTAACAGAGGTAAGGGTGCTAACATTGAATATTGATACCAACATTTAAGCTGTATTTATGGATAAACATCGAGACCCACCTTAAAAAAAGCAAACCATTTGTAATCACCAATGACTACTTCAAAACCTTGGTTGTAAATCAAGGTGAAGAAACCAACTTGCCCAAAATCATTTTCAGCAACATCAAGCTCCCGGAGATGTACAGTCACACTTTTGATAGGAGGGCCTTCAGAAAAGAAAAGGTCACGGGTTACACACAAAATACGAACACATGAAGCGTCACTTTTACAAAAAAAAGAGGCTTTTTTTTTGCAAGTATATAACAAAAAAAAATTTAGCAGAGGCACTGTCAGAATTGCTGAGTCAGGAACTGCTGACACACAGCGCGGATCGAACTTTATAAATTCAACTTTATAGGCCAACTGTGTAAGATGAATCAATAAGTATTTCCATTCTAACTTCTTCCCCTGGATTCAGTTTCGTAACCCGTCCTAACAGCTCGAGGGAATGAAACTCGATTCTAAATGTAGTACAAAGCAGGCAATGGCACATCGCCAACGTATTTCATAAGAGAAAGGAGAAACCTTGTCTCATTTTCTTACGTCTTCGCTTTGTGCAAGATTTCAGAAGAGTATCCTACCTTGTAGAGCGATTAAAACCTGCAGATTTTAAAACATTCAAGACTTCTTGTTAAAAACGGCATCCGTGTGTTCCGCAAAAAAAACCCCTAAAGTTTAATAACTTTTGTAGCTTCTTGTCGCTTTAAACTCAAGCCTGTTTACCGCTCTCCTAAAAAGATCCTTGGTGCAAATATCAACCACGAACTGACTGCCTATTCATGAATTTTATTCGTTAAGAAAACTGCTTACTTCACTGAAGGTAAAAGCCTCGGTAGACTATGACTGTGAAAGCACTCATTTACCAAGTGTGCAGAGATATGGCTCCTTGACTTACCCATCTTGGTGCAGTCAACATATTTGTCTTGTCCTTCTCGCCCAACCTGGAACACCCAGGTCCCCACCAAATCCTGGTAAGTGCAATTAGCCGGAGTGTCAGCCACTACCGTGCCCAGCCCGAGGACACAGAGCAGGGACAGCACACACAAACACTGTGCCATTGGCGAAGCGAAGGCACAGAGACCGAGCCGACCAAGAGATATGAGAAAAAGCCAGCCAGCCTTCACTGGGAGTATCAGAGACGCTGGGTCATATGATCACCCCAAAAAGACATGTGGTCGGTCACGTGATGCGAGGTTGCTGAGAACAGTTCCTTGTCTGATTTCCGCCTTAGCTGTGATAAAGGAATGGTTGGTGAATGTATATAGTGCCGGAAAGCGCTGTGCTGCTCCAACCCAAGAATATTTTTATGGTTTGTCTTTCTATTTTCTTTCTGAAGCTCGACAGTGACTATACTCTTATAATACAATCTACTTCAAAGTAAGAGTGGAAAATGATTTTGCTCCAAAATAAAACATCTGAAAAGGGAAGTATTCTAACTTTAAAGTTACGTGTGACGAGTATGAACACTTGCACCCGACCAATCCAAAGCTGAACTGTTTACCGCAACTGAATTGTTATAGTGTGAAAGTCAGACCTGAGCAGGTGGCTATATGACTGCTTTTTGAGTGGTCCGTACTTTATACAGTTTAATTCACATTTGGTTTCTGTGTAGGCATAAACAGAACCGAGGGAACGATAATTATTTGTGCTGATTGGAAAGTTTAGCCGCCCTGCATTAAGTTGAGTGTGCTTGCTGACACGAAGTTGTGGTCAGCGACATGTGATTATGTTGGTCAGGAGTTGATATCTTCGTTCTATGATGATTCATAGTCAGAATGGCAAAACCTCACTTGGTGAATCAAGTTTATACATAAGAGAACGCAAGCAATTAAGAGTAGGAGTAGGCCATGGCTGATCTTCAAGGTCAACTCCATTTTCTTGCTCTATCTTCATATCCCTTTCCCTTAGTGTCCAAAAATCTTTTGATCTCAGTCTTAATACACATTGAATGAGCAGCCATTGCCCTCTTGGGTAGAGAATTCCAAAGATTCACAATTCTCTTAAGTATATTCTCCTCATCTCAGTCCAAAATAGTTAATCCCCTTATCCTGAGACTGTGACCACTAATCCTAGAATCTCTAGCCAGGGAAACAGCCTCTCTGCATCAAGCCCTTTTAAGAATTTTGTACATTTCAATAATATCACCTCTCATTCCTCTAAATTTCAGAGAACACAGAACTAATCTATTCAAGCTTTCCTAGGACAGCCCCCTCATCCCAGGAATAATCTTATGAACCTTCACTGCACTGGCTTTAAGGCAAGTATATCATTTCTTAGGTAAGGAAATGGCAACTGCTTCTCTCTCCACAGATGCTGCCTGATCTACTGAGTATGTCCAGCACTTTCTGTTTATATTTCAGATTGCTAGCATCTGCAGTATTTTGCTTTTATCACACTACTGCAGATATGGTCTCACCAAAGCCCCATATAATTGCAGCAGTACAACCTGGCTGTGAAATTGGACAGGGCCCAAAAATGGGTATCACAATGTTTAGATTAGTGATACAGCACTGAAACAGGCCCTTCGGCCCACCGAGTCTGTGCCGACCATCAACCACCCATTTATACTAATCCTACACTAATTCCATATTCCTACCACATCCCCACCTGTCCCCATATTTCCCTACCACCTACCTATACTAGGGGCAATTTAGAATGGCCAATTTACCTATCAACCTGCAAGTCTTTGGCATGTGGGAGGAAACCGGAACACCTGGAGGAAACCCACACAGACACAGGGAGAACTTGCAAACTCCACACAGGCAGTACCCAGAATTGAACCCGGGTCGCTGGAGCTGTGAGGCTGCGGTGCTAACCACTGCGCCACTGTGCCGCCCCTGTGCATAATCAACCCACGCCCATTACTTTCAATGCTGACAGCACACAAACTTTGTGCTGCCTGCTAATTTGCACAATAGCTGCATGCAGTCAGCACTAAACGCATGGTGACATAACTCAGCAGGGGACCCAAGTTTGTGCGATGCTAGAACATGTTCAATGACTTCATATGCATGGTCAAGGTCAGCAAATTCATCTTCAAATGCCATATTCCACCAAATGCAGCACTAGCTTCAGACATTGCTCAGTGTCACCACATACCCCACTCATAACATTCACCTTCACACATGTGGCACTGCTGCAAGCCTCACATCCAAATCTCACAGCTTTCACACATTGCTAGCTATTCAGTCATGACAGCCACATCACCCAGACACATTGTACCACACTCACTAGCAGACTTCCACACTTTTTCAGGACAAGGTGGCACATAACCAGAGGCAGCAGCACCTAACCAGTGGGGAACGAGCATGGCTGTATGCCCTCACCCCCATGGGGGGGGGGGGAGGGGGGAAACAGTGCTGCCATCATTAGTATACTAAAGCTGTTATTTTTTTATTCATTCATGGGATGTGGGCGTCGCTGACCAAGACAGCAATTATTGCCCATCCCTAATTGCCCTCGAGAAGGTGGTGGTGAGCTGCCTTCTTGAACCGCTGCAGTCCATATGGGGTAGATATACACATAGTGCTGTTAGGAAGGGAGTTCCAGGATTTTGACCCAGCGACAGTGAAGGGGTGGCAATATAGTTCCAAGTCAGGATGGTGTGCGGCTTGGAGGGGAACTTGCAGGTGGTGGCGTTCCCATGCATCTGCTACCCTTGTCCTTCTAAGTGGTAGAGGTCATGGGTTTGGAAGGTGCTGTTGAAGGAGCCTTGGTGAGTTGCTGCAGTACATCTTGTAGATGATACACACTGCTGCCACTGTGCGTTGGTGGTGTATGGAGTGAATGTTTGTGGGTGGGGTGCCAATCAAGCGGGCTGCTTTGTCCTGGATGGTGTCAGGCTTCTTGAGTGTTGTTGGAGCGGCATCCATCCCCAGTCAAGTGGAGAGTATTCCATCACACTCCTGACATGTGCCTTGTAGAAGGTAGACAGGCTTTGGGGATTCAGGAAGTGAGTTACTCGCTGCAGGGTTCCTAGCCTCTGACCTGCTCTTG
Organism: Heterodontus francisci; assembly: GCF_036365525.1. NCBI lineage: Eukaryota > Metazoa > Chordata > Chondrichthyes > Heterodontiformes > Heterodontidae > Heterodontus > Heterodontus francisci. Next base: position 82,289,604 of record NC_090376.1, read on the forward strand.
TAGCCACGGTATTTATATGGCTGCTCCAGCTCAGTTTCTGGTCAATGGTCACTCCCCAGGATGTTGATAGTGGGGGATTAAGTGATTGTAATGCCATTGAATGTCAAGGGGAGATGGTTAGATTCTCTCTTGTTGGAGATAGTCATTTCCTGGCACTTGTGTGGTGCGAATATTACTTGCCACTTATCAGCCCAAGCCTGGATATTGTCCAGGTCTTGCTGCATTTCTACACGGACTGCTTCAGTATCTGAGGAGTTGTGAATTGTGCTGAACATTGTGCAATCATCAGCGAACATCTCCACTTCTGACCTTATGATTGAAGGAAGGTCATTGATGAAACATCTGAAGGTGGTTGGGCCTCGGACACTACCCTGAGGAACTCCTGCAATGTTCTGGAACTAAGATGATTGACCTGCAACCATCTTCCTTTGCGTTAGGAATGACTCCAACCAGCAGAGAGTTTTCCCCTGATTCCTATTGACGCCAGTTTTGCAAGTGCTCCTTAATGCTATACTCGGTCAAATGCTGCCTTGATGTCAAGGGCAGTCACTCTCACCTCAGTTCTTGGGTTCAGCTCTTTTGTCCATGTTTGAACCAAGGCTGTAATGAGGTCAGGAGCTGAGTGGCCCTGGTGGAACCCAAACCGAGCGTCACTGAGCAGGTTATGGCTAAGCAAGTGCCACTTGACAGCACTGTCGATGACATCTTCCATCACTTAACTGACGATCAAGAGTAGACTGATGGGGCGGTAATTGGCCGGGTTGGATTTGTCCTTTTTGTATACAGGACATACCTGGGCAATTTTCCACATTGCTGGGTAGATGCCAGTGTTGTAACTGTACTGGAACAGCTTGGCTCGGGCTGCAGCAAGTTCTGGAGCACAAGTCTTCAGTACAATTGGTGGAATGTTGTCAGGGCCCATAGCCTTTGCAGTACCCAGTGTCTTCAGTCATTTCTTAATATCACGTTGACTGAATCAAATTGGCTGAAGATTGGCATCTGTGATGCTGGGGTCTTCAGGAGGAGGCTACGATGGATCATCCACTTGGCACTCCTGGCTGAAGATTGTTGCAAATGCTTCAGTCTGATCTTTTGCACTGATGTGCTTGGTTCCCCCATCATTGAGGATGGGGCTATTTGTGGAGCCACCTCCTCCAGTTAGTTGTTTAATTGTCCATCACCATTCACGACTGGATGTGGCAAGACTGCAGAGCTTAGATCTGATCGTTGGCTGTGGGATCGCTTAGCTCTGTCTATTGCATGCTGCTTCTGCTGTTTGGCACACAAGTAATCCTGGGATGTGGCTTCACCAGGCTGATACCTCAGTTTGAGGTATGCCTGGTACTCCTGGCATGCCCTCTTGCACTCTTCATTGAACGAGGGTTGGTCCCCCGGCTTAATGGTAATGGTAGATTGGGGGATATGCCAGGCCATGAGGTTACAGATTGTAGTTGAGTACAATTCTGCTGCTGCTTATGACCCACAGTGCCTCATGGATGCCCAGTTTTATGTTGGTAGATCTGTTCAAAATCCCACTTAGCACAGTGGTAGTGCCACACAACACAATAGAGGGTATCCTGAATGGGACTTCGCCTCCACAAGGACTGTGCGGTGGTCACTCCTACCAACACTATCGTGGACAGATGCACCTGCGTCAGGCAGACTGGTGAGGATGAGGTCAAGTATTTTTTGCCTCTTGTTGATTTCCTCACCATCTGCTGCAGACCCAGTCTAGCAGCTATGTCTGTTAGGACTTGGCGAGCTCAGTCAGTAGTGGTGCTACTGAGCAACTCTTGGTGATGGACATTGACGTCCCCCACCCAGAGTACATTCTGCACCTTTGCCACCCTCAGTGCTTTTTCCAAGTGGTGTTCAACTTGGAGGAGTACTGATTCATCAGCTGAGGGAGGGCGGTAGATGGTTATCAGTAGGAGGTTGCCTTGCCCATGACCTGATGCCATGAGATTTCATGGAATCTAGAGTCGATGTTGAGGACTTCCAGGGCAACTCCCTCGTTGGCCAGGGGCAGTATGAAATACAGAATCAGTTACAAACCGCTGGGATTGCTTGACCTGCAGTAACCTGGAGCTCGGACACTGACCTGTGCTGGTAAAAACCAGTTTGAACTAATTACTTTATGAGACAAGACAAAGGATCGATCACAGGAAAAGGGCCTTATTTGGACACAGTGTCTTTGGGCCTGGGCCAATTAAGAGAAGATGTGAACGAGGTGAGCAGGATTAAGCCAACCGGAAAGAGACAGCTCAGATTTGGAGAGATAAGAGGGAGGATAAGAATAGAGCTTTTTGGGCATAGAGCCAGCGAAAACTCCGGAGATCAACGGTCGTGGAAGCGGAAGACCCTGCATAAGTGACGCGGCGACGACATAGAAGAGAGAGAGAGAACGGAACGACTGGCCAGCGTGAACTCTCCCTTTTTCGGGTAATATCCTTTGTATTCTGTGACTAGGTCAGGGAAAGGTCAGAGGAACCTTGTGGGTGTGCTTATGAATTCTAGCTAGTTTTGTTACTAACTGTATGACTCAGTTGGAGTTGTATGCTTTTGTCTAACTAAGAGTATAAGCCTTATTCTTACATTGTACAACAACGTGAGTAAAGTAAATTGATAGTTAAAGAAAGGACTGAGTTCCTCCTCTTTGTACTAAGCCATTAACTGTAGCTGTGGATTAAGCTGGAGGGTGGCTCTCTTGAAATCCAATATCCCAAACACCCAGCCTGAGCCTGAATTAAGAGGACTTCAGTCCCACGTGATGGCCAGGATCTAGTGGGTGCAGGGAATAAAGGGGACAAGGGGGAGTTGACTCCGCATCACGGTTTACATAATTGGCGTCCCTGGGTGGGCTCAAGGATAAATCTCTCCATTGAATCAGCGGGAGACTCGAGCTGAACCGAATTGGCAAAGTACAGAGAAAACAAGAACGTAGGGGTTAATTTGCAGCTACTAACATAAGATGACAAAACAAAGGAAATCTCCAAACCTTGCAGACTCGGATTGTTTTGATTGGAAGGGATTCCTCTAAAAATACGTAATAGCAAAGTGGCCGCAATACGGAGAGTATGCCGGTCACACTAGCGATAAGGGAAAACCCGCAGGGGAAGCCTTTTTGAAGACTGCACAAGCAAAGATGTCAGCTAGGAAATTTAAAAAGATACAGAAGTCAGTAGCTATCGGCTGTTTACTTGAGGAATGGATAGAATGCCAACAGCAGGCTAAAAATGAGCAGAACAGACTAAAGGAAGAGAATAAAAAACTCCGTGAGGAGGCAGCCCGCCTTAGTGAAAAAGTAACTGATTTGCAGGGACAGAGAAGTGCGGATTTGATGCATGTGAACCAATATCAGTTACAGTGTGAGAAACTAGTTATGGAAAAAAGTAGGCGCGAGGGAGAAGCCCAAGCAGCTAAAGCTGAGGTGGAAGGATGGAAGCAGCAATGTAGTGATTTAAAAACTGCCATGAATGTGATTCAGAGAGCAGCTCAGGAAAAGAGAAGTAATTCAGGTGATCACACAAAGTGTCAAAAATACATAGCGAGACTGCAAGAGCAGTTAGCCACGCAGAGAGGTATAATCTGTGCTTTTGCACCCGAAGGAAGTGAGGAAGTGAAGGGGACATAGATTGGAATGAGTTTGCAGATGAAGCGGTTAGATACGGCCATGATGACGGAGACCCTCCGCCAGCATATGAGCCACAGCCAAAGTAGTCATTGGCCCCCATGGCCTCCCTTGTGACTACCAGGGCAGCGATAGGGGCAGATGGCCAGGTGGCAGCTGGCCCGCGTATGACATTTTCCACTCCAATGGGGGTACAGCAATTGAGGGATATTGTGAAAGATATTGGGACGTGCGCACCCGGGGATGATCCTAGGAAGCTGTTCCAAGCGGTCAGTCAACAGAAAGGAATACACGGCTTAGATGATGCTGAAGAAAGAAAATTAATTATAATGTGCCTACACCCACACATACACTCTGCCCTACCGGAGGAACAAAAACTCAGTAGAGGCTCAAATGAGGATTTAAAAGAGCAAGTATTAAATGTCATGGGTGCTAATAGAGGGGACCCACTGGAGGCGCTAACGAAATGCTATCAAAGAAAAGGTGAACACCCTGTCGCGTTTGCAGCTCGCATCTGGGCGGTGTTTCAAGGGTATATGGCGCAAACCTAATTAGAGCCAATCCAACGCCACAGATTAGAAACCGATGGCTGAGAACACTGGTGTCGCACGGCACTGAGGAGTCAAGAAGGGCACTAGATCAATTTGATCCCTTTGATGACACGCACACAGAGGCTTGGGTACTCAAGAGGATGGTTAGAGCATGGGAGAAGGAAAGAATAAAATTCTCCAAGACCCCTGGGGGAAAGGCAATGCCTGTAAAAGATCAGACAATAACCTGGAGAAATGAAGGGAGGGGAACTGCACAAGGGGCACCCCACCCAGCCTTTCAGACAGGAGGAAGGGGTAGAGGCATTGGGAGAGGATCAGTTCTAGGAACATGGGGAATTCCGGGCGGGCCGACCCACTGCTATAATTGTGGCCAGGAGGGACATTTCAAAAAAGAATGTCCAAAACTGAGACGAGAAAATGCAGGTCTGGGAGGAGGCCAGAACAAATGCCAAAGCCTACCCGTGGAAGGACTGAATAGGTCAAATCCTCAATGTGATATACTAGAGATAGCACCGTCTTCGGGGTTGCACCCTGAACCACAATGACGGTCGCAGGCCTCTCCGTTATGGGTGTGTGACACGCGGTGGGATAACACAGGGAGACCCTGAGTGAATGGTAGGGTTGGAGGCCGCCCCTTCACGTTCCTTTGGGACCCAAACGACCGTCAACACCACCAATGTTAGTCAAGTAGATTGGAAAATTCAAAGTAAACTTGTTTTAAGTGGATTTACAGGACATTCACAAGTGGGATATGTGAGCGTACTGTTGGAAGTCAGTGTGGGGGATGTAGCAATAGAGCGCTCAGTGGTTCTCATTGAGTTACTCAGAGAACAAGAACATATATTAGGGTGTGATTACATGGCTAAAGCGGGACTCTGTTTTGACCCTGTTAATTGCGCGATTTGGCAAATGCCCTTGGGCATAGGTTGTATAGATCACACATCCGTCCCGGTGGGGGAATACCAGGATAGGATATGCACGTTCGGGGAACTGTGGACAAGACCAGAAGAAATGAGCAGCGATAGTGAAGTACAACAAATTATCACACGGAATTCAGTAGTATTTGCTCGACATAAACATGATTGTGGGAAAATGACCGGGAGTGTGTGTATACAGGGCGCAGACCCCAAACCACAGAAGCAGTATGGTTTTCCAAAACAGGCAGAAGAGGAGGTAGGAAAGGTGATACAGAGTTTGTTGCTACAAGGGATATTAAAACCGGTAGCCTCCACTAACAACTCGCCTATTTAACCGGTGAGGAAACCGGACAGTAGCTGGCGACTAACGATAGACTACCGAGAATTAAATAAGGTAACCCCGTTAACGGCTCCTACCGTAGCAACTAGCCCAGAGACGGTAGTTAAACAAAATGAGGATGTACAATGCTTCACGGTTTTAGATACAAGTTACGGTTTTTGGTCTATTCCACTGAGAAAGAATGCCAATATAAATTTGCGTTTACCTTCCAAGGACAACAATATACATGGACCGCACTGCCACAGGGATTTCATAATTCCCTGTCTATATTTCACCAACGTTTAAGGGAAGGGTTAAAAAGGTTCTCAAAGCCTGAATGTCTTGTGCAGTATGTAGACGACTTACTGCGACAAACTGAAACGGAACAGGAGCATTATCAGTTACTAAGTGAATTACTACAATTGTTACACGAATTGGGACTAAAAGTAAACCCTAAAAAAGTGCAGGTTATGAAACAGAAGGTTACTTACGTGGGAATGATCTTGACACCAGGAAATGAGAAATTGACCAACGAAGGGTAGTAGCAGTTGGCAGACTCCCTGTCCCGCGGGATGTAAAAGGGTTGAGATCTTTCCTGGGTTTGGTGGGATATTGCAGGGACCACATTGATGGATTCGCTACAAAAGCAGCCCCATTAATGGAACTATTGAAAAAGAATGTCGCGTGGGAGTGTAAAACCGAACACACACAGGCCATTTCAGATTTAAAGCAGGCACCAGCTGCTGCGCCTGCTCTAAAAACCCCAAATCCAACTGAGCCGTTTTCATTGGAGGTAGCTACCACAGACACCACCCTCTCGGCAGTTCTGTTACAGGAGACACACGGGAAATTGAGACCAGTAGCGTATGCCTCGCGTATGCTTTCACCGGTAGAGCAGCGGTATACGACGTGCGAGAAGCATTTGTTAGCAGTTTTTTGGGCAGTATAGTATTTTACTTACATAGGGGACTGAACCCACTTCCAATACTGACAGAACATGCCCCTGTACATTTACTATTAGACGGTAGGATCAAAGACGGGTCAGTAAGTCAGAACCGAATTGCTTGGTGGACACTATTGTTGCAGGGAAGAAACATAAGCGTGAAAGGAGTAAAAACTACCACTATGTTGGCAGACAACCTAGTGTATCAAGGAGAAAAACATGAGTGTCAAGTCATGATAGCAAATGATCCCAAGGGACCATTTGTATCAAAACAAAAATGAGGGGGTAGGAGATGATTGCAGAAAGCCATGGGGACAGAAAGCAAAGATGCAAAGGAAAAAGAAGAACCCCACTTAAAAATTTTTGTGGATGGTTCCTCATCAGTACAAGATGGCGAGAGGAGGACTGGGTGCGGGATATATGTAGAAGACGAACACGGTCAGGAAAAGTTTAGCGCAGCCTTAAAATTGCCTAAAACCATGAGTGCGCTGGCGGCAGAATTAGCAACCGTCGCATATGTGGTTGGCCACCCAGAATACTTCCTGCCTGGATCAGTTATATTTTCTGATAGTATGTATGTCTGTAATAGCCTCACGGAACATTTGCCCTTATGTGAGGCGAGGGGTTTTGTCTCAGCGGATGGGAAGCCCCTTCCATCGGCTCCATTATTAAGATACATCTTTGTAGGAGCACAGGGAAAAGGATATGGGATCACGAAGGTAAAAGCTCATTCAAAACTTACTCCGGAAGGGAACAGGAAAGCGGATGAGCTAGCCAAACAAGGTGCTGTTAGTGGGCAGGAATGGCAGCCACCGATTGAGGACATTGGGGAACAGAAAGGAAAACAGGTGGAAGTAATGGATTTAACAGAGGAGCAGAAGAAAGATGGAGAATTGAAAAAACTGATCGAAAGAGTATAGTCAGACACATACAAAGAGTACAAGGGGATATATATTCAGGACAGAGTGGTTTTATGTGAAGGAAAATTCGTAGTGCCAGAGGGGGGAAGAAACCAAATAATCCACTGGTACCATGACTTATGGGGACATAAAGGGACAGAGAGTACCCTGGAAAGGATAAAGGAGGTGTGCTGGTGGCCTGGAATGAAAGGTGACGTGGAACACTCCGTCAAGAATTGTTTGATCTGTGCACAACACAACCCCGATAGGAATGTCAAGAAAGGGGCCCTCCGACATACTAGACCAGTGGAAGGGCCTTGGACTAATTTACAGATAGACTATGTAGGACCCTTACCGCCCACTCCAGGAGGGTTTAAGTACATTCTAGTAATAGCAGATACGTTTACCAAATGGGTGGAAGCTTTCCCAACCAGAACAAATACAGCCAAAATCACTGCAAAAATTCTGTTAGAAAGGGTGTTCACTCGATGGGGTTTACCCCGAAGCATAGAATCCGATCAGGGAACACATTTTACAGCCCAAGTAATGCAAAATGTAATGACCCTCTTTGGGGTTAAACAGGAATTCCACATACCCTATCGACCACAGTCTAGTGGAATTGTGGAAAGGATGAATCGGACATTGAAAAACATGAGAGCTAAAATGGTACAGCAGCACAAGGCGACCTGGCAAATTGTTTTGTCCTATGTGTTGATGGTAATCAGGAATGCCGTAGCTTCATCAACAGGTTATACTCCCTATAAACTCATGACGGGAAGGGACATGAGAGGAATGGAGGGATTGGTAGGTTTGGACTTGTCTGAACGCGAGGTGAGCAGTATTATATCAGAAAAATGGGTACAACAATTAGTAGAAACAGTGAGGGAAGCAAATTACGTGGCAGCTCACAAACAGGGAAAGAAGAGACAGCAAAGTAAGGCTTATTTCAATGCGAAAGCCAGCCCGATAGAATTGAGCCCCTTCAAAGGATAATGATCAGAATATACCAGCCCACCTCATTTTTGAGTCCAAAGTTCACCGGTCCCTATGAGATAGTAGATAAAGCTAGTCTATCTGTATACAAAGTATTAAAGGCACTAGATAAGAGTGGCTGGTATCACATTAATCAGTTAAAGTTAGTAGGAGAAAAACAAGATAATCACAGTTGGCATGTGATGCTTGATGCTACCGATGTTCCGATCGAAGGTCAGGGAGATCAAGAGCAGGATCAACTGTGGATCCAAGCGGAAGTGTTTGAAAGACAACCTGAAGTTGTACGTCCAGATACAGAGGGAAATCGAGGGAAAAAATGAAAGAAAAATAAAGAAAACAGGGAAAGTAAGTGGACTAGGAGAAATGGACGGTTAGAATCAGTAACAAATTGGGAACAAGATATAGACAGTCTGGCTCAGTGTATGGAGAGATTGAACTTAACATAGGATAAGAAAGAAACTGTAAATAAGAGCAGAAATTGCACTTGTATATTACAGGTCCAACCCACAATGAAGAGGGTGATACATTGCATTGCTATTGGATTGACCATATTTGGGCCAAAGGTGAATCCGCATTGGAGCTATCAAGACGAATGAACGTGCTGGAAGCAATGTCAACACGGGAAGACTATCCTGTGGCCAGAAACAACTTTGCTCGGCAGATCAAGATAGTTCGAACCAACAAAGGACAGCGAGAAGATTTAAATTTGTATTATGCGGGAGTCGATGGGTTGGCGTGCGAGGGAAAAACATTGGGTATACCAGAAGGGAACAGCAGTTTCACCTTAATGAACAGAGTGTTAGTTACCTGTGAAGAGGATAGAGGAAGATATTATGTTGGGGCAGTGTTTCATATTCCCCAACATGGGAGCAATTTGACCTACCCTTTAAAGTGAGTCCATAATGTGGGCAAGTACCAAGAGGGTATTTGGATATCTTTAAATAACCCACCATCTCATGCCATTGTAATGGATGGTGTTGAGAAAGGGGTAGATTTGTCAAAATGGCATCAAGTGGGGAATCACTGGGCCTGTCCGGAAGAGACAACAAGACAGAAACTTACAAATTGTGGGCTCAGCACCTATGAAAATTGTTCATTGTCCATTTTGCCTGTTAATAACCAGACCTTTTTACAATATGCCCTTGTGGGGCAAACGTATTACATAGCCATGGCTGCTATGAATTACAACAAGGGATGGAAACAGTGCCCTCTGGAGGGACACAATGTAGCCATTCACAATGTAACCTCGTCTTGGTTGTTGGTGGACAAATCCCGCCTAAGCCAATAATGAGGATAGTGATAAAGGAGAATCTCACGGCCCAACATACTGATACAGATCAAGAGGTACGGGAATATATTGCCACCGAATTACCACCCATCCCACACCTGACTGCAGATTGGGCACAAATAGCAGAAGAGGCAAAAGAGATAATTCATCAATGGAAATAAACACACTAAAACAATTAGAACTCACGCCGACAAGGCAAATGAACTGTTGCGTGACCCAGGGTTTTGGAATAAGTTTTGGAATTGGGGATCTAATGTTCAAATACATCCATGGGTCAGAATTGTATCAAATATTGCTGTCATAGTGATTCTATGTGCGCTAATAATTGTTGTATTCAATGTATATCAGCTTATAAGGTGGAAAAATGAACTTTTGCGAAGATTGGATGATGGCACTATAATGAAACAGAATGAACAGTTATCAATATAAACAAAAATTGGAAAAAAAACAACTGCATATACTAAGTTTTATAACGTATTTTTTTATATGTAACAGTATTGCACACTCATTGGGGGACAATGACGTTCTCAGGAATGGTTCACGGAGAAGGGATACTTGATGATCCTAAGATAAGTATCTTTGGATCATGAGAGGGGAGATGTTGGCCAGGGGCTGTAAGAAATACAGAATCAGTTACAAACTGCTGGGATTGTTTGACCTGTAGTAACCTGGAGCTCGGACACTGGCCTGTGCTGGTAAAAACCAGTTTGAAATAATTACTTTATGAGACAAGACAAAGGATCGATCACAGGAAAAGGGCCTTATTTGGACATGGTGTGATACCGGGGTCTTTGGGCCTGGGCGAATTAAGAGAAGATGTGAACGCTTCAGCCATCGTGGAAGCGGAAGACCCTGCGTGAGTGACGCGGCGACGACAGAGAAGAGAGAGAGAACGGAACACCTGGCCAGCGTTAACTCTCCCTTTTTCGGGTAATATCCTTTGTATTCTGTGACTAGGTCAGGGAAAGGTCAGAGGAACCTGGTGGGTGTGCTTATGAATTCTAGCTGGTTTTGTTATTAACTGTATGACAGTTGGAGTTGTATGCTTTTGTCTAACTAAGTGTATAAGCCTTATTCTTACATTGTACAACAACGTGAATAAAGTAAATTGATAGTTAAAGAAAGGACTGAGTTCCTCCTCTTTGTACTGACTGTAGCTGTGGATTAAGCTGGAGGGTGGCTCTCTTGAAATCCGATATCCCAAACACCCAGCCTGAGCCTGAATTAAGAGGACGTCAGTCCCACGTGACGGCCAGGATCAAGTGGGTGCAGGGAATAAAGGGGACAAGGGAGAGTTGACTCCGCGCCACGGTTTACACCCTCCTGACTGTATTCCACTGTGCCACTACCTCTGGTGGGTCAGTCCTGCTAGTGGGACAGGACATACCCAAGGATGGTGATGGCGGTGTCTGGGACATAGTCTGTAAAGTATGATTCTGTGAGTATGACTATGTCAGGCTGCTGCTTGACTAGTCTGTGGGACAGCTCTCCCAACTTTGGCACAAACCGCCATTTGAACGTTTACTAGATATTGTACATAATTTGCTTATAAGGACCACAGAGCAGTGACTGAAAATATGGCTGCACATTTGCATTCTGAGAGACAGTTGAATAAAGAGACAAGGGGAGTGCTCTGTGATTCAATTAGCCAGATGGATTTTGTCAGTAGTGATGTTCAAAAGAAATTGAGAGTCATTGCCTGTGTAAGAGCCAACACTCCACAGCACCACCAACCCCACCCCCCCCCCCCCCCCCCCCCCAACTGTGTGTGTCTAGTAAGCTTTGAAGAATCAACAATCCTCGCAGGCGATGCTCTGTCAAGCAAAGAGCTGGTCACATGATGCACCTGCTTTTCAACCTGGGAATTGATTGAATTGTGTGTCACAGTAAAGTTTTGGGACAGACTGCATTTTGAAAACCAAAGAGAAGCAAGGTCTCTCTCTCTCTCTCACCCAAAGTTGCAGGGACCCACGAAGTAACTTAAGCGTCAAGACAGAAGACCCCTGCAGCCTTCTAGTACCAGTGAAACAAGTTTGAAATTATGCACTGGGCCCCAATGCGATCTACAAGACTTAACTTCAATCAAAGACTTCACAGCAAATCTAAAAAAAAGTAACTGAATTCCATCTACTACTTCAAATCTTCCCCCTTTAATTCTTTCTCCTTCTCTGTATCTATTTGTGTGTGTGTTTACCACGTATGCATGCTAGCATGGTTGCATCGCGTATTTTAAGTAATTTTAACTGAGTTAGAGTTTTACAGTTAATAAACGTACACCTTTCTTGTTTAAACCTGAGAAAACCTGTCTGATTGATTCCTTTACAATTTCAATTAGAGAGCAGTGAGCAAGGACTCTCTGAGGTGAAGCTAAAAACACTGTTTTTAAAAGTTAAATCCTGTTATGGCTGTAAACCATGGCGCAGAGACAACTCCCCCTTGTCCCCTTTATTCCCTGCACCCACTTGATCCTGGTCGTCACTTCCTCTTAATTCAGGCTCAGGCTGGGTGTTTGGGATATCAGATTTCAAGAGAGCCACCCTCCAGCTTAATCCACAGCTACAGTTAATGGCTTAGTACAAAGAGGAGGAACTCAGTCCTTTCTTTAACTATCAATTTACTTTATTCACGTTGTTGTACAATGTAAGAATAAGGCTTATACACTTAGTTAGACAAAAGCATGCAACTCCAACTGAGTTATACAGTTAATAACAAAACTAGCTAGAATTCATAAGCACACCCACTAGGTTCCTCTGACCTTTCCCTGACCTAGTCACAGATTACAAAGGATATTAGCCGAAAAAGGGAGAGTTAACGCTGGCCAGGTGTTCCGTTCTCTCTCTCTCTTCTACATCATCGCCGCGTCGCTCACGCAGGGTCTTCCGCTTCCACGAGGTTGATCTCCAGAGTTTTCGCCGGCTCTATGCCCAAAAAGCTCTATTCTTATCCTCCCTCTTATCTCTCCAAATCTGAGCTGTCTCTTTCCGGTTGACTTAAGCCTGCTCATCTCGTTCACATCTCTTAATTGGCCCAGGCCCAAAGACCCCGGTATCACACCATGTCCAAATAAGGCCCTTGTCCTGTGATCGATCCTTTGTCTTGTCTTATAAAGTAATTAGGTTAAACAGGTTTTTACCAGCACAGGCCAGTGTCCGAGCTCCAGGTTACAACAGGTCAAACAATCCCAGCATTTTGCAACTGATTCTGTATTTCTTACAGCCCCTGGCCAACATCTCCCCCCTCATGGTCCAAAGATACTTATCGTAGGATCATCAACTTTTCCTTCTCCGTGAACCATTCCTGAGAACGTCATTGTCCCCCAATGAGTGTGCAATACTGTTACACATAAAAAGATACGTTATAAAATTAGTATATACAGTTGTTTTTTATATTGATAATGGTTCCTTCTGTTTCATTATAGTCCCATCATCCAATCTTCGCAAAAGTTCATTTCTCCACCTTATAAGCTGATATACATTGAATACAACAATTATTAGCGCACATAGAATCACTATGACAGCAATATGTGATACAATTCTGACCCATGGATGTATTTGAACATTAGATCCCCAATTCCAAAACTTACTCCAAAACCCTGGGTCGCGCAACAGTTCATTTGCCTTGTCGGCATGAGTTCTAATTGTTTTAGTGTGTTTATTCCATTGATGAATTATCTCTTTTGCCTCGTCTGCTATTTGTGCCCAATCTGCTGTCAGGTGTGGGATGGGTGGTAATTCGGTAGCAATATATTGCCGTACCTCTTGATCTGTATCAGTACTATGGACCGTGAGATTCTCCTTTATCACTATCCTCTTTATTGGCTTAGGCAGGATTTGTCCACCAACAACCAAGTCCGAGGTTACATTGTGAATGGCTACATTGTGTCCCTCCAGAGGGCACTGTTTCCATCCCTTGTTGTAATTCATAGCAGCCGTGTCTATGTAATACGTTTGCCCCACAAGGATATATTGTAAAAAGGTCTGGTTATTAACAGGCAAAGTGGACAATGAACAATTTTCATAGGTGCTGAGCCCGCAATTTGTAAGTTTCTGTCTCGTTGTCTCTTCCGGACAGGCCCAGTGATTCCCCCCCTTGATGACATTTTGACAAATGTACCCCTTTCTCAACACCATCCATTACAATGGCATGAGATGGTGGGTTATTTAAAGATATTCAAATACCCTCCTGGTACTTGCCCACATTATGGACTCTCTTTAAAGGGTAGGTCAAATTGCTCCCGTGTCGGGGAATATGAAACACTGCCCCAACATAATATCTTCCTCTACCCTCTTCACAGGTACCTAACACTCTGTTAGTTAAGGTCGAACTTCTGAGGTGACACAGGGGTATCTCATCTCCGACCCACTTCTTTAATTGTTCATCCGACACCCAGTCTGGAACTTGGTGTGTATTGAGTTGTATCAAATTCGAACTAATCATAGCCGATACCCAGCTAGTATATATGGCACACGTCTCAGCCTTATGGGCCTGCTCAGAAGTAGTAGCCATAAGCTCAATAATTGAATTCGTTGTATCCTGTAAAGGCTTCAGAAATTTGACTGTGTCCAGGGTTACCCGTGATGCATCCTGACCTATTTGACTGGTCTGTATCTGATCCAGGTAACCCTCTCCAGTAATAACCTGAATTTTCTGTTGGAGGGATTGTATCTGGCTTTCTAACTCAGCTATGTCCAATGTGTTGACTGTTGCCACTCCTGATGCATAACCTACCCCTGCTAACTAACAGCTCTCGTTTCTTTCTGTCTTTTACTGACTTAAACTCATTTCTGCTTAACTGTCTCTGAAGGAGGTGGGCAAATAATTGTTTCATGGTGGATGGACACCATTCTGGAATGGTCATTTCAGTTAAATTGAAAATTACCTGCACATGTTGATATCCTGGAACCAATGTGACAGATTCGCCTGTCTCTTCCAGCACCAAACCTACACCTTCCGTTTTGTACTGAGATTCGCTACATTTAGGTTCTGGTGTGGTTTCAGTCACGGGGGGGTGTGGGGTGGTAAGCTTCCTAGGGGTCCTCAAAATTATAACAGGCCCCGGGCCCTTACAGAAACCCCTATCTACATCTGTTAACGCCCTTTTTGCTCTATCCCTTTCCTGTACCGTATCTTTGTACAATTGATGATGATCCAACCAATTTTCCTAAACTGTCTGCTATAGCCACCCCAGTCAATATATCTCCTGTATGAATCACTGCCCAAGTCAATGTTCACATAGGTATGATCCCAGTGAACCACAATTTTACCTCGACCGCCCTGCCCCGATGGTCGTTCGATAAATGGGCCGACAAATTGACTAATGATTTTTCTCCCTTTAATTATCGACAACGTCACCTCTAGAACCCTGTTGCATGAAAACTGTATTCTTGTACCCAATGTTTTTCCCGCACACGCCAACCCATCTACTCCCGCATAATACAAATTTAAATCTTCTCACTGTCCTTTGTTGGTTCGAACTATCTTGATCTACCGAGCAAAGTTGTTTCTGACCACAGGATAGTCTTCCCGCGTCGACACTGCTTCAGGTACGTTCATTCGTCGTGATAGCTTCGATGCGGGTTCACCTTTGGCCCAAATATGGTCAATCCAATTGCAATGCAATGTATCACCCTCTTCATTGTGGGTTGGACCTGCAATATACAAGTGTAATTTCTGCTCTTATTTACAGTTTCTTTCTTATCCTATTTTAAGTTCAGTCTCTCCAAATACTGAGCCAGACTGTCTATATCTTGTTCCCAATTTGTTACTGATTCTAACCGTCCATTTTTCCTAGTTCACTTACTTCCCCTGTTTTCTTTATTTTTCTTTCGTTTTTTCCCTCGATTTCCCTCTGTATCTGGACGTACAACTTTAGGTTGTCTTTCAAACACTTCCACTTGGATCCACAGTTGATCCTGCTCTTGATCTCCCTGATCTTCGATCGGAACATCGGTAGCATCAAGCATCACATGCCAACTGTAATTATCTTGTTTTTCTCCTACTAACTTTAACTGATTAATGTGATACCAGCCACTCTTATCTGGCGCCGTCAATACTTTGTATACAGATGGACTAGCTTTATCTACTATCTCATAGGGACCGGTGAACTTTGGACTCAAAAATGAGGTGGCTGGTATATTCTGATCATTACCCTTTGTCCGGGGCTCAACTCTATCGGGCTGGCTTTCGCATTGAAATAAGCCTTACTTTGCTGTCTCTTCTTTCCCTGTTGGTGAGCTGCCACGTGATTTGCTTCCCTCACTGTTTCTACTAGTTGTTGTACCCACTTTTCTGATATAATACTGTCCACCTCGCGTTTGGACAAGTCCAAACCTACCAACCCCTCCATTCCTCTCATGTCCCTTCCTGTCATGAGTTTATAGGGAGTATAACCTGTTGATGAAGCTACGGTATTCCTGATTACCATCAACACATAGGGCAGAACGACCTGCCAGGTTGTCTTGTGCTGCTGTACCATTTTAGCTATCATGTTTTTCAATGTCTGATTCATCCTTTCCACAATTCCACTAGACTGTGGTTTATAGGGTATGTGGAATTCCTGTTTAACTCCAAAGAGGGTCATGACATTTTGCATTAGTTGGGCTGTAAAATGTGTTCCCTGATCTGCTTCTATGCGTCGGGGTAAACCCCACCGAGTGAATACCCTTTCTAACAGAATTTTTGCGGTGATTTTGGCTGTATTTGTTCTGGTTGGGAAAGCTTCCACCCATTTGGTAAACGTATCTACTATTACTAGAATGTACTTAAACCCTCCTGGAGTGGGCGGTAAGGGTCCTACATAGTCTATCTGTAAATTAGTCCAAGGCCCTTCCACTGGTCTAGTATGTCGGAGGGCCCCTTTCTTGACATTCCTATCGGGGTTGTGTTGTGCACAGATCAAACAATTCTTGACGGAGTGTTCCACGTCACCTTTCATTCCAGGCCACCAGCACACCTCCTTTATCCTTTCCAGGGTACTCTCTGTCCCTTTATGTCCCCATAAGTCATGGTACCAGTGGATTATTTGGTTTCTTCCCCCCTCTGGCACTACGAATTTTCCTTCACATAAAACCACTCTGTCCTGAATATATATCCCCTTGTACTCTTTGTATGTGTCTGACTATACTCTTTCGATCAGTTTTTTCAATTCTCCATCTTTCTTCTGCTCCTCTGTTAAATCCATTACCTCAACCTGTTTTCCTTTCTGTTCCCCAATGTCCTCACTAACAGCACCTTGTTTGGCTAGCTCATCCGCTTTCCTGTTCCCTTCCGGAGTAAGTTTTGAATGAGCTTTTACCTTCGTGATCCCATATCCTTTTCCCTGTGTTCCTACAAAGATGTATCTTAATAATGGAGCCGATGGAAGGGGCTTCCCATCCGCTGAGACAAAACCCCTCGCTTCCCATAAGGGCAAATGTTCCGTGAGACTATTACAAACATATATGCTATCAGAATGTATAACCGATCCGGGTGGGAAGTATTCTGGGTGGCCAACCACATATGCGACGGTTGCTAATTCTGCCGCCTGCGCGCTCATGGTTTTAGGCAATTTTAAGGCTGCGCTAAACGTTTCCTGACCGTGTTCGTCTTCTACAAATATCCCGCACCCAGTCCTCCTCTCGTCATCTTGTACTGATGAGGAACCATCCATAAAAATTTTTAAGTGGGGTTCTTCTTGTTCCTTTGCATCTTTACTTTCGGCCTCCGTTGCTTTCTCCAATCCACTCCTACCACCTCCTTTTTGTTTTGATACAAATGGTCCCTTGGGATCATTTGCTATCATGACTTGACACTCATGTTTCTCTCCTTGATACACTGGGTTGTCTGCCAACATAGTGGTAGTTTTTACTCCTTTCACTCTAATGTTTCTTCCCTGCAACAATAGTGTCCACCAAGCAATTCGGTTCTGATTTACTGACCCGTCTTTGATCCTACCGTCTAATAGTAACTGTACAGGGGTATGTTCTGTCAGTATTGTAAGTGGTTTCAGTCCCACTATGTAAGTAAAATACTATACTGCCCAAAAAACTGCTAACAAATGTTTCTCGCACGTCGTATACCGCTGCTCTACCGGTGAAAGCATACGCAAGGCATACGCTACTGGTCTCAATTTCCCGTGTGTCTCCTGTAACAGAACTGCCGAGAGGGTGGTGTCTGTGGTAGCTACCTCCAATGAAAACGGCTCAGTTGGATTTGGGGTTTTCAAAGCAGGCGCAGCAGCTAGTGCCTGCTTTAAATCTGAAATGGCCTGTGTGTGTGTTCGGTTTTCCACTCACACGCCACATTCTTTTTCAATAGCTCCATTAATGGGGCCGCTTTTAGAGGGAATCCATCAATGTGGTCCCTGCAATATCCCACCAAACCCAGGAAAGATCTCAACCCTTTTACTTCCCTCGGGATAGGGAGTCTGCCAACTGCTACTACCCTTCGTTGGTCAATTTCTCTCTTTCCCGGTGTCAAGATCATTCCCAAATAAGTAACCTTCTGTTTCATAACTTGCACTTTTTTAGGGTTTACTTTTAGTCCCAATTCGTGTAACAATTGTAGTAATTCACTTAGTAACTGATAATCTTCCTGTTCCGTTTCAGTTTGTCGCAGTAAGTCATCTACATACTGCACAAGACATTCAGGCTTTGAGAACCTTTTTAACCCTTCCCTTAAACGTTGGTGAAATATAGATGGGGAATTATGAAATCCCTGTGGCGGGGCGTTCCATGTATATTGTTGTCCTTGAAAGGTAAACGCAAATTTATATTGGCATTCTTTCTCCAGTGGAATAGACCAAAAACTGTTACTTATGTCTAAAACAGTGAACCACTGTGCATCCTCATTTTGTTTAACTACTGTCTCTGGGCTAGTTGCTACGGTAGGGGCCGTTAACGGGGTTACCTTATTTAATTCTCGATAGTCTATCGTTAGTCGCCAGCTACCATCCGGTTTCCTCACTGGCCAAATAGGCGAGTTGTTAGTGGAGGCTACTGGTCTTAATATCCCTTGTAGCAAATAACTCTGTATCACCTTTCCTACCTCCTCTTCTGCCTGTTTTGGAAAACCATACTGCTTCTGTGGTTTGGGGTCTGGGCCCTGTATACACACACTCCCGGTCATTTTCCCATAATCATGTTTATGTCGAGCAAATACTACTGAATTCCGTGTGATAATTTGTTGTACTTCACTGTCGCTACTCATTTCTTCTGGTCTTGTCCACATTTCCCCGAACGTGCATATCCTATCCTGGTATTCCCCCACCGGGACGGATGTGTGATCTATACTACCCCTGCCCAAAAGCATTTGCCAAATCGCGCAATTAACAGGGTCAAAACAGAATCCTGCTTCAGCCATGTAATCACACCCTAATATATGTTCTTGTTCTCTGGGTAACTCAATGAGAACCACTGAGTGCTCTCTTGCTACGTCCCCCACACTGACTTCCAACGGTACGCTCACATATCCCACTTGTGAATGTCCTGTAAATCCGCTTAAAACAAGTTTACTTT
Source organism: Heterodontus francisci (assembly GCF_036365525.1). Classification (NCBI taxonomy): domain Eukaryota; kingdom Metazoa; phylum Chordata; class Chondrichthyes; order Heterodontiformes; family Heterodontidae; genus Heterodontus; species Heterodontus francisci. The sequence goes on from NC_090376.1 coordinate 82,308,639, forward strand.
GAATTTTCCAATCTACTTGACTAACATTGGTGGTGTTTACGGTGGTTTGGGATCCTCCAGTGTCCCAAAGGAACGTGACAGGGCGGCCTCCAACCCTACCATTCACTAGGTGTCTCCCTGTGTTATCCCACAGCGCGTCACACACCCATAACGGAGAGGCCTGCGACCGTCATTGTGGTTCAGGGTACAACCCCGAAGACGGTGCTATCTCTGGTATATCACATTGAGGATTTGACCTATTTGGTCCTCCCACGGGTAGGCTCTGGCATTTGTTCTGGCCTCCTCCCCGACCTACATTTTCTTGTCTCAGATTTGGGCATCCTCTTTTGAAATGTCCCTCCTGGCTACAATTATAGCAGTGGGTCGGCCCGCCCGGAGTTCTCCCTGTTCCTAGGACGGATCCTCTCCCAATGATTCTACCCCTTCCTCCTGTCCGAAAGGCTGGGTGGGGTGCCCCTTGTGCAGTTCCCCTCCCTTCATTTCTCCCTGTTCCTAGGACAGAACCTCTCCCAATGATTCTACCCCTTTCTCCTGTCTGAAAGGCTGGGTGGGGTGCCCCTTGTGCAGTTCCCCTCCCTTCATTTCTCCTGGTTATTGTCTGATCTTTTACAGGCATTGCCTTTCCCCCAGGGGCCTTGGAGAATTTTGTTGTTTCCTTCTCCCATGCTCTAACCATCCTCCTGAGTACCCGAGCCTATTTGTGCGTGTCATCAGAGGGATCAAATTGACCTAGTGCCCTTCTTGACTCTTCTGTGCCATGCGACACCAGCGTTCTCAGCCATCGATTTCTAATCTGTGGCATTGGATTGGCTCTATCTAGGTTTGCGCCATATACCCCATGAAACAACGCCCAGATGCGAGCCGCAAATGCGACAGGGTGTTCACCTTTTCTTTGATAGCATTTCATTAGCGTCTCCACTGGGTCCCCTCTATTAGCACCCATGACATTTAATACTTGTTCTTTTAAATCATCATTTGTGCCTCCACCGGGTTTTGGCTGCTCTGGTAGGGCGGTGTGTATGTGTGGGTGTAGGCACATTATAATTAATTTTCTTTCTTCAGCATCATCTAAGCCATGTATTCCTCTCTGTTGACTGCCCACTTGGAACAGCTTCCTAGGATCATCCCCGGGTGCGTACGTCCCAATGTCTTTCGCAATATCCCTCAATTGCTGTATCCCCATTGGAATGGAATATGTCATACACGGGCCAGCTGCCACCTGACCATCTGCCCCTATCGCTGCCCTAGTAGTCACAAGGGGGGCCATGGGCGCCGATGACTCCTTTGGCTCTGGTTCAAATGCTGGCAGAGGATCCTCAGGTAGAGGGTCTCCGTCATCATGGCCGTATCTAGCCGCTTCTTCTGCAAACTCATTCCAATCTATGCCCTCTTCACCGTTCTCCTCACTTCCTTCGGGTGCAAAAGCACAGATTATACCTCTCTGCGTGGCTAACTGCTCTTGCAGTCCCGCTATGTATTTTTGACACTTTGTGTGATCAGCTGTATTACTTCTCTTTTCATGAGCTTCTCTCTGAATCACATTCATGGCAGTTTTTAAATCACTACATTGCTGCTTCCATCCTTCCACCTCAGCTTTAGCTGCTTGGGCTTCTCCCTCTCGCCGACTTTTTTCCATAACTAGTTTTTTACACTGTAACTGATATTGATTCATATGCATCAAATCCGCATTTCTCTGTCCCTGCAAATTAGTTACTTTTTCACTAAGATGGGCTGCCTCCTCACGGAGTTTTTTATTCTCTTCCTCTAGTCTTTTCTGCTCATTTTTAGCCTGCTGTTGGTATTCTATCCATTCCTCAAGTGAACAGCCGATAGCTACTGACTTCTATATCTTTTTAAATTTCCCAGCTGACATCTTTGCTTGTGCAATCTTCCAAAGGGCTTCCCCTACGGGTTTTCCCTTCTCGCTATTGTGACCGGTATATTCTCCGTATTGCGGCCACTTCGCTATTACATATTTTTGGAGGAATCCCTTCCAACCAAAACAATCCGAGTCTGCAAGGTTTGGAGATTCCCTTTTTTTCATCATCTTATGTTAGTAGCTACAAATTAACCCCTAAGTTCCTGTTCTCTCTGTACTTTGCCAATTCGGTTCGGCTCAAGTCTCCCACTGATTCAACGGAGAGATTTATCCTCGAGCCCACCCAGGGTGCCAATTAAGTAAACCGTGGTGCGGAGTCAACTCCCCCTTGTCCCCTTTATTCCCTGCACCCACTTGATCCTGGCCGTCACGTGGGACTGAAGTCCTCTTAATTCAAGCTCGGGCTGGGTGTTTGGGATATCGGATTTCAAGAGAGCCACCCTCCAGCTTAATCCACAGCTACAGTTAATGGCTTAGTACAAAGAGGAGGAACTCAGTCCTTTCTTTAGCTATCAATTTACTTTATTCACATTGTTGTACAATGTAAGAATAAGGCTTATACACTTAGTTAAACAAAAGCATGCAAATCCAACTGAGTTATACAGTTAATAACAAAACTAGCTAGAATTCATAAGCACACCCACTAGGTTCCTCTGACCTTTCCCTGACCTAGTCACAGAATACAAAGGATATTACCCGAAAAAGGGAGAGTTAACGCTGGCCAGTCGTTCCGTTCTCTCTCTCTCTTCCACGTCGTCGCCGCGTCGCTCATGCAGGGTCTTCCGCTTCCACGATGGTTGATCTCCGGTGTTTTCACTGGCTCTGTGCCGAAAAAGCTCTCTTCTTATCCTCCCTCTTATCTCTCCAAATCTGAGCTGTCTCTTTCCGGTTGGCTTAAGCCTGCTCATCTCGTTCACATCTTCTCTTAATTGGCCCAGGCTCAAAGACCCCGGTATCACACCATGTCCAAATAAGGCCCTTTTCCTGTCATCAATCCTTTGTCTTGTCTCATAAAGTAATTAGTTCAAACTGGTTTTTACCAGCACAGGTCAGTGTCCGAGCTCCAGGTTACTACAGGTCAAACAATCCCAGCAGTTTGCAACTGATTCTGTATTTCTTACAGCCCCTGGCCAACATGGCCAAACCAGGAAAGGGACGAGAGGAGAGCCTGAGACTCCGTCCTCACCCGGTCATAACAACCCTCATACATAATCCGCCTTCTCACATTCCATTTCCTCTCATCCCACAATTTCTTCTGATTTACAAGCTGAAGATGGTATAAGCATGCACCTAGTGCATTCCCCCATCTCCTCAGCACCTTGTGCCTTTCTCCTTTCAGATAGCCAAGAACTATAACTTGGCCACGCAATAGTGGAGGAGGAAGGACTGGAAAAATTGGAAAACAGTGATGAAGAAAAAAACACCATAATTTTTCTCACTCTAAATCAACAAGCGCATGGGTAAGGCTTCCACTGCTATGTCCAGACTGGCCAAGAGAGTGTGGGAAAATGGCGCACTGACACGGAACACAAAAGTCCGAGTGTATCAGGCCTGTGTCCTCAGTACCTTGCTCTACGGCAGCGAGACCTGGACAACGTATGCCAGCCAAGAGCGACGTCTCAATTCATTCCATCTTCGCTGCCTTCGGAGAATACTTGGCATCAGGTGGCAGGACTATATCTCCAACACAGAAGTCCTTGAAGCGGCCAACACCCCCAGCTTATACACACTACTGAGTCAGCGGCGCTTGAGATGGCTTGGCCATGTGAGCCGCATGGAAGATGGCAGGATCCCCAAAGACACATTGTACAGCGAGCTCGCCACTGGTATCAGACCCACCGGCCGTCCATGTCTCCGTTATAAAGACGTCTGCAAACGCGACATGAAATCGTGTGACATTGATCACAAGTCGTGGGAGTCAGTTGCCAGCATTCGCCAGAGCTGGCGGGCAGCCATAAAGACAGGGCTAAATTGTGGCGAGTCGAAGAGACTTAGTAGTTGGCAGGAAAAAAGACAGAGGCGCAAGGGGAGAGCCAACTGTGCAACAGCCCCAACAAACAAATTTCTCTGCAGCACCTGTGGAAGAGCCTGTCACTCCAGAATTGGCCTTTATAGCCACTCCAGGCGCTGCTTCACAAACCACTGACCACCTCCAGGCGCGTATCCATTGTCTCTCGAGATAAGGAGGCCCAAAAGAAAGAAAGCTGCCCACAGTTAAAATACTAACACTATGTACTTTAGACAGCTTAGAGGCAGGATCTGCATGTGGTGAGATGCTGGGCATGAGCGGCCTATACCTAGAGCAGGGGCAAGGATTCAGCAGGTGCCAGCTAGCTGGAGGGTGAGGTCGCACACTAGTTCTGCTGCAAAGGATTGAAATGATCACTTTGATGGAGTATCCTACAGAAAAACACTGATGGTTATGGACACAGAAATGCTTGGTGCATTGGCAGGCCTGCCAGAAATTCTGCGGTCAAAATGCCAAGTATAGAGAAGTCTGGCAGCAACTTGGCACAGGACTTTGCACAGCGTTTGAAGCATGTCCTTTCTAGTGTGGAAGTGGTGGCCAAATCCATGTGGATACTTGATGACCCAACCATAATGCCGCACCTGATCGCCGATGTCCTAGCTTCCATTGCAGCACACGCAGAAGCCACCTACATCTAAGTGCTACAATGGAGGCTCAGATTGAAGTCATGCAAAGTCAGCTTGCGGCCATGCTAGCTCAAACTGTTTCTATCATGGCTGTAGATACTAGTGTTCAGAGGGGCATGCAGTGTGTCACAGCAGTCTAGCAATGTGTCCTCCAATGGGTTACTAGGATTACTGAGATGCCGCCCCATGGGAGTGGCAGTGGAACCGTGGAGCACGACCCAAGAGGATAGCATTCGTTTTCCCACCACCACTACTCTGCCATTACCCTTGCTGTTGCCTCTCAGCCAGTCAGCTGAGATGGTACAGTCTGAAGCCAAACCTCCTAGGACCAGAGCTGCTCAAGATTATCTTGAACGACCATCTGCAGTCATCTCTACTGAAAGTCAGTAGTTGTCCATCAACCATGTTGCAGTAACTGGGGTAGCACTGCGATGGAACACAAGGACAGGTAAAGGCACAGGGAAGAGCGCACTTGCATTTTGGCAAAAGGAATAGGAAGAGGCAATATATACTTATTGGCTCAGTTCACCGAGTGTGCTGGAGCAGAGGGATCTGGATGTGCATGTGCATCAATCTTTGAAGGTGGCAGGACATATTGAGAGAGTAGTTAGCAAAGCATATGGGATCATGGGCTTCATAAACAGAGGCATTGAGTAGAAAAGCAGGGAAGTTATGTTGAACCTTTATAAAGCTCTGGTTAGGCTCCAACTGGAGTATTGCATTCAGTTCTGGTCACCACATTTCAGGAAGGATGTGAGAGTCCTTGAGGGGGTGCAGAGGAGATTTACCAGAATGGGTTCCAGGGATGGAGAATTTTAGTTACAGGTTAGGTTGGAAAAGCTGGGTTTGTTCTCCTTAGAACAAAGGAGATTGAGGGGAGATTTAGTAGAAATGTACAAGATTACAGCAGGCTTAGATAAGTTAGACAAGGAAAAACTGTTCCCATTAACAAATGGTACAAGGACTAGGGGACACAGATTGGAAGTTTTGGCGAACGATGCAGGGGGAATATGAGGAAGTACATTTTTACACAGCAGATGGTAATGACCTGGAACTTGCTGCCCACAAGGGTGGTGGAAGTGGAGATGATCAGTGAATTCAAGAGCAAGTTGAAGGGCGACGGGGATCAAGCCATGGGTCTGACTGCATTGTTCTGTGGAGAGCTGGCATGGGCTCGATGGGCTGAATGGCCTCCTTCTGTGCCGTATATGACATGTAGACAAGGGTGATTAGTTAATATCTGGATGCAGTATAGGATGCTTTGTTTTATAAAGTTGGTTTGAAATGTTTGTTTTATGGTGGCTTTTATTTCAGCATTGTGGTAGTCAGGAGCAGAGAGAAGGTAAGATGTGGAACTTTTCGTGATTGGGGAATTGGGGTTGCATTCACTGTTACCACAGTCAAATAAGCCTGAAAGGAGCTGTGTCACCTGCCTCCTCCCTTCCTTCTCCTCCTCTTCCTGCTCCTTTTCAGCCTATCACCATATAGCTGGTGGCAAGGATTTTACCCTCATGATGGCAAATCTGTGCAGCATGCTGAATCTTGAGCCCCATTCTTCGAGTACTGCAGGGCTCCTCCAAAGCAGTCCAGACAGTGGAAACATAATTTAAGCATCCCAATCATCTCCTCAATCACATTTTGTGTGCCAGCTTGTTTTTTGCTATATACACGCTATCAACATGTGCATGAGTTGTGCACCAGAGTCATGAGCTATGTGGTCAGCAGATAGCCCTAGTTGTCCAGTAACTAACTGCTGGTTTGTTGTGGTGGGTCAAAAGCAGATGGTACAGTGAACTGCTCCAGAATGAAGGCATCACAACTGCTGGCAGGATACTGAGCATTGAATTGCAGGACATACTGTGTATGGTCGCACATCAGCTGGATATTGAAGGAGTGAAAACCCTTTTGGTTTTTAGTGTTGATATGGGGCACCTGCAAGGCAACATGTTTGCAGTTAATAGCCCCATCATGAAACCCCTTGCTCGGAACAACTGTTTCTTTCTGGCAAGAGTCAAATGTATTCAGATCTCTTGGAATACAGAGACTCAGTGACCTCCCTTATGCAACAATGGACAGCAACCTGCTCCAACCTGGAAGGAGCTAGATGCATAAAAGCTCATGGCCATGCTCACCTTCACAGCTAATGGCAATGCCATCCTCACCCTGCTTTGAGGATGCAGTTGCAACTGCAGCAGGTGGCAGGTTTTAGTGAGGACCTCCTTGGTGAAGCAGATACATCTGACACATCCTTACTGAGCAATTCTCCTACCTGAACCTCAATGAACACTCTAGGTGGATATGGTCTCCCGTGGGAGTCCTCCTTCCCCCGTCTTCCAGCATCTTGTCCTCCTCTGTTTCATCCCTTCTCATTCTCCCTGTCATTTTTTTGAGCCTGCGAACCATTTGATTTTTTTTTGTGTGGCCGAACATGCCCGGTAACTTAAAGGGACCAACTTGTGTGCTGCCTTCGCAGAGATTTTTAGATTGTTGTGCAGGCATGCAGCTTAGAGAGAACATTGTTCCTCTGTCTATACTATCCCCGACCATTACTACATTCCTTTTCGCTCCCCTTGCTTGAATGGCTTCCTGCATCACAGTGCTGTAGTCAATTTGCCCAACTACCCTGCATTTCTTGTTTTCATCCACACAGGTAGCAAGTGCCTCATAGCTGTTGGACAAGGGCAAAAGCTGAGGCTCCTTCACCACTGCATCTGAGAATGTCTTAGCTGTCTGACCCATAATCATAACCTGTCGCTGACCACTAACCAAATCTTAACCACTTCCTAAACTAAGGGGTGCGACTGCTTCCTGCATCAGAAAGTCAAGGTAACTCTCCCCCTCCTTGATGCATTGCAATGTCTGCACCTCAGACACCAGCTCAACAATTCTGAACCGAAGTTCCTCGAGATGCAGATACTTACTGCAGAGGTTACCTGGATCATGCAGCTCTAAACACATCTCCCACATGTTGCAGATACAGCACAGCTCCTGTGGAGAGGAGAATTAAACTTGTCTTTATATATTATTTGAAGTGTTATGTTTCTTAATCTTTCTCGGTCTCTTCGTAAAACTCACCATTATTAGGATAGCTAAGTGTGACAAGTGAAACTTTACATTGCTTGTTTATTTTGTAATACGGGAGCAGATGTAGGCCACTCAGTCCCTCAAGCCTCTTCTGCCATTCAATCAGATCATGAATGACCTATACCACAACTATATTTACCAGCCTTTGCTCCATAGTCCCTTGATCCCTTTCTCCAACAAACTTTTTGTCAATCTTAGTCTTGAATTGACCCACCTTTCATAGTATTTTGGTGGAGCGATACCAGATTTCCTCTACTCTTTGTGTGGAAACATGCTTCCTGATTTCAATCCTTAATGGCCCAGCTCTAATTTGAGCCCTCTTGTTCTGGATTAAACTGAAAGAGGAAAGAGTTTCTCTGTACCTACCCAGTTGAATTCCTTTATTAAACACTTCAATTAGATCTCCACTCAACCTTCTATACTCAAGGGAATACAAACAAAGTTTATACATCCCTTTCAGTCCTGGTATCATATTGGTGAACCTGCTCTGTACCCCTTCCAAGACCAATATATCTTTCCTAAGATTTAGCGACTGCAACTGAAAGCAGTTCTCCAGATGGGGTCTGATTAAGGCTCTGTACAACTGAAATATAGTTTCCTCCCCTTTTGTATTCTAGCTCTCTTGAGATAAAGGCAAACATTTCATGGCACCAAGCCATTAAAGCTAGATGTTTGGAGAGCTGGTCGAAGAGTTGGATTTCAAAGAGAATCTTAAAGAAGGGGGAGGTAGAACAACAGTGGCTTTGGGAGGGAATTCAAGAGCATGGGGTCAAGGCAGTTGATTTTTAATAATCCCCTACTGATAGACGAGCATGAAAAATGGGATGTTGCAGTTTCCTTGTTGGATTTGCAAATTATATGTCCTGTTTATATTGGCTGTCAGCTCAATTTATAGACAATACATAAATTACAATAGCTTGCATTTGTATTGCACTTTTAGTGTAGAAGATCTTCCCAAGTTTCTTCAAGGAACATAAATAAAAAAGGACACCAAATCTGAAGAAGGAGATACGAGGAGGAGTTAAGAGGTGGGTTTTAGGGAGCATCTTAAAGAGGGAGATGGAGGGGTTTAAGGGGGGAAATCTAGAGCATGAGACCTAGGCAACTGATTCCACAGCCAGAAATGGTGGGACAATAGACCACTTTAGCATTTGAAAACAAAAAGGTGGCTACCATTATTTGGATCCAGCCACCTAATAATGACTTTACTTTAGCTTTTACCGAGAATTCATGATTGGTACATCATCGTGGCAATTGATGTGCATTATGGAATAAAATTCAACTGAGTTTATAAATTTTGCTGATGTTACTCTATTATTTTCTGTATTAAGAAGCAAGCTAACCATTTATTTTAGGAGTGATACAATAACATGATGTAAAAATCCTATTTTCAAAGCTGTAAAAAGATTTGTAAGGAGTAAGATTAAAGCTATGGGAAATACTGGGAAACACATGAGGTTCATTTATCAAAAATTTTAATCTGTAATCCAGAATAATATGTGAATCTACGATGCAGTCTGTGCCCAAATATTTGCTTTTAGTGTTGATAAAAACATTCTCACAGGAGACCTGTGTATGCATTTTTCAAAGTAATGAAATCTCTGGTCACAATTATTTTATTTATTGGAACGTAGCATGCCTTGAGTTTGAATCTGATTTTAGATCTATTCTTAAAAGGAAACCGAAAAAGAGCAAAGAAATGCCCATTATTTCCTCATGCTGCCTTTTACAAATTCAGGTCTGCTGTAGATACCTTCTCAGGTTCAGTGGTGTCCATCGTGACTGTAAATGTTCAAAGCATCTTACTTTTATACCATTTGACTTGCACTGTCCTATATCTACTTGTGCAATACTAACAATAGCCTTCCCTTATGACCTGAAACATATATTTGTGTCTTTAGCATGTGCAGTCTCTCTGAAAGGCAGACCAAGCAAACACTTGATGAGATGAAGCCAGGTGTAAATTGATAAGGTATTTTATTTCACATTCAGCTGAATCTAAGGAATAGCACACATTATCAGAGTCACTTAATTCAATCAGTATAATCTATCTTTGTGTAATACTACAAAATAAAGAGCATACTATGCTTCCTCACATCAATAGATCATCTTACTTGACTTAAACATAATTGCCTAGAAGGTCAGTATGCAGCGCATGTTTTTTGGGTAATAAATGGCCTCCTAAGCCTCCTATATGGCAGAAAGGAAGCAAATGCTCATTATTAGTTGGAAATGTCCCCCTTGCCATATTGGTAATGGCCAAAAAAAAGTGTACCATGCCCATACTTGAAACAGGTATATGCAATACAGGGCCTAAGCCTGTTTCAGCTTCATTGGCAAGACTGGTTTGCCTTAAAGCAGCTGGTGCTGGCTGGAGTTAGGAAAATTAGAAAAACCAGGTCTACATGCAGCTTAACAGGCAGTCCTTAAAATTTGAATTTGGGTCTAAAACCAGTTTCAAACCCATGGTTCCTGAACAACAATTTAATTTCTTGAGCAATGAACCAACAGCACCACAAGGAATCAGCAACACATTTCTATGGGTCTGCTGGTCTTCCAAGAGTCCAAGGAGTCATTATTTTCATGCACATTGCCATTTACATGCTGTGCATGATGCAGCACTCTAAATGAGCTACATTGTGTTGCAGATATATAACCTCTAGCACAGGTTTTGTAGGTAAATGCCTGTTTTCCCATGAAGCTGGCAAAATGCTTTCATTTTATAGCAATCCTCAGTGCCGCCATTATTCATAGGGATGGAAGATTGGAAGGCTATTTTCTGGGAAACCAGTGTGATCATGACCTTTTTGTGACAGTAGAAACTGAGTACATGTTTCAGGAAAGGATAATCACTAAACATACAACTGGACGTTTGAAGCAGCACTTCAGATGTCTGAACTGATCAGCGTACCATCGAGAGAGCATAAAGAATTTAATTGCCTGCTGCAAGCTGTACAACTTTTTCTGCAAAGAGGCCTCACTACAGACAAGAAACAATAGAATTCAAATGTTTTGCTGAAAAATGAGACATGTTGTCAAAGCTTTTTGCGTTGCACTCATCAGAACAGACAGGAGAATGCCAAATTTCAAAGGGAGCAACAATTTATATTGCATCAGAAGAGGGTGCCGATTGGTTGGCAAGTTGGCTCTGATTGTTCGAGATGCTAACATGGAGATTGCATCAGGGAACTATTGTCTCCCACACTTTTGATTAATTCAAAAAAGACACATGTTCCTTTTGCCTGCGTATAAGTATATGTAGCTTCTCGCAAGCATAAGTGAGCCACATTGGGAGCCCGACAGATATTCTTAAATTGGTTGTTAGTGTAATTTTTAGCATACTCGGGATGGTTTACAGGTGCTGTCCAATCGTGGAATCGCATCTAACATTAGACATTGTGTTCTGAGTTTTACAAGTACGAGCTGATTGAGTACAGACAATATTCTGCCTATTGCGAACAGCCGAAGAGACGTGCTGTTTGAATTTGAATTTTTTTTGAATCGTACAATTAGGCACTTAAATGAACTATGGGATCAGGGACTCCGGCAATGGAAGTCTCGCCTGCTGTGAGCTGTCGGCCAATCAGAGACCGGTAGCTCTTTAACTGAGCAACGCCACCACTAAGGCGGTGGCTTTTGCTGATATTGGATTCACCTGAGGCACTGGAACCAGGCCACAGGTAAGTCAGGGCGGGAGAGATTCCGTAAGGTAGGGGTTGTAGAGGGAGGGATGTGTAGGGGGTCGACAGCAAGGGCAGGGGTGTGGCTCTCAGCGGGTCCCCCCCTTCCCATTGCCAGGTCCCTCATTCAGGAATTAGGTGCCTTTTAATGAGAGCCATCCCCCAACCCCCCAGAACCAGCAAGCAACCCACACGGATTTGCTTGACGTGCTCTCTATGCAGCGACAGGCCCGCCAGCCGCTGGGCTAATTTCTGTAGCTGCCCAATTAAGGGCCCCAATGTACAGCGGGGTCTGAAGGCCGTTCACAAGCCTTCCCATCCTGGATTTTATTTGGGTGGAGGCGGAAAGGTGGCAGCGTCCCCCCCCCCCCCCCCCCACCCTGGCACCATCCCACCTGTTTATATACTCTCCCCACCTCCAAAGTTGCTGTGGGGGAAGAGTATAAAATTTCTCCCATAATTTTTCTCAAGGCTGAAGGCCACTTGGCAGGCGGCAGGCAAAAATGGGGAGGACAGGACAATGGAGCTTTGAAATAATGTTGATTCATAAATATTGAATTGAAAAGTGATAAATTAACAGTATTAAACATCCAAGTGATTTCCCTTGTGCAACTACAAAATCTTTCTCTTTTTCCTATTACTTCCACCTAGTACTAGCCGTGTGGCTTCAGCAGAGCTGGAGGCAGGCTGTTCATTGCCCTACTCTGACTGCTCAGATGATTGTGGCTGATGTCCTCTGGGCTTTGGAGCCGATGAGGGCCACACCAAAGACTGCCCCACCTGTATCTGTGCAGCGGGAAACTCCGCCATTGGGACATGGGCAGCACGTGGGGCTCTGACTGGGGGAGTGGAAGAGTTTTGAGCAGAGCCCCCACTTCATGTCCCCTTTCTCCATCTTCCCTTTCATGGCCTACCCACACTTCCTTGCTAGCCAAGAACTAGAGAACATTTTGCTGCACTTCAGTGAATGGCAAAGGCAAGGTTTTCCTCCATCATATTTAATCTGGCAGACCGGGTGTGCAGATTATTGGTCAAGGCCAGCATGCACACGGTTGCCTGCCATATCTGAAGCTCCATGTAGCTAGCCACTCTATGCATGGAGGTGGATATCAGGACAAAGATCTGAGACATCATGGCACCCATGGTGGAGATGGACACCTCCAATCTCTCTCCAAGGATACAGATTGCTTCTTGAAATGCTGACAGAACCTCCACCTTTTCTGCTGCTCCAGAATAGTCCTTTACATCGATGACCCCCGAGGCTCAGCATCAATGTCCAGCTGAGCAGAGCTTGAAGGCTGCTGCGCCCTCCGACAGGAACTCTCCACTACTATCCCTGTCTCCAACACCTGCTCCTGCACTCTTGTGATGTGTGCTTCACCATGTGACAACCCAACCACCTGTCTTGGAGGCCCCATTGAGGTGTGTCTACGTGAGCTGCTGGTGTGCATGAGTGCTTTCTCAGAGTGCATGACTTTCTCTGAGGACTCTTCATTCTCCTCAGGCACCAGCTGCCAAGAGACACTTGCAGGACCTGTGGGATATGAAAGAAATGAATTACAACTGACAAGGCGAGAGGGTTGTCAATCATCATTGTGCAGATCATCATTTTTCATTACCTACTGACATCAAGTTTACATGAGTGAGTGTTGTGTACTATGTGGCTGTGTGATATCTAATTCTGTCACCAAGTAGCTGGGAGACCTCCATCGCCAATGGCAGTACATGTTGAAACTCTGCTTATCTCCAGTGCATCCTCCTCCGCAGTAGTCAGGGTCACGATGACTGGAGGACTACACTGCCCCCCGCCCAGTTCTCTGCCTCTCTGTGGTGTTCCACACTCTCTTCTGCAAGACAGGAAGAAGAGAGTTATGAGTATGAGAAATGGAATGCGTTGAGAGGATGGAAGGACAATAATTGTGGAGGGTCAATGTCAAGGATAGGTGTGACAAGACAATAAGATGAAGGTTCAATGGTGGCTGCTCAGATGGGGATCAGAGGAGGTGCCTTGAAAGAGAAGAATGGGTATATCTGCAAAATGTGTTGATCTGAGGAGTGCTGTGCAGGCGAAGGCTGCAGAAGTCAAAGTGAGGGGACTTTCACTTGAATATGGTGTGTTACTCACCTTTCCTACCCTGATGAAATCATTGAATCTCTTGCGGCACTGTATCCTAGAGTGAAGCACCACACTCCTGCCGCTCATCTCTTTGCCTCTTCCAGCCATGTCTGCTTGGTCTCTGAGGCAGGTTTATCTCTTGTGCTTGGAACAGCATCTCCCTGCGGGCCCTTTGAGCCCGCAGCATGATGTCCAGACATGCATTTAAGAACCATGAGACAGCCTTCTCCCATTGAGACTCCATCTGTCAAGTATCTGGCTCTCTCTTAGTTGTTGTAGAATGTTTCCATTCTGATCCTCACAGGGTCCCTTTAAATAGGGAGCCTTCAACAGTCATGTGCAGGTCATCATTACGCCCGCCCCTCTAATTGGTCGGGAAAACTGGAAGTGGGTTGCTAATGACGTGGCTCAGTTAAAAGCTGAAAGATTTGCTGCTCAAAGTTCCTGGTTGCTGACTCGCTATCAGCCTCCCTTGCTGCGATAGAAACTTTAAAATTCCACCCAACATGTCTGTGACAAAAAATGAACACATTCAGGACTTGGCACATGCCAGTAAGCAAAGGTTCTCTGTTAAGTCTCTGAGTCTCAAACTAGATAGATAGATATTACACTACTAAGATGCTCACTGCATCATAAGGGGCAAAATGTTTACTTATAGAAATGATTGGTGATATTATATAAGAATATGCATTCTAGTTGGACAAGGCACAATAAAACCACATGCATGTAAATTAGTACTGCTTTAATTGGTTTTTATCAGACAATAGAAGTCCTCGAGGCAGCCAACATCCCCAGCTTATACACACTACTGAGTCAACGGTGCTTGAGATGGCTTGGCCATGTGGGCCGCATGGTAGATGGCAGGATCCCCAAAGACACATTGGACAGCGAGCTCGCCACTGGTATCAGACCCACCGGCCGTCCATGTCTCCGCTTTAAAGACGTCTGCAAACGCGACATGAAATCCTGTGACATTGATCACAAGTCGTGGTAGTCAGTTGCCAGCGTTCGCCAGAGCTGGCGGGCAGCCATAAAGACGGGGCTAAAGTGTGGCGAGTCAAAGAGACTTAGTAGTTGGCAGGAAAAAAGGCAGAGGTGCAAGGGGAGAGCCAACTGTGCAACAGCCCCGACAAACAAATTTCTCTGCAGCACCTGTGGAAGAGCCTGTCACTCTAGAATTGGCCTTTATAGCCACTCCAGGCGCTGCTTCACAAACCACTGACCACCTCCAGGCGCTTATCCATTGTCTCTCGATAAGGAGGCCAAAGAAGAGAAAAAGTAATGTTATTTGTTTCACTGGTCAAGCTTGTGGTTTCAACATTACTGAACAAATAGCCATTCCAAGCTTGTACCACAAGCATTACCTGTGTTTGAACATTGCAAAATGGCAGTCCACCTACCTAATGACAGATACTTCAGTTTATTAATGTCTTTTATTGTGAGATATTTTTAAAGATTTTGAAATTGTCAGTCAAGTTATCTGGCACAGCTCAAAGAACCAATCTAGCCTGCAGTGATTTTGATTTATCTGATCTATGTTTAGTTGGGACGTGGGTGTTGCTGGCAAGGCCACATTTATTGCAGTTCTCCATTTGCTCTCAGAATGTGTAATGGGCTGCTTTCTTGAATCACTGTAGTCCTTGAGGTGACAGTATGTCATGTTAGATAAATTGTCCAAAAGTTTATAAGCCTGAGCCTCAGATTAATAGGACATATATTCATTTTTGCCTATTGAAGACGAAGGAGACACATGCAGGATTTGGCACATGCCAGTAAGCAAAGGTTCTCTGTTAAGTCTTTGAGTCTCAAGCTAGATACATAGATATTACACTACTAAGATGCACACTGCATCATAAGGGGCAAAATGTTCACTTATAGGAATGATTGGTGACATTATTAGCATTTTTAAAAAGCCAACTGTTACGACCAGGTGGAAAAGATGTCTAGAGGTCTGTTACCGTCTTCACCTGCTCTTATTGTAACAGGTTTTCTTTTAAGCACACTGTTTTGAGCTTCCCCTTTGTGAATCCTTGTTCACAGATTTCCAATTATAAGGCAAAGAAATGAGCATAAACAGGCTTTCTTTGGTTTATTAAAACATCAATTTAAACTCTAATACTGTTAATGCCTACGGATATATGATGCGCCCACACTGGCATGCACACGCGATACACACATGCAAATAGGGACAGAAAAGAGCAGAAGAAAAATAAAATGGAAGGTTTGAGGCAGTCTCTGTTTCTATATGTCCTATTAATGAGGCTCAGGCTTACTGTTTCTGCGGTTCCAGCTTGCTGTAGAGTCTTTGATTGTAGGCAGATCTTACTTTTTGTTGGGGCTAGGTATTCTTCTCAAAACTTGTTCAACGCAGGAGATATTTCTCTCTTTAAGGCTCACTTGTCTTCAATGGTTTCTGATGCTGGTGAGAGCGAGAGGAGAGCAGACGGGAGAGAGGTCTTCTTATTCCAGGAGAAAAGTGCTTTCTGATTTACTTCCCTGTTGGAAGTTCAAATTCAAAAAAAACTCCAAACAGTCAGTTAGTCATATGACTAAAATTGGTCTGAGCACTTCTTCTGTGTATTGGGAAAGCAACGACTGGGTCCCATTGTTCCAACACTGTGTGTTACTATGCAAATATCTTTCCAGTCAGGAGCTTACAATTTTAAGTTTTAATGTTCATGTGGCGAAATAATGTGTGCCTCAGTCTTGGCAGGCTTGCCTGACACCAATATTCCACATGCCAGTGTTCTTTGCCCAAATTGTTTTCTCGTGTAGTTTCCTGCACTGTTCTTCTCTATCAGCTATTTCCATATGGTCCTTTTGGAGTTAAACTTTTCATAATATAGTGTATTTACTTCTACCATTTTGTGTCTATGAATGTTAGTGTGATTTTCAAAGCTGCTTTTTTGCTATATTTCTTTATGAATGAAGTATAGGGTACCTAGTCTACAATGCTTCTCAGTGGTTCTATACTGTTATATTCTATGGTTATGCCAGCTGGCTGTAGACTCTTTCAGACTGCTGGAATTGCAGTGATACAAGACTTCCATTTTTTTGTGGATTTAGGAGGACCCTGAGTCTGCCATGCTATTCTAGATGCTGTTCTGGCTGCCTGCTCATTTGTGCATTCTGCCATATCTATTGTCAATTCTCATGAAGACTCTGCTAGATGCCTTGAATCTAGTTTCTTCATGAGTTAATTGCCTGGTACTTGCCTACTACATGCATACCCCTGTTGGAGGCCACCTCCTCCACGTGTTCACTGATAGTTCTGAAAACAGAACTTTAGGCATCTATGAGATGTGTGAATTCCATTCTTCATGCTAACGAGGAGTGTATCTTGAGAGATTCTCCCAGAGTTCCTGTGACCTGTATCACTAGGGCTAAACTGCAGATGGTAGGTTGCTGTTCAGACTACTGTTCATCAATGACTGCACAATTTTGGGCAATGGACTCGCTCACACTCCTCCCAAAAGCTTTCAACAGGTGTTCCATGGAAACATGTAGGTTGTGAGGATGATCCTGCTCAAAATTGTTATTTGTAAGCAGACTCTGTATGGTCTGAATCTCTAGGTGCTGTATAGCCACTAACCATGCTAAACCACTGCTGAGCAGGTCTTCTGTAGAAAGCACCACTTGTTCTTCCTCACTCCATGTTCCCTCTTCTAAATCCCTATACATATCATCTGGAATATTAATGCTTAGTTGAAGTTGGATTTATGCCACAATGTGCTGTAAGATGCAAGGCTGTTCAGAGTCACTGTCATTTGCTCTGTCATTTCTAAGAAAAAGGAAGAGGGCAGATTGTCACACAGTTGGCTCCATTAGTGTGACTCTAGCAGCATGTCATGGTCTGGTATTCTCTCTGATGCTCAAGTTCAGTGTATCGTTGCATGAGTTTTATTCCACTAGACTGACATAACATAGGGCGCTTACCATAAGCTTGATGGAAACCTCTGGTTTTTCTACGTCTAATCATATGCTTTTCCAGCCAATGCATTCTTGTATCGCCCCCTCAAATGCGTTATGAAGTTTGGTTTCATCACCAGTGTGGCACTGTTCAGTTCAGTTGAAAGCCAAGTACACGAATATAGATTCATTGAATGTACACAGATGACTAACAATATCAAGGAGTAATTCAGGTTTTGCGACATACTGGGTGTTTTAAGTGAACTAGCAGCAGCTTGCTAAGTCCCCTTTCAAGCATTCATTGTATAAATACATTTTTGGAATTCTTGCTGTGTTTTTTATTTAGAAGCTGTGAAGGATGTGAACTTGCTCAGGGCTGACCTTTTTCCATCTACATTCCTGGCAAGTGAATATTAATATTCCTCTTTTTTTTAGGGTCTTCTGTTTTTTTCCAATATCTCATGTTTGTGACATAGCAATGACTCACTCATTAATATGCCCTTGTCAGCTGAACTTAGCATTTCTGGCAGGGGAAGGTTGGTCCTCTGTTCTATAGATGAAGTCACTCCTGTTTCTCAGTCCTTGTATGTCTAGTCTTCAAATGGGATTTCTACTGCCTCTGTGCTCCATTTCCGCAGAAAAACCGATCAGGAAAAATCTGTGCTGTGCTATCATGCTCTATTTTAAATATTTCATGGGCTGCTTTAAACAGGTACTGGACCATGAATACAGATAGCTTTACATTGACTGTCCATTGGGCAATTGTAAGAGCACATGGTATCTTAGTGAAACAGAAAAGGAAAAGGGGCAATTTTAACACTACCCACAAGGTGGAAACCACATGGCTGAGCAGCTTAAATTGCTCGTTACTTACCTGCCCTGGAACCCCGGAAGCTAGGGTGTTTGACACCCACCTAAAGCCAGCAGGCCCTTTTTCCCATATGCATGCTGGATCCTTATGGCATCTTTGGAGCTTCACTGCAATTTATACCAACTGGACTGAGCGGGAGTTTCCTACCAGGCCAAAGACAAAGGGGACTGGAGCCAAAAGAAGTTCCAAAAACAAACAAGTTTTAACTTTTTTTTTACTTGTAGAACTGAGAGTAGCAGAACCCCAACTGCATGGCCAGCAGCCAATCCCACCGCTTCCCTGTTGTCAGTATGTACTCTCTGGGCTGCGCAATTTTGGTTTGTGTGATTTTCCGCTGTTTCCTGTCCACTTGCTGCCCAGAATGGGTGGGACGTCATCTTGCAGGATCTAAATAGGGCCTGGGAGTTAAAATACTTACACCACTGCTCATTTGTCAATACCTGGCTTGAAATTTAAATGTATAGGTTCACAATTCTGCATTCGTAACCATGCTCAGTTCACTCTTGACTATTACAAAGATAGTCTGTTTTAGCTAGAATGATTAGGATGTAATTTCTCTCTCGCTGGTAAGTAGCAGTAACACTTGCCTCTATTAACATAATATTAACAAAGAAGCTATATAGTGTGAGTGCAAAAAAACACTTTCAATATAAAGGGTCAAATATTTCATGAAGCAAATAAAATAATGAATGATAAACAATTGGATAGTGAGAGCAAAAATGCAATAATTTCTCAAGCTGCTGATTTTCTTTTTTTTTCAGATAATCAAAGCTGAAATAAAATGCGCTCCTTGAACGTTTGAGCCTTCACAAAGCTGTGCAGAAAGGCTTATGCTCATGTTTATATCTTCCAAATGAGCTGACGACTGTACAGAACTGTGTAGCGTACCCACTTTCATAGAAATGTTGTTCTCAAGCTTTAAAGGGGGAAAAAATTGTTTGCGTAGTGCCGCACACTTACCTTGATTCCCTGGGTAGACCGTGCCACGCGTTGCTACTTGTATGGCCTGCACATGTTTGTTCATTGATACTTCTTGGCGAATCCCGAAGAATCAGACAGGTAGCGGCCTGCAGCGTTGTCTGCCCCTGGGGAATTGATGTAGTCTGTGCAGCACAGCTTCTGTCCCATTGTATATAAGATTGTAATGAAAATAAAATCTTTGTTCTGCATCAAATAGGATTTTTTTTTAATGACTTTAGGTAGATGTAAAAAATGTGAATGTAAATGCAGGATTCAGTTAGCTTTCTTTGTTAGGGAGTAGCCAGTAAATGAAACTGTCCAGATATATGCACAATTTTATTTAAAGATGATCAGTCCTTCTTGTCAGCCCCATTGCCTGTACTCAGAAACAGATTAGGTTGAAATGTGCTTTATGCTGAGGCTGCTACCTTTCTTTGAAACACTAATGCATGTGAGTTTGCAAATTGTAAGAAGTAGATGAAATTCATTATGTCAAATAACTATACCATCAAGACAGCATTTTTTAAAAGAAAAATCAGGGCTACATAGGGGGAGGGGGTGGCAGGGAGGGAGGTGGTCACGGGGGAAACTCTGAAGTCCAGATTTCCTCGCATGTGTCTTTTGTCTCCCGTCTTTTGTACTCGCCAAGTTCCCTACCTGGAGGGTGGACTCCAGAGCAAGTGACAGGAGCAGGTAGGTGCAATCCACAACCTGGGCCAGGGATGGAAAAAGGTGGTAGGGAGTAATGGGTGCGGGGGAAAGTCAGATCCCAGGGGTTTAAATCCCCAACCTCGAGGGAGGCAGTACTATCCTGTGGATCTTTGTATGGGGATGGGGTCTGATGGGGGCAGGAGCAAAGGAGGCCAAGGGCAAGCACTGCTCCTCCTGGCCCATAATCAATGCTGTAAATGCACTTACCTTCTGCCCAATGCTGTCCTTGCCTCCCGTCAGGCTGCTGGGTTTCCCAAGGCCTGGGAAACCTGCCCAACCACTGTAAAACCTGCAATGCAAGCCAGTCCAGAGGCTGCCAGCCTCATTAGAATATTTAATTTGGCCACCCACCTCTTGGGAGTGAGTTGGCTGCCCTCCCCTTGTCCTGCCTCCATTAAACTCAAAGGTGGGTGGACTGAAGGCAGGTTTCAGATTTTTAAAATTTGGACATTTGACCCGACCCCAACCCACCCTTTTTTGGGTGCTAAAATTCAGCCCCTGATGTCAAAAGCCAATGAGCCAATATATTCTTTTTTTAAGTGTTGAAATGGCTAATACCTCAATTGCCTGGACATTCAGAATAATAGTATGTCTCATAATCAAATTAACCTGTTGTAATATGAAGGTAAAGGTCGACATAATTGAGGAACAATCCTCTGATCCTTAGTTCCCTTCTTTGCATCTTCTCAACCACGAGAGGGGCCTAATGGTGTCTCCATGCTTGGTCAAGAATTCACATAACTACCATCAGATTCAGCAGCTAAAAAAGAAATCGAATTCGATTGGAATATCTTTTTGTTGTTCTGATATAGTTTATCTTTTGTGTAAGTCAGATATTGTACTGTTAGTTTAATTCTGAGCATACTGGTCTGACTTTGTGGTATACACTGTCTTTTGGAGCAGACAGAAGAATGTCATTGGAATCCCTTATGATCTCCAATGTACCATGTATATACAGCAAAAATACTGCGAATGCTGGAAATCAGAAATAACAAACATAAAGTGCTAGAAATACTCAGCAGGTCTGGTAGCATCTATGGAGATAGAAACAGAGATAACATTTCAGGTCTGTGATCTCAGGTAAGTGAGGTGGGGTTGCCGGAGCCAGTCCAGAAGGCCCCAGTGAGAGGGGGTGGGGGAGTGGGTATTTAGTCCAGGGGAAGGGGGGTCCATGCTGTTGTAGGTTTCGCTGGCGGGGTACTCTGTGGGCCACAGATTGCCCATGAAAGAGGGACCCATTAATGAGCCCCCTAAGGGCCTCAATTGGCCTTTGGGTAGGAAAGCTTTCGTTGGTCTATCCTGCCCCAGGAAAAATCGCATGGCAAGGGGCCCTCCGCCGCCCGCTACCCGTTGTGATTCTATGGGCCCACCGCCTCTGATCTCATCTCAGGGGGGCCCATAAAATCCAGCTCATAGTAAATTTAAAGATGTCAGCTTCAGTACATTGCAGACTTAGTCTGCTTATAGATGCTGCCTTTTTGCTGTTAACACAAGTTAAATGTGCTTTGAGAAAACAACAGAAAGCAACCACATCATATTTTACAATAATGCATTTATAGAATTTGTTGATGCCCCGTATACTATAATGAATTTTTTGCAAGACACAATATTAAGAACTGGTAAAAGCCAGTAAATACTTCAGGTGTTAATAATTTGATTTTCATCATCACTTGATACCAAGCAATTGGTTTCCATTTTAGACATTTCAAATTAATTTTACATTTTCTATTTTGAGACAAGTATTCAGCATTAGATATTAATTTATAAATCATTTTATTCCAAAAGAATCAGAAGAGCCACTTGGAAATGAGCATTAATGTTATTTATTTGTTTTTATACTGTCAGGAATTCACACTGAGACTGAAGACAATTTCTATGAAGCAATTATTAAGATTTAACCTCTATAATATAAGTAAATGTTATGACTCAGGATCTCTCTTGAGTGGAATGCTGATTTGTAATAACTTTAGAAAATGGGAAGAGAGATGAGGACAACTGACCAATTGGGCACCTCCTTGGGACAACATTGAATATCTGAACTTTGCTACTAGATTTTATAAGTTAAACAATATTGAAACCATTTTGTCATAGTTCTTATTAGTGTAATCCATTATTATTTCTGGAAAGTAATATTATATAATAAAAAAGCTAAGATTTCTTCTTGTCACCCTGGCACACATAGCATTGCACTACCCTGGTCATTGTTTAGATTCAAAGCCATTGGCCTAAAAACCAACAGTGTAAACTGGACACAAGGAATGAACAGAGCGCCAGACAAGGTCGGCCAGTGCACCATCTAATATCGGGCCCCAAGACTCATTTACATTAGGTCAACAGCGCAGGTAAGGTGCAGATGCTTCCTGGACATCTCCAAAGACCTCACTGGCAAAGATGACCTGAATTCTAGGCTGCCGTATCTCATTGGCAGCAGTGTCTCTTGAAAAAGAGGAAGTGATCAAGAGGAGGGACTGACCGGGAGTGAAGTTGAGGCAGCAACTAGGAAGGGGTGGCAGGAAGGGTAACATCAATCAAGAGGAAATGGAGGCAATTGGGAGGGGAATCTAGTTTAATTCACTGTTAAGCCATTATTTTAACATTAAATTTCTTAACCAGATGTTTATTTAAGTTATAAATAAGTAAAAGCAGTAATTAGTATTTAACTGTAAACTAGTTGATTTGCCTTGATAATTATCCTTTAGTAATAATTTTATGATTTTTCTTTTTTGTTGAGTGGTCAGCTCAGTATGGCAGCTTTCAAGCATGTCTGTTCTATATTAATATTCCCTCCGGTTGTGATCAAATGCTTTAGTAATACCAGTTCAGCTTAGTAGATTGGGAAACAGTGAGAGTTAATTAAGAACGTGATTAGAAAATAATTAAAGTAAATTAACTAATAGCATAAGTAACAATGGCAGGACAGGTGTTACGTTGCAGGTGTTGTATATAGGAGCTTTTAGATGCCAAGGCGATCCAGGACAAACACGTCTGCAGAAAGTGTAAGCAGCTACAGGAATTCTGGATCAGTATTATTGATCTGGATGCTGAACTGCAAACACCGTGCAACATAAGGGAGGGGGAGAAATACCTGGACATTTTGTTCCAGAAGACAGTCACACTTCTTAGAACAGGGTCATCTGTTTTGGTCAGCAGTGAGGGACAGGGGGATGTGACTGTGAGTGAGGCAGGTAAAGGGACTGAGCAGACAGTCATGGAGGAGCCTCAGACTTTGCAATTGTCAAACAGGTTTGAGGTACTCTCAACCTGTGTGGATGAAAGTGAGGTCTGCAAGGTTGATGAGCAGACTAGCCATGGCACTGTGGTACAGGAAGCCATTCAAGCAATGTAGTGGTAGTAGGGGATAGTATAGTGAGGGGGATTGACACTGTTCTGTGCAGCTGAGAACGTGAGTCCAGAAGGCTGTGACGCCTACCTGGTGCCAGGGTTCAGGACATCTGCTCAGGGCTGGACAGGAACTTGGAGTGAGAGGAGAGGATCCAGTTGTCATGGTCCATGTAGGTACCAATTACATAAGTAGGATTAGGAAAGAGGTTCTGCTTAGACAGTATGAGGAGCTAGGCATCAAATTGAAGAGCAGAATCTCTAGGGTAATAATCTCTGGATTATTACCTGAGCTACGTGCCAATTGGCAGAGGGCACATAAGATTAGTGAAATGAATACGTGACTAAAAGACTGGTGTGGGAGAAGTGGGTTTTGGTTCGTGGGGCATTGGCACCAGTACTGGAGAAAGTGGGAGCTGTACCATTGGAATGGTCTGCACCTGAACCTTGCTGGGACAAGGGTTCTAGCAAACTGTATAACTAGGGAAGTGGAGAGGGCTTTAAACTAAACAAGAGGGGTGAGGGATCAAGCCTGGGTAGATGTAGCAAACCAAGGAGTAGAGTCAAGGCAGGAGAGCAGAATAGTAATATGGGAAATGAAGGTCAGAGAATGGCAGGAAGGGACAGAGAGAAGAAACCTAATAACAAACCAACAGTCAAGATGAGATGTTAACAACGATAACAAAAAGACAAAACTGAAGGCTCTGTATTTGAATGCATGTAGCATTCATAACAAAGTAACTGAACTGATAGCTCACATTGAAGTAAATATGATCTGATAGCCATTACAGAGACGTGGCTGCAGGATGACAAGGATTGGGTCCTGAATATTGAGGTGCATATGACATTCAAGAAGAATCGGAAGCTAGGTAAAGGTGGAAGGATAGCACCCTTAAGGATGGCATTGGTGCAATAGATAGAGATGACCTTGGTTCAGGAGATCAGGATGTAGGTTGTAGATCGGTTTGATTTGATTTAGATTTAGAGATACAGCACTGAAACAGGCCCTTCGGCCCACCAAGTCTGTGCCGACCATTAACCACCCATTTATACTAATCCGACACTAATCCCATATTCCTACCACATCCTCACCTGTTCCTATATTCCCCTACCACCTACCTATACTAGGGGCAATTTATAATGGGTGGAGATGAGGAATAATAGGGGAAAGAAGTCACTAGTGGGAGTGGTCGACAGGCCCCCTAACAGTAATCATAATGTAGGATGAAGTATACAAAAAGAAATATTGGGTGTTTGAGATAAAGGGACAGCAGTAATCATGGGTGATTTTAATCTACATACAAACTGGAAAAATCAGATTGGCAACAGCAGTCTGGATGAGGCGTTCATAGAATGCTTTCAGAATAGTTTCTTAGAGCAGCACATTCTGGAACCAACCAGAGAGCAAGTTATATTAGACTTGGTATTGTGTAATGTGACAGGATTAATTAATGACGTCAGAGTAAAGGCACCTCTGGGTAACAGCGACCATAATATGCTTGAATTTTGCATCCAGTTTGAAAGAGAGAAGAGTGAGTCTAAGACTAGTATTTTAAACTTAAATAAGAGCAACTATGTGGGCATGAAAGCTGAGCTAGCTGAAGTGAACTGGGTTACTAGGCTAGGAGATTGATCAATAGAGAAGCAGTGACAGACATTCAAGGGGATATTTCAGAATACTCAGGATACGTATATTCCTACTATAAAGAAAAATTCTAAGGGGAGGACCCACCATCTGTGGTTAACGAAAGAAGTTAAGGAAAGCATCAAACTTAAGGAAAAGGCATATAATTGCACAAAGATGAGTGGCAGGTCAGATGATTGGTCAGAATATAAAACACGGCAGAGAATGACTAAAAGGTTAATTAGGAGAAAGAAATTAGAGTATGAGAGGAAGCTAGCTGGAAATGTAAAATGGATAGCAAGAGTTTCTATAGGTATTTAAAGAGGAAAAGGGTAAGTAAAGCGAGTGTTGGTTCTCTAGAGAGTGAGAATGGGGAGTTAATAGTGGATAATAAGGAAATGGTGGATGAAATGAACAAATATTTTGCTTCTGCCTTCACTATAGAGGATACAAAAAATATTCCAGCTGTAAATCAGGAGGTGGAAGGAAGAGAGAAACTTGGTGAAATTACAATCACCAGAGAAACGGTACAGACCAAACTGTTGGAGCTACAGGCTGACAAGTCCCCGGGTCCTGATGGGCTTCATCCTAGAGTCTTAAAAGAGGTGGTTAATGAGGTAGTTGATGTGTTGGTGTTAATTTTTCAAAATTCGCTCGATTCTGGAAAGGTTCTATCAGACTGGAAAGTAGCTGTCAGGCAAACCGCACCTCCCCCCCCCCCCAACTCACCTGCCAAGAATGAGGCACACAATTTTTCGCCACATGAACATTAAAAACTGAAAATTGCAAGCCCCTGACTGGAAAGACATTTGCATAGTAACAGACAGTGTTGGAACAATGAGGACCCAGCTGTTGCTTCCCCAATACACAGAAGAAGTGCTCAGACCAGTTTTACTCACATAACTAACTGGCTGTTGCAGAGGTTTGAACTGAGAGTTTTAATTTGGTAAAAACAGTGTCTGAGATCAGAAAGCTCCTGGTTCTAGAACATCTCTCTCCTGTCTGCTCTCATCTCGCTCACACCAGCTTCGGAAACCATTGAGGACACATGAATCTCAAAGAGAGAAAAGTCTCCTACATTGAACAAGAATACTGGGCCCCAACAAAAAGTAAGAGCTGCCTACAATCAAAGACTCTGCAGCGAGCTGGAACCACAGAAACAGTAACCAGAAACCCCCTTCGGAGACTGCCTCAAACCTTTCACCTTATATTTTCCTTTCCTCTTTTCTGTCCCTATCTGCATGTGTGTATCGCGTGTGGATGCTAGCGTGGGCGCGTCATATATCCGTAGGCGTTAACCGTATTAGAGTTTAAGTTAAGGTTTAATAAATTTCAGGTTTCTTCTTTAAACCTGAGAAAGCCTGTTTATGCTCATTGGAAAGCTATGAACAAGGATTCACAAATGGGGAGCTCAAAAGTTTAAAAAGAAAACCCTGTTACAGTAAGACCAGGTGAAGACAGTAACAGACCCCTAAACATCTTTCTCACCTGATCATAACATAGAAAATATAACCCCTCTATTCAAGAAAGTGGGGGGAGGCAGAAAATAGGTAACTATAGGCCAGTTAGCTTGAAGTCTGTCGTGGGGAAGGTATTAGAATCGACCATTAAGGAGGCCATAGCTGGGCACTTAGAAAAACTCAAGGTAATCAGGAATAGTCAGCATGACTTTGTGAAAGGGAGATCATGTTTAACCAATTTATTGGAGTTCTTTGAAGGAGTAACATGTGCTGTGGATAAAGGCGAGCCTGTTGACGTACTGTGTTTGGATTTCCAGAAGGCATTTGACAAAGTGCCACATAAATGGTTATTGCGCAAAGTTGGAGCTCATGGTGCAGTGGGTAACATATTGGCATGGATAGAAGATTTGCTGGCTGGCAGAAAACAGAGTATGCATAAATAGGTCCTTTTCTGGTAGGCAGGATGTGACGAGTGAGGTCCCGCAGGGGTCTGTGCTGGGGCCTCAACTTTTTACAATGTATATCAATGACTTAGATGAGGAGAGCGATGGCATGGTAGTTAAATTTGCAGATGACACAAAGATAGATAGGAAAATATGTTGTGAAGAGGACTTAAGGTGCTTGCACACCGATATAGATAGGTTGAGTGAGTGGGCAAAAATCTGGCAGATGGAGTATAATGTGGGAAAATGTGAAGTTGTTCACTTTGGCAGGAAGAATAAAAAAGCAGAGTATTACTTAAATGGAGAAAGACTGCAGAACTCTGACGTGCAGAGGGATTTAGGTGTTCTGGTGCAGGAGCAGACAGGTACAGCAAGTAATAAAGAAGGTTAATGGAATGCTATTCTTTATTACGAGAGGAATTGAAAATATAATTAAGGATGTTATGCTTCAGTTATAAAGGGCATAGGTGAGAGCACATCTCAAATACTGTGTGCAGTTTTGGTCTTCTAATTTAAGGAAGGATGTGAATGTGTTGGAAGTGGTTCAAAGGAGGTTTACTAGATTGATACCTGGAATGAGCGGGTTGTCTTATGAGGAAAGGTTGGACAGACTGGGCTTGTTTTCACTGGAGTTTAGAAGAGTGAGGAGAGACTTGATTGAAGTATATAATCCTGAACGGTCTTGACAAGGTGGATGTGGAAAGGATGTTTCCTCTTGTGGGGGAGTCCAGAACTAGGGGCCACTGTTTTAAAGCTAGTTACTCTCTTCCCTTTCATATACTTATAGAAGCTTTTGCTATCTGTTTTTATATTTTGCGCTAGTTTCCTTTCATAATTTACCTTTGCTCTTTTTATTACTTTTTTAGCGACACTGTTGATCTTTAAAAGTTTCCCAATCTTCCAGCCTGCCACTGGCCTTTGCAATATGGTATGCCTTAGTTTTTGTCTTTATGTTATCCTTAACTTCCTTGCTTAGCCATCGATGTTTTTTCCCCCTCCTAGAATCTTTCTTACTCTCTGGAATATATTTTAGTTGGGATAAATTGAATATCTCCTTAAACATCTGCCACTGCTCGTCAACTGTCCTACCTTTTGTCTTCCTGCCCAGTCCACTCGGGCCAAATCTGTCCTCATGCCTATGTAATTACCTTTATTTAACTCCAGAATGCTTGTGTGGGACTCCAGCTCCTCACTCTCAAACTGAATTTGAAATTCTAGCATGCTATGATCACTTTTCCCTAGAGGATCCTTAACATTGAGATCATTTATTAATCCCACCTCTTAACGCAACACCAAATCTAGAATAGCCTGCTCCCTGGTTGGTTCCACAACATATTGCTCCAAAATAAATCTCTAATACATTCAATTAACTCTCCCTCAAGGCTGCCCTTGCCAATTTGACTAATCTAGTCTATATGTATATTAAAATCACCCATTATTATTGCCGTACCGTTCTTAAAATCCCTCAGTATTTCCTGGTTTATACTGTGCCCCACTGCGGAACTACTGTTTGGGGACCTATAGATTACTCCCACCAGGGACTTCTTTCCCTTGCTATTTCTTATTTCTACCCAGACTGATTCTATGCCTTGATCTCCAGTGCCGATATAATTTCTCACGACAGCACTGATCTCTTCCTTTACTAACAAAGCTACACCACCTCCTTTTCCTTCCTGTCTATCCTTCGGAAATACTAAGTACCCTTGGATATTCAATTCCCAAACCTGGTTTCCCTGCAACCACGTCTCAGTAATCACCACTAAATCATACCCATTTGTCTCTATTTGCGTTGTTAACTCATTTATTTTATTCCGAATGCTTCGTGCATTCAGATACAAAGCCTTTAAGTTTGTTCTATTATTAAATTTCCCTACTCTTGTATGATTCCTTGGTGCAATATGATGTTCACACGTTCTGTCCCTTCCTTTTATTTTCTGGTAACAATCAGCTTCACCACTAACCTGAACTCCTACCTTCTCCTTTAACTTCCTGTTTTTCCATGCAACTGAACCCTCCCCCCCCCGACTATTTAGTTTAAAGCCCGATCTACAGCCCTAGTTATGCGATTCGCCAGGATTCTGGTCCCAGCATGATTCAGGTGGAGCTCGTCCCATCGGAACAGCTTCCTCCTTCCCCAGTACTGGTGCCAATGTCCCACGAATTCGAACCCATTTCTCCCACACCAATCTTTGAGCCACGCATTTACCTCTTGAAGAGAGCAAAGGAGAAGGATTTAAGAAGATGGTTGGTCAAAGAGAAAGGCAGTCAAGGATTATCTTTGGTCTGCAGGATAATCTTGGAATAATGAGTGATCCTGGCAGGGAAGAGTGAGGCCCAATATTGCTTGATGTGGTCCAGGAAAATCAAGTGACGATTGGGGCACCCTTCGACTTGAGAGAACGAAGATCGGGGAAATACCAGGGAAATGACTGGAATAGGAGAGAATAAAGGTGTTGCTGGGAAAAAGGGCATCAAAGTTGAAGGCGAGGGAATGGTTGCAGGAGTATTGTGGTAAATGGAGAAGCAACGTCAAGGCAGTTGTAAGTTTGAAAGTAAAGTTGCAAGTCAATTGGGAGTAAGTTTTTTCAAGAGTAAATGCAGAAGGATGCATCAAATCCATTAATAATCTTAAAAACCTTAATCTTCAATATTAAAAGAAATACAGCCTAATCCATGCAACTTAGAACATAGAACATAGAACAGTACAGCACAGTACAGGCCCTTCGGCCCACGATGTTGTGCCGACCCTTTAACCTACTCTAAGATCAAACTACCTACATACCCTTCATTCTACTATTATCCATGTACCTATCCAAGAGTCGCTTAAATGTCCCTAATGTATCTGCTTCTACTACCACCGCTGGCAGTGCATTCCACGCACCCACCACTCTCTGTGTAAAGAACCTACCTCTGACATCTTCCCTAAACCTTCCTCCAATCACCTCAAAATTATGTCCCCTGGTGATAGCCCTTTCCGCCCTGGGAAAAAGTCTCTGGCTATCCACTCTATCTATGCCTCTCATCATCTTGTACACCTCTATCAAGTCACCTCTCATCCTTCTTCGCTCCAATGAGAAAAACCCTAGCTCCCTCAACCTTTCTTCATAAGACATGCCCTCCAGTCCAGGCAGCATCCTGGTAAATCTCCTCTGCACCCTCTCTAAAGCTTCCACATCCTTCCTATAATGAGGCGACCAGAACTGAACACAATATTCCAAGTGTGGTCTAACCAGGGCTTTATAGAGCTGCAGCATAACCTCGCGGCTCTTAAACTCAATCCCCCTGTTATTGAAAGCCAACACACCATACGACTTCTTAACAACCCGATCAACTTGGGTGGCAACTTTGAGGGATCTATGGACGTGGACCCCAAGATCCCTCTGTTCCTCCACACTGCCAAGAATCCTGTCTTTAAGCCTGTATTCTGCATTCAAATTCGACCTTCCAAAATGAATCACTTCACACTTTTCCAGGTTGAACTCCATCTGCCACTTCTCAGCCCAGCTCTGCATCCTGTCAATGTCCCGTTGCAACCTACAACAGCCCTCCACACTATCCACAACTCCAGCAACCTTTGTGTCATCAGCAAACTTACTAACCCAGCCTTCCACTTCCTCATCCAAGTCATTTATAAAAATCACAAAGAGCAGAGGTCCCAGAACAGATCCCTGCGGAACACCACTGGTCACCGAGCTCCAGGCTGAATACTTTCCATCTACTACCACCCTCTGTCTTCTATGGGCCAGCCAATTCTGTATCCAGACAGCCAAATTTCCCTGTATCCCATGCCTCCTTACTTTCTGAATGAGCCTACCATGGGGAACCTTATCAAACGCCTTGCTAAAATCCATATACACCACATCCACTGCTCTTCCTTCATCAATGTGTTTTGTCACATCCTCAAAGAATTCAATAAGGCTTGTGAGGCATGACCTGCCCCTCACAAAGCCATGCTGACTATCTCTAATCAAACTATGCTTTTCCAAATAATCATAAATCCTGTTTCTCAGAATCCTCTCCAATAATTTGCCCACCACCGACGTAAGACTGACTGGTCTATAATTCCCAGGATTATCCCTATTCCCTTTCTTGAACAAGGGAATAACATTTGCCACCCTCCAATCATCTGGTACTACTCCTGTGGACAGTGAGGACGCAAAGATCATCGCCAAAGGCGCGGCAATCTCTTCCCTCACTTCCCGTAATAACCTTGGGTATATCCCGTCTGGCCCCGGGGACTTATCTATCCTCATGTCTTTCAAAATTTCCAGCACATCCTCCTTCTTACCATCAACCTGTTCGAGCATATCAGCCTGTTTCACGCTGTCCTCACAAACGACAAGGTCCCCCTCACTAGTGAATACTGAAGCAAAGTATTCATTTAGGACCTCCCCTACCTCCTCCGACTCCAGGCACAAGTTCCCTCCACTATCCCTGATCGGCCCTACCCTCACTCTGGCCACCCTCTTGTTCCTCACATAAGTAACTTGTCCTCATAATTTTACCCTTTGTCGCCCCGGTATCATTCTGGTGAATCTGCACTGCACCCAAGGCCAATATATCCCTCCTGAGGTGCAGCACCCAGAATTGAATGCAGTACTCCAGATGGGGTCTAATTAGAGCTCTGTACAGCTGCATCCCATTGTATTCCTCCCACTTGAGATAAAGACCAATATGCTATTAGCCTTTTAAATTATCTTTTGTACTTGTCCACAAGCTTGTTGCCATTTATAAAATACTGTGACCTACATTTCTTAGGTCCAAAGTGGATGACCTCACACTTTCCCATGTTGAACTCCATCTACCACAGTTTTGCCCGCTCATTTAATCTATCCAATGCTGCTTCGCAACTTTCTTCGCCCATCTAATCTATTTCCTGTGCCACCGAGCTTAGTTTCATCAACAAACTTAGATATACAGCTCTCCATTCCTTCATCCAAGCCAATTATAAATATTGTGAAAAGATGCGGCCCCAGTAAAGGGGCCTGGGGGACACCACTTGTCACATCCTGCCAATTTGAGTAGCTACCCACTACCCTTACTCTATCACCTACCTCATAACCAATTCCCTATCCAAGACAATAGATGGCCTTCAATTCCATGCACTCACAGTTTTGTTAACAGTCTCTGATGTAGAATTTTGTCACATGCTTTCTTGAAGTCCTTTTTATATCATCTTTGACACTCACTTATCTACCATATTAGATATTACCTCAAAAAATTCAACTAAGTTTGTTGGACATGACTTACCCTTTATAGATCAATGCTGGCACTCTCTAATCAGTTCATATTTATCCAAATGTTCAATCACTCTGTCCCTACTCCCTAATAACAGATTCTAGTAACTTCCCCACATCTGATGTGAGAATAATAGGCCTGTAATTTCCCTGCTTATCTCTCCTGCCCTTCTTAAATATTGGATTGACACTGGTAATTTTCTAATCCAAGGGAACAATTACTGAATCAAGTGAGTTTTGGAAGATCATGACTAATGCATCAACATTTTTCTCACCTACTTCTTTTCATACCCTGGGGTGTGTAAGATGTAACCTTCGACTGCTTGACAGGTCACTCCTCTGTTCAAATCTGAGAATTACGAGAAATAATGAGACAATATTCAAAGCTCGAATTAAACACTGATGTCTTTACAAGGTTTGGTAGGAATACCAGTTACCAATAGAATATACCCATTAACAACTCACCCTTTAACAATACACCCATTAGTCACAAATACATTATATGGAGTTATACATACAATCACTCAGTGAGCGGTCACCTCCCATTGATCTACAGCAACTGACTAAGTTGCTTGGTTTATAAGCACTAAATTATTATTTGCAATGATTTTTATACCTTTCTTTCCAAGATGGGCAGGATGTTCCATTGACAACTTATCTGTCTTATCAAAATCCCCCTTAAGCTACAATTGTCCAATGAGGTATCTAATTCTTTATTCGAACTACAATATCAGAGACTGCCTTGATATTGAGAATATGCTCACATTTCCTTCAATAATTTCATCATCTCTTGTGGATGTTGCAGATGCCTTTAAGATCTTTATCAGTAAGCACAATCGCAACTTCCTTTCCTGAACGCACACACATTTGAGGACCGCAGGATAATTAAACAATCCAAGTTCCTTAAATTACTGATTTCTTACAAACTGTTGCTTGGAGAATTAAAAACAGACTTTATCTAATAAAACATATTTTAAGAAAATGCTTCTTGTGGAGTTAGTTTATTGGCATTTCAAAAGAAGGCAAACTCTGATGTCATCAATCAGCATCAGTTTGTCATTCTCTCACAGCTTTTCAAAATACTTTGGACCACTTAGGCCAACTAAATTAGCATTATTAAAATGTGATCAGTCTCTTATCTTCGTGTTTTCAGACACCATGGTTCCATGTTTCTGTGCACATGAAATTTCTATAAAGTTCTAACTCAGCATCAATGTGAACCATAGCTTTGAAGTATGTCTGCTTATTGGTTTCGACTCAGTTAATGACCATTCTGCTTTTTGCTAAACATTCCATAGCCTTAAAGTATTTTTTCAGCAGTGACTCTGTTTATGTTCAATGAAAAGAGCTTGCAGCTGTTGACAGGTTACATTAGCTCAAAGCCCTTTTGGCCTTCACAATGCATGCTGGTCAAGTTCGATCGGTTTTCTGTACACCTATATACAGCATAGTTTCCTGTATTTCATTTAAACTATCAATGCTGCTGGGTTGGATACCCTTGCAAGTCTCAACCACAAATTTCGATCAAAGATAATATTACCATCTCTTACAGTCCCTCTTCAAAGTGGCTGTGCATGCCACAAATTGTGGGTCACATGAGTGGTACTCAGGTCTGAGACACATTCGTCTGTCCCTATGTTATAGCCGAACATGCAACTTCAGCCTGCAGGTTTAATTGGGATCAAGTTGAATAGGATTGTACCATGAGGTATCCTCATCCCTGTCTTGCATCTTCTGCAGTAGCTTAATCTGTTGTTGGTGCTTGCATTGCCTGTTGACATGGCAGGTTGTTAGTAAGTACAATACAATCACCAGTTGAAAAATGACCTGAATATGGGAGATAATCCTTATCCATAGATGGATCTCAATATTCATACCAATATTCCACCAGGGTGAATCATTCCCAAACTTGTGTATTTCTTTCCTCATTTCACAGTTCTGCTGAGCCAGAATAGTGCATCTGAGACTGATCAATATGCTTCATTATTTCTACCAAGTGCTGAGGCAATGGTGGTATGTTATACCCAAAACTTGTAACGTATTTTTGCAACTGCTCTCTTAACTCATCCTCTACATCAATACTCACTTACTTCTGTAAATAAATATGAATGACATGCGCGCTCCCAATTCTTACAGGTCAGTCTCAGGTAAAACAAAATGCTCCTGTTGCAAGAGGACAGGTCAAATTATTGTTCTTGTATTTCCGGTTCACACCTCTCTATTGTACGATGATCTCACGGGGAAGTGCCACCCTGCAGTCACCTTCATTGTACAATTCTATTCAACTTGACCCCAATTAAACCTGCAGGCTGAAGTTGCATGTTCAGCTATGTCATAGGGAAAGGCGAATGTGTCTCAGACTTGAGTACCACTCATGTGACCCATCCACAAGGGTTACAATCCCTGCGGTTCATCACATTCCACTAAATGGTTCCCCTTACATACACCTATGTTTTCCACACAAAACAAATGAATACAGGCTGTATTCCTATATAAGTCAGGATAATACAACACCAGTCCCAGCAGGGTAACACCCTCCTGTTCCAGTCACTTGCCTTCATGTTTTACCCAGTACACCTGTGATAATCTCCTGATCTGACATATAGTCAAATTGAATTGGTAGGTGGATATAGCCCTCAAATATCGATTAATTATCTATGAAGGAAGCTGTCCCTTGGCAATGTGTTGCAGATTTTCCCTGGCCTGTTCCACCAATCAAGATCCATACATTACACACACACACACATTATTTCACAGAAACTCGTTGGAAGCATTATGATTTTCCTTTAACATCAGATTGATTGTTTTAGCACGGGATTTGAGATATTTGACCGCATCCTGTAAGTGTATAGTTATGACTTAGTCCTCCTACAATTCTCCTTGTTCTTAAGTGGTTTCTCAATGTCTTTACTGAGCATTCTAAAGCGACTAAATCAGAGGTTATTAAATTAGGGAAGTAGCAATATTGAATATAGTGGGAACATCATACAACAAGCTGTGCCATCTTCTGACATGCCTCTCATCACTGTTGTTTTCCTCAGCATTCTTAATTAATTCAAAGTCATTTAACTCATTAAACCCATGACGATCCTGGAAGGCATTGTGGTATAAAACTTCCAGATCTGTACCTGCTAGTGCATCACTGGTTCTTTCCCAAAATTCCTCAGTTTATGCATCAACCTTTCATACAATTGCACTGTTACAGACAGGTAGGAGACGGTAGGGATGATTTCTACTTTTCACCTTTCAACTGACCAAAGGCAATGTGTTTTTACTAGAATTGTGTTTTAACCCTTGAGCATTTTAATGGTAAATGTACAGACACATGGCAGCTTTTCTCTTAGGTTTAAAGAAAGATAAAAGTTTATTAAACAACACTCAATAATATTCACAACTTTACACACACACACATTGTTATGAAAGTGCTTCCATTTTTAATATTCTGAGAACTTGTATTTGAAGATTGTGGAGATGGATTCATTTGGGACTGAAGAGATTCCATAGATGCTGGATTTTGTTTCATTTTTAAAATAAGATCACTGGAAGGACTTGGGGAACTTTGTTTAAAAACAAACCCTTACTTAATGTCAAATGTTAAGCTAAATAAACAGCAAGAGCCTTGGTGACTAGGGGGAGTTGTTTACAAAGAAGTGATACAGTCAAGATTATGGTGGTCAAGAGTTGGTTTTGTTTTGGATATGGTTTTGAGTCAGTTCGGGGTCAGCCTGTTAAGAGAAAAGATACCAGTTCACCTTTTCTCCGCCTCTCTGGCTTTGTCTGTTGCCACGAACTTTCTGGGGAGTGAGGACTTATCCCTTAGACAATTTAAGCAAGGTTAGGCTAAAAGAATTGGCAGAAATTGGGAGTTAGAGTTAAAACCAGAGGCTAAGAAAGCAGAAATAATCTAAGTAATAACACAGCATTTGAAATTGGAAGAAGGAAAAGACAATCCAGATGATAATTCAGTTGAATTAGATAGAATTCAGTTGCAGATGAAGCAGTGTTACGACCGGATAAGGAGGGCTATAGGGTTTCCCTCTCAGCCTGTGTCTGGTTTGACTATTACAGGGTTTAATTTTAAAACACCGTGTTTTAGCTCCCCCTTCAGTGAATCCTTGTTCACTGCTCCAAATGTAAGGCAAAGAAATCAGAGGAGTTTCCTTCGATTTAAACAAGAAATGTAGAAGTTTATTAATCTTAAACTCTAATCTAGTCAATGACTATGAATATACAACACAGCTATGCTAGCATGCATACAGGATAAACACACACGCAGATAGAGACAGAAAAAGTAGAAAGAATAAAGGGGAAAAGTTTGAGGCAATATCTGTTCATTAGTTACTGTCCTTTGAGTTCAACATGGAGTCTTTGGTTGCCGGTAAGTCCTGTCATTCATTGGGGCCCAGTTCACGCTTCAACTTGTTTCGATGTTGGAGTCTTTTCTCTCTTGAGGTGTACGTGTCTTCCGTGGGTCCAGTGGCTTGGGAGAATGCAAAAGAGACTGCCAGGGGAGGCTTGCTTTTTCTAATTTCAGTTGTAGTCTGCAGTCTGATTTCAAACTGTCCTGCAGCCAGTTCAAAAAACCTGGACCAGCCAGTTAGTCATGTGACCAGCTGGTTTAACCACTCCTGGCTTTGTGGATTGTATCATCTTAGCAGGCCCTGGAATGCACTTCCTTGCACCTTCAATGTCTGGTGATCAAAATCCATTTGGGTTAATTGGAGCAGGGAATAGTCCTTTGTCTCCACAAGCAGTGCCTCTTAGTATGCAAATGTCCTTCCAACCCAGTGCCTGGTGATCTTCAAACAAGTCATTTCTTCACTCCAGCAACAGTTTAAAATCAATGTTCACATGACAAAATTAATATGCCTCATTCTTGGCAGGTGGGGGTCTGCATGACAAGCA
The DNA here is from genome assembly GCF_036365525.1 of Heterodontus francisci. Lineage (NCBI taxonomy): Eukaryota > Metazoa > Chordata > Chondrichthyes > Heterodontiformes > Heterodontidae > Heterodontus > Heterodontus francisci. The sequence continues at coordinate 82,345,512 of NC_090376.1, forward strand.
GCTTGAACAGCAAAGAGAATTGAAAATCACAAAACATGAACTTGAAAGAGGAAAATAAATTAGAAAACTTGAACGAGAATTTCAAAAGGAAAGAGAAGAGAGGCAGGAGAGAGAAAAGGAGTGAGAAAGGAAATTTGAATTTAAAAAGCTGGTACAAAAACAAAAGGGTGGCCTTGACTCCAGTGAAAATTCTGATGAGGAAACACCTGACTTCAGCCTATGACCCAGTGGAGATCTGTTTAAATTTATGCAAACCTTCTTGAAGTTTGAGGAAAGGGTCATAGAGGCATTTTTCATTTATTTTGAAAAGATAGATAAACAGATGAGGTGGCTGAAAGAAAACTGGACACTGATCATTCAAAGCAGGTTGATGGGCAGAGCTCATGAAGTTTATGCCATGCTTTTTGAGGAGGCTTCTGCAAATTATGAGATGGCATAAAAGGCTATTCTCGCTGCTGATGAGTTAGTCCTTGAAACTTACAGGTAGAAATTTTGGAATCTCCAGAAACAGCCTAGGAAAACCGATATAGAATTTGAGAGGTTAAAGCAAATTAACTTTGATAATTGGATGCAGGCAGTAAAGGTAGAGGCCATGTATGAGACCCTTAGGGAAATAATTCTCCTGGAAGAAATTAAAAATTCACTCCCTCTGTTAGTAAGAACCCATGTAGAAAACCAGAAGGTTTCAACAGCCAGACAGGCAGCTGAGCTTGCTGATGATAATGAGCTTGTTTACAAGCCCAAACCCTTTATCCATCACCTCCACAAACCCAAGAATGATAGAAGGTGGGAGGGTGAAAGGAAGGCATGTAGCCGGGGACAAGAGGGGACAGCTGGAAATGCCCTGGGATCTCCTCCTCAGGCCAGAAAGGAATATGCTGAGGTTGGAAGTGAGGTCCGAAAGCTGAAGTGCTTCCATTGTCACAAGGTGGGACGCTTTATGCAGAGTGCTGGAAGTTGCAGGGTAAATCCATGGGACTTATTGGGGTGCACAAGACCAATGCAGAGAAAGGGGCTCTGACCAAAAGTATGACCAGAGCAAGCTGTAGCTCTGACTGCAGCTGTAAGGCCAATTACAAAAATTGCAGTGAGTGCAGGGCTTGTGATACCTGAGAGTTACAGGGAATTCTTGTTGAAAGGAAAAGTAACTCCTTATCCCTCAAGTGAAGTAGGTAAATCTATAGTTATACTTAGGGATTCAGGAGCCACCCAAACTCTTTTGCTGGGGAAAGGCATGACTTTTCAACCAGAGAGCGCACTGAATGCCAAGGTTTTAGTGAATGATATTGGTGGGGAGTATATACCCGCGTGGGTTTCCTCCGGGTGCTCTGGTTTCCTCCCACATGCCAAAGACTTGTGGGTTGATAGATAAAGTGGCCATTGTAAAAATTGTCCCAAGTGTAGGTAGGTGGTAGAAGAATTGAGGGAAGGTGGGGATGTGAGAGGGAAAATGGGATTAATGTAGGATTAGTATAAATGGGTATAAATTAGTATAAATGTGGCGAGTCGAAGAGACTTAGTAGTTGGCAGGAAAAAAGACAGAGGCGCAAGGGGAGAGCCAACTGTGCAACAGCCCCGACAAACACATTTCTCTGCAGCATCTGTGGAAGAGCCTGTCACTCTAGAATTGGCCTTTATAGCCACTCCAGGCGCTGCTTCACAAACCACTGACCACCTCCAGGTGCGTATCCATTGTCTCTCGAGATAAGGAGGCCCAAAAGAGTATAAATGGATGGTTGATGGTCGGCGCGGACTCGTTGGGTCGAAGGGCCTGTTTCGATGCTGTATCTCTCTATGACTCTATGACTCTATACCCGTACCTTTCAAGCGGATGCACCTAGAGTGTGATCTAATGTCTGGAATGGCAACTGTAGGAGTTGTCCGTAGTTTGTCTGTAGACAGAGTTGACCTACTCCTGGTGAATGATTTGGCTGGAGCAAATGTAGTAGCTCCTCCAGTAGTAATGGAAAGACCAAGTGAAGTCAAACAGACAGAACAGTTGCAAGAAAAGTTTCCAGGAAATTTTCCTTCATGTGTAGTGACCCGAGCAATGGCTAAACATGTTCCATCGTCAGTGGTCAAATTGGCACCATAGACAGATAGCTGAATATCTGAAACATTCTTTGGGGATTTGGATAATCTGAAGGAAATGTTCAGTCAGTCTTCTCTGATCAAAGCTCAGCAAGCCGATCCAGAGTTAAGTAAAGTGGCACAATCGCCTCTAACTGAAGCTGAAGCAAAGGGAGTTCCGGAAAACTACTATATTAAAAATGGGATTCTGCTGGGGAAGTGGAGACCACCTCACAGACCTGCAGACTAAGAATGGATGGTAGTTCATCAGATAGTGGTACTGCCCAAGTATCACCAGGATAGCCCATGAAATTCCTATGGAGGGACATGTGGGGATCTGGAAGACCCAATCACGTAGAAGTTGATATTTTTACTAGCCAAGTCTTTATAAGGAGGTGGTGCAATTTTATAAAACGTGCCATACGTGCCAGATTGTGGAAAAACTACCACCTGCCATAAAACCGACACCTCTAATTTCCATACCAGTTTTTGGGGAACTATTTGGTAGGGTGTTGGTAGACTGTGTGGGACGTTTATCAAAAACAAAAGTGGGTCATCAAATATATACTCACTATCATGGATATGGCTACTCGGTTCCCAGAGGCCATTCCCTTGAAAACAATTTCTGCTAAGGTAGTGGCAGAAAAGTTAACTCAGTTCATCACTAGATATGGATTACTGATTGAGATTCAGTTGGATCAAGGTTCCCATTTTATGTCTAAAAATTTTCAGGAAGTTATGAGTAATCTGGGTATAACACAATTAAAGTCTACCACCCACAGACACAAGGGGCTTTGGAATGGTACCATCAGACACTCAAAACGATGATCAGGACATACTGTCATGAATATCCTCATGATTGGGATAAAGGGCTAGAATTTCGTTTGTTTGCCATGAGGGATTCACCTAATGAGTCTACCAGTTTTAGTCCTTTTGAATTAGTTTATGGCCATGAGTTAAGAGGTCCTCTAAAACTAATCAAAGAAAAGTTTTTAGAAAAGGGATGAATCTTCCGTGTCAGATTATGTATCCGTGTTCTGGGAGCAGTTCACGAGAGCCTGCAGAGTGTCTCAGGAAAACCTTAAAGCTCCCCAAACCACCATGAAGAAATGGCAGACAAGCACGCCAAGACCCGAACATTTCAAAAAGAGGATGAAGTGTTAGTATTACTGTCTTAGTAGGGTGAACTGCTGAAAGCACAATTCAGTGGACCATATAGAGTAGTCAAAAAGATTGGTAAAATAAATTATTTGATTGACACCCCAGATTGCCAGAAAAAGAATCTGCTGTGTCATATCAATATGTTGAAACAATATCATCGTCGGGAGGAGGATAAGCAAGCATAGGTATGTCAGGTAGTAGACACAGTGAAGGATGAAAGGGATAGTAAGGATGAGGCAGAAAGAGGCCTAGACAATTCTCAAATTGAACCTCCTACTATCAGGCTAGCTAATATTGAATTGTTAGTGAGATTAAACATGACAGTTCAACTAGATTTTGCATAGACTACAGAAAGGTTAATGCAGTAACAAAGGCAGACTCCTACCCAATTCCTCGCTTGGAAGATTGTATTGACAGAGTGGGTAGTGCCATGTTTCTTACAAAAATAGATTTGTTAAAGGGATACTGGCAGGTTCCTTTAATACCCCGAGCTAAAGAAATATCTGCCTTTGTCACAACAGATGGTCTTTTCCAATGCTGGGTGATGCCATTCAAGCTAAAAAATGCCCCAGCCACTTTCCAGCGACTAATGAACCAAGTGGTAGCCAGTGTTCCTAACTGCGTGGTTTACCTTGGTGACAAGCTGGTCTACAGTGACACTTGGAAGGACCATTTGAAACAACTAAAAGCTCTATTTAGAAAATTACAGTCGGCTGATTTGGTGATAAACCTTGCCAAACGTGAATTTACAAAAACACGGATAACCTACCTCGGGAATATAGTAGGGCAAGGACAAATGTTGCAAGAACTTCAAAAGTACAAGCATTGATGGAGTTCCCTCCCCCTAAAACTAAACGAGAAATCATTACATTTTTGGGGATGTGTGGTTTCTACCGCAAGTTTGTACCAAATTTTAGCACTATAGCTGCTGCACTGACAGATTTGCTACAAAAAGGGAAAGCTAAGGTAGTGTGGTCAGGAAAGTGTGAAGCATCTTTTGACATGCTGAAAGCCATTTTGATCAATGAACCAGAGTCGGCTGCCCCAAATTTCATTGAGCCCTTCGAAGTAGCAATTGATGCTAGTGACCTGGGGGTCAGTGCAATCCTGTTACAAGAAGATGAATCGGGCATAGAAAGGCCAGTGGGATACTTTTCCAAAAAGCTAAATTGACACCAAAAGAGATACTCCACAGTGGAAAAGGAAACCCTGGGCTTACTGCTAGCTCTTAAGCATTTTGAAGTATATGTCCGCCATGACTACAGGGAGAGACCCTGGTATATATTGATCATAACCCCATAGCCTTTGTGGAAAAGTTAAAAAAACAGAATGCTAGACTATTTTGATGTAGTTTACTATTGCAGCCCTATCACTTAAAGATTATCCACAATGCAGGGAAAAATAATGTAATTGCTGATGCTTTGTCCAGAATTTAACTTTGCTTTGAGTTATCTGAGTACAAAGATGGTACAAAGCAGAACTGTTTTAGTTACAGGTAAAGAGTGAATGAGAATGAGTGTGTGAATGTGTTTTAATATTTTTTCATCTTCTGCTTTTTTCCACACTTTGGCTGAATCCTCTGTGCCCTCTGCTGAGGTCGCTGGCGGGCAATAAAAATGGCGGTCCGCCCACATGTCGCGGAGCCGCCGCAATCTTCCGTGTGGCGGCTTATTTGAATGGCCGGGATGACGTGAAGGGGGGAAGGCTGTCTGTCCCTGGCAATGGCATCAGCTGCCTGTGTGCATGTGCTGTTGCCATTTTTAAAGGGCTCTGAGCCCTTCCATTAAATTTAAAGATTTAAAAGAACAGTTATTAAAAAAAATTAAACACATTAGTTTTGCCCCTCTTCCACCCGCCCCCCCCCCGCCAGTAACCATCAAATGAATTACTTGCCCTCTCCCCCAAAACACTTACCTTATTCACCTGACCTCCCCCCACAAAAGTGCATACACTTTAGCCGAAGAACCTTCCCACCATCCCCTCCAACAATGATGTAACTTTGACCCCCTTCCCTCCCTTCCGCACTGAGAAACTTACAACCACCCCACCCCCACCAGTGTGGCATCTCGTTTCCCCAGACAGGGATCTAAAGGCTTGGGAGGGCCAGCCAGCGGCACAAAGATTGCACTGGGACAGATGGTGGGAATGTAAGCCTAATTAATTCATTAATTTTAATTAATTTAAATATTTAAATTGCAGTCCCGTCGCTGAGCGACGGGTGTTGGGGGGGGCTGCCACGAGTCCTCGCTGCCGCCGGCAATATTGGGCCAGGCCCTCCCAGCATCAGGGTGCGTGGCGGCCCTCCCCCAGAGGCATTTTCAGCCCCCCACCCCCACCCCACACTTCCATGGACCCCGTCACCTTGGGGAGACCTAAATCCAGTCCTTTGTAATGAAACACATTTAAAAATGGTATTTCATTCCTCCAAGGATGGAGGTGTTATGAAAGTGCTTTCATTTTTTAATATTTTTTGAGGACTCGTATTTGAAGATTGTAGAGATGGATTCATTTGGGACTGAAGAGATTCTATAGATGCTGGGATTTGTTTTTTTTTAAAAGGTCACTGGAAGGACTTGGGGAACTTTGTTTAACAACAAACCCTTACTAGATGTCATATGCCTTAAGTTAAATAAACAGCAAGAGCCTTGGTGACTAAGGGGAGTTGTTTACAGAGAAGTGACATGTCAAGATTTAAGGTGGTCAAGAGGTGGTTTTGTTTTGGATATGGTTTTGAGTCAGTTGGGGGTCAGCTTGCAAAGAGAGAAAACACCAGCTCATCATTTCTCCACCTCTCTGAGAAACCCTGCAGATCCAGTGTGATAGCTGAAACCCCTGATGCTGCATTTCTCTTCGAAAGTCTGCCAGACTAATTCATTACCTGAAGAGAACTGCTCCAAAACGATCCCAGTGATAGCCATCTACGCATATTTGGGACACCAGAATAAAGGCACAACTAATATCATTCCATATCTTCTTTTCCTTCAAGAATTAACAAGGATTTAGCCAAAGCATTTTTATTGTCTTTTTTGTATAAAGATCTCTGCAGAGAAAACTTCTTTATTTTTCTTTAATTGGTGTGTGTGCTTGTGTGTGTGTGTGTGTGTGTGTGTGTGTTTGTGTGTTGGGCCAATTTAAAAGGAAACTTTAATCTGTGTGTCAATGCTTTGCATCTTCACCGAATAAGTCTTGTTTTATAATAAATTAATAATTTTGTTGTTTATTAAAGAAAACTGGTTGGAAGGTTTTATTCTGAAATAAAAAGATAGAGTATATAATTGGCCATATCGGTAACTGGGTAAACATTTAAATATATGCTGTGACCCATGGAGAAGTGGAACTAGAGAAAGACAGGGCACTCCTCCTGCCTTGGCCATAACACACACACACACACATACACAAAAATATAAGACTAAAATATAGCATGCATTTAGGTCTGATGGTTTTAAAAAAAAGTTTGTTGTGAAACCTTGTTTCTTTCCCCGGGAGGAAAATTTTAAAAAATGGTGCAGGCCTGTTTTCCTTTCTCCTGGTGCATGGACGTCAAACTTCGGAAAGTTTCAGGTGGACAGATGCTTTATAACAGACTTCTTTGATTAAATCTCAATCACAGTTCAATAGTAAAATTCCTATTATGATTTCTCAGGAAGGGAATTTGAAGATCACCTTTCATCTCTGTTTCTAGGTATTTTTGAGATAGTTTTAGTTTTAGTTTAGTTTAGAGATACAGCACTGAAACAGGCCCTTCGGCCCACCGAGTCTGTGCCGACCATCAACCACCCATATATACTAATCCTACACTAATCCCATATTCCTACCACATCCCCACCTGTCCCTATATTTCCCTACCACCTACCTATACTAGGGACAATTTATAATGGCCAATTTACCTACCAACCTGCAAGTCTTTTGGCTTGTGGGAGAGGCACCCGGAGGAAACCCACGCAGACACAGGGAGAACTTGCAAACTCCACACAGGCAGTACCCAGAGTTGAACCCGGGTCACTGGAGCTGTGAGGCTGCAGTGCTAACCACTGCGCCACTGGCAGGGTCCTTCTCGCTGGGATGGATCTCTCTTCTTTCTGGATTCTGGCTTTCTGTTTCTCAGCACAGAAAATGTCTCTTATTAAAAACCCTTATCAGAAACTTGGGGCTGGATTCGAGAGCCCTCGATGTTAGGATCCATGGCGGGGGTGCCTGACGATGGGCCTGGATGAGGCCCAACACAGACCTTGATGCTGGCAAGGTCTGGCCCAATATTGCTGGTGGCGTTGAGGCCTTGTGGCGCACCCATCACCCCACCCCACCCCCACCCGCCCCCCCTCCCCCCCCCGCTGCTCGGCCGTGTGACCACAATTTAAATATTAAAATAAATTACAATACCTGAATTAATGACTCTCCTTCGCCTCCTAATATCCTGCCGCGATGTTCACCCCGGCGGCCAGCGCTGCTGCACCTTCGGATCCCTGTCCGGGGAAACAAGGCGCAACACTGGTGGGGAGGGGGGAGGAGGTAAATATCTCAGTGCGGGGTGGGGGGGTGGGGAGGTAGTGGGAAGGGGTCAAATTAGCCTCATGGATGTAGGGAATAGTGGGAAGGGTTATAGTTTAAAGTTTGCACAGTTGTGGGGGGAAGGTCAGATAGTAACGTTAAATGTTTTTGGGGGAAGGACAAACAATTAATTTAATTGTTATTGGAGGGGTGGGAGAGGGGCAAAACAGATTTATTCATTTTATTTCATTTAATCTATCTTTAAATATTTAAATTAACTGGTAGGGCTGACAGCCCTTTAAAAATGGCATCAGCGCCTGCGCACAGGCACGTGATCCGGTGGGGGGTGTGGGGGGGTGGCTTGCCCAGGCTATTTAAATGAGCCACGTACTTGAAATCCCAGCGGCTCTTTGGGCTGCCGTTTTTTTCGCCCACCCCCGATTGAAGCTGTGGGCCTATAGAATTCAGCCCTCTGTCAGGTGAACAAAGTTTGTCTCCCATTGTGTTTTCATAAATGGTGTTTATGGTGTGGCCATAGATGAACAATGGGTTTGGATGTTGTTCATCTCTATGTCATCTTGATAAAGTGACATTTTTTCACATCCTTTATCCTGAGTTTGAGTCTGGAGACTCCATGTCTGCAAAGTCATTGTTAGCCCAACTTGTTGAAGAGGGATAGCTATTAACATTGAATAGGCCATTTACATTTCTAATGCTTTCTTCAACACTAGAACAGACATGACGATTGGTTCAGGGTTCTAGAGGTTACCATGTGTATTTGCAGTACAGGAGAGGTCACCAGACTTCTTACTCTATCTTGTTTTGCAGTAAAATGTGTCCATTTTGAGTTCAATCATCAGTTCATTTTATAGTTCATAATTTCTTCTTGTGTGAGTGTGACAGCACGGTTTACACCACTCAGGCATCCCTAACTCTGTTAAATTTAAATTTACAATGTAACTTCCTGATGAACATCGTGATATAGAACTTTGAGTGGGGGATTATTATTAGCCCATTGGTTGGCCCTGGAAAAACTTTACAGTTCAATATAACATTCTCAATGTCTTTAAGACAAAAAAAAACGTTTCCACCTGATTCCATGTATTAACACATTTTGTTTGTCTATCCTTTACTTTAGACTACGTTTCATTTCTCAAGAACTAACCCTTATATTTTATATAACTAACCAGCTGGACTGCTTTCCAATCTTAGAAACAATGATAGTCAGTCTCAGTGGTTTTTATATTGAAGACAGAACTTTTGTAATTAATATCACCCCTTCTCAAGCTCTTTATCCCTGAAGATATGAACCCCCCACCCCCCCCCCGAATAGTTAAAGCCAAGTCTTTGAAAGACACAGCCTTTAATTCAAATCATCACCGTGCTGTAAGATTGGATGTCTGCAGATAAAATCTTATCACATGCTGCATTATTCATTGGGAGTTGAAACCCATGGTCATCTGTTTAAAAGAAAAACACCAAAGAATTCATCGTGGCTCTGCTTAAGAGTCCAATGGGATATTTTTCCAATCAATTCAGAAACTTAAAATTCAAACTCCAAACTTCAGCTTATTTTTTTTAATGAAAAAAATTTCCAACCAAGATTTTTAATATCCAAGTGATTAAACAATCAAAATCAACAAGCAGAATCACCTTTAATGTCCCAAAATTCCAATTAATGCCATTAAACATTAAAACAAATCAAAATTGTCAATTCTTATATGTAAATTTATATTCAGAATTAAAATTGCCACACATTTTATCATTGTTATGAGGGCTTCCCATTTTTGTTAATTTTTTCTTGAGGACTTGGGTTTTAAAACTGAAAAGAGTTCCATAGATGTTGGACTTTATGTTTTCTTTTTAAAAAAGAGGTCAGTGGAAGGTCTTCTGAATTTGGTTTGAAAACAAACAATTACTGGAATAATCAAGGAGAGCTAAAAACATGCCCTTACAGGAAGGGCTTATTTATTTTTTTCAGACAATTATCCAGCAGGGTTTTTTTGACTTGGGGAAAGATGTTTACAAAGAGGTGACAGGTCAAGATTTATAGCGGTCAGGAGGCTTGACTCTTGTGACATTGTTTTTGGTTTTGCTTTGGACAATGAGCAAGGATAGACAGTGTTAAAAAGACAGTTGGAGAAAACTTGCCAAGGGATTAAACCCCAACTCAGCTTGTTCAATCTCTTTGAACAGCCTGCCAGTTTTTTCCATTTCTTTAAGAAGCCCTGAGAAGAAAGTATAAGAAACAGACTGAAATCGTTGCTGCATTTCTCCTGAAAAGCCTTCAAAACTGATCCTCAACATCGCCTGAAAAATGCTGTTTTAGGAAGATCTAAGTGTATTTGGAACGTCAAACCAAAATAAAGGATGTCTGCTATCTTTCCATATCTTCTTTTTTTACTTCAAGAATTAGCAAGTATTTAGCCAAAGTATTGTTTTATTGGGGTTTTTTTGTAATAGAGCTCGTAAGAGAAAAAATTCTATTTTTTTTTCGGTTAACTGGTGTGTATGTGTGTGTGTCTGTGGCTAAGGTAAAAGGGAATTTTCATATTTCACTCTGTGTTACTTTGCTTCGTTACTGGTTATGTCTTGTTTTATAATAAACTGATAAATTTTGTTGTTAAAGAAACCTGGCTGATGTATTTTATTCTGGGATAGAAATAGAGTGTGTGGTTGACCGTACTGATGACTGGGAACATTTTTAAATGTACGTTGCGAGCTGTGGGGAAGTGAAACTGGAAAAACAGTGCACTCCTCCCACCTCTGTCGTAACATCATACTAACCAGAATTTCACGTGGCCTCCCTGAAATTCAAGTTCTCGCCACTTAACAAGTTAATCTTAATAATTCCACATTAATCCAGGCTAACACTTATTAACTAAACACAGAACACAATAGCACATGCTTCAAACAAGAAAAGATAAATTATGTCATTTTTCAGTTCTTGCTTCAGGCGCTTTTCAAAATGACTGTAATAGTGTTAAAGAAAAAGGTTCTCTCTCACATTTAAACAAAATCCTTCAACATTGTTATAGCAAAACCAATTAAAGAGGGTGGAACTTCCCACAGCTTGTAAGCTCCAAGCATTTCTTTAAACAGTGGTGTTTAAAGAAACAACATTGCAACCTTGCAGTCCTTAACAGTAAAAAAACAGATTTTTTTCTCATTTCTCTTTTATTCCATCTCAAATAAATTTATCCTTTTCCTCATGTAAATCAAGTTCCAGTTCCTGATGTTATCGACATTATCCCATTCTGTACTGATGCAAAATCTCATAATCACAGTTTGTGCACTCACCCAAACTCCTGCAAAATTCTTAACACTTTTATTTGGTAAAGGTGTAACAACATAGTGAAAAGGAGTAAAGGGAACACTGAGGCTCAATTTTCAACATCACAACACCAAGTTCACATCCCTTTAGACCAAGCATACAACTCTTGCATGTTAACTTTTCACTGAACACTCCTTCTTATCACAGGTCCACAAGGAAACTTTAATAAAAACATTAAAAAATCCCCATTCCAATTCTGGGCGTACAATCTTAAATGATATGGACACACTCAATAATCAAATTCACACTGTTATATATGTATATATTGTTATACTATCTGTAAAGTGTGAGGAACTAATTAGCTAGGAACTAGTTGTTATGTGTAAGTGCTCCAGTAGGGGGCCACATTCATGGCTGCACTGGGGAGTCATTTTAGATGTAACACAAGAACCAGTTGAACCAGGTACTACAGCACAAAGCATGGTGCTTAATTAAACCAGACTGACTCTAGCCTTTTTCAAGTTTAAGTGTGATTCTTTCCAACATCTGGGAACCAGAAACAACATAAAGACAAAACATGGTGGCAGCGAGTGTCAGTGAGTAACCATTTTTAAACGCATCAGATTGAGAAAAGTGACCCAAATTAGTGCCAGAAGAGCGAGACACAAAAACTGAGTGACTCATGCGAAAACTCTAAAAAAAAAAGATTGAAATGTCAGCCGGGACAGGAATGAATGCACTGCTACTGCCCATAATGAATTAGGGAGCTGATGATGTCGTAGAGGGATTTGAAAAGTTTAAGCAAAAGTGCAATTTAGCATTCACTAGTTCCCTAAAAGGCACTAGTGAAGAGGAAAGTGTCAGCTATCTCCTTCTGTGGGCTGGAGATAAAGGATTCAATTTATTTAACAGCTGGAACCTAAGTGAAGAGGACAGCAGAAATCCAGACAACGCTTTTGAAAGATCCAGCCAAAATAAAATCATCGGATATACCGATATGAATTTCAAGGCCTCAGACAGGAACTAGGTGAGCCTATCGACAATTTTGTAGCAAGATTGAAAAATATAGCCAGAAAATGTGAATTTAAGGACACAGATGAAAGGTTGATATATCAGCTCATTTGGGGTTCTGCACATCCTGAAGTACAGAAAGCTCTAATCAGACAGGACAAGCTCGCAATATTGCAGGTTGTAGACACTGCCAGAGCACATGAAGCCATGAGCAGACAGATGAAGACTCTGACCTCCCAAATGGCTAGCATTCAGTTAAGCCAAGAGAAAGGCAACAGGGCTGATGCAGTGAAAAAACAACTAAAGAATGTGCACCAAACAGAGAGAAAGACGTGCAGGAGCTGTGGACGACCACATGAATTGACAGATAGAAGGAAATGTCCCGCATATGGATCAATCTGCAGAGCTTGCGGAAAGACCAATCACTGGGCAAAGATGTGCAGAACAACGCAAGTAGGTGGTAGATGAGTCATCAGAGTCAGAGTAACAGGGCAAAAGAATAGTGAGAAGTGAGAAGAATAGTGAAAGAAACCAAAACATCCATACCCTGGAAGATGGCGATGTGTTTGAGAACATGATAGACATAGGAACCATAGAATTGCATGAAATGTCTGGATGTGACAGTTTACAGAGAAAAGAAATCCACACAACTATTCAGATCAGGAGGAGGCTGAGAAATAAGTCCACAACAATAAATCTGAAGGTGAAGATTGACACTGGAGCACAGAGTAACATCATCTCGCTCAGACTATACCAGCAGATCTTTTCTGAAAATTTGGAGAAAAATGGTTATCCAAGGGAAGGTGCTCTGAAACCAAACAACGTCATACTAACAGCATATGGGGGAACTGAGATTCGACAGCTAGGAACAACCCAAAGCAGAGGAACACACAAAGGAAAAGATGTTAACTGTATGTTCTACATCACAGAAACAGATGGTCCAGCTTTCCTGGGGTTGAGCAGTTGTGAAGAGCTGTAGATTATCTCAGTAAACCATGAGGTGAAGGAGGCAACACTGAAGGTTGAAGATAGTACACCCATTGAATAGCACCCTCCGATAAGAAGCAAAGAAGATCTCGGCATAAAGATTCATCACCTAGTAAACATAACACCACTGAAACTGAGTCAAATTAGAGATGAGACCAGCAAAGATGAGGAGATATAGATGTTATCTCTGCAAGTGATCCAGGGATGGCCTGATAAGATACAGCACACACAGCCAGCAATATGGCAGTACTGGTCTATCAGAGATGACATCTCACCAGAAGATGGTGTTCTGCTGGCCAGATCCCGAATAATCATAACCGAAACAATGCAGGAAGAACTTTTCCAAAAGATACATGAAGGCCATATGGGAATGGAGAAATGTAAGCTCAGAGCCAAATCAGCTGTGTACTGGATAGGCATATACAAAGATATCGAAAATATGGTGTCTACATGCAATGTCTGCCAGAAGTACAGAAACACACAACAGAAAGAGGAGATGATTGCTACTGAAGTACCACCAGACCATGGCATACTGTGGTAGTTGATTTATTCATACATAATCAAGAATGGTATCTCATAGTCGCAGACTACTACTCAAAATTCCCTTTTATCTGGAAGATGAAAGACTTGAGAGCCACAACAATAATCTCAGCAGTACGAGTTCTGTTCGCTGAGCAAGGGATTCCTGAAAGGTTAATATGTGACAATGGTACCCAATTTACATCCAGAGAATTTAAGGATTTCGCTGACCAGTATGGGTTTAACACCATCACCTCTTCACCACACTCCCCATGGGGACACGGATTTATAGAAAGACATGTCCAGACAGTCAAAAGAACACTTGTGGAATGCCAAGAAATGAAGGAAGACCCAAAACTGGCCTTATTGTCACTCCGATCCACAACTCTCAAGGCTGACATGAAATCACCTGCCGAGCTGTTAAATGGAAGAAAATATAAGACTACTCTGCCAAGCAAAATACATCCTTCAAATGACCAGGAGGAAGTGAGACAACAACTCACTGAAGCACAGGTAAGCGGAGAGCAACACCTCGACAAATTTGTTAAATCCCTACCCGAGCTGTTGAAAGGACAAACTGTACATGTACAGGATCCAATCATGAAAACCTGGAGCCCAGCAAATGTTGTTAGTGAAGCTGAAACTCCAAGGTCATATATCATTGAGACTGAAACCGGTAACGAAATGAGAAGGAACAGAATCCATATTCAACCTACACCTGAGCAGGAATAACAGAGAAGACCATCAACAACACCAGAAGCATCACTATCCAGCGAGACAACATTAAAACATCACCAGCAAGTGACACAACATCGCTTGTACAGTGTGCCAATGCACCACTGAGAGCAACAAATGCCAAATCTACAAGATGGAGGCACAACATCTTACCACCCAAGCAATACCATGAATTCTATTTAAAAAAAGAATACATACTATAAAAGACTCTAAAAAGGGTTCAGATTGTTTTCACAAGTCAGATGATATTCTTTTTTATTTATATTGACAGTTATATTGATATAAGGGCATTATGTTTTAAAGAAAGAGGGATGTTATATATGTATATATTGTTGTACTATCTGTAAAGTGTCAGGAACTAATTAGCTAGGAACTAGTTGTTATGTGTAAGTGTTCCAGTAGGGAGCCACAATCCCGGCTGCACTGGGGAGTCATGTTAGATGCAGCACAAGAGCCAGTTGAACCAGGTACCACAGCACAAAGCATGGTGCTAAATTAAACCAGACTGACTCTAGCTTTTTCCAAGTTTAAGTGTGATTCTTTCCAACATCTGGGAACCTTCTTCTCTTCTCTTCTCTTTGGCCTCCTTGTACGAGAGACAATGGGTAAGCGCCTGGAGGTGGTCAGTGGTTTGTGAAGCAGCGCCTGGAGTGGCTATAAAGGCCAATTCTAGAGTGACAGACTCTTCCACAGGTGCTGCAAATAAAATTGGTTGTCGGAACTGTTATACAGTTGGCTCTGTCCTTGCGCTTCTGTCTTTTTTCCTGCCAACTGCTAAGTCTCTTCGACTCGCCAGACTTTAGCCCCGCCTTTATGGCTGTCCGCCAGCTCAGGCGATCACTGGCAACTGACTCCCACGACTTGTGATCATTGTCACAGGACTTCATGTCGCGTTTGCAGACATCTATAAAGCAGAGACATGGACGGCTGGTGGGTCTGATACCAGTGACGAGCTCGCTGTACAATGTGTCCTTGGGGATCCTGCCATCTTCCATGCGGCTCACATGGCCAAACCATCTCAAGCGCCACTGGCTCAGTTTGGTGTATAAGCTGGGGATGTTGGCTGCCTCGAGGACTTCTGTGTTGGAGATACGGTCCTACCACCTGATGCCAAGGATTCTCCAGAGGCAGCGAAGATGGAATGAATTGAGACGTCGCTCTTGGCTGACTTAAGTTGTCCAGGCCTCACTGCCGTAGAGCAAGGTACTGAAGACACAGGCTTGATACACTTGGACTTTTGTGTTCCGTGTCAGTACGCCATTTTCCCACACTCTCTTTGCCAGTCTGGACATAGCAGTGGACGCCTTTCCCATGCGCTTGTTGATTTCTGCATCGAGAGACAGGTTACTGATGATAGTTAAGCCTAGGTAGGTGAACTCTTGAACCACTTCCAGAGCGTGGTCGCCGATATTGATGGATGGAACATTTCTGATATCCTGTCCCAATATGTTTGTTTTCTTGAGGCTGATGGTCAGGCCAAATTCGTTGCAGGCAGCCGCAATCCTGTTGATAAGTCTCTGCAGACACTCTTCAGTGTGAGATGTTAATGCAGCATCATCAGCAAAGAGGAGTTCCCTGATGAGGATTTTCCATACTTTGGTCTTCGCTCTTAGACGGGCAAGGTTGAACAACTAGCCATCTGATCTTGTGTGGAGGAAAATTCCTTCTTCTGAAGACTTGAACACATGTGAAAGCAGCAGGGAGAAGAAGATCCCAAAAAGTGTAGGTGCGAGAACACAGCCCTGTTTCACGCCACTCAGGATAGGAAAGGGGTCTGAGGAGGCACCTCTATGCTGAATTGTGCCTTTCATTTTGTCATGGAATGAGGTGATGATACTTAGTAGCTTTGGTGGGCATCCAATCTTTTCTAGTAGTCTGAAGAGACCACGTCTGCTGACGAGGTCAAAGGCTTTGGTGAGATCGATGAAAGCAACGTAGAGGGGCATCTGTTGTTCTCGGCATTTCTCCTGTAGCTGGCGGAGGGAGAACACATGTCAATGGTGGATCCCTGCTCGAAAGCCACACTGTGCCTCAGGGTAGACATGCTCAGCCAGCTTCTGGAGCCTGTTTAAAGTGACTCGAGTGAAGACTTTCCCCACTATGCTGAGCAGGGAGCTTCCACGGTAGTTGTTGCAGTCACCGCGGTCACCCTTGTTCTTATAGAGGGTGATGATATTGGCATCATGCATGTCCTGTGGTACTGCTCCCTCATCCCAGCACAGGCAAAGCAGTTCGTAGAGTGCTGAAAGTATAGCAGGCTTGGCACTCTTAATTATTTCAGGGGTAATGCTGTCCTTCCCAGGGGCTTTTCCACTGGCTAGAGAATCAATGGCATCACTGAGTTCCGATTTTGTTGGCTGTTCGTCCAGCTCATCCATGACAGGCAGAGACTGGGCTGCACTGAGGGCGGTCTCAGTGACAACATTTTCCCTGGAGTACAGTTCTAGGTAGTGCTCAACCCAGCGGTCCATTTGCTTGTGTTGGTCAGTGATTGTGTCCCCTGATTTAGACTTGAGGGGGGTGTTCCTGCTGATGGTTGGCCCAAAAGCTCTCTTAATGACATCATACATTCCTCTGATGTTTCCGGTGTTGGAGGCCAGCTGAATACCACTGCATAGGTTTTGCCAGTAGTCATTTGCGCAGTGCCTGGCTGTTCTTTGTGCAGCGCTTCTGGCTGCTTTAAGTGCTACAGATGTTAACTCGCTGGGGGCTTTCTTGTAGTTCAACAGTGCGATGTGCTTAGCGGCTATGACAGCTTCCAGCTCTTCAAAGTCAGATTGAAACCAATCTGCGTTCCGCTTCACACGTTTGCCATAGGTGGTCTGGGTGTGGAAGATCACGGACAGCCAGTAAGATCGCGATGAATGGTACTTAAATGTATTCATTTCCTTTATTTAAACATCTGGGAACCAGAAACAACATAAAGACAAAACACACACTTTCATATTTTCATGCGCCCTAAAAATATGGATCTCTGTAATGAGTTATCAACCCAAAGTGCTAATTTTTGTACTATCCCCAGATCTCTAGCCCTAGGAACAATTTAAAGTTGGAACCAGTTTAAAAGCTCACCCATAACACAAATGTGTACACACATTGAACAACCAACAAACTTAAGACAACATCCAAGACAAGACCACAAGGAGTTAAACAACTTGTGGTTCTGTGCACATAATAGTGAGGCTGACACACACAGGGGGAAAAAAGAGACATTCAAACAAAAGAATCACACCATCCACAAAGCATACACACACAAATTGAAAGAAACAGTGGCCGGGATTTTGTTGAGCTCCCGACATTGGGCTGTTTGGCGGGGGGTGGGGTGGAGTTGGGGGGAGTGTGGTGGGTGCCAGAAGATTGCCAAGCCTGATCATCCTCCATGGTGGCCCCCTCGCCGCTCGGCGACAGGACCCAACTTTAAATAAAGGAAAGAATACATTTAAGTACCATTCACCGCGATCTTACTGGCTGTCCGTGATCTTCCAGGTGACGGGCAGCACTCAAGCACCTTCACTATCCCATCCAGGGGAAGTGGGGAAGGGGAAAAGTTAGGATTTTTAGTGAAGTGGTGGGGGGTCAACTCTACATTTCTAGTGTGGGGTAGGGGTTGGGGTGGGTTGGGGAAGAGTTCAAATGAATATTCAATGTAAGTGCTTTGGGGGGGGAACGGAGCGGCCATTTATTTTCCTTGTATTGGGGGTCAGGTCAGAAATTTGTTTATACTGTAGTTGAGGGGGGCAGATATGGGATTCAACTGTGCAGGTCTGGCAGCTCTTTAAAAATAACCCCAGCGCAGAGGCAGCTGACACCGTTCACAGCGTCGCTGAGGTGGCCCCCGCCACGTGATTGAGCGAGATGGCCCACCTTGCATATTTAAATGACCCACCGCTAGCTAAATCATGGCGTCGTGCGGCCCGTGTGTGCAGGCCGCCATTTTTGTAGCCGCCATCAGAGAATAAAATTCAGCCCAGCCTTTCATTCACAGATTAGGAAGCTTCCCCACATATACTCCAGTTGCCTTTTCCTTTCTCACAGCATTTTAACTTTGCTGTGGGTCTTTTTTAACTTCTTTCTTCCTTTGAATTTGCCTCTGGTATGTCATTAATCCAACCACTCCCTGAGAGGCATCAGGATTCCCTTCGCCATCCTGAATCCATACTCTGCTGCTTTCACATCTTCAATTTCTCTCTCAGCCATTTCTACCTTTTGCTTCTGGCCGTACACTGCTTCACACCAGGCTCCTCTTTCCTTACTCTTATCCACACATTGATTCTCTAGGTACTGCTCTTTAATGCACCATCTTCTCTGTCCCTTTTCAAACTCCTCACTATCCTTTTTCAAACTTTCCCGTTACTCCTCCAGTTGTTTTATTAGTCTATTCACTACCACTTCTTGGTCACTTGCCTTTGCCTTGACCTCCTCAATTTCATCCCTTAACTTAAATCGAGCCTTCTTCTGGGGCATCTTCTTGTCATATACTTTGTGGCCAAACAAACACACAGTCCCTGGAATTAACCCATACCTACCCTGAGGGACAACTTCTTTTCACAACTTTTGTGACTATTCTACAGATAGATCCATGCTTACACTGTCGATCACTACCATCTATAAAGAACCATCTCCACTCCTCCTGGAGGAGCAACTTCCCTACAAATTATTTAATGACCAACTTGTCCATAGCATTCACTTTGAGATTTGGGTGTGCTATTATTTTCACTCGGGTCCCATCTGGTCACCAATTGTAAGATGTAACCTTCTATGCCCTTGACAGGTCACTTTTCTGTTCAAATACGAGAATTACGAGAAATAATGAGACAACTCTCAAAGCCCAAATTAAACATTAATGTCTTTCCTAGGTTTGATAGGAATACCAGCGAGCAATACAATACACCCATTAATAATTCACCTGTGAGTCAGAAATATATTACAAGGAGTTATACATACTATTACTCAGCGAACGGTGATCATACTCTTCTGCAACAGATAAAGTTGCTTGGCTTAAGCACCAAATCATTACTTACAATGATTTTTATACCTTTCTTTCCAAGATGGGCAGGATGTTCCATTGACAACTTCATATTGTCCTATCAAAATCCACCTTCAGCTACAACAGTCCAATGAGGCATCTAATTCTTTACTCAAACAATATCAGAAACTGCCTTGATGATGAGCATATGCTTACATTTCCTTCAATAATGTCATCATCTCTCATGGATGTTACAGATACCAATAGCAGCTTTCTTTCCTGGTTGCACACACATTTGAGGACCACAGGATAATTAAACAATTCAAGTCTCTTAAATTGTTGATTTCTTACAAACTTGCTTGGAAAATTAAAGACAGAGTTTATATTAAAAAAAACATAGCTTCTTGTGGAGTTAGTTTATCTGCATTTCAAAAGAAGCCAATCTCTGACATCATCAATCAGCATCAGTTTGTCAATTTCTCGCAGCTTTTTAAAACACATTGGACCACTTAAGCCAGCTAAATTAGCATTATTAACACATGATCATCTCTTATTTTCGTGTTTTCAGACACCATAGCTCCATGTTTTTGTACACGTGAATCTTCCACAAAGTTCTAACTTAGCATCAGAGTGAACCATTGCTTTGAAGTATGTCTGCTTATCGATTTCAACACAATTTTCATGACTTTTCTGCTTTTTGCTAAACATTCCACAGCCTTAAAGTGTTTCTTCACCAGTGACTCTGTTTATCCTTAATAAAAAGAGCTTGCAGCTGTTAGCTTGTTACTTTAGCTCAAAGCCCTTTTGGCCTTCACAATGCATGCTGGTCAGGTTCGATCAGTTTTTGTACACCTCTGTACAGCATAGCTTCCTGTATTTCATTTAAACTATCAATGCTCCTGTGTAGGATAGCCTCGCAAGTCTCAACCACGATTTCGATTAAAGATAATATTACTGTCTCTTACAGGTGAAAACAATCAGATCCTGGGTATTTGTTTAAGTATAATGTCATTAGTTTCTGCAACACCATGGGCTGAGTTTTACTTCAAGAAAGAGAGTCCTGCTACTAAGACCAATAGCGGGCCCTCAGCCTGCACACATGAACTGCAGGGTAATTTTATCAGCAGCAGCCAATGACGAGGTTCCTACATCTGGGAATATGCTGTGGTGGCGGGAAGATGTTCGGCTTCCCTCCCGACACCTTCCACCACCGTGTTATAAGTCCTCCCACTTCCCAGCCTGTCTCCAGAGGGCTGGTAAAATTCCAGCCCATGTTCTTACACGAATCTAGTAAGTTCTTGACCTTAATTTGTTTTTATTTTTCCTTGTATTCCTGGTATTATATCCACATCCTCCACTATGAAAACCAATACAAAATAATTACTTGTTGTGTCTGCCATTTCCTGATCTCTAAATAAATATAACCTACATCTGTCATTAAGGGTCCCAGGTGTTTTCAAGCCACCCTCTTTCTAGTAATATATTGGGAGGATATCTCAGTGAGAAAATTGTGTGAGGCTGCAGTGTAGACAGTGAGGATTTTAAAGGAGATATAAGTATGGTGGAGCTGTGGAGACATGGTTTAACTTTGTGGTAAAGGCTACACTACCAATGTGGATGGATTGGCCAGGGCAAGTGATGAAAAGTATAGCCAGGCAGGGAGCTAGAGGGGCATGTTTTGGATGAAATAAAAAGACATGAGTGAACAGAGTGAGTGGTGTCACAGAAAGAACAGGAGGAATTTGTTGACCAGAGATCCAGTTTATGCTGCAGATTAACTGCTGTGCCTTGAGATCTGGATTTTAGGGGTTCTAATTTTTAAAAGAAGAATCCTTTCTGAGCAACAAACATTCATAAAGGCATCGGCGTTATGTCAAACAATGGGTCACAGATGATTGGTTTGGTGGTGGAGGGGAAAGTCCATTGCATCATGCAGGATAGTTTTGGGTGGCTGCAGTCCACCATGGATTGTGTGACAAACCCAGGGACACATGCAGTGGATCTGTCCATGCCAGATGCTCCAAGGGCAGTCTGTGCTTGGATGCTGAGAATGCTGGATTTCCAGAATGGAATAGGTTCTCTCTTTCAGCTTCAGCAAGCTCACAAATTGGTAAGAGAGCAAATTAATATCAGAAGGATATGGTGCATGTGTACAGAGCAACATTGTGCCCAGGAGGCTATTTTTGAAAACTGGTATTAAGCTAAAGCTGCACTGACCTGAATCAACAAATCCTGGTATTTTGACTTTACCTAAAGTTGCTTCTATTGCATTAGTTGGGATTTTGAATTTATTTTGGCTCATATTTCCATATGATGTTTCATGTTGCTTTGTTTGTTCAAGAACATACCTATAAAAGCTTCCTACACCCTGGGAATACTTCATGGTTTATATTGCTGCAGCAGTGACCAGTCATTTATCATCCCCCAATCATTTTTTATGAAGCAGCATAAACTAAAGCAGAACATAATTTCTTTTCGAGATATTGCTTCCTAGGAGCAGTGCTATTTAAAGGGATTATCAGCTACTTGCAGCTTAGTAGCTGGTTGATTTCTTCTGACTGCTGCTAAAATTAAACACATTTTAGGTGCTTTCCATAGTTATTTCAAATTTCATGTGTTCATAGTGGTGTGGAAGGTGCCAAATTACTTTTTTGCTGACTTCAATGTTTTTGCACAAACTAGTTGCTTCAAGACATGGGTACAATAGTAGGCCTTTTTCTTGGAATAGAGCATGAGTGGGAGCATGAAGAGAGCAGGGCAAGCTGCTAGAAGAGGGATGAAGAGGAAGGGGAGAAGGGCTCTCAGCAGGAGGCCATATCAGGGATCTATGGGAGCAATTCTTCTACTTGAACCTCAGCAAGGAACTATGTGTGAGACATCTGCTCTTCACAAAGGAGATCTTCACTGAAATCTGCCAACTGCTGCAGCCACAACTCCAACTTCATACAAGGGCAAAGACCACATTGCCAATGGCTGTGAAGATGACCATGGCGATTAACTTTTATGCTGGTGCTGGAAATATTAGCAATATCTCCAGTTTTCTGTCCACTGTTGCATAAGAGAAGCTCTCTATTCAAAGAGAGTGTACTTCATTTCTTCCCTCTTGCCCTAGCAGGCAGAGCGAGCATGAGGGTTTGCTCAGAATGCAGGCTTCCTCAAGATGTAGGGTGCCATTGACTGCACAAACATTGCTTTTCAGGTGCCACATGTCAACTCTACCATGCACTGAAACTGAACGGGATTCCATTCCCTCAATGTCCAGCTGATGTGTGACCATAAAGTCATTTACAAATAGAAGGAGGTCATTCATCCCATCGAGGTCGTGCCGGCACTCCGGAGAGCAATCCAGTCAGTCCCAATCCCCACTCAATCCCCGTAGCCCTACAGGTTTATTTCCTTCAAGTGCCCATCTAATTTCGTTTTGAAATCATTCATTGTCTCCACTGCCATCACCTTCAAGGGTAGCAAGTTCCAGATTATTACCATTCACTGCGTAAAAATGTTCATCCACACATTCCCCCTGCAGCTCTTGCCCAAAAACTTTAGTCTGTGTCATCTAGTGCTTATACCATTAGTTAATGGGAACAGCTTTTCCTAGTCTAACTTATCTAACCTATCATAATCTTGTACTCCTCTATCAAATCTCCCCTCAATCTCCTTTGCAACAGGGAGAACAACCCCAGCTTTTCCCATCTAACCTTGTAACTAAAATTCCCCCATCCCTGAAACCATTATTGTAAATCTCCTCTGCACCCTCTCAAGGCCCCTCACATCCTTCATAAAAAGTGGACACAATACTCTAGTTGGGGCCTAACCAGAGCTTTGTAAAGGTTCAGCATAACTTCCCTGCTTTTGTACTCTATAACTCTATTTATGAAGCTCAAGACCCCATATGCTTTACTAACCACTCTCTCAATATGTCCTGCCACCTTCAAAGATCAATGAACATGCACCCTGTGGTCCCTTTGTTCCTGCACACTCTTTAGAAGTGTGCCATTAAGTCCATATTGCCTCACCCTATCCCACACATTTGTCTACATTAAATTCCATCTGCCACCTGCCTGCCCATTCTGCTAGCCTATCTATGACCTACTGCAGGCAGTTTGTGTCATCCTCACTGTTTGCCACTCCTCTAAGTTTGGTGTCATTGGCAAATTTTGAAATTCTACTCTGTATTCTAAGATCCATGTCATTTACATATAACAAAAAAAGCAGTGGTCCCAGCACTGACCCTTAGGGGAACACCACTGTCTACCATCCTCAAGTCTGAAAAATAACCATTTTTCATGACTCACTGTTTTCTGTCCTTAAGCCAATTTTTTTATCCAATTGGACACTGACTCTCCTATTCCATGAACCTCAATTTTGTTAACCAGCCTTTTATGTGGTACTTTATCAAATGCTTTCTTAAAATCCATATAGATAACATTCGGCACATTCCCTTCATCAACTGTGACTTCATCAAAAAGTTCAATAAGGTTAGTCAAGCATGATCTGCCTTTTACAATTCATGCTGGCTATCCTTAATTAACTCAATCCTCTCCGAGTGCCTTCATAATATTTAAGCATTTTGTTCAGGCAAACTTATTTCAGTTCACATTTTCAATAATATATATCCCACCTGAAGGTGTTGGCTCTGTTCTGGGAGCTGAGTCTATCAACCAGTCTATTCCACAGATCTGGTACCTTGCTGCGGTGCCCATTATTAATGTATGAATCTTAACAGTGACTGTTTTCAGGCTTCATTAATAAACTGAATGCGATCATCTGCTGATATCCACGTAAATGTATGGCAAGGACACTGGATAATGGTCAGAAGAACCCTGACTAATTACCTTACCCTCCACCCAACCCAGGGCACTTACATTAATTATAGCAGTCATCTGCTGCCTTAACTTAGCTCAAATAATTCAACATAGAACAGGAATTTAATGTGGTGTGTCTGGCTCATCTACTTACTGGATTTTTAAAAAAGGAAATGCGACAAGGTAATAGTACACAGGATAAACGTATTTTGGATCAATTCTATAATTATTTTTGAAAAGTATCTCATAATCAGTTCCTACTTTCTGCACTCTCCAATAACTGATTACTATGTAAGTAACTGTGATTGCAAAACTAGGAGGTATGAGAACAAGCCAGCCTGACTAACAAAATAGCAGGTGAATGGGATTTAATTGTAGCATGCTGAAATTCTATTCGAAGTAAGTGACTGATAACATTCATCTGTAAGAAAATCTGTAATTAACACAGTTGATTATGAATATCATTTAAAAGCCTTCTGTCTTTATATATTATATATATTAAAAGTATGCTGGGGATTATGTGGTCCATTGGGTAGCCATATCTTCTCAAGGACTTGGATTAAAATTTAACCTGGATAGATGAGATGAGCATCTTCTGCTGTTTGTCGGCACCCTGTATGAAATAAAATTGGTATTCTCAACCTACCATATTTTTATTAAATGCTAACACACATACCAAAAAATAAAACTATTTTTAATTTTACCGTATTTTATTCGGGACATGTGTATTTTATGTTGTTTTAACATTTTTTTCAACATTGTTTGGCCAGATCTCCTATCTGATAATCAAACGTTAAATATATCGCGTCCTTGGCTGTGCCTGTTTCAGCAGTTTTGGTCTCATTGTGTCAGAATTGCTGGTATATGTCAGTTCTAATTTGGTTTGCACTGCTTTATCACTTACCTCAGTCTCAAGTGCTAATAGCACTCAATTTTCCAGTCCAAGTTCATTTGCAAAGTTGCTCACAATTTGAGGTGTAAATTCAGACAGGACTGGAGATGGTACTTGTGGTAGAGTGTAAATTGCACCTATGGAATTTAAAGGGATGAAAACATTTAAAACAGAGGCTGGAATTTTACGGCCCCCAAACGAGCGGGCTGGTGGTGAGGGTGGGGGCATAAAATTGAGTCGGAGGCAGGGGGCTGTTCCCAACCCCCTCCCATCCCCGCTGTAATTTTATGCAGGAGGTGACGGCGAGAAACAACCCACCACCTCGGGGCCAATCAAGGCCCTTAACTGACAATTAACTGGCACTTAAGTACCTCCTCCCGCCGCTGCTGGTATTTTACCCTCGGCCGCCGGAAGGCAAAGGCCTCATGAACCTTGCCTGGTGAAAGCTGGTGGCCTTCTTGCGGGCTGGGAGGGCACTCCTGATCGGACACCCTGTGCCCCTCGCAGGGCCACCCACGAAGTCCCAAATGCCCCCAATGCAGAACACTACCACCTCCCAACACCACTAACTGACCCCCCCCCCGCCTCACCAGGACCTGGCAAATTGTCCCCGGCGAGGCCCTAAAAACTTACCTCAGTTCTGGGGCTGTCCTTCCTGTTGCCTCCGATGGCTGGGTGTAGTCCCAGCAGTGGCCATCGCTCCTGGTGGCGCTGCTGGGACTAAGAGCTGCCGACCCACTGATTGGCCGGCACCTCCATTAGGCAGGACTTCCTGCCTTAAGGAGGTGGAAGTCCTGCCCAAGACCAGTTCAGTGCCTGGGGAGCGAAAAATCCCGGCCTGGCTCCCCAGGCCCGGCAGAGGCGGGCTCGCCACCGACTTTTCGGCCGGTGTGCCGGGCCTCCTGTCCAACGTAAAATTCCAGCCAGGCTCTCACAATGTGGACAATGATTCAGAAAGCTTATAGCCAGTCTTAAAAGTAATCTCAACTCATTAGCAGCTTTTTTCATGGCTAATGGGGCAGGGGATTCAGAAGCAGCAGGCTACAATGAAGAGAAAGGAAGCCCTAGATGCATGTAGGAATATGTAGGCATGATTCTGCAGGCAAATGACTGAGCAACCCAACAATTAACCCACTGTTTGATTGCTGTTAAAAGTTGAAGTGGTGTTTTAGGTGCTGCACTCACAACACCATTCCGTAAGTTAGCATTGCAACATGCTTGCAAGGAGATGCAGCCAGGTTTTAGGCCATAGCTGATTGCTGTTTTCTCTGGACAACTGCAAGCTCTGTGGTAGAAACATATGAACATAGGAAATAGGAACAGGAGTAGGCCATTTAGCCCCTTGAGCCTGCACCACCGTTCAACTAGATCATGGCTGATTTCTACCTCAACACCATTTTCCCGCACTATTCCATATCCCTTGATAACTTTAATGTCTCGAAATCTATCGATCTCTGTCCTGAATAAACCCAATGCCCTCTGGGGTAGAGAATTCCAAAGACTCGCCACCCTCTGAGTGAAGAAGTTCCTCCTCATCTCAGTACTAAATGGTCTACCCCTTATTCTGAGACTGGGTCCCCTTGTTCTAAACCCCCCAGCCAGGGGAAACCTCCTTCCTGCATCTACCCTGTGGAGCCCAGTAAGTTTGTATGTTTCAATGAGGTCACCGCTCATTCTTCTAAATTCTGGCGAATACAGGCCCTGCCTCCTCAATCTCTCCTCAGAGGATAATCCCACATCCCAGGGATTAGTCTGGTGAAATAAAAACAAGAAATGCTGGAAATACTCAGCAGGTCTGGCAGCATCTGTGGAGAGAGAAGCAGAGTTAACGTTTCAGGTCAGTGACCCTTCTTCAGACCCTTTAGTCTGGTGAACCTCTGTTGCACTTCCTCTATGGCAAGTATATCCTTCCTTAGAGACCAAAACAGTACACAATACTCCAGGTGCAGTCTCATCAACATACCATTTGTCTTCCTAATTGTTTGCTTGTACCTGCATGTTAGCTTTCAGTGACTCATGAACAAGAATACTCAGGTCCCTTTGGACAGCGACACTTCCCGATCTCTCACCATTTAAGAAATACTCTTGAGTTCATGTTTTTCCTACCAAAGTGGATAACTTCACATTTTTCCACATTATATTCCATCTGTCATGTTCTTGCCCACTCACAGCCTGATTAAATCCCCTTAAAGCCTCTTTGCCTCCTCCTCACAACTCACATTATCACTTAGATTTGTGTCATCAGCAAACTTGGAAATATTACATTTGGTCCCCACATCTAAATCATTGATCTATATTGTGAAGAGCTGGGGCCCAATCACAATCCTTGTGGTACTCCATTAGTCACAGCCTGTCAACCTGAGAATGACCCATTTATTTCCTACTCTCTGTTTTCTGTCCAATTAACCAATTCTCAATCCATGCCAATATATTACCCCCAATCCCAAATTTTATTTACTAACCTCTTGTTTGGGACTTTATCGAAAGCCTTCTGAAAATCCAAATAAACCACATCCATTGGTTCTCTCTTAAATATTCTGCTAGTTACTTCCTCAAAAATTCCAACAGGTTTGTCAAGCATGATTTCCCTTTCAGAAATCCATGTTGACTCCGCCCAATCCTACGATTATTTTGTAAGTGTTGTCGAGAAAACATGCCATACTGAATCAGGATTTTAATTCAATGGTTGGAAACCTACATTAAACTTTTAAAAGGAGCTGGGATCCTTCAGTTAACTTTTAAAATGCTGGCCGCCAAGGTGGCCACCACAATTTGCATTGAAATACCTCAAATTCCACAACATTGAATTGGAGACGCATATCTAATGAGATTGCATCCAGGACAATGCCTCATGAATTTGGAGTCAGATAACAGCTTCACAGCTTCACTTCTAATGACAAAACATCCAAAACCATCTTGGAAGTACAATAAACTCAACCTCGTTCTTGTTTAAACTCAAGAAAACCTGTCTGATTGGTTCTTTTATGATCACAACAAAGGAAAAAGATAAAACACTCACTGAAGTGGTAAGCACATTCACTGTTTTAAAACAGTGAATAAACCCTGTTGCAGTCAAACAAGGAGAAGGACAAGAGGGGGGCCTTGTGATCCCTCCTCACCTGATTGTAACAGTGTCCAGTTATCACATTCTTTTTAATAGATTCTAGCATTTTCCCTTTTACTGATGTCAGGCTAACAGGTCTGTAGTTCCCCGTTTTCTCTCTCCCTCCTTTCTTAAATTGTGGGGTTACATTTGCTGTCTTCCAATCTGCAGAAACCATTCCAGAATCTATAGAATTTTGGAAGATGATCATCAATGCTCTTTGAACACTCTGGGATGTAGATCATCAGGTCCAGGTGATTTACCAACTTTCAGTCCCATTAATTTCTCCAGTACTACTTTTTTTTACTAATACTAATTGCTTTCAGTTCCCCATTCTTGCTAGTCCCTTGGTTCTCAAGTATTTTATTTTTATTTAGAGATACAGCACTGAAACAGGCCCATCGGCCCACCGAGTCTCTGCCGACCAACAACCACCCATTTATACTAACCCTCCAGCAATCCTATATTCCCTACCTCCTACCTGCACTAGGGGCAATTTACAACAGCCAATTTACCTATCACCTGCAAGTCTTTTGCGGTGGGAGGAAACCGGAGCACCCGACGAAAACCCACGCGGTCACAGGGAGAACTTGCAAACTCCGCACAGGCAGTACCCAAAATTGAACCCGGGTCCCTGGAGCTGTGCGGCTGCAGTGCTAACCACTGCACTACTGTGCCACCCCAATTTCTGGGAGGTTTTTTGTACCTTCCTCTGCGAAGACAGACACAAAGGGTTGAATTTTATGCTCGCCCTCGCAGCAGTTTTGGAGGTGGGAGAGCATAAAATTGTGCGGAATGGTGGTGGGGTGGGCCCCCATCACCATCCCACCTCCGCTGAAATTTAGTCCGGGGCGAGAAGGCCTGTGAATGGCCTTTCCGCTCCACTGCAAATTGAGGCCCTTAACTGGGTAATTAATCCCAATTAAGGGCTTCCTCTTGCCGCAGCCGCAATTATCCACATTACATGTTATCCTGTCGCCTCACGGGAACCGCGGCACGAAAAACCATGCGGGCTGCTTCCTGGCTCTAGGGGTGGGGAGGAGGGGGTACTGGGGGACATCCTTCGCCCAAAGGCATTTACTGCATGGATGAGGGACCTGGCATCGGGAAGGCGGGGCCACTGAGGGCCACCTCCCTGCTCTTGCTGCTGACCACCCCTCCCCTGTGACCCCCCCCGTGCGAGACGTCTCCTGCCCTGACTTACCCTTAGCCTGGTTCCAGTGCTGTTTCTCAGTGTCTGCTCACTGCAGCTACAGCAGTAACCACTGCCACCACAGTGGCACTGCAGCTCCCACCCTCTGATTGGCCGGCAGCTCTGCAGGGATGGGACTTCCAGCGACGGGGCCCTAAATCCTATGGAAGGCCTGCCGCTGTCCAGTTAAGTGCTTGATTGGCACTAAATTCAGCGGGCCTTCCCGAAAATAGGCAACACGAAGATCTCAGTGTCAGTTTCCCCTGAAGGCGAGATCCCCGTTGCCAGCAGGGCGGCACAGTGGCGCAGTGGTTAGCACCGCAGCCTCACAGTTCCAGGGACCCGGGTTCGATTCCGGGTACTGCCTGTGTGGAGTTTGCAAGTTCTCCCTGTGTCTGCGTGGGTTTTCTCCGGGTGCTCCGGTTTCCTCCCACAAGCCAAAAGACTTGCAGGTTGATAGGTAAATTGGCCATTATAAATTGTCACTAGTATAGGTAGGTGGTAGGGAAATATAGAGACAGGTGGGGATGTTTGGTAGGAATATGGGATTAGTGTAGGATTAGTATAAATGGGTGGTTGATGTTCGGCACAGACTCGGTGGGCCGAAGGGCCTGTTTCAGTGCTGTATCTCTAATCTAATCTAATAAAATTCCCCCCAAAGTATTTATTTAGTTTCTCTATCATTTCCTTGTTTCCCCATTATAAATTCTCCTGTCTCTGCCTGTAATGGGCCCAAATTCGTCTTTGCTAATCTTTTCCTTTTTACATGCCTGCAGAAGCTTTTACAGTCTGTATTTTTGTTACACGCTAGTTTAATTCCATTTCTATTTTCCCTTTATCAGCTTCTGAGTCATCTTTTTCTGAATTCTCAAATGCTCCCAATCCTCAGGCTCACTACTTTTTTGGCAACTTTATGAGCCTCTTCCTTCGATCTAATACAATATTTAACTTCTCCAATTAGCCGCAGATGGATCACTTTTCCTGTTGGGGTTTGTGCATCAAAGGAATGCATATTTGTTGTAAATCATGCATGAATTCTTTAAATGCTAGCTATTGTCTTTCCACCGTCATACCTTTTAATGTCGTTTCCCAATCTACCGCAGCTAACCTGCCCCTCATACCTTTTGTCATGCAGGCCCCCAACTGCCAAGAATGGGCACATTGGTTTTGTCGTATGAACATTGTTATGACCAGATGAGAAAGTTGTCCAGGGGTCTATTATGGTCTTCACTTGGTCTTATTGTAATAGGGTTTAATTTTAAACACACTGTGTTTTGAGCTCCCCCTAGGTGAATCCTTGTTCACCACTGTCCAATTATAAGGCAAAGAAATGAGTACACCAGGTTTTAGAGGCATAGAGTGATACAGCACTGAAACAGGCCCTTTGGCCCACCGAGTCTGTGCCAACCATCAACCACCCATTTATACTAATCCTACATTAATCCCATATTCCCTACCATATCCCCACCTTCCCTCAATTCTCTTACCACCTACCTACACTAGGGACAATTTACATGGCCAATTTACCTATTAACCTGCAAGTCTTTGGCTGTGGGAGGAAACCAGAGCACCCGATGGAAACCCACGCAGTCACAAGGAGAACTTGCAAACTCCACACAGGCAGTACCCAGAACTGAACCCGGGCCGCTAGAGCTGTGAGGCTGTGGTGCTAACCGCTGCGTCACTGTGCCGCCCTATTTCTTAGAACAAAGAACAGTACAGTACAGGAACAGGCCATTCGGCCCTCCAAGCCTGCGCCGATCTTGATGCCTGCCTAAACTAAAACCTTCTGCACTTCCGGGGTCCATATCCCTCGATTCCCATCCTATTTATGTATTTGTCAAGATGCCTTTTAAATGTCGCTATCGTACCTGCTTCCACCACCTCCCCCGGCAGCAAGTTCCAGGCACTCACCACCCTCTGTGTAAAGAACTTGCCTCGCACATCCCCTCTAAACTTTGCCCCTCGCACCTTAAACCTATGTCCCCTAGTAACTGACTCTTCCACCCTGGGAAAAAGCTTCTGACTATCCACTCTGTCCATGCCACTCATAACTTTGTAAACCTCTATCATATCGCCCCTCCACCTCCACCATTCCAGTGAAAACATTCCCAGGTTATCCAACCTCTCCTCATTGCTAATACCCGCCAGACCAGGCAACATCCTGGTAAACCTCTTCTGTACCCTCTCCAAAGCCTCCACATCCTTCTGGTAGTGTGGTGGCCAAAATTGTATGCAATATTCCAAGTGTGGCCTAACTAAGGTTCTGTACAGCTGCAACATGACTTACTAATTTTTATACTCTATGACCCAACCGATGAAGGCAAGCATGCCGTATGCCTTCTTGACCAACTTATCCACCTGCGTTGCCACTTTCAGTGATCTGTGGACCTGTACGCCCAGATCTCTCTGCCTGTCAATACTCCTAAGGGTTCTGCCATTTACTGTATAGGTTTAAAGAAGAAAAGTGAAATTGATTAAACTTGTTTAAATTCTAATTAGGTTAACACCTATGGATATACGGCACGCCGACGCTAGCATGCACACATGATACATACATGCAAATAGAGACAGAAAAGAGCAGAAGAAAAATAGAGAGGTTTGAGGCAGTCTCTGAAGGGGGTTTCTTGTTACTGTTTCTGTGTTTCCAGCTCACCGTAGATTCTTTGATTGTCGACAGCTCTTACTTTTCGTTGGGGCCCAGTATTCCTCTTAAACTTTGTTCACACAGGAGACTTTTCTCTCTTTGAATTCACGTGTCTTTAATGGGTCTTCCATTCTGTGAGAAAGAGATGGGAGCAGACAGGACAGGAGTGTTCGCAGTCAGGAGCAAATTATGTGTTCATAATTCTGTCGCCAGTTCAAATTCAAAAAACCAACAGCCAGCCGGTCATGTGACTAAACTGGTCGGACCACTTCTTCTATGTATTGGGGAAGCAAAGGTCCCTTGTTCCAACACTATCTACTAGCATGCAAATATCTTTCCAGTCAGGGGCCTGGCAATTCCTTGTGATAGGCCCTCTTTTCTTCCCAGCTGCAATTTTAAGTTTTAATATTCATGTGGCGAAATAATGCATGTCTCAGTCTTGGCAGGTGGGGGGCATGCCTGACAACATTGATTTTGAACTGTTGCTGGAGCAGGGAAATGACTTGTTGAACAGATCAGCTGTGGCTGGAAAAAAACATTTGCATACTAACAGATGGTATTTGTGTTGACAAAGGACCATGCCCTGACACATTCAACCCATAATGGATGTTGATCACCGGACAGTGAGGGGGTGGGGAAGCACATTCCAGGGTCTGTTGGGGTGATGGAATCCACTGGGGCCAGGATTGGTTGGACCAGCTGGTCACATGACTAACTGGTTATTCCAGTGTTTTTTGAACCTGTCACAGAGAGTTTGAACTCAGAAAGATTGTTTGCTCCTAGACTGAGAAGATCTCTCCTGTCAGCTCCCATCTCTTTCTCACAAGCCTCTCAATCCACTGAAGACACATGAACCCCAAGAGAGAAAAGTCTCCTACAGCGAACAAGGTTTAAGAAGAATACTGGGCCCCAATGAAAAGCAAGATCTATCTACAATCAAGAACTCTACAGTGAGCTCAAAGAACCGTAACAAAAACTCTTCAGATATTGTCTCAAACTTTTCCAATTTATTTTTTTCTTCTGTTCTTTTCTGTCTCTATTTGCATGTGTATTGCGTATGCATGCTAGCATGGGTACGTCGTGTATCCGTAAGCGTCAACCGAATTAGAGTTTAAGTTTAAGTTTAATAAATTTCAACTTTTCTTCTTTATACCTAAGAAAATCTGTTTCTGCTGGTCTTTTTGCCTTATAGTTTGAAAGCAGTGAACAAGGATTCGTCAAAGGGAAGCTAACAACACAGTGTGTTTAAAATTAAACCCTGTTGCGGTAATACCAGGTGAAGGCTGAGAGGGACCCCTTGACACCTTTCTCATCTGGTCATACCACTTTGTAGTTTCCTTTGTTTAGATTTAAGACCCTAGTTTCGGATTGAACTACATCACTTTCAAACGTAATGTACAATTCTATCATGTCATCTTCCCTAAAGGCTCCTTTACAACATTATTAATTAACCCTTTCTCATTGCACAATACTGGATCTAAAATAGTCCATTTTCTAGCTGCTTCCTCAACATACTGTTCTAGAAAACCATCTCTTATACACTCTAGGAATTCTTCTTCCACGCCATTAATGCTAATTATGTTTACCCAGTCTATATGTAGATTGAAGACCATGATTACTTTACTACCCTTCTTATATGCACCACTAACTTTCTGATTTAAAGCACTCCCTACATTACCACTCCTGTTTGGTGGCCTAGAAGCAACTCCCACCTATGTTTGCTGCTGTTGCTGTTTCTTAGCTCCACCCAAACTGATTCTACATCTTGAACTTACACTCTAAGATCCTCTCTCACTAATGTACTGATCTCATCTTTTATTAACAATGGTACCCAACCTCCTTTTCCTTTTTGTCTATCCTTCCTAAATGTCAAATACTCTTGACTATTCAGTTCCCAGCATTGGTCACCCTGCAGCCATGTCTCCGTAATGGCAATTAGATCCCACCCATTTACTCCTATTTGCCCTGTCAATTCATCTACCTTATTGAGAATGCTGCATGCATTCAGATAGAGTGCCTTTAATTTTGTCTTTTTAAAATTTTTTTGTATTTGCACCCTATTTGATGCTGTGCTTCATTTCTGCTTCCAATTTTGCTTACTACTTTTCTTCCCACCATGACCAGCTTTGTTTTTCTTCAATCTGAAATCACCCTTAGGTTCCCATCCCTCTGACAAGCTCGTTTAAACCCTCCCCAACAACACTATCCAATCTCCCTGTGAGGATGTTGATCCTGGTCCTGCAAATGTGTAACCCATCCTTCAGGTCCCACCTGCCCCAGAACTGGTCCAAATGCCTCACAAATCTAAAGCCTTCCCTCCTGCACCATCTCTCCAGGTAAAAATGTCCTTACAGCAGGTGGTACCAACTCAGCATCTTACCTCTCTGTTGAGGTAAGACCCTAACAAGATAGATGCCCATAATTATCCCCAGGTAAGTATGTCAAGGCCTACAGAAATGGTTGATGGCATCTTGGCAGGTGCAGCTAAACAGGCAATACTGGTTCTTGATCAACCTGGCAAGGCTTCTTTCATGCAATACCATGTCATTCCTGATATGTACTAAGTGGGGTGCTTCTGAAAAAATTTCCAATTAAATATGTAGTGAGATATTCATGTGTCATAATGACGGCATTGGGATTTGTGATGCAATCTCCTTTGAGGAATAAAAGGTTTCACCAAGCATAAAATTATCAGTGAGATAATTTACCTCTGCATTTGTGGGTGTAATGATGCTGGCAGGAGGGCATGGAGCACCGTTTGGACAGGTTAGCCTGCCTGGCATTCCACTGGAGCTCGTCCTGTCCAATTTGTAAATCTTCTGGTGCCACAAAAGGAAGATGGAACTAAAAATAATAACAACTTGCTCAAAGCCTCATGTAACTTAAGTGTTCGCAGTAAAAAAGAAAATCCAAGCAGGGTCTTTGAAAGGCATAAACCACTTGTTTGTAAAATCTGCAGACATTTTTAAGGGCTTCCTATTTGCAGCTTCGCTGGAGGCTACTCTCCCACCAAGTCTCTGTTAGCATGCTGGGCCTCAGCATCTAGGCTGAGAAATAGTGTGGTGCCTTTCTCCAGCTCTTTTAAATAGGTTTTTTTGTTGGTATTAGCCTTACTTTGTAATATTTGCCCTGTCTTTCTGGTCTCACTCACCCCAATCTCTTAGCACTCTAGAACTAACCTTTCTTTTTCTTGTCTCTTGCTGCATCTGCATCTCTTTTAGTCTTTATCCATCTCTTTCTCTCTCTCTTCCTCCTCCCACCTCAACCCCTCCTCAGTTTTCCACAATCTCTTTCAGAATCATTGCATAGTTTAGTTAACAAGTGAATTGATTGGTGGCTCTCAGTTGGGACTGTGACACAAGAATGTACTTGTCAATTTAATTGAGAGGGAATGCTAATTCTGTCATTTTGAAGGCAAACTTATGAGACTGTGTTTAAGATGATGAAAAATGTGTTTATGCTGGTTTAATATCATGTTCTGCTATTGTTATTGTTGTTACCTGGTCTGTTTTAATCTTCTAAGTATTTAAAATTTACTCATAGAATCATAGAATGATCTCGCACAGAAGGAGGTTATTTGGCCCATTATACCTATGCAGGCTCTTTGTAAGAGCTATCTAATTAGTTCCACTCCCCTAAAGATAGTTGAGAAACTATCTCACCTGAGAAACTCCTACAACGATGTCCTGGGACAGAGATGATAGACCCTCCAACAATCAAACAATCACAATCATCTTCCTTTGCGCCAAGATTGACTCCAACTGTTTTCCCCCCGATCCGCATTGACTTCAGTTTTACTAGGGTTTCCCTATAGCTCTGCAGATTTTTCCCCTTCAAGTATTTGTCCACTTCCCTTTTGAAAGTTATTATTGAATCAGCTTCCACTACCCTTTCAGGGAGTACATTCAAGATCATAAGAACTGGCAGCATAAAACAATTTCTCTTCATCTCACCTCCAGTTCCTTTGCCAATGATGCTAAATCTATTTGTCCTCTGGTTACCAACCCTTCTGGCAGTGGAAGCAGTTTCTTATTTACTCTATCAAAACCCTTCATAATTTTGAACACCTCAATTAAATCTCCCCTGAACCTTCTTTGTTCTAAGTGTTTCCTGTTGCTTGGAATTAATTCTATTGATGCTGTACAGTGAATATTATCTAATCAAACCAAATGTTTTGTGTTTGAATGTCTGTATATTTTTCAGCATTGAGCAATTTTTAAAAATGTCAACACAAACTCATTTTTTATGTATTATTGTCCATAGTAATACAATGCAGTGAGTCATTTTCTGAATACATGCTTGCCTACCAGGTGGCAACAAACCTTGTCTGCTGCCTGCACATCTTGGGAAAATTGTGTGAAATGCATCTGTGATTCTCCTATATTAGTTGCCAATTGGTAAGTTAGATTCAGAAAACTATTCCCCAGGGTGGATTGAAGCATAAGTACAGTCAGCAGTTAAATTCAGAATATAACTTTAACTGCCTCAGTAGCCAGTTGGTAAATGGGACTGATTTTTTTTTTGCTGTGTTCTGTTATGCTCCAAATTCTGGCACAAATGTGGTGTAACAGACCGGAAAATTGGGTGCAAATCAGTTCCGTCTTCAATAAAAGTCACTACAACCCTGAACATTTGTGCTTCCATCTCATTCCAGGTCCCCACAGGAGATGCTCGTAATATCAGTTGATTTGGATTCCATACAAGTATCAAGTAGGTGCCTGAAACCTTCTTGTAAAATCAAGTTCATTACCAGATTGCATGATTTCCCAAAGTCCAGGTGTCATAAAATGGACATATGTAGCTCTGCATGTTTCTCCCCACAGTGGAAAAGACTTCATGGATCGCAAAGGTTTCTATTCCATCAACCATTTACACAAAATCATGCAGGCCATTGTAGCTTTCTCAGCAGGTACCATAATTCCTTAGTTCCTTTGAGTTCCAAAGAAGGGTCACTGACCCGAAACGTTAACTCTGCTTCTCTTTCCACAGATGCTGCCAGACCTGCTGAGTGATTCCAGCATTTCTTGTTTTTATACCATAATTCCTTTATTTTACAGTCGTCATTCATTTTTCATTGTTTAACCTGGGATAGCAAGTACAATGTTAACTCCTTGGAGACCAAGGAATCTGGCCATAATGAGGGATTATAAGGTTAAAAGATTTATTTTCCTACGACTTGGGGATTAAAAAAAAAGACGGTTCCTCTTCCTAAAAAGTTAAAAAAAAGTTCATGTCTATAATACTAACTGGACATGAGCCTCTGTGTTAGCCTTAAATATTTTACTGTAACAATATTTAGATTTTAAAATTGGATTCTCTACTAGAAACAAGTTTGTACTTTCTTTTCCTAGAAGTATTAATGTTGCAATTGGCCATCTCACCAACTGTGAATTACATGTTTGGTTCTTTGATAAACTTTTAAATAATTTACAAATTATACTGTCTCACATATTTCTGTATTGCTAACTCGTAAACCCATCTCCGTACCCACTTTGGTGGGGAGATACATTACTGAGGAGAGCTTACCAGACCCTTATAATATCCAGGTTATTATAATCTGGCTGAAACTTGTTAAAAACAAAGGCTACCTGGAAGACGGTAATATTCTCAGCTTGTTCCTTTCTTTTAGGGGGAATTAGATGTGGGCGTCACTGGCAAGACCAACATTTGCTGCCCATCTCCAATTGCCCTTGACAACTGAATGGCTTGCTAGGTCATTTCAGAGGGCAGTTAAGAGTCAACTATATTGCTATGGGTATGGAGTCACGTGTAGGCCAGACCAGGTAAGGATGGCAGATTTCCTTCCCTAAAGAATATTAGTGAAAAAGATGTTTTTTTACAACAATCAATGATAGCTTCAGGGCACTATTACTAAGATTATCTTTCAATTCCAGATGTTTTTAATTAATTAATTGAATTTAAATTCCACCCACTGCCGTGGTGGGACTTGAACCTGTCTCCTCAGGGCATTAGCCTGGGTCTCTGGATTACTAGACCAGTGACATTACCACTACACCACCATCTCCCAGATCAGTCCTTCCGACCCAGTCAGTGGCTTTGGGATCTGTCTTTCTCAGCCTTACGTGAGAGTGATTAGCTGAGAAATACACCTGATCCTGATCCAAAAGGGGGCTAGGATTATAATCCACCATATGCAGACCTACCTTATAATACGTGAGCAACATCTACAAACACCTCCTGAACAGAGAGGCAATGAGATCATGCTTCCCTCAATCACTTCACAGGAATTTTAAAAGCATTGTTCTGATATTTGAACATATGCAGAAGATCATGCCGGAAGCAGAAAGAGTACAAAAGCAAAATACAGAAATTGCTGGAAATACTCAGCATGTCAGGCAGCATCTGTGGACTGAGAAACAGAGTTAACAGCTGGAATTTTACGCCTTCCCCCCACCCCCCAAAGAACGGGCTGGTGGCAGGTGGGGGGGGTGGGTGCTGGGTGGGGAGCGTAAAATGGTGTGCGGAACTTAGGGCTTGAGGGGCCCTTCCCGACCTGCTCCCACCACCATTTTACGCAGGGCAGCGGTGGCGTGAAATGGCCTGGCCACCCCAGACCAATCAAAACCCTTAAGTTGCCAGTTAACAGCTACTTAAGGGCCTCTGCCCACTGCCACGGGGATTTTACCATTGGCAGGCGGGCAGCCCAGGCCTGAGAAAAGCCGCCTGTCAAAAGTAGGCAGCCTTCTGTCAGCCTGGGTGTTCGGGGGGGGGGGTGGCCCTTCCTTTTCGGGCATGCCCAACACACCTCCCTCCACCACCCCCACCAATCGACCCCCCCTTGCCTTGCCAGGGCCCAACCGATCACCCCCAGCGAGGCCTCAAAAACTTACCTCTTTTCCGTCTTCTCCATCATATTGATCTTGAAGCTGGGCTACAGTCCCAGAAGTGGCCACTGCTCCCGGTCGTGCTGCTGGGACTAAGAGATGCCAGCCCGCTCATTGGCCATTAAGATCTGCCTAAGAGCAACTAGGCCTTAAAGGACCTTAGAAAGATACAGCTAAATCATGTGCATGTAAAAGCACACACTAGTGACACACAGTATAATATAGTATTTTGTGTTACATGGCATAATGTTCCTGTCATTGTAAAACAACAAATCTTCTAAATTCATGAGCAATACCATGCGAGATCCAGTGGTATAAAAAATATAAAAAGTATCGAACCTTTATTGGCACATTTTAGCCTCAGTTTCCGAAAAAACAAATTTGAATGAGGTCATATGCTATCTGAATGTACTGAGCATCACATTTAAGAAATTTATGTTGATTTACCCAAATTCTTCTTAAACTGTCACCGAAGCACCTCTTTTCAAGCACAGTGAATATGGTGGGATGTGCACTTTCAGCTTATAGGCTTTGCTCAGATCTCCTGTCATAAACAACTCTGTTATTGCTCAAAATATATATAATTAGGTGTGACGATGTTGAAGAAATCAAGATAAACAATTTCCGGAATTACCTTTTTCACTGGATGCAGGAAAATGGCCGGCACAGACACGATGGGCCAAAGGGCCTGTTTCTGTGCTGCATAACTCTATGACTCTAAGTATTCGCAGTTCCTTTCTAACAAACAACAGCAAGATATAATGAGCCTATTAGGATTATGAAGTCTTATTAGCTCCACACTTGATCATACAACTTGAAACCATATACAGGTAATGAGTATTATTAGTCAGTCTTTTAAAATTAGTACATTAAATCAGATAACATCTTTATTACTTATAAACATTTTCAGTCATGTTAAAAATATATGGCTTGCTGTACTTGAAATACAGAATCATTCTAACAGGATGAGAAATGTTAAGCCAGTTATTTGGTAAATGGTGCATACAGCCAACATTTTAATTAAGATGAATAATGAATAAAATGTCACTTGTCTTAATGTCTTATTTCCATAGCTTTCCTCCCTCAGCCTCTGCATGGAGTGACTTTCATCCTTGGTTATTTCAATCTCCATCTGAACTTATTATGCATTCTCGACCCTAAGTTTATAGCCCTCCTATTATCCCCTAATCTCTCCCAACATATAGACTCCCAGCCCATATTCAGGGCCACCATTTTGTGCCATCTTATGTGGCCTCGCAACTCCCATCATATTAATCACAGATAAGGCCATCTCTGATAATTTCCTTTTATCCCTCTCCACTCACATGCCCCTTCCCCTTCCTAACCCCATTTCCTTCCATGGCGCCCCTGGAAAAAACTCTCAAGACACTTACAATGGCACTTTCAAATTCCCAACTGTCAAACCTTTGACCCTTCATTTGCCACAATATTTTTGCAGCCATCAATCTGCTCAATCATGCTCTCACTTCCACCTTTTGATACCCTGGTCCCGATTAAAACAATTACTCTTTCTCATCCTGCTGTTTTCACTTTGTAGGCCTCCCTCTCTGCTCCCTTAAGTCCAAGGGACACAGACTTGAATGTTTATGGTAAACGACTGGTTTCGCCGTTCATCACCAGATCTGACTGGAACACATACAGCACTATTGGGTCCTGCTCTCCTATGCCAAAATTGCTTACTATTCCAGGATCGTCATAGAATGCGAAGATAACCCTTGGCTTCTCTTCTCCACCGCAAGCCATCTTCTTTAACCCCTCTTGCCTGCTCCCTCAAACCTCACCTCCAACGTGAGCAAGTGCATAGACTTCTTGAGTTCACAAAACATATTATGTAAATCTTTCGCCCCAGTTTTAATTTTGTCCAGGATCACAATCCATTTTAAAGAATTCTTTGCTACCTAACGATTTAAACCTATAAATAACATTTGTCATTTAAGGCACTGACATGTAAATTTGGATCTGACAACCTCTCCCCTCTGCTTTCAACAGCAACATACACCCCTCCAAACATCTGCCACTCTTGGATATTTTGGCCAGGCTGTACTGACGTACTGATTGATCAATGCATCAGAACCTTTGTTTTAGCATTCCGATGAATTACTTCACTAAAACCCAGTTAACTGCAAGTCCACATGACACCTCTCTTCAGGTATTATTTGCAGGTGTTTCAAAGATGTAATGATCAATGGCTGTAACCAAATCAGGCTTCCTGAAATAATGGTGGAATCATGGATGGCGGTAAAATAAAGGAATTGTAACAACTATTGAGGCAGTAAGCATTAATGATAATGATTCTGTACTTACTATAGAATCACATAGCACTGAACAAGTTCATACATCCCATCATGCCTATGTTGACTTTTTGAAATAAATATCCAATTACTTCCACTCTTCTGCTCTTTACCCTTCGTCCGCTCTGTTTTCCTCTGAATTCTCACATGCTGGGCGCAATGGCACAAAGCAGGCTTTGTTACTTAACAATGCAGGTGGTCTGTATCTGATGAATATGAATACTACGGACACACAGCAATTTATGATCAGCCCCATTGGATTTAAATTACTCCTGTTAGATGAGGATTTGTTCTTCTGATTCCTGCAGTTAATGAGAGCAGGCTGACCTTGCAACAACATTGCACTTGCTGGCCTCTTATGTGTACAGCACTATCCTGGGCAGGTAATATTATACTTGCATTGCAATCCCTTAGGAAAAAATATTTAATTTTCAGAACATTGCACTATTTCCCAAGGAATATGAAGATATGGTGCTAAATATTGAAACAATAAATTACTTTTCATTCTCAAATGGTTTTATCAGAGCCTTTTAGTGGTTGGGCCTCAATTAAATTAGATTGGCGAGTTGCCAGCAATAAACACGTTGCTTATAGGAAGCTCTGATCAACATGAATAGGCAGTACACCATTTGGGAGGATGGGAATTCTGGTGGGCCTGCTCCTTCTTAAAACCAGCCTGCACCCCATTGGTGGTGTGTGGAGAGCCCATTTCTGAGAAGCATGCATAATGTAAATGGATAGACCAGACTGATTTTCAAATAATGCCATGGGAGTATCAGACAGCCTGCCAGGGAGTTGCTGAAATATGTTGGAGATGGTGAAAGAGTCCACTACCAACTTGAGTGGGGTTCTGGCATGTGGCATCAACACTTTGCAGTCAAGATGAAGCATGTGGTCACTTCAAGGAATGCTGCCGCTGGACCCTCCTTGCAGGAGTCTGCAGCACCAGTAGCAGCATTTCTCAGGGATGCTCATAATGGGGCCAAGCAGGCTTGGAACTAGAATGATAGAATGGTTACAGCTCAGAAGGAGACAATTCAGCCCATTGTGTCCGTGCTGGTTCTCGGCATAAGCCACTCAGCTAGTCCCATTTCCCCACCCTTTCCCCATAATGCTGCAAATTATTTATCTTCCGGTGCTCATTCAATTCTCTTTTGAAAGCTCCGATTTGTATCTGCCTGATCTGGTATCAGAAAATCAGCTGGTGCACACTACCCTGGTTTCTGCAGCTGGGCCAAAACTTATAGATGCTGTGGACCACAGTCTTGATCTAAGCCATAGCAGCCTTACATACGAACATACAAATTAGGAGCAGGAGTAGGCCACTTGGCCCCTCGAGCCTGCTCCGCCATTCAATAAGATCGTGGCTGATCTGATTGTAACCTCAACTCCATATTCCGCCTACCCCAATAACCTTTCACCCCCTTGCTTATCAAGAACCTATCTACCTCTGCCTTAAAAATATTCAAAGACTCTTTTTCCACCAGCTTTTGAGGAAAAGGATTCCAAAGACTCATGACCCTCTGAGAGAAAAATTTCTCCTCATCTTTGTTTTAATGGGCGATCCCTTATTTTTAAACAGTGACCCCCTAATTCTAGATTCTCCCAAAAGAGGAAACATCCTTTCCACATCCACCCTGTCATGACCACTCAGGATCTTATATGTTTCAATCAAGTTGCCTCTTACTCTTCTAAACTCCGGCAGATAGCCAACCTTTCCTCTTAAGACAACACGTCCATTCCAGGTATTAATGTAGTAAACCTGTCTGAATTGCTTCCAACGCATTTATATCCTTCCTTAAAAAAGGAGACCAATACTGTTCACAGTATTCCAGATGTGGTCTCAACAATGCCCTGTATAGCTGAAGCATAACCTCCTTACTTTTGTATTCAATTCCCCTCACAATAAATGATAACATTCTATTAGCTTTCCTTATTACATGCTGTATCTGCATACTAACCTTTTGTGATTCATGCACTAGGACACCCAGATCCCTCTGCATCTCAGAGCTTTGCAATCTCTCACCATTTAGATAATATGCTTCTTTTTTATTCTTCCTGCCAAAGTGGACAATTTCCCACTTTCCCACATTATACTCCATTTGCCAGGCCTTTTCCCACTCATTTAACCTATCTATATCCCTTTGTAGCCTCCTTATGTCCTCTTCACAACTTACTTTCCTACTTATCTTTGTGTCATCAGCAAATTTAGCAACCATACCTTTGGTGCCTTTATTCAAGTCATTGATATAAATTGTAAAAGGTTGAGGCCCCAGCACTGATCCCTGTGGCACACCACTCGTTACATCTTGCCAACCAGAAAATAACTAATTTATGCCTACTCTCTGTTTCCTGTTAGCTAGCCAATCTTCTACCCACGCCAAAATGTTACCCCTACACCATGAGCTTTTATTTTCTGCAATAACCTTTGATGTGGCACCTTATCAAATGCCTTCTGGAAATCTAAGTACAGTACATCCACCAGTTCCCCTTTCTCCACAGCACAAGTTACTTCTTCAAAGAACTCCAATAAATTAATTAAACATGATTTGCCTTTCACAAAACCATGTTGATTCTGCCTGATTACCTTGAATTTTTCTAAATGCCCTATTATAACATCTTTAACAATAACGTCTAACATTTTCCCTATGACAGATGTTAAGTGAATTGGCCAGTAGTTTCCTCCTTTCTGTCTCCCTCTCTTTTTGAATAAAGGAATTACATTGGCTATTTTCCAATCTAATGGAACCTTCCCCGAATCTAGGGATTTTTGGAAAATCAAAACCAAAGCATCAACTGTCTCACTAGCCACTCCTTTCAAGACCCTAGGATGAAATCCATCAGGACCCAGAGACTTGTCAGCCCACAGCTGCAACAATTTGCTCAGTCCCACTTCCCTGGTGATTGTAATTTTCTTGAGTTCATCCTCCCTTCCATTTTTGATTTCTGGGATGTTATGACTGGATCCTACCCCTTCTACTGTAGATTTCTCTCCAGCACTGAGCAGATGTCCTGAACCCTGGCACCAGGCAGACAATACAGCCTTCTGGACTCTCACTCTTTGCTGCAGAAAACAGTGTCATTCCTCCTCACTATACTGTCCCATACTACCACTACTTTCTTTTTGCTCCCCCCACTTGAATGGCTCCTTGTACCATGGTGCCATGGTCAGTCTGCTCATCCATACTACAGCCCTTGCTCTAGTCGATACAAACTGCGAGTTCCTTCAACTTGTTGCTCAATTGCAAGGGCTCAGGCTCCTCCACTGCCACTTTCTTGATCCCCTTACCTGCCTGACTCACAGTCACACCCTCCCGCCCCTGACCACTGACCAAAACAGATGACCCTATCCTAGGGGCTGTGACTGCCTTCTGGAATGAAGTGTCCAGGTAACTTTCCTCATCCCTAATGCATCGCAGTGTCTGCAGCTCAGCCTCCAGCTCAATGGCCGAAGTTCCTCAATCGCAGACAATTATGACAGACATGGTTGCCATGGATTGCTATGGCATCCAGGAGCTCCCACATACTGCAGCTGTGACACATTACCTGTCCTGTCATCTTTATAGTGTTAATTTAATTACATTTATTTTCTCTCAATTAATTTATAGTTCTCCTCCTTTATGAACTCCCTCACTTACAACACTCCCCTCTTCACACTCTGTGCCCTCCAGCAGCATTCAGTTCAGACAAGCAGCACTGAGAGTCCCCTGAATTTATACTCTCTGAAAACAATGACGTGTC
This sequence comes from Heterodontus francisci, assembly GCF_036365525.1. NCBI lineage: Eukaryota > Metazoa > Chordata > Chondrichthyes > Heterodontiformes > Heterodontidae > Heterodontus > Heterodontus francisci. The sequence goes on from NC_090376.1 coordinate 82,390,260, forward strand.
AGCTTTCCTAGCGCTCTGCTAGAGCTCAGAAACCAGTTTAAGCTGGCTACCTAATTAATAGATACAGCTACTCTCAGAGAGCTTGTATACCTTTGTTTAAAACTGTAACAAACCTAACTTGCCTCTTAACTTAAACAGTAATTACAGTTAATTGCTAAATGTAAACAAAAACTAGACTTTAGAGAGAGAAAACCTTAAAATCCACTCACTTACCAAACTCCCTTCTTCACACTCTGTGCCCTCCAGCAGCACTCAGTGCAGACCTTTCACCTTTCATGCTGAAACCACTGGGGAATATGCAAGACTGGCATTATGGGCACACACACATGGAGTTTGCAAGTTCTCCCTGTGTCTGCGTGGGTTTACTCCGGGTGCTCCGGTTTCCTCCCACCGCCAAAGACTTGCAGGTGATAGGTAAATTGGCTGTTATAAATTGCCCCTAGTGTAGGTAGGTGGTAGGGCATATGGGATTACTGTAGGGTTAGTATAAATGGGTGGTTGTTGGTCAGCACAGACTCGGTGGGCCGAAGGGCCTGTTTCAGTGCTGTATCTCTAAATAAAAAAATAAAAAATAAAATAAACACCAGGGTGATAATTAATGTGTAATTATTCATGTAATCTTGCAAAATGATAAACCTTTGTGAAATCTTTGTGTGCATTTATCCTGTAGTAGCTAGCAATTCTCCAATGTCAAGTGACATGTACATCAATGTTGTTCTTTGAGCAGAAGTAGTTGCTTGGAGGGTGGAAGGGCTGAAAAAGATGTTGAACATGACTAGCAATGTCAGGTGGAGCAGGGATTGTTCAGCACTGTTCAATGAGCTGCCAACAGAGAACTCTGGTTTGATACTAGTGTTAAGAGCATAAGATATAGGAGCAGATGTAGGCCATTCAGCCCCTAGAGCCTGCTCTGCCATTCAATAAGATCATGGCTCATTCATTTGTGGCGTAACTCCATTTTCCTGCCTGTCCCCCATAACCCTTGACTCCCTTGTCAATCAAAAATCAAGTTAGCCTTGAATATATTCAGTGACTGAGCCTCCACTGCTTACTGGGGAATAGAATTCCAAATACTAACGACTCTCTGAGAGAAGAAATTCCTCTTCCTCTTCATCTTAAATGGTAGACCCCTTAATTTTAAACTGTCATAGAGTCATATATGTGCAGAAGGAGGCCATTTGACCCATCCAGTCCATGCCCCATAGTTCTGGATTCCCCTAGAAGAGGAAACATCCTCTTTGCATCTACCCTGTCAAGCCTCCTCAGAATCTTAATGTTTCAATAAGATCACTTCTCAATCTTCTAAACTCCAATGAGTACAGGCCCAACCTGCTCAACCTTTCCTCATAAAACCAATTCCTCACCCCAGAAAACAGCCTAGTGAACCTTCTCTGAACTGCTTCCAATGCTAATATGTCCCTCCTTAAATAGGGTGACCAAAACTGTACACAGTACTCCAGGTGCGATCTCACCTATGCCCTGTACAGTTATATAGCAAGACTTCCCTACTTTTATACTCCACCCCACCCTTTGCAATAAAGGCTAATATTCCATTTGCCTTCCTAACCACTTGCTGTATCTGCATGGTGATTTTTCTGTGATTCATGTACAAGGACACACAGGTGTCTCTGTACCACAACATTCTGCAGTCTCTCTCCATTTAAATAATATTCTGCTTTTCTGTTCTTCCTGCCAAAGTGGACAACCTCACGTTTTCCCACATTGTACTCCATCTGACAAATTTTTGCCCACTCACTTAGCCTATCTATATCCCTTTGCACACTTTTTGTATTCTCCTCACAACTTGTTTTCCTACCTACCTTCATACAATACAGTCGGTTCCTTTATCCAAGTCGTTAATATAGATCGTAAATAGTTGAGGCCCCAGCACTGATCCCTGTGGCACTCCACTAGTAACTGTTTGCCATTCTGAAAATGACCCATTTATCCTGACTCTCTGTTTCCTGTTAATTAGCCAGTTCTCTATCCATGCTAATATATGACCCCCAAAACCATGAGCTCTTATCTTGTGTGGTAACCTTTTACGTGGCACCTTATCGAATGCTGTTTGGAAATCCAAATACACTATATCTACTGGTTCCCCTTTATCCACCCTGCTTGTTACATCCTCAAAAAACTCTAATAAATTTGTCAAACATGATTTCCCTTTCACAAAACTATGTTGACTCTGCCTGATTGTATTGTGATTTTCTAGATGTCCTGTTACTACTTTAATAATGGTTTCTGTATCATAATTGTCATGTGTTTGCAGGTCCGCTTCCAATGGTGGTGCCGTATGTTTCACCCATTGCAGAGCAATGTTATGCAGAATGCCACAAACCCTTATTATATGGGACACTGTCTCTGGGCTGTTTTGGAGGAAACCACCAAACTTATTTGGGCAGCAGAAACATTGCTTGTGTAGTCCAATGACCTATTTGATGATGACCGTAGTCAAACTATGAATATCATTGTCACACAGTCCTGCCAATGAGCATAGTTATCTGAGTAGAGACTTGACCCAAGTGTTCAGCCTATGTCCCTGAGCAGATAGTCTCAGACATGCACTGCAGGGTCAAAGAATGGGTATGGGGGGAAGGAGTGGCAGAATATATCCTGCTAATACCAGTTGTCTAAACAGCAACATGATGAACCTATTTCATTTAACAAATATGGCATTGGTCATCTGTTTAATGCAAACATGAACTATAAAATGACTGATGATATCCCTCGTTGCAGCCAGAGGCAAAGAATTTGATGGCTGGAGGAGCTTTGACTAAAACAGAGAATGTTGTGTTTGCTGTGGCAGTGGATTCCAGACCTGGTTGCAGGAGGTGGCACAGTCTGTGACTACCTCCCCAGGGACGCACAACGTCTTTATACACTGATCCTTGACTATTTTTTATTTTATTTTTATTTTTTTTTATTTAGAGATACAGCACTGAAACAGGCCCTTCGGCCCACCAAGTCTGTGCCGACCAACAACCACCCATTTATACTAACCCGACAGTAATCCCATATTCCCTATACTAGGGGCAATTTACAACAGCCAATTTACCTATCACCTGCAAGTCTTTGGATGTGGGAGGAAACCGGAGCACCCGGCGAAAACCCACGCAGACACAGGGAGAACTTGCAAACTCCACACAGGCAGTACCCAGAATCGAACCTGGGTCCCTGGAGCTGTGAGGCTGAGGTGCTAACCACTGCGCCGCCCACTGCAGGTATGAGCCAAAACAACAAGCTATGAAGGTAAAGATGTCTGTAATCTCTCGTCCTCCTCTGTGATCTTCCTGCAGACCTTGCTCTATATGCGATTCTTCCACCTGTTGCTGCTGGTCCTCTTCTTCCTTTCCTTTAGCCAGAATGGAATTACCAAAAGGATTCCTATTTTCAGAAAACTCCCTGCTTAAATGTAGCCCAGCCACTGAAAGCAAAAAAAAAACAATTCTCTAATCAAAAATGACTGTGAACTAACAGCTAATTATTTAGACTAATTTAAATGACAACATGTGAGTGGCTCTTTAAATAGCATGCAGCTGGCCATCTCCAGCCCTGTACCATCTATTTTTATCTTCCTACCCTCCTATTCACACTGAAAAATGAGGCAGTATGTAGGTGATAATTGGCCCCAGTGCCTTTAGTGTAGAACAATGTCCCATTCAACAATTTTCTTACCAACTTCTTTTCATACTCTGGGGTGGAAACTGTAGGGTCCTGCGGATTTGACTATTTTTAGTGTCATTAATTTTTCCATCACCATTTGTCTTTTACTTACATTGAAGATAGTTAGTTCTTGCTTTTATTTTTATTTTTCCCTGTATCTCTGATATCTGATCCTCGTCCTCTATTGTAAAGACCAATACATTACAACTATTTAGTAATACATAGTATTTACAGCACAGAAGCAGGTCATTTGGCTACTCCACACAGCCTCCTTTTGCCCTCCTCATCTCTTTGGATCAACCCCCACCTATTCCTTTCCCATGTGTTTATGTAGCTCCTCCTTAAATGCATCGATTAAATGCTAGTTAGTTTGACTACTCCTTGTGGTAGTGAGTTCCACATTCTAACCACTCTTTGGGTAAATAAGTTTTTCCTGAAATCCCAATGGAATTTATTGGTGACTACATCTTCTCAACATCTACCCTATCAAACCCTTTCATAATCTTCAAGACCTCTATTAGGTCACCCTTCAGTTTTCTCTTTCCTAAGGGAAAGAGCTCCACTCTGTTCAATCTTATCTGATAGGTATAACCTCTCAGTTCTTGTTTTTTAACTGTTCATGGGATGTGGGTGTCGCTGGCTAGGCCAGCATTTATTACCCATCCCTAATTGCCCTTGAAAAGGTAATAGTGAGCTGCCTTCTTGAATTGCTGCAGTCCATGTGGGTTAAGCACACCTACTGTGCTGTTAGGATGGGAGTTCCAGGATTTTGACCCAGTGACAGTGAAGAAATGGTGATATAGTTCCAAGTCAGAATGGTGTATGGCTTGGAGGGGAGCTTGCAGGTGGTGGTGTTCCCATGCATCTGCTGCCCTTATCCTTCTCGGTGATAGAGGTTGTTGTTTTGGAAGGTGCTGTCGAAGGAGCCTTGGTGCATTGCTGCAGTGCATCTGATAGATGGCACACACTGTTGCCACTGTGCTTCGGTGGTGGAGTGAGTGAATGTTCATGGATGGGGTGCCATCAAGCAGGCTGCTTTGTCCTGGATGGTGTCGAGCTTCTTGAGTGTTGTTCGAGCTGCACCCATCCATGCAAGTGGAGAGTTTTCCATCACACTCCTGATTTGTGCCTTGTAGATGGTGGACAGGCTTTGGGGGGTCAGGAGGTGAGTTACTCGCCGCAGGATTCCTAGCCTCTGACCTTCTCTTGTGGCCATGATATTTTTATGGTTACTCCAGTTCAGTTTCTGGTCAATGGTAACACCCAGGATGTTGATAGTGCGGGGATTCAGCAATCGTAATGCCATTGAATTTTAAGGGGAAATGGTCATTGCCTGGCACTTGTGTGGCACTAATGTTACTTGCCACTTATCAGCCCTAGCCTGGATATTGTCCACGTCTTGCTTTATTTCTACACAGCCTGCTTCAGTATCTGAGGAGTCGCGATTGGTGTTGATCATTGTGCAATCATCAGCAAACATACCCACTTCTGACCTTATGATTGAAGGAAGGTCATTGATGAAGCAGCTGAAGATGATTGGGCTTAGGGTACTACCCTGAGGAACTCCTGTAGTGATGTCCTAGGACTGAGTTGATTGATATCCAACAACCACAATCTTCGTGCTAGGTATGACTCCAACCAGCGGAGAGTTTTCCCCCGATTCCCATTGACTCTAGTTTTGCTAGGGCTCCTTGATGCTGTACTTGATCAAATGCTGCCTTGATGTCAAGGGCAGTCACTCTCACCTCAGCTCTTGAGTTCAGCTCTTTTTTCCATGTTTGAACCAAGGCTGTAATGAGGTCAGGAGCTGAGTGGCCCTGGCAGAACCCAAACTGAGCATCACTGAGCAGGTTATTGCTAAGCAAGTGCTGCTTGATAGTACTGTTGACAACACCATCACTTTACTGATGATTGAGAGTAGACTGATGGGACGGTAATTGGCTGGGTTGTATTTGTCCTGCTTTTTGTGTACAGGACATATCTGGGCAATTTTCCACATTGCCGGGTAGATGCCAGTGTTGTAGCTGTACCGAAACAGCTTGGCTAGGGGCACGGCAAGTTCTGGAGCACAGGTCTTCAGTACTATTGCCGGAATGTTGTCAGGGCCCATAACCTTTATAGTATCCAGTGCCGTCAATCATTTCTTGATATCACGTGGAGTGAATCGAATTGGCTGAAGACTGGCATCTATGATGCTGGGGACTTCAGGAGGAGGCTGAGATGGATCATCAACTCAGCACTTCTGGCTGAAGATTGTTGCAAATGCTTCAGCCTTATTTTTAGCACTGATGTGCTGGGCTCCCCCATCATTGAGGATGGGGATATTTGTGGAGCCACCTCCTCCACTTAGTTGTTTAATTGTCCACCACCACTCATGGCTGGATGTGGAAGGACTGCAGAGCATAGATCTGATCCATTGGTTGTGGGATCACTTAGCTCTGTCTATTGCATGCTGCTTCTGCTGTTTGGCATGCAAGTAGTCCTGGTTTGTAGCTTCTCCAGGTTGACACCTCATTTTGAGATATGCCTGGTGCTGCTCCTGGCATGCCCTTCTGCACTCTTCATTGAACCAGGGTGGTCCCCCTGCTTGGAGGTAATGGTGGAGTGGGGATATGCCGGGCCATGAGGTTACCAATTGCGGATGAGTACAATTCTGCTGCTGCTGATGGCCCACAGCACCTCATGGATGCCAAGTTTTGCATTGCTAGATCTGTTCAAAATCTATCCCATTTCGCACGTGTGTAGTGCGACACCGCACGATGGAGGGTATCCTCAATGTGAAGACGAGACTTTGTCTCCACAAGGACTATGCGGTAGCCACTCCTACTACTACTGTCATGGACAGAGGCATCTGCGGCAGGTAGATTGGCGAGGACGAGGTCAAGTATATTTTTCCCTCTTGTGGGTTCCCTCAACACCTGCTGCAGACCTCATCTAGTAGCTATGTCCTTTAGGACTTGGCCAGCTCGGTCAGTAGTGGTGCTGCTGAGCCACTCTTGCTGATGGACATTGATGTCTCCCAACCAGAGTACATTCTGCACCCTCAGTGCTTCCTCCAAATGCTATTCAACACGGAGGAGTACTAATTCATCAGCTGAGCGGGGGTGGTGTTGGTAGGTGGTAATTGGCATGAGGTTTCCTTGCCCATGTTTGATGCAATGAGACTTCATGGGGTCTGGAGTCGATGTTGAGAACTGCCAGGGCAACTCCTTCCCCACTGTGTACCACTTTGCCGCCAACTCTGCTGGGTCTGTCCTTCCGGTGGAACAGGACATACCCGGACTTGGTGATAGCGGTGTCTGGGACATAGTCTGTAAGGTATGATTTGGTGAGTCAGGATGTTGCTTGACTAGTTAGTGGGACACCTCTCTCAACTTTGGTACATCGTATGGAGGACTTTGCAGGGTTTGCCGTTTTCATTTTCAGTGCCTAGGTCGATGCCGGGTGGTCCGTTTGGTTTCATTCTTTATTGACTTTGTAGCTGTTAGGTACAACTGAGTGGCTTGTTAGGCCATTTCAGAGGGCATTTAAGAGTCAACCACATTGCTGTGGGTCTGGAGTCACATGTAGATCAGACCGGGTAAGGACAGCAGATTTCCTTCCCTCAAGGACATTAATGAACCAGATATGTTTTTACAACAATTGACAATAGTTTAATGGCCATCATTAGACTAACTCTTTAATTCCAGATTTATTAATTGAATTCAAATTCCACCTTCTGCGTGGTGGGATTCGAACCCATGTCCCCAGAGGAATAACCTGGGTCTCTGGGTTACTAGTCCAGTAACCGTCTCCCTCTATCTGTTATCATTCTAGTAATTTTTCTTTGCGCCTTCGCCAGTGTCTCTATATATTTTTTATAATATGTAGACCAGAAACTGTTCACAGCACTCCAAGAGTGGTGCAACCAAGGTTTGATACAAGTTTAACATAATAGCTCTGATTTTCAATTTCATCCCACTGGAAGTGAATGCCAGTGTATTGTTTGATTTTTTTTATGGCTTTGTTAACCTGCATTGCTTCTTTTGTGATTTGTGTATCTGTATCCCCAGATTCCTCTACTCCTTTATCTCATTTTGACACTTACTTTCCAAGGATTATGTGGTTTCCTTATTCTTCCTACTGAAATGTACTGCCGAACCCATCTATTTGAAATTTATTTGGCAATCACACACACATTCTGCAAGTTTATTAAAGTCTTCTTATATTTTGTCACAGTCCTCCTCTGTATTAACTATACTCCACAAATTTGGTGTGACTTGCAAATTTTGAAATTGTACATCCAATTCCCGAATCTAAATTATTTGGTTAAATGGCTAACAGCAGTGGTTCCAGCTTCAAAACTTGAGGAACACCACTTTCCACCTTTTGCCAGTCTGAATAAATATCTTTAATTCTTTGTTTTGTAGCCAGCTTGCAATCCATCCTGCTAATCATCCCCTGTCTCCTTAGTCATGAGTCTACTATGTGGCCTTATTGAAGGCCTTTTGGAATACAGATATATTGGGCTGAATTTTATCAGCGTGCTGAGCTGCGTGGCGGTGCGCTATGAAGTCGGCGGCCTTCCGATGTGGACGTGCAGCCACAGAGCTCCTGCGATATTACGCACAGGGACTCATTTAAATGGAGGGGGTGGAGCGGCCATACCTAATAACGGAGAGGGGGTGGCTGCTGCATTCCCGGCAACGGCGTCCAGGGTCAACGCGCAAGCGTCGACGCCATTTTTAAAGGGTTCCAAGCCCATCAGGTAAATTTGAATGTTCAAAACGCTGTAATAAAATTTTTATTTCAAATAAAAAATTAAAACATGGAGGCCCTTTCCCAACCCCCACAATGGTGTTTTATTGTCTGATGTGTTTGGAATGTATTTTAGTCCCAGCACGAACTTTCCCTCCCAACCTCACCACAATAGCTTCTCAACCCCTTTCCACCTTCCTAACAGCCAATGATTATTGTTTTTCCCGCTTCCCCCCACCTCTCCTGCCCTGATAATTTCACTCCTCCCCCCTCTCCATCCATACGGAGTTCTGAAGGTGCGTGGGTTGTATCCGGTTGCCGTAAAATCAGCATGGGAAGGCCGGCGGCGGCAGGTAAGTTAATCTGCATTTTAATTAACCTCAAAATAATACCTCAATGAAGGCCCCGCCATTATGTGGCGGCGGGGGCCGCACCAAGGCCTCACTGCCGCCATTAATATCTGGCGGGGCCTTCTTGGCGTTGTGTGCCGTGGCAGACCGCTCTCACATTTTACGGGGCTCCCCATTACAATTCACAACGCCGAGGGGCTAGTAAAATTCAGCCCATTATGTTTACTGCATTGCCTTTATCTAGCTTTTCTGTTACTTCTTTAAAAAATTCAATAATGTTGTTCAGCATGATCTTTCCTTTTGAAATCTGTGCTGACTATTCGTCATTATATTTTCAGTTCCTAGATGTTTTTCTATTACATCTTTAAGTAAGGATTCCATTATTTTCTTACCACTGACATTAAGCTAATTAGTTCATAATTCCCTGGACTCATTCTATCTCTCTTTTTAAATATAGGAATCACATTAGCTGTCTACCAGTCCTCTGGCATTATTCCCTTTTCTAATGAATTTATATATATGTATATATATATGTGTGTATATATATATATATATATATATATATACGTGTGTGTGTGTGTGTGTGTAATCGTGCCTCTGCTATTTCTTCCCTGACATCTTTTAATATGTGTGGATGCAATCCCGTGAGACCATGGGTTTTATCGTCTCTAAGTTTGATTAGCTTATCAATTATCTCTCCCCTTTCTGTCTGAAATGTCTTTAACCTTTTTTGATCTTTGCTTCTAATATCTTACCCACCATTTTAGTCTCCCTGGTAATTGCCAAGCAAAGTAATTGAGATTTCTTTAAGATTTCGCTGTTACTACCTGTGAGTTTATCATGTGTATCCCTTAATGAGTCTATCCCTAACCATTTTTTAAATTTATGTCTCTGTAAAATATTTTGCTTATTACATTTTATTTTCATATTCCTTGATAATTTAATTTTGCACTTTCTTTTTGCCTTCCTAGTAAGTCTATTTCCTGATTTACAACTATGATATCACTTCGTCCTGTCCTACATTATCCTTAGCTACTCTTTTTCTTTAAATAGACCTGTCAAAACCTTTTGTATGGTTCTTGATATCTATTGCAAGATTTTTCTTGTATTCTCTTTTTGCAGCTCTTGCCACCTTCGTTGTATCCCTTCGCTGTTCTTTATTATCTCTCCCAGTCTGCAGGATCTCTCCTGTTCTTTACCTTCAATCTTTTAGTTTTATATTATCACTCACTTCCCTTGTTGATTAAGGTTGTTTAATTGCACAAGTTAGGGGTCTGTATAGATCTTATATTCTACCAAATACTTCTTTTAACACCTCTCACTCTTCCTCTATAGTTTTATCCATTAACCATTATGCCCAGTCTACTGTAGTCAATTCCTGTCTCATCCCTCCAATATCAGCCTTAACTAAATTTAAAACCTGGGTTTGTGACTCACCCTTTCTTCTTTGAAAGTTAATGTTGAATTTAATCATGTTATGGTTACTAGGTATTCCCTTACCATTAGATTATTAACTCTGTCCAGGCTCATTACTCATTACTAAATCTAAGATGACCTGTTCTTTTGTTGGTTCAAGATCATATTGTTCCATAAAACTGTCCCAGCTGCGACTCGAGCTTCTCCTATTCTATGTGAAAATTAAAGTCTCCCATCATAACTATGCTGTTTTTGCGACAAGCTTCTCAGATCTCAGCATTTTATGTATCCCACTAAATTTATCACTGCTATTTGGAGGATGATAAACTCCCACCAAAGTCTTGCATCCTTTTTTGTTCCTCAATCCTACCCATAGCATTTCTACTCTCCTCCAACACGTACTGATATTCCCTCTTTCTAATGCTATAATAGTGTCAATTATCAATACTGCTGCTACTTTTCCAATTTTCCAGACCTTTCTAAATACCTTATAACCTGGAATATTTATATCCCAGCCAGGTCTCAGTGATGGTTACTGCATCAAACCCTTTTAGCTGAATTTGCGTTTCTAATTCATATGTTTTATTCCTTATGCTATGTGCATTAGTGTATAGATCTTTTAATTTATAATAGACCCTGTCCTGCCCTTATGCCCTGATGTTTTTTTACACAGGTCACATGCTTTGTTTTTATTACTGCTGTTGTACTATGATCAGATATTTTGTCATTATTTCTTATATTTTTGTCTGAACTTGAAGGATGTTACCTTTAACAGAATGATGACCTGCACTTAACTCTCATCCTTTTTACTAATCTTTAAACTATTTTTGATTTCTGTCTGAGTCCCTGCCCACACTCCCTTTATTGGTTTAAAATACATTTGACAGCCCTATTTACCTTTTCAGCTACAACCTTGGTCCCAGCCTGATTCAGGTGAAGCCCAACTCAGCAATACAGTTTCTTCCTGTCCCAGCAGTGATGCCAGTGTCCCATGAAATGGAATTCTCTTCCCCACACCAATATTTTAGTCACATATTAACTTTCCTAATCTGTTTATCCTAATGGCAATTTGCACGTGGTTCAGTTAATCGTCCTGAGAGTATTACACTTGAGGACTTCTCTTTTAATTCAGCTCCTATCTCCTGATACTCCCTCAGCAGGACTGTATTGTTCATCTGGACATGGACGATGGCAACTGGATTTTCCTCCTAACTTTCCAAATTCCTTTCCAGATGTGCACTGCTCTCAAGGCTGGCTGATTGGGTGCTCGGCCAATTTTTAACATCTGCTTCTAGGAAAAGACATCTCACAACCAACTTTTAGCTTAAACAGCGGACCTAATATGGGGGTTAGTTATTGAGGGAGTTTATAGCTGAAGTGGGAGATTTATTGAGGGTGTTTAGTGCTGACATTGGAAGAGTTAAAGGCTAACTGAGTAAATCCGATAAGAAATCTGGAGTGGAGTCCCATTAGGCGGTTGGTGATCTCTTTCACGTAAACACCTTCCAGCAACTCCTGAAACCAACTGGGCCCCGGACATATAGGGCTGAATTTTACGCCGCCCCAGCGGGTCGGAGGGTGGAGTGGGGGTGATGTAAAATTGAGCAGCAGGCTCCAGGAGGCCTACCCGCACCGCTTCCGCCTTCGGACACCTTTACGGCGGTCGGGCAGGGGGGGTGGGAAACGGCCCGCCTGGCCGAGACCAATCAAGGTCCTTAAGTGGCCACTTGATGGCCACTTAAGGGCCCCCACCCACCTCCATGGGTATTTTACCCATGGCAAGCGGGTGTGCTGGGGACATGAAAGGCTGCCCAGCAATAGCTGCCGGCCTTTCCGCACCCCGGGGCGGGGTGGGGGCATGGCAGTCAGGGGCAGCGTGCCCGATTGAAGGCCGCCCCCGCCTCCCAACTCACCCCCGGGATCCAAGACACCCCCCCCTCCCCCCAAACGACCACTCCAGCCTCACCAGGGAAGGACCGATCCCACTGGTGAGGCATGTCCCTACTTACCTTCCCTCCTCGATCCATGACGTTGGCTGGGCTGCAGTCCCAGCAGTGGGCACCACTCCCGGTGGCACTGTTGGGACTAAGAGCTGCTGGCCCGCTGATTGGCCGGCAGCTCACCGAGGCGGGACCGCCTCCCTCAAGTAGGTGGAAGCCCCGCCTCGGGGCAATTAAAGCCTGGCGACCCGTAAAATACAGGACGGATCCCTGGGCTAGGCGGAAGCGGGTTCACCACCAACTTGCACGTCAGAGTCCGGCTCCCGTCCATCCACCGTAAAATTCCGGCCATATACTTCTTTCTTTCCTCCGGATATTAGCCTATGAGGTCAAGAGGGGGATTCAGATGCTAGGCAAGTCTGTACTTCATAAAACCATGCCTGGGCTATGCAGCAAACTAATGGAGAGGTCACTTCATTCTTACTCTCACCAGTGAGGAAACAAACACAGGAGGTTGCAGTCTCTGGGTTATAAGCCCAGCTTAACTGATGTAGAGTAAAGATGCCATGGGTTGCCTCCAATAGTGGGATGGACCATCGTGTCCTATTGATCAGTCACTGCTCGCCTCAAGCTGGGCAGCCCCCAGTCAGTAAGGTACTGACCCACCAACGTCTGTCTTTCTCTCTGTGTATGGCAGGATAACGGAATTTTATTTCAACAAACGGACTTTGCTCTTTGAATGCCAAGGTCTTAGACAGAGATTAATTCTTTGACTTTCTACATTATGTCGTGGAGCACGTTCCAAGTAGTGAGAAGTTATTCATCCGAGGTGATTTCGGACAGAGATTCATGGCCAAAGTGCCTTGGTCATCATGGGGTGGGCAAGATTAATGACAGTGGACAATGACATCTTGAGCTTTGTGCCCAGAATGAACTCTGCATCACCAACACTTTCTTTCGGGGCAAACATTACCACAAGTTATCATGGCATCATCCAAGATCTGACTATTGGTACCAACTTGACCTGATCATCAACAGAAGACACAATCTGCCCAGTGTTCTCCATACCCACACTTACCACAGCGCAGATTGCAACACTGACCACTCTCTTATCAGCAGAAAAGTGAAGGTGCAACCTCAAAAGTTACACAGCTCCAAACATGACGGCCCGCCACACATCAACATCCCTGGTATAAGAAATGATGCCAAATACCAGCAGTTCATATTGGTGCTTGAGCAATTGCTACCTGCTAAAGGCTTACTAGGCAATGCTTATGTCGATATTGATGAAGCTCTGAAGTCACCGAGTTCAATCATCAATGACACAGCAGCAGCAGCATTTGGTAAAGACAGAACCTGCAACAAAAACTAGTTTGAGACCTACTCAGCAGAGATGACTTTGGTCATTGAAGTAAATACAAAGCCTATCTGATGCACAAAAGCCAGGACACTGCATGACTTGAAAGTAGCCAGGGTAGTCATGCAAAAGGCAGGGAGATACTGTGTAAATAAACACTGGATCAACCTATGTCAAGAAATCCAAACTGCCTGTGACAATGAAAATCTATGTGCTATGTATGATAGGATCAAAAGAGCGCTTGGTCCTATCATTACCAAAATTGCCTCTCTGAAATTGGCAGATGGTGAAGTACACACCGACAGAAGCAAACAGATGTCCCACTGGGTTGAACATTACTATGAGCTGTATTCCCGTGAGACGGACATCTCCCAGCTGTGCTCGATGCTCTTTTGCAGCTTCCTGTTCTGGATGAGTTAGGTGCAGCACCCTCATCACTTCCTTGAAAAGGCCATTGACTCCTTAGCAAGCTGAAAGGCTCACAACAAGGATGGAGTTCCAGACAAATGGCTTAAACATGGAAAGCCCCATCTACTGCCACAGCTTTATGATCACCTCCTTCTTTGTTGGGAGGGCAGGACATGCATGTTGCAAAAATCATCATGTTATACAAAAACAAAGGCAACAGAGGAGACTGCAACAACTACAGGGGCATCTCACCCCTCAGTGTCACTGGGAAGGCCTTTGCTCGGGATATCAACATGCAGACTGAGTTTATCCAGGGCACAGTATGGTTTCTGTGCTGGCAGATCTTTTCCATAGGCTAGCTACAAGAGGAGTGTAGGGAAAAGGACATACCCACTTAGCTTGCTTTCATAGTTCTCACAAAAGCATTCAACACCATCAACAGAGCAGGACTCTACAAGATTTTGGTGAAAATTGACTATCCAGCAAAGTCTCATCCATTCTTTGCATGACAATATGCACAGTACTGCATAGTTTGGCAGCTCCACTTCTGACAGTTCCAGGGTGAAGAATGGAGTGAAACAGGGCTGTGTCCTAGGCCCCCACTTTGTTTGGTATTTCTTCTCCATGCTCCTGATCTTTGTCTGCCCTGCAGATATGGAAGGAGTTTACCTGCATACTAGATCAGATGACAAGCCCTACAATCTGTCCAAATTGAAAATGAAGGCAAAAATACAGCACGTTTTGATCAGAGAACTCCTCTATGCTGTTGATGCTGCGCTCGTCACCCACACAGAAACTCAGTTACAAAGACTCATGGATTGCCACTCCCATACCTGTAACCTGTTCTCCTTCTCTATTAGCATCAAGAAAACTGTGGTTATGCAACAGGGTGCCACATCTCCACTGGCAATCACACTAAACAACACTCCGCTGGAAATGGTTAGCAAATTCTGCTACCTTGGATGCATGGTGCCACATAATCTGACTCTTGATGCACAACATGACACATACAAAGGGAAAGCAATTACCACCTTTGGCTGGCTTACGAAATGTGCATAGAAAAACAATAAGCCGACCCTTATGACCAAAATGCTGGTTTATGAGACCGTGTTCTCAGCACTTTTTTGTAGGCCGTGAAGCATGGACGACTTACAGTTATCAAGAAAGGAAGCTCAACAACTTTCATCTTTGATGTTTGTGGTGCATTCTCAGCATCTCATGGAAGGACAAAATCACAAATGTGACAGTGCTCTCGAAGGCAAATCTCCTAAGTATGCCAGCACTCATTAAGCAGAGACATCTTCACTGGCTCGGGTGCATTTGCAGGATGCAAGGCGGATATATGGGGAGGTCACCAAAGCCAGGTGACCAGTTGGACACCTAAAGCTCCACTTCAAGGATGCTTACAAGCATGATATGAAGGACCTAAATATTGATTTTCACATGTGGGAGACAATAGCCAAAAACAGAGAGAAATAGTGACATTACCTGTGGGCAGGTATGTGCCACCATGACCCTCAGTGGCTACAGCAGCTTGACAGCAGGTGACAATGCCAAAAACTACATGCCACAACTATACCTGAAAACCAACTCATATGTGGCACTTGTGGCAGAATGTGCCTCTCATGGATTGGTCTCTTCAGCTATCAGTAAAAGTGCACTATCCCATCACCAATGGATTTGCTGCATGTCCATCATTTCACATAGATGGAAGGATGTCAATGACAATTAATTTGTCGTACAAGTCTGTATAAAAGTCTTCTTCATGATAACTTTCTAATTGAATATGATTTTGTCAGTTAATATTTTGCACATTACATCTGTGACAATGCAATTTAAATTTTTCATTTACGATGGTGAAAGATTCCATACCTCATGAATGTCTCCGATGTGGATGAGTTATGAAGCTGTTTCCTCCAAGTGAGAGAGAATCATAATTTACAGTCATTGGTGTAATATTCATTTTCATATACCACAGATGTGGGAACTCAACCATATTATAAAAATTATAATAGATACAAGATATCAAAGATAAGGCCTTGATACAATCGAAGAGTTCTGATGATGCTATAGTCCATGAAAGTAAAGCTCAGGAATCACTGTTTATTTTATTTAAATGTATTCATTTTACTAATTTAAATATGTTAATCTAGGTCTCGTTGCCCAACGATGGGGGATGCTGCCATGGCGTTGGGCTCTGTGGTGGGCCGCTGCCAGAACAATCTTCCACACCTCCCTGCCATGGAGCCCAACGTCAGGAGCTCAGTAAAATACCGGCCAATATGTTGGAGGGGGGTCCTTGATATGAGGACGGGACTTTGTCTCCACAAGGACTGCATGGTGGTCACTCCTACCAATACTGTAATGGTTGTATGAATCTGCAACAGGCAGATTAGGGAGAGTTAGGTCTTGTAGGTTTTTCCCTCTTGTTGGTTTTCTTGCCATCTGTCACAGGCTCAGTCTGGTAGATATGTCCTTCAGAACTCGACCAGCCTGGTCAGTTGTGGTGCAACCAAGCCATATTTGGTGATAGACAGTTCCCCATCCAGAGGTCATTCTGTGCCATTGCTACCCACGTTTTTTCTTCCAAGTGGTGTTCAACACTGATTCACAGCTGAGGGAGGATGCTATGTGGTTTCTTCCCCATATTTGACCTGATGCCATGAGACATCATGGGGTTTGCAGTCAATGTTGAAGAATCCCTGGGTCACTCCTTCTCAACTCTACATCACTGTGCCGCCACTTCTGGTGGATCTGTCCTGCTGGTTGGACAGGACATATCTAGGGATGGTGACGGATGAGTCTGGGATGTTGGCCAAAAGGCATGATTCCTTGAGGCTGTTGCTTGACTAGTCTGCAGGATACCGCCCCATATTTTGGCATCAGTCTCCAGCTATTAGTGAGGATGAGCAAACAAGATTGCCTGGCTTTGTGTGCTGTTGTCATATCCAGTGCCTGGATTGATGTCAGGTGGTCCGCCCACGTTAACCCTTTGACTTTTTGTAGTTGGTAGCTTATACAAGAAGCATAGAAATGTAATGATGGGCCGAAGGGCCGGTTTCTGTGCTGTATAACTCTATGTAACATACAAGTACAGCAAGGTATTAGGAAGACAAGGCACCATGACAGCTCATGGTATTTAATTTAATTTAATTCATTCAATTAATTAATAAAAAAATCTAGAATTGAAAGTTAGTATCAGTAATGGCGCCATGAAACTATCATCGATTGTAAAAACCCATCTGGTGCACTAATGTCCTTTAGGGAATGAAATCTGCCATCCTTACCTGGTCTGGCCTACATGTGGCTCCAGACCCACAGCAATGTGGTTGACTCTTAACTGTCCTCTGAAATGGCCTAGCAAGCCACTCAGTTGTCAAGGACAATTAGCGATGGGCAACAAATGCTGGCTTTGCTAGTGACACCCACATCCCATGAAAGAATAAAAAAAGGTATGTTGGCCTTTATCACATGGGGTTTGGAGTATAAGACTAAGGAAGTCTTGCTGCAATTGTACAGGGCTTTGGTGAGATCACACCTGGAGTACTCTGTACTTGCCTTAGAGGGGTGCAACAGGTTGAGTAGAAATGGGCCTATACACTCTGGAATTTCGAACAATGACAGGTGATCTCATTGAAACATGTAAGATTCTGAGAAGGCTTGCTTAGAGGTTCTTTTCCCTTGGCTGGAACTTCCCCCACCTTGACCTAAATCATTCCATTCTATTCCATCACTGATAAGAATATTGGGTAGGAAAAGAAATCTGTATGTTTTCCATTTGTTTTCCTTTTTTTCATCATTATGCTTTTACTTCGTGTTTACAATTCTGTATCTTTTCAGTCCTAATCTTTATTTTCCATAATGCTGTCTCTGAGATAAGAGATTCTGAGATAAAAGCAAAATATTGCAGATGCTGGAAATTTGAAATAAAAAAAATTGCGGGACATACTCAGCAGGTCTGGCAGCATCTGTGGAGAGAAAAACAGAGTTAATGTTTCAGATTGATGACCTTTCATCAGAACTGGCAAAGATTAGAAACGTAATAGATTTTGAGTAATTGAAAGTGGGGGTGGGGGGGGTGGAAGTAGAACAAAAGGGAAGGTATGTGATAGCGTGGAGGGCAGGAGAGATTAAATGACAAAGATGTCATGGAACAAAAGGCAAAGGGAGTGGTAATAATTGTAGTAAAAGACAAAGCATTTGTTCAGAGAGAGTGTTCATGGCAGAATAATGAACAGCTCTGTCTGAAAGCAAAAACATGAAGTTTAAGACCGTGTCAAGGTCTTAAATTATTGAACTCAGAAGGCTGTAAAGTGCCTAATCGGAGAGATTGTGAGGTCTGGTTGATGTTTTCCATTAGGAGCCTTGGAAGAACTGAGATGTACTTCTCTTTGATTCTGAGCTATTTTCCCCTTTAAGGAGAAAGTAGGTCATGGAGGCACTCTGCTTGCTATTATATGGAATGCAACTGAGATTTCAGAAACCATTCTTCAATGGGATGGCAGATGCAAAATAATGAACAGATCTATGTGACTATCATTGCTTCCCTACATGTTCAGCTACCAATGAAATTACATTTGCAGGGAAAGGAAGGAAATGTTAGTGTGGAAGCTCCTGCAAGTTACAAATGGACTTCAATATAGCGAGAATACTGTCCACTGTGTTGTGTAGCACTACCACTGTGCGAAAAGGGATATTCAGAACAGATCACCAACTCAAAACTGGGCATCCATGAGGTGTTATGGGTCATCAGCAGCAGTAGAATTCTATTCAATCACAATCCGTAACCTCATGGTCCAGCATATCCCTCGCTCTGCCATTACCATCAAGCCAGGGAATCAATTTTCTTTCAATGAAGTGTGCAGGGGAGCATGCCAGGGGAGGCACCAGGCATACCTAAAAATGAGGTGCCAGCTTGATGAAACTAAACACAGGACTACATACATGCTATACAGCAGAAGCAGCTTGCGATAGACAGAGCTAAGCAATCCCAAAGCCAACGGATCAGGTGATGCCCTGCAGTCCTGCCACATTCAGTCATGAATGGTGGTGGTTAATTGAATAACTAACCTGAGGAGGAGGCTGGACAAAAAACATCCTCATTGATGGGGGAGCCCAGCACATCAATGCAAAATACAAGGCTAGAGCATTTACAACCATCGCCAGCCGGAAGTGCAAGATAATCCATCTCAGCCTCCTCCTGAGGTCTCCAACATCACAGATGCCAGTCTTCAGTCAATTTGATTCACTCCATGTGATATCAAGAAATGGCTGAAGGCACAGGATACAGAAAAGGCCCTGACAACATCCCGGCAGTAATATTGAAGACTTGCGCTCCAGAATTAGCCACACCCCTAGCCAAGCTATTCCATAACAGATACAACACTGGCATCTACTCGACAATGTGGAAAATTGCCCAGGTATGTCCTGTACACAAAAAGCAGGACAAATCCATTACAGCCAATTACCACCTCATCAGTCTACTCGCGATCATCAGCAAAGTGATGGAAGGTGTCGTCGACAGTGCTGTCAAGCGGCACTTACACAACAATAACCTGCTCAGTTTGTGTTCCGCCAGGGCCACTCAGCTCCTTACCTCACTACAGCCTTAGTCCAAACATGGACAAAAGAGCTGAGCTCAAGAGGTGAGGTGAGAATGACTGCTATTGACATCAAGGCAGCATTTGACCGAGTGTCACATTTAGGAGCCCTAGCAAAATTGAAGTCGTTGGGAATCAGGGGGAAAACTCTCCATTGGTTGGTGTCATACCTAGCACAAAGGAAGATGTTGTGGTTGTTGAAGGCCAAATATCTCAGCCCCAGGAGATCACTGCAGGGGTTCCTCAGGGTGGCGTTCTAGGCCCAACCATCTTCAGCTGCTTCATCATTGACCTTTTCTCCATCATAAGGTCAGAAGGGGTGATGTTCGCTGACAGCATTGTGTACCACCTACAAGATGCATTGCAGCAACTCACCAAACCTCCTTTGACAGCACCTTCCAAACCTATGACCTCGACAACCTAGAAGGATAAGGGCAGCAGATGCATGGGAATACCACCACCTGCAAGTTCCCCTCCAAATTACATACCATCCTGACTTGGAACTATATCGCCGTTCCTTCACTGTCTCTGGGTCAAAAACGTGGAACTCCCTTCCTAACAGTACTGCGGGTGTACCTATACCAGATGGACTGCAAGAGTTTAAGAAGGCGGCTCACCACCACCTTCTCAAGGGCAATTAGGGATGGGCAATAAATGCTGTCCTTGCCGATGACGCTCATGTCCTATGAAAGAATTAAAAAAAAATCCCCACCATTAACATCCTTGGGGTCACCATTGACCAGAAACTGAACTGGACAAGACATATAAACACTGTGGCTACAAGAGCAGGTCAGAGGTTGCATATTTTCTTGTGAGAAACTCAGCTCCTGATTCACCAAAGTCTTTCCACCATCTACAAGGCACAAGCCAGGAGCATGATGGAATACTCTCCACTTGCGTTGATGAGTGCAGCTCCAACAACACTCAAGAAGCTCAACACCATCCAGGACAAAGCAGCCCATTTGATTGGCAACCAATTGACAGCTTTAACATTCACTCCCTCCATCACTGGCACACTGTGGCTGCAGTGTGTACCATCTGCAAGATGCACTGCAAGAACTCACCAACGCTTCTTCGACAGTACCTTCCAAACCCAGGACCTCTTCCACCTAGAAAGACAATGGCAGCAGAACACCATCACTTGCAACTTCCCCTCCAAGTCATGCACCATCCTGACTTGGAAATATATTACCATTCGTCGCTGTGTCAAAATACCGAGCAGCACTGTTGGAGTACCTTCACCATATGGACTGCAGTAGTTCCAGAAGGCGGCTCATCACCACCTGCTCAAGGGCAATTGGAGATGGGCAATAAATGTTGGCCTTACCAGCGATGCCCACGTGCCATGAATGATTTTTTTTAAAAAGGTGCCACCTGAGGATCAGGATTGTGGGAGCAGGTTGGCTACTTATTCTCTACAAAAGGCTATTTGGACTGAGGTGGTTCTTTTTCTAGCTCTTTTCCTATCTGCAGTAATTAGTGCTAGCCATAATAATGTGATCAACCATCAAAGTTGTTGCTGAATGGTGTTTCAACTTCAAACACTGAGTAACTCGGGTTCCAGTTCATTGCTGTGCAGGTCTGCAGCAATAGCTCCCAGCAACAGTGGGTGGTACAGTGGTTAGCACCGCAGCCTCACAGCTCCAGTGACCCCGGTTCAATTCTGGGTACTGCCTGTGTGGAGTTTGCAAGTTCTCCCTGTGACCGCGTGGGTTTTCGTCGGGTGTTCCGGTTTCCTCCCACAGCCAAAGACTTGCAGATTGATAGGTAAATTGGCCATTATAAATTGCCCCTAGTATAGGTGGGGATGTGGTAGGAATGTGGGATTAATGTAGGATTAGTATAAATGGGTGGTTGATGGTCGGCACAGACTCGAAGGGCCTGTTTCAGTGCTGTATCTCTAAATAAATAAACACCATGCCTTTCATTTTGCTACTTGTCCATAGCTATAGGATTTCTGCTTCCTCCTCCAAAAAGATACAGAATCTACATGGGAATGGTATTAGGTGAAAGTGCTTTGTGTCAAACCATCTAACCCTTTCACTTTTAAGTTCAGATGAATATGCATGAGCATCAATAGACAATCTGAGAACTTTTCAGATCATCATACTCCATGTGGCACCATTGTAGCTAGAGTCTGCAAGTTTGCTATTGTCATAGCTCTAAATTAGTAATCCTCTCTGGAACTGTGTTAATTTTATTAATCCAGTATGTGTAGCATGAGATAATTTTGTGCTCAGAACTGATTTTTCATTAATAAGTGGTATCATTTCCACTTAGTAGTATTAATAATGCGATGAATAACAATTATTGTTAATCATTATAACCCTGTATTCTTTGTATTCCCTACAATAACTTATGTGGAATAGGTTTAGTGAATGTTTTATACCTTTTGAACTTTAGCTCGTAAAGTAATAATCATGACTCTAAAATATTTAGTATTTATAAATGAATAAGTAGTCATCTTTGAGTGTTCAGGGAGGAAATACTAATAAATAAGACTGGATAAGTCAGACTAATGTTGAGAATCCTCTAAATTTAATAGATATAGCTTAAGGCAGAACCAGTCCTCACTGCTTATTATTGTTGTATCTCTTGTTTAGCTGAATATAGTCAAATTGTTTAAAGGTAAAATAGCACTCAAAATACCATCTGAACTTAACGGCGAAAGGGTTAGATGGCTTGACACAAAGCACTTTACAATCTCTACTAAATTAAGACCAAGTCAAATTATCTGTTTTTACTTTATATTAACATAATTCACTTCAAAGATAGAAATATTGAACCACTCTTTATTTCCCAGTGAGATGTGTTCTGCTTGCTAAACATAATTTGATTACAAGGCTAAATCATCTGGAGACCTATATTCAGATTAGAAATGCAAATTTGTGTAATGGCCGACAACCATTTGGGAGAGAAAAGGAGCAAGTTTTGTTAAGATGTATTTGATGTCATGACAACTGTCCACCACCAGGCTGCCAAAATATATTCACATCAAAAAAGGAATTACATAAGAAAACAACCCTGAAATGTTACCTCAAAATGTTAACGTCAATTACTTTTGTACTGCAATGTAGACCTATATGAATAGTGGGGATTCTTGTCTGATGACAGACTTAAACTTGAAGGACAATGCTCAGTGAATAACTCAAAATGTATAGCAATGCCTATAATAATTCAAAGAAATACAGGTCTAGATCTGTCTAATAACAATATTCAGCTGTTGTCAGACTAAAGCTGATAGAAAAATCTAAAATGAATCTATAATTATATATTTTTGAGTAAATCAAAACTGCTACATTTTAAACATGGAAATAAATTTATCATTTCTTATCATGATAATACCTGAGCACTCCCATAATGTCAGGTGCCATTAAGCTAGTAATGAGATGCTAAGAATTTGCAACAAACACACTCCTGTTGTTTAAAGGAATTTCATTAAAATGCTACATAAATATGGGTTATTGATCATTTGACAAGTGTAGGAGGGCACAGAAAATAGAAATTGATTCTACATGTATTTCCTGTGTTTGTGATTCCAGATTTCCAATAATTTAATATAGTTTTAAAAACTGGAACATGCACCGTTAATTTTACTTAGGATAATCATCTGTGCAAATATATATTTCAGCAAGTTTATCGTGAACTTGCAGTTTCTTCATTAGGATTCATTCCCCAAGTATTCTAGCAATGCCATAAAGGGAAAGAATGAATTACTAAATGTACACTGAACCTGTTTAATCTTTATCTTAAATCAGTCAATTGGGGAACCCACCATTTTAACTGGAACTTCATATTGATTATTGAAAAGGGCCATACTTCCTCAAGTTAAATCGATTTGAAGAAAAGTTTTCTAGAATCTGATTGAATTATTGATATGTTGCCTTTCATAGATTTTGACCCATCTATTGGTTGATCTCTTTTGCTTTCAATAGTTTGCATGAATACCCCAAAGGATGTATTTATTTTCAACGGATCCCAGGGTAAAGGAGCAAGGCCCACAGTGCAGATTGTTATCAATAGAGAGAATAAAAGAGATGAAGAAGAACTAAGGGACAATATAGTACACAGGACAGTGGCATTAGTTTCAAATTTCTCGAGAAAGAGCTATCACAGACACATTCAAGCTGTTATAGCCACCTTCCTTGCTGAAAACGTTATGGTTCTTTTAGAGTAGCCTATTGGTGGGCTTGGTGGTGCCCATGGACAGTAACAATACCTATGCAGGCATAGTATGACTATTTGGCAATACCAGGATTTCCCAAAGAATTACCAATGGGTCCAGTGTCTATGATGGTGATGGAACTACCCTAGGTAGTCCAAGAAGATTGACTGCCTGTTTATTTTTATTGAGACAAATTGACTTTTATAGAATCATTAACATTTTATTTTTAACTGCTGGGATATTATGCAAATTTCACTTACAGCATAGCCTCTTCTTTATGAATAATAATTCTTGTTAAATCGTATAGAAGCCGTGATGAATTGAAAGGAAAGTAACAATTTAAATTGAGATTGCAGAATCCATTACTTTTCAATCAAAAGCGTACATGTATCATTGCACTGTTAATGAAATCCCATCAATAAAAGTGAAAATATGCTAACTGCATCATATAAGAGTGGATGACACAGTTTGGTGCTTGCATCTCAAGGTAAGAATTATATTCCACACTATAAGACTTGCATCAATGAAAAACTTATTTCTATAATATAATTTTAATATTCAAAAAGTCATTGTATCATACATAAACACCTCACATGTTTAAACAGGAGAAAACAATTTACTGACAAACAGCAAAATGTGCCACTAGAAATGGTTGAAATAATTTACCTATTTTGTGCATTTACAAAGCTAAACGAGTTTGCTGGAAAAAAACGGCAACACAGAGTACCAAAAATATGTCAAGTTCCACAGCAATAATATTATTTTACATTCTACATAACCAAAGTATTACTGTACTGGCATTTAGGACAGACTATATAAACTTCTAGTTTCTCAGCACATACCTATCCATTCATTTCAAACAATTATTGATAAGTGTGATGATATTCATGACCACAAAGAATAAAATGGATCATGAATCATTCCCACAGTGATAAAAAATATATTCTATCAGTCAGGCAGTGTTTTGTAGCTTTCTGAAGTACCAAAGCCATGCCAGTTTGTTCTTAATATAATGGCACATCCAGCACGTTCAGATTCCATCAGCTAAAAATAATGACTTTGTACCAAATAAGACAGAGGTAGCACAATAAGAGTATGTAGGTAAAACGTTTACCAAAAAGAACCCCTAATAATTTTTGTATCCACCACCTCATTTTTTGCATTTCAGCTGCTCAAGAAACTAGAAAATAATGCAGTCTGCCCAATTGACGAAAGAGATCAAAATTTCACAACTGACTGAAAACAACGTATTAAAGTAACAAAAAGTAGCACTTGAAGCTCACAATAAATTCTTAAAATTGGCACAGTTATGCTTGTCTTTTTAAAAACAATCAAAAAAATTTCCAGCGTTAGAGACATGGCAATCGCCATTTGCAAATAACAACTGCTGCTTTCAGTTGAAGTGGTTACATAACACATTCCACATCTATTTGATCAATAGCAGCAAAATATTATATGTGCCCATGAAAATAATACCTGCACAACATTACTGAGGCTGTTGCTAAGGTAAATGTAACAGTGATGATATTCAATAAAGGAAGAAGCGAAGTTAACTGTGCCAGTAATATTTCTTCATTTATTGAACCATCTCTGGAATTCACCTTAGGAACTACATATGTCCATGATCTCTATTCACTGTTAACAATTCAAGAATATATATTAATTCTTGCATTTTATACATTATAGTATGTAAACTAGACAATATATTAATATAGATGTATTACACAATAATGAACTCAAAGATGCTTGGATTTCAAATTTGTGGATTCAAAGTTATCACAAAACATACAGGATTTTATTGTGTTGAAACCTGTTCCGATATTAGTTTTGCGTTCATTATTGCTTCAATCTAATACACCTTGTCACAGTTTTGCACTTTTAAAACATCAATAATCAATTTAAACACAAATAAAATGGGGCTGCATTCTTTGCAGATATGCCCCCAGTTTGACATCAACAATATATGTTTTCAGTAGTACAAGTTGCCCAATGTCTTCACTTTTTGAACTGCTGGAATTGTAGGCTTTCTGCTCTACTCATGCCTGTGTAGTCAAACTTTATAATGAATTAGAAGGTGTGCACTGATACAGGTTGTTGTTAACCATTGTTCAACTCTAGCTAACCTACTTAAGAATTCAGGCTTTGTGAACTTCCAAGAGTAATAATGCACTGCCATATTTTTATATAAGGTAAACCACTGAATTAAGATGGTTAGCTATGTAAGAGGAGCAAATTTTTCAGTACTGTATAGGATGTGAATTGTTTATCTTATTGATTAGACTTTGGAGAGTTCAGAGCATTATTTTTGATTTTTGGTGCAGAAGCATCTCAGTACACTCAGAGGTACAATGAATCTTAAGTGTGAAAAAGCTGTATATCCTGTTCCTCCAGCCAGCATCAGAGTTAGCTTTTGTGACTGAATATGTTTATAGAATGTGCTATACTTTACAATGAAGAATTTTAGAAAATCATATGGAACGTGCTGTGCTAAATTCATTCAAGAATGCACACCTTCACAATTCATTATTGTTCATGAGTATTTACCGGTTCCTTTATTATATAAGAGCTCCTACACCACATAGAGTCCACAGATATAATGGAGTTATTTCTGTAGATGTGTGTGAGCAAGGCCATCATTATGATATCATCTTGTCCAGCAACAGATCAAGCAACTGGCAAGAAACATCAGTATGTGAGAAGCACAGAAAGAGAAAGAGGAGCTGAAATGGTTGTTGCTTTTGTTCCTCTCCCCCAAGCCAAGATGACTTTCTTAGAAGTACAGTAATGTTTGCATGGAGCACAGGCTAATGCACCGGACTCAGATGGACTTGGAGGGGAATCCAGAAGGGCATTTGAAAGTTAGATAAAAGAGTGCAGCAAGCAACAGGCTCAAAGTGTAAATTTACGAAAGATGCAAAATAATCAAGTGATTGCATGCATTATATTAAAAGAAATTATGTATAGATCAGTTATAGCACTAATATAGATTCTATGGGAGAAATATAACAACCGCTTGCTTAATGTAGAATAGGATGTGCTAAATAGAAGGCGCTAAACTATGACCCTGCCAGAGAAACTTTAAAACAGCATTAAGATAGTATCAACAGATTGCAACTAAAATGTGATGCACTTACGTTAGCAGACTGAAGGACATTTATAATGAAAAAGAAATGCTTACCTAAATAAACAAAGAGCAAAAAACTGCAGACGCTGGAAATCTGAGACAAAAATAGAAAACACTGGAAATGCTCAGCAGGTCAGATAGAATCCCTAAGGAGAACTGATGAGTTAATATATTGGGTATGAACATCACTTCAAATTTGTTGATATTTTGAAGAAGGCTTGACACCCCAAAGCATTAGATCCGTTCTCTCCGCTGTTGCCTGACCTGCTGACTGATACCAACATTTGCTGTTTATATTTCTTATCTGTTCAGAGTCGCCCAGAATATCCACAAAATCCTGTAGCGCAACTATTTCTACTTTCTATTTGAAGGTATACATGGGACTAGTAACCATGGTGATACTTTCTCTGTTGAGTTAACAGTTAAATCATTTGAAGTTCAACTTCATTAAGAACCTAATCTGTTTGCCTTCACCAGGCTAACCCTTCATTTGAAACAAAAACAGACTGAGCATAAATCTTATGAAGGCAAAGGTTTTAAGATGTTTGAAGAAAGTTACTCAAGGACTTTAAAACTGTGATAGTCAAGATGTCATCATTCTGGATCTGGGCAAATTACAGTAAAACTGTAACGGAAAATATGCAACAAAACCATCATACTAATCTTTTTAATGTGTCTTGTTTCAACCAAACTACAGTCCCCACTAAAATTAAATACTAAACAAACTGGCAAAGGTTTTTTTGCATTGTTTGGAATTTGTTAATTATTATATCCATAAACCATGTTTATTTTACTATGTGCCAACACATGTGCATACTAATTCATGCACACTCACATAAACCTGTTAACGTATATCTCATTGTATACTGTTCTTCAAATAATATGAATATTCATGTTTGTCATTGAATCTCTAGGCTTTTTTGCATTATTTAAAACAATTACACGTGACATGGGAGTAATTTTAAAGCTGCAGTATCCCTTTTGTTGGCACTGTCTATGGACTGATTGCAAAGCCTTTAAAAATTCTAATTGTATTTAAACATTTTAATAGCATTTTCCTTTTCACTAGAGAATGGCTTGTTTGTAGTTTTCTGACCAACACATAAACTGAGTTTCACAAAATGCACTGTTTGATAACTTTTCACTCAACAGGTAAAAATTAGAAAAATAAATGTGTGTTATGCTAGCAATCAATCATAATTGCTAAGAACACATATCTAAAAGTAATTAGTTGACAAGTTTACTCATATATTCTCCATACAGCACTAATTACATATAACCCACATTCTAAGTGATTGCTCTGGCTTGAGGCTTTTTTTCTTCTGACTCTCCACCACAATATGATAGAGGTAAAATTACAATTATAATATGAAATGGATAAAATATTAGAAGCCACTAGTACAATTACAATTACATGAACACTAGAATTCTTACTCCAATATAGTTATGTACTAATATTAGAATGCAAATGAGCTATTGAAAGATATGACACCTCTTCTTGAATAATGATATGCAAATTATTGACAATGTGATTGAATTATTTAGATGGTTTCCTCATACAAATACAACCCCAGTCCATCCACTATAATGGAAATATCAATATAAACAGATCAGATAAAGGTGTGGAAGAATGGTTGTTTTTTTAAGCAATGTCCTAAAATTAATATATCAATAATTCAAACAATGACAAAATTCAGCCATGTATTGTGATAGTTAATATAATAAGCACTGAGTACCCATGAGATACTTCTTTCTTGGTTTTTAAGTAAAGATGGATTGTTGGTGCCATATTCAATTAAACTTACTGAACAATATGAATATGATATGATCGTGCAATAAAATTCATTCACACAATTGGTCACAAGCTATAAGAACTCATAATGTCTTGAAGAATGATTAGATCTCAATGATTCATTAAAATTGTTGAAATATTCCAGACACGAGAAATGTAGTAAAATATGTCCCATTGCTGACCAATGGATAAGACCTTTTAATTTCCATGAAAAGTCTTGATGTTACTTATATAAATGTTATTTTGACAGTCAAAAGTAGTCTATGAGCCAAGTATAAGGGATACTGCAACTTAAACATTCTGCTCCTAATACAAGATATGTTTCATATAATGTATCCACATGTGTCTTTTACAGCTGTGTACGTGTTGGTAATAAATATATTCCCTTACCATTGGATCACCTCACTTCTTTCATACAAAATTGGAAGTTCTTTTGGTCCTGAATTCTATGATCCTCATCCAATAATTTTACATTCATTTTTGGTCTCAACCGAGAACTTTTGCAGTTTCACATCAGGGACATAGGAAATAACAATCTTTGTAACAGATTGCTAAAGTCTTGAAGTCAACTTTACCTGCAATTATGTCTGTTCTTTAAATAGTTGTCATTGTGAGCAACACACTCGGCATTCATGCTATCTAACCAAGTCATCCTCTTCCCAGCCCTCTATCTAAATACAAGTAAAATTCCACGTGAAAAGAACCCACAAGGTTTAAGGCCACTAGCAGATAGTTTTCTACCAAAATGTTGTTCTCAAACTGCTTGTGGAATTCATTTTGATTCCAACATTCAGAGTAATCCCATCTTCAATTATGCAGATTCTATGCCAGTATTTGTTGACATGAATAAAACAAATTATGTTTGAGTTAAAATTGATGAAAGTTTTCAGATTTCTTATTAGCTTCAGCTAATCTTTAGATCAACATACATATACATTCACAGAGATGAAGAGCTTTGAGTATAGTCACGCAGAACAAGAGTGTCGTATCTAGGGGATGATGGGATGCAAAGTGCTGATTCTGATACAGGAGAGTTGGGTGAACCACTCCCTGAATCAACAGAGTCTCTGAAAGGCGAGGGAGGAGTAAGCGCTACAAGCTCCTCAAAGTCTGTTTTAACCACTGAAGTCTCCGAAGTGCCATCTTTGGCGCTTGCATTTGAAACACCACTGGCAGACTGTGATCGCCCATTCACCTCGATAGCTGGGAGAGGCTGGATATCGGCAAACGTTGTGATGGGTGTGGGCAGCTGTATCTCCTGAGGAAGCAGATATGATGAACAGATGGGAGATGCTCCTATGACCCCTGAAGGAGCTGATGAAAGCATCATAGAATTCAGCTCACTGATGTTGGCTGTGAAGCGGTTCACCACACTGCTGATCTGCTCCATCAAAGAACCTTGGGAAGAGCTGCTTCTCTGGACATGCTCAGACTGGAATGCTGGCATATCATTCTCTGCTCGGCTGACAGATCCAGCTCTGTGGCTCACAGTACTGATGGGTGAAGGTGTCTGCGGTACATACTGGACTGGATAGTGCTCCTCTGCCTCAGAGACATCATACAGACCTTTGATATTCGTTTCTGGATAGCTGTGGCTGCTGTGCCGACTCTCAGAGCTCTTGGAAAAAGGTTTGATGAGAGCAGATTGTTTAGAGGTATTATCCTTCTTCTTTATGTGGACAGAAAGCCTCTTCCACAGGTGATGGCTTCGAGAAGTGCGTTCATTTTGAGCCCAGGTTACAGATTTTCCATTTGAGCTGGAAATGGATGCAAAAAATAGAAAAGAATTTTAGTGATGTAATACAAGACATCTTCAGTACATTTTTCACACAATGAATCAGAAGTTTGCTGCATTTTGTTTTAATTCTTCTCTGAGTTAGCAGGAATAGCTTTTTTTACCTTTAACCACAATGCAAAAAGTAGCTTCAATTCACCCAACAAGGACCTCAAAGGTAGTAATCTCCGGATTACTCCCAGTGCCATGCACGAGCGAGTACAGAAATAAGAGGATAGTGCAGTTGCATGTGTGGCTGGAAACATGGTGCAGGAGGAAAGGCTTTAGATTCCTGGGGGCAGTGGTACCTGTACAAGCCAGGTGGGTTGTACCTCAGATAGGTCAGGATTATTAGCTTGGCGGGGAGGTTTGCTAGTGCTGTTGGGGAAAGTTTAAACTAGCATGGCAGGGGGATGGGAAACTCAACATAGATTCAGAAGGAAGAGCAGCAAAGCTAAAAATAGAAGGCAGAAAATTAGTGAGTATGGAAATCAGGAATCAAAGGCTAGAAAATAGACAAATAGGCAACAAAGGAGTTGTTCAATTGTTAGTTCAATATACTTCAATACAAGGAGTCTAGTGAATAAGGCAGATGAGCTGAAGGCACAGATAGACACTTCGAAGCATTATATCATAGCTATTACTGAAATGTGGCTTAAAGCAAGGCTGGAACAGCAGCTCAACATTCATGGTTACAGGGTTTTCAGACAGGACAGAGAGGGGGATAAAAAAGGGAGGGTTGCAATATTGGTCAAAGAAACAATCACAGCTGTGAGGAGGGGTAGTTTTTCTAGAAGGAGCATCAAATGAGGCCATATGGATTGAACTGAGAAACAAAAAAGGATAATCATACTGCTGGGCATATACTATAGACCTACCAAACATTGACAGGAAGATAGAAGAGCAAATGTGTGGGCAAATTGCTGAGAAGTGCAGAAGCAAAAGGTCAGTAATAGTACGGATTTCAGCTATCCTAATATAGAGTCAGAGGATGCTTACAGCACAGGAGGCCATTCAGCCCATTGTAGCCATGCCAGCTCTCTGCAAAAGCAACTCAGCTAGTCCCATTTCCCCGGCCTTTCCCTGCAGCTCTACAATAGTTTTCTCTTCATGTGCCTATCCAATTCCCTTTTGAAAGCCCCAACTATATTTGTCTTCACAACATTCTCATGTAGTGCATTCCAGATCCAAACCACTTGCTGCATAAAAAAGATTTTCCTCATGTCGCACTGATTCTTTTGCCGACCATCTTCACCCTTCCACCAAAAGGACCAGTTTCTCTATTTATTCTCTCTAGGCCTCTCATGATTTTGAACACCTATATCAAATCTCGTCTCAACCTTCTCTTCGCCAAGGAAAACAACTACAGCTTTTCCAATCTATCCATGTAACTGAAATTCCGCAACCCTGGAACCATTCTCGTAAATCTTTTCTGCATCTCTCTAAAACCTTCACATCCTTCCAAAAGTGGTTCCCAAAATTGAACACAATATTCCAGTTGAGGTCAAACAAACCAGTTTTATAAAGGGTCATCATAGTTTCCTTGCTTTAGTACACTACCTCTATTTATAAAGCCCAGGATCCATATGTCCTTTTAACCACTTTCTCAACCTGCCTTGAACAATTTGTGCACATATGCCCCCAGGTTTCTCTGTTCCTGCACTCCCTTTAGAATTGTTCCCTTTATTTTATATTACCTCTCCTCATTCTACCTACCAAAATGTACCACTTCACACTTCTCTGCATTAAATTTCATCTGCCACGTGTCCACCCATTCCACCAGTCTGTCAATGTCCTCTATCACTATCCCCCTCACAGTTCACAATACTTCCAAGTTTTGTGTCATCTGCAAATTGTTAGCCTGTGCCCTGTACACAGGTCATTAATATAGATCAAGAAAAGCAGTGGTCCTAGTACCGACTCCTGGGAAGCCCCACTGTATACCTTCTTCCAGTCTGAAAACAATTTTTCATCACTACTTTCTGTTTCCCGTCACTCAACCAACTTCATATCCTTGCAATGACTTTCCCTGTTATTCCATGGGCTTCAATTTATGTGTAAATGCAGTTTGATAGCACTGTCAAAAACCCCTTCCATCACTTTGCTGATGATTGAGAGTAGGCCAATGGGCAGTAATTGGCCAGCTTGGATTTATCCTACCTTTTGTGCATAGGACATTGCTGGGCTTTTTTCCACTTTGTTTGGTAGATGCCAGTGTTGTAGCTATACTGGAACAGCTTGGCTAGGGGCATGGCAAGCTCTGAAGCACATGTCTTCAGCACTGCAGCCTGGATGTTGTCGTGTGTCCCATAGCATTTGCTCTATCCAGTGTGCTCAGCCATTGCTTGATATCATGTGGAGAGAATTAGTTGGCTGAAGACTGGCTTCTGTGATGGTTGGGACCTTAGTTATAGGCTCAAATAGATCATTCACTCAGCACTCCTGGCTGAAGAAGGTTGCAAATGTTTCAGCTTTGTCTTTGTAATCATGTGTTAATGGGACTAAATTCAGTGCAAAAGATTTAGGAGGCACAGAATCCTTCAAATGCATTCAGGAGAACTTTTTTAGCCAGCACGCAGCAAGCCCAACCAGAGAAGGGGCAGTTCTGGAATTGTTTTTGGAAATGAATCTGGACAAGTGGCACAGGTATCTGTGTGAAAGCATTTTAATGGTAGTGATCATAAATCAGTTAGATTTAGAGTGGTTATGGAAAAAGATAAAGATAGACCAACTGTAAAAGTTTTAAATTGGGGAAAGGCCAATTTTACAAAGTTGTGATGCGATTTGGCAAAAGTGTACTGACAACAGATACTTGCACATAAATCAGTGTCAGAACAATGAGAGGCATCCAAGGAGCTAAAGAGGGTTCAAGACAAATACGTTTCCACAAAGATAAAGGGTGGGACTCCCAAATCTAGACCCTGGCTTTCAAAGAGTATTCAGAGTAGAATAAGGCAAAAAAAAGCTTATGTCAGGTGCTAGAAGCTCAATACTGCAGAAAGCCTAGAGGAGTATAGAAAGCACAGGGGTGAAAATGAAAGCAAAATTATGAAAGCAAGGAGAGGAGGACATGAAAAAATATTGGCAAGTAACATCAAGGAAAACCCAAAGTTGTTTTACAAATTCATAAAAAGCAAGAGGATAAGTAAGCAAAGGGTAGTGCCAATTAGAGACCAAAAAGGTAACGTGTGTGGAGGTGAAAGACATGAATATGATTCTTAATGAATTCTTTGCATTTGTTTTCACAAAAGAGGGGGACGAAGCAGACATTGTAGTTGAGGAGGAGGAGTGTGAAATATTTGATGGGGTAAACATAGTAAGGGAGGTAATATTAAGGTGTTTAAGCATCCTTGAAAGTGGATAGACCACCAGGCCCAGATGCAATGTATCCCAGGCTACTAAGGGAAGCAAAGCTCTGACCATCATTTTCCAATCCCCTCTGGCTACAGGCGTAGTGCCTGAGGACTGGAGGACTGCTAACGTATCATTGTTTAAAAACGGAGGAAGGGATAGACCAAGTAATTACAGGCCGGTCAGCCTAACCTCGGTGATGGAGAAATCATTGAAAAAAATCATCACTTAGAAAGGCACAGATTACTCAAAGACAGTCAGCATGGATTTAAGGGAAGGTTATGCCTGACTACCTTGATTGAGTTTTTTGAGGAGGTAATAAGGAGGGTTGATTAAGGTGGCATATTTGATGCACACTATCTGGATTTTAGCAATGATTTTGACAAGGTCCCACCTGGCAGACTGGTCAGAAAATTAAATGCTCATGAGATCCAAGGGAAAGTGTGGCAAGTTGGTAGGAAGCACAGGGTTACAGTCGATGGATGTTTTTTGACCGTAAATCTGTTTCCAGTGGGGTTCTGCAAGACTCAGTACTGGTTCCCATGTTGTTGGTGGTATGTATAAATGATTTAGACTTAAATGTAGGAGGCATGATTAAGAAGTTTGGAGATGATAGTGCAGAAGAAAGCTGTTGACTTCAGGAAGATATCAATGGACTGGTTAAGTGGGCAGAAAATTGGCAAATGGAATTCAATCTGGAGAAGTGTGAGGTAATACATTTGGGGAGGAAAAACAAGGCAAGGGAATACACAATAAATAGTAGGATTCTGAGAAGTGTAGAGTAACAGAGGAATCTACGAGAGTACATGTCCACAGATCTCTGAACGTAGTAGGACAGGTCGAAAAGATGGACGAGAAGGCATACAGAATACTTTCTTTTACTGGCTGAGGCCGAGAGTATAAAAGCAGGAAGGTATGCAAGAACTGTATAAACCATGAGTTAAACCACAGCCAGAGTACTGCGTACAGTTCTCGTCATCACATTACATGAAGGATGTGAGTGCATGAGATAGAGTACAGAGGAGATTTAAGAGGATGTTGCCAGGAAGGGAGAATTTTAGCTATGAGGCAAGATTGAATAGGCTGGGGTTGTTTTCTTTGGAACAGAGGAGGCTGAGGGGAGATTAATTTGATGTGTATAAAATTATGAAGGGCCTAGATAGAGTGAGTCGGAAGCACCTATTTCCATTAGCAGAAAGGTCAATATTTTTCATTTGTTCACGGGATATGGGCTTCACTGGCCAGGCCAGCATTTATTGCCCATCCCTAATTGTCCTTGAGAAGGTGGTGGTGAGCGGCCTTCTTGAACTGCTGCGGTCCTTGGGGTGTAGGTATACCCACAGTGCTGTTACAAAGGGAGTTCCAGTATTTTGACCCAGTGGCAGAGAAGGAACAGCAATATAGATCCATGTCAGGATGGTGTGTAGCTTGGAGGGGAACTTGCAGGTGGTGGTGATCCCATGCATCTGCTGCCCTTGCCCTTCTAGGTGGTAGAATTTGTAGCTTTGGAAGGTGCTGTTTAAGGAGCCTTGGTGCATTGCTGCAGTGCATCTTATAGATGGTACACAACACTACCACTGTGCGTCAGTGGTGGAGGGAGTGAATGTTGAAGGTTGCGGATGGGGTGCCAATCAAGTGGGTTGTTTTGTCCTGGATGGTGTTGAGCTGCTTGAGTGTTGTTGGAGCTGCATCCATCCAGGCAAGTGGAGAGTATTCCATCACACTCCTGACTTGCGCCTTGTAGATGGTGGACATGCACTGGGGAGTCAGGAGGTGAGTTACTCGCCACATAATTCTCAGCCTCTGACCTGCTCTTGTAGCCACAGTATTTATGTGGCTGGTCCAGTTCAGTTTCTGGTCAATGGCAACCCCCAGGATGTTGATAGTAGAGGATTCAGCAATGGTAATGCCATTGAACACTAAGGGGAGATGGTTAGATTCTCTCTTGTTTGAGATGATCATTGCCTGGCACTTGTGTTGTGCGGATGTAACTTGCCATTTATCAGCCCAAGCTTGGATGTTGTCCAGGTCTTGCTGCAGGTGTACAAGGGCTGCTTCAGTATCTGAGGAGCTGCAAATGGTGCTGAACATTGTGCAATCATTAGATAACATTCCCACTTCTGACCTTATGATAGAGGGAAGGTCATTGATGAAGCAGCTGAAAATGGTTGGGCCGAGGACACTACCCTGAGGCACTCCTGTTGTGATGTCCTGGGACTGAGATGATTGATCTCCACCAACCACAACCATTTTCCTTTGCGCTACTTATGACTCCAACCAGCGGAGAGTTTTCCCCTGATTCCCATTGACTCTAGTTTTGCTAGGGCTCCTTGATGCCATACTCTGTCAACTGTTGCCTTGATGTCAAGGGCAGTCACTCTCACCTCACTTCACTTCTGGAGTTCAACTCTTTTGTCCATGTTTGGACAAAGGCTGTAATGAGGCCAGGGGACATAAATTAAGTCAATTGGTAGAAGGATCGGGGGGATTTGAGGAGTAATTTTTCACCCAGAGGGAGGTGGAGGTTTGGAACTCACAGTCTGAAAGGGTGGTAGGGACAGAAAGCCTGATCACATTTAAAAAACACATGGTTTTTTTTTATTCATTCATGGGATGTAGGCATCACTGGCCAGGCCAGCATTTATTGCCCATCCCTAATTGCCCTTGAGGAGGTGGTTGTGAGCTATCTTCTTGAACCGCTGCAGTCCATTTGGGGTAGGTATACCCACAGTGCTGTTAGGAAGGGAGTTCCAGGATTTTGACCCAGCGACAGTGAAGGAACGGCGATATATTTCCAAGTCAGGATGGTGTGTGACTTGGAGGGGAACTTGCAGGTGGTGGTGTTCCCATGTATTTGCTGCCCTTATCCTTCCAGTTGGTAGAGGTCGCGGGTTTGGAAGGTGCTGTCGAAGGAGCCTTGGTGCATTGCTGCAGTGCATCTTGTAGATGGTACACACTGCTGCCACTGTGCGTCGGTGATGGAAGGAGTGAATGTTTGTAGATGGGGTGTCAATCAAGCAGGCTGCTTTGTCCTGGATGGTGTCGAGCTTCTTGAGTGTTGTTGGAGCTGCACCCATCCAGGCAAGTGGAGAGTATTCCATCACACTCCTGACTTGTGCCTTGTAGATGGTGGACAGGCTTTGGGGAGTCAGGAGGTGAGTTACTCGCCCCAGGATTCCTAGCCTCTGACCTGCTCTTGTAGCCACGGTATTTATATGGCTACTCCAGTTCAGTTTCTGGTCAATGGTAGCCCCTAGGATGTTGATAGTGGGGGATTCAGCGATGGTAATGCCGTTGAATGTCAAGAGGAGATGGTTAGATTCTCTCTTGTTGGAGATGTTCATTGCCTGGCACTTGTGTGGCGCGAATGTTACTTGCCACTTATAAGTCCAAGCCTGGATATTGTCCAAGTCTTGCTGCATTTCTACACGGACTGTTTCAGTATCTGAGGAGTCACGAATGGTGCTGAACATTGTGCAATCATCAGCGAACATCCCCACTTCTGACCTTATGATTGAAGGAAGGTCATTGATGAAGCAGCTGAAGATGGTTGGGCCTAGGACACTACCCTGAGGAACTCCTGCAGTGATGTCCTGGAGCTCAGATGATTGTCCTCCAACAACCACAACCATCTTCCTTTGCGTGAGGTATGACTCCAGCCAGCGGAGGGTTTTCCCCCTGATTCCCATTGACCTCAGTTTTGCTAGGGCTCCTTGATGCCATACTTGGTCAACTGCTGCCTTGATGTCAAGGGCAGTCACTCTCACCTCACCTCTTGAGTTCAGCTCTTTTGTCCAAGTTTGAACCAAGGCTGTAATTAGGTCAGGAGCTGAGTGGCCCTGGCGGAACCCAAACTGAGCGTGACTGAGCAGGTTATTGCTAAGCAAGTTTCATGGCCATCATTAGACTAGCTTTTAATATGCACTTGAGGTGCCATAACCTACAGGACTATGGACCAAGAGTGGAAGATGGTATTAGGCTGGATAGCTTTTTCTCAGGAGCACGAACATGATGGGCTGAATGGCTTCCTTCTGTGTCATAAATCTTTCTATGTTTCTAAGATAATCACATAATATTTACATCACGAAACAGGTCATTTGGCCCAACTGGTCCATGCTGGTGTTTAAGCTCCACACAAACCGCCTTGCACCATTCTTCATCTAATCCCATCAGCATATCCTTCTATTCCTCTCTCTATCATGTACTTAGCTAGCTTCTCCTTAAATGCATCTATGCTATTTGCCTCAACTACACCTTAGAGAGATAGAGAGACACAGCACTGAAACAGGCCCTTCGGCCCACTGAGTCTGTGCCGACCATCAGCCACCCATTTATACTAATCCTACATTAATCCCATATTCCCTGCCACATCCCCTCCTACGTTAATCTTATATTCCCTACCACCTACCTACACTAGGGACAATTTACATTGGCCAATTTACCTATCAACCTGCAAGTCTTGTGGCAGCAAGTTCCACATTCTAACCACTCTCTAGATAAAGACAAAAAATGCTGGAAATACTCAGAAGGTCTCGCAGCATCTGTGGAGACAGAACTCAGACTTCTGCTAAATGATTATTGACCTGAAAAGTTAATTCTGTTTCTCTCTCCACAGGTGCTACCTGACCTGCTGACTATTTTTAGCATTTTCTGTTTTTATTTTTGATTTCCAGCATTCATGGTATTTTTTTGTGTTGCTCTGAATAAAAATGTTTCTCTTGAATTTTCTATTGAATTTATTAGTGACTATTTTATATTTATGGCCCCTCGTTCTGGTCTCCCCGCAACAAGTGGAAACATCTTCTCCACGTCTACCCTACCAAACTCTTTCATAATCATAAAGACCTCTATCAGGTTACCCCTCAATCTTCCGTCTTCTACAAAAAAGACCCCAGCCTGTTCAATCTCTCCTGATAGGTATAACCTTTCAGTTCTGGTACCAATCTAGTGAAGCTTTTTTCAGCTTATCCAGTGTGTTATGCTCACGAAAGGAACAGTTATGAACTAAAGTGAATTGGAGCAATTATGTATTGTAAAATTGAACTGGGGAATTAAACTCCAAAAGATGGACATATATTGCTGCAGCCAAGATGGAGGAAGAGGTGAGGTGACCCCGCCCCCCCCCAACTCCTGTACTGCCAACATACATCGTGGCTGTTCGAAATTAAACTCATCATCGCGTCAAGACTAGTTCTGGGAAGACACATTAAAATGTTAAAAAGGCCATTCCCAATGCCAAATGGCTCCTATCTGCAAGAACTGCGTTGACAAAGAGCTTTGCAGACAAAATGTCGCCGGATGCAAAACCAAAATAAAATGAGAAATAACACCAATTTGTCAAAGATAAGCCACATTCCAACCCCATTGTATAACAATGGCCCCATGTTCAAAGACATTGAATGGATACTCCAGGGGAAAACATCTAGGGTCACCTGACCATAACCCAGCCTGATAAGGGTTTTCTTAAAAAAGAGATTTCTCTGAGAGGGTCAAAAAGCCATTCCAACCAGAGAAGCTGAGAGATCTATCCAGCTAAGCAAGGAGACCTGCCAGCACCATCTTTAAACTACTGAGGCAAAGCGACTGCAAGGTGACATTTGGGGAGGGCAAACAAAGTGAGGGAATACACAATAAACAGGAAGATATCATGAGGGGCAGAGGAAGTGAGAGACCTTGGAGTCCATATCCACAGGTCCCTGAAGGTGGCAGGACAGGGAGATAAAGTGGTGAAGAAGGCATATGGAATAAAAGCAAAATACTGCAGATGCTGGAAATCTGAAATAAAAACAAGAAATGCCGGAAATACTCAGCAAATCTGGCAGCATCTGTGGAGAGAGAAGCAGAGTTGACGCTTCAGGTCAGTGGCCCTTCATCCAGACCTGCTGAGTATTTCCAGCATTTCTTGTTTTTATTTAAGGCATATGGAATGCTTTCCATTATTGGCTGAGGTATAGAATACAAAAACAGGGATATAATGCTGGAACTGTATAAAATGCTGGTTAGGCCATAGCTGGAGTATTGCATACAGTTCTGGTCACCACATTACAGAAAGGACATCATTGCTCTGGAGAGAGTAGAGAGGAGATTTACAAGAATGTTGCCAGGGCTTAAAAATTGCAGCTATGAGGCAAGATTGGATAGACTACAGTTGTTTTCCTTAGAACAGAGGAGGCTGAAGGGTGACTTAACTGAGGTGTACAAAATTATGAGGGTCTAGATAGACAGGAAGGACCTGTTTCCCCTAATGAAGAGGTCAATTACCAAACGCACAGATTTAAGGTGATTTGTAGAAGGATTAGTGGGGATATGAGGAAAAACTTTTTCACCCAGAGGGTGCTGGGTGTCTGGAATTCACTGCCCAGATTGGTGGTGGAGGCAGAAACCCTCAACTCATTTATAAGGTACCTGGACCTGCACCTCAAGTGCTGTAACCAGCAAGGCTATGGACCAGGTGCTGGAAGGTGGGATTAGATTGGGCAGTTAGTTTTTTCAGCCAGTGCAGACATGATGGGCTGAATGGCCTCTTTCCGTGCCGTAACTTTTCTATGTGACCTCCAAAACTCCCCATCTGAGAAACTGAACCTGGACTTCCACCATCAACTTTGGACCCTTCAACAATTCCAGGATAAGGAACATTCAGGCCTGCAACATTTAAAAATTCCTCCCGGAAAACCAAGAAGGTTTCAAAGTGAATTCTCTTTACAACAATCAGACTCTAATTGCAAGCTAGCTTCTACTCTATCTTTTTTTAAGTGTGTGAATGTGTGCGTAGGTGAGGTTGCAAAGATTTTTGGGCATTGTTCAATAAATGGTTAACTTACTTTCAAAAAAAAAACTACAAGAAAAACTGTCGTTTGTCAGTTTATTTGACCTGCAAACATTCAGGAACTAAAATACGATAAAAAAAAACACTATATGTGGTCAGTTGAGACGTGAAAAGTGAAAGCTACCCATACCATTTCCCATCTGTCCGTAACAGACTGGGGGCTTGTCCGGGATTTGAAACATCAGATGAATGGTTAATTTGGAAACAGGAGGAAAATGGATTCCTAAAATTGAAAAAAACAAATAAGCAGGTTTTCTCATATTCTTTTCTTCTCTACAGTGCTAAAATACTTAAAGACATGGCCACATTCGGCACCAAAACATTTGTAGAGCAGGGAGAATTATCATGGGAAGCATTCGATTCAGTAAGTATTGAAGACTTAAAAGCTGTAGCTAGCCAGGTGGGAGTAACTTTCAGGCAGAAAGCAAGGAAACCTGAGATCATTCGGAATCTGACTAGGCATTTTAATATTACCCCTGAATCGGAAGGAATGGGCATGGAATCTGAAACTGAAAAGGTAGCCCTAGTTAGACTTCAATTGGAAACACGAAAAGCAGAATTGCAGTATCAAAAGGAAAAAGAGGCTGCAGTGAGACAGTTTGAGGCAGAAAGAGCAAGGTGGGAATGCCACCAGGAATTTAAATATTGACCCCAATTCAGAACAAAGGTTTGATGTTTTGAGACACTCATGATTGGTGCTAACATTTAATGAGGAAGAGGCCGAGTCATATTTAGTCTCTTCTGAGAAAATTGCTATCAGATTAAAATGGTCAAAAGACTTTTCACCCACCTTTACAAAGCAAGATAGTGGGGAGAGCTTGTGAAGCCTATTCGATGTTGTCAGAGGAAAGTTCTTTCGATTACAAACAGACTCAATCTGCTATTTTTAATGCACATGAGTTAGTCCCGGAAGCCTTCTGGCAAAAATTTAGAAATGCTAAGAAAAGACCTGCTCAAACCTTTATTGAATTTGAGAGAATTAGACACATGGCTTTCAATAGCTGGGTAAGGTCTCTGAAGTTAGACCTATCATGAAAATTTTAGAGAGGTAATCCCATTAAAATAATTTAAAAATAGCATTCCCATTAACATTAGAACCCATATCGAGGAACAAAGGGTTACAAGGGTGAAAGAAGCTGCTGAGATGGCAGATGACTATGAGCTCATATGTGAACACTTTGCTCAGGGAAAACCCTTCCATAATAATTCCCTGAGGTCCAGGAAGGACAAAAGGTGGGACAGTGACAAAAGATAGGGTGACAGTGAAATGGAAACTAAATGTGATAATGCAGGATTCCCTCCACACGTCAGGAAAGAAAGTGCAGAGGGCAGGAACATTTTCCACATACCCGTGTGTTCCCATTGTAGCAAAGCAGGGCATGTGAAAGCCGTCTGCTGGAAACTGAAGGGAATGCCAGTGAGTTTTGTGGGAGCTCACAAGTCTAGTCTCAAAAAGGGTGCCCTAGCAGGCAGGAAGGCAGACAAGCCTCTGGCCCTAACAACAGTGATGGACCCCTCAAAGAATACCACCATAGGTGTGACAGAAACAGGAAAAGTTCCTGAGGGATTTTTGTTTTAAATGGAAAGGTGCCCCCATACCCTCTGATGAGACAGGCAAGTCTGTTGTCCTGCTCAGAGATACAGTTACCACTCAATCTTTAATGCTGGATAAA
This sequence comes from Heterodontus francisci, assembly GCF_036365525.1. NCBI lineage: Eukaryota > Metazoa > Chordata > Chondrichthyes > Heterodontiformes > Heterodontidae > Heterodontus > Heterodontus francisci. The sequence goes on from NC_090376.1 coordinate 82,432,439, forward strand.
GGCATGACCTTTCCACCAGAGAGTGCGCTAAACGCAAAAGTTATGGTAAAAGGCATTGAAGGCAGGTACATGTCCAGACCCCTATATCGGGTCCACCTGCAGTATGACCTAGTCTCTGGACCAGTTACAGTAGGGATTGTTCCTAGTCTGCCTGAGGCTGGAATAGATTTGCTGCTAGGCAATGATATGGCTGGAGGTAGAGTGGTAGCAAGCCTGATAGTCTTAGATCAGCCAAATTACGCCAAGGAGACAGAACAGATACAGGAGGAAGTCCCTGGAATATTCCCTGACTGTGTGGTAACCAGGTCCATGGCTAAGCAAGCTCCACCAGAGTGAGTTGAGCCAGTAATTCAGCCAGGTGACTCTGAGGTCTGGCTCACTGAAACATTTTTGGGACATTTCGGAGAGGAGAAGGAAATATACAGTTGGTCCTCCCTGACTGAAGCCCAGCAGGTAGACCCTGACTTAAATGTAGTGCAGACTGCCTGTTCTGAGGCAGAGGCAAAGTGCCCGAATGCTACTACATTAAAAATAGAGTAGTAATGAGAAAATTAAGACCTCCGCAGTGGCCTGCAGAGGAGGAGTGGACAGTGGTCCAGCAAATTTTAGTTCCTCCTAAGTATTGCAGGGAGATCTTGAGGATTGCCCATGAAATCCCAATCGCTGGGCACATTAGTATCCGAAAGACCCAGGCCATGGATAAGCTGACACTTTTACTGGCCTCAAATTCACAAGGATGTGGTTACATTTGATAAGACCTGCCAAACCTGCCAGTTGTTGGGAAACCACATCCTACAACCAAACCTGCTCCACAAATCCCCATCCCTGCTTTTGAGGAACCCTTCAGCAGAGTTCTGGTCAATTGCATGGAACCTCTACCCAAAACCAGGACAGGTTTCCAATACTTCCTAACCATTATGGATATTGCCACCCGATTCCCAGAAGCCATACCCTTGAGGAAAATTACAGCTCAAGCCATAGTCAAGGGGCTGACTCAGTTTTTCAGCCGATACGGACTGCCCAAAAAATTTCACTCCCATCAAGGAACTAATTTCATGTCCTGAACATTCCAAGAAGTCGTGCATAGCCTTGGTACCAAACAGCTGAAATCTTCAGCATATCTCCCACAGTCACACGGGCTCTGGAATGATCCCATCAAAACTTGAAAACCATGATCAGAGCATATTACTGTGAATACCCCCATGATTGGGATAAAGGAGTAGTGTTTTTGCTGTTCTCTACCAGAGAGTCACCTCATGAATCCACATGGGTTTCAGCCCATTTGAATTGTACATGAGGTAAGCAACCCATTGAAATTAATCAAGGAAAAATTCTTAGATCAAAGGGAGGAAACCTCATTGCTAAATTAAATATCCACTTTTTGTGAGAGACTTTTTAAAGCCTGTGCTGTAGTGAAGGAACACCTGAAAACCTCTCAGAAAAATATGAAAAAGCAGGCAGACAAAAAGGCTGCAGCTCGAGAATTTAAACCAGGGGACCAGATTCTGGTATGGTTACCATTACCATAAAAGCCAGATTTAGTGGCCCATACAGTGTAAGGAAAAAGGTCAGTGAAGTGAACTACCTAATTAACACACCAGACCAGAGGAAAAAGCAGAGTGTACCACATAAATATGCTATAAAAATACCACAGTCAGTAACCAGACAGCCCAATGAGTGTATGTCAGACAGTGAAAAGAGTGGAGGAGGACAACACTACTGAAGACCAACTAGGAGAAGAAGGAAACCCAGAAAACTCTCAAATTGAACACCCTACTGTAAAATTGGACAACACAGAAATCTTAGGGAGATTAGATGCCATATTTCACTATCTGTCTGACCAACAGAGAAAGGAGAGTTTGTAGGAACAAACCGGATTGTATCTCTTTAGCCATTCACCATGTAGATGTAGGAGAGACCCCACCAATTAAACAACATCCATATAGACTGAGTCATGATAAATTGGCTCAGGGGTCCACAAAGAAATCCAATTCACGCTGGAAAATGATCTAATTGAACCCAGTAGGGCGGCACAGTGGCGCAGTGGTTAGCACCGCAGCCTCGCAGCTCCAAGGACCCGGGTTCGATTCCGGGTACTGCCTGTGTGGAGTTTGCAAGTTCTCCCTGTGTCTGCGTGGGTTTTCTCCGGGTGCTCCGGTTTCCTCCCACAAGCCAAAAGACTTGCAGGTTGATAGGTAAATTGGCCATTATAAATTGTCACTAGTATAGGTAGGTGGTAGGGAAATATAGGAACAGGTGGGGGTGTTTGGTAGTAATATGGGACTAGTGTAGGATTAGTATAAATGGGTGGTTGATGTTCGGCACAGACTCGGTGGGCCGAAGGGCCTGTTTCAGTGCTGTATCTCTAATCTAATCCAGTCAGAGCAGATGGAGTTCACCAATTATTCTAGTCTCCAAACCCAATGGATCAACCAGACTTTGTATTGATTACCACAAAGTTAATGCAGTAACCCAAACAGACTCATACCCAATCCCCCATATTGAAGACTGCATTGATCGAGTAGGAAACTCCACCTAACAACCCTATCAACTTGGGTGGCAACTTTGAGGGATCTATGGACATGGACCCCAAGATCCCTCTTTTCCTCCACACTGCCAAGAATCCTGTCTTTAAGCCTGTATTTCGCATTCAAATCCGACCTTCCAAAATGAATCACTTCACACTTTTCCAGGTTGAACTCCATCTGCCATTTCTCAGCCCAGCTCTGCATCCTGTCAATGTCCCGTTGCAACCTACAACAGCCCTCCACACTATCCACAACTCCAGCAACCTTTGTTTCATCGGCAAACTTACTAACCCAGCCTTCCACTTCCTCATCCAAGTCATTTATAAAAATCACAAAGAGCAGAGGTCCCAGAACAGATCCCTGCGGAACACCACTGGTCACAGAGCTCCAGGCTGAATACTTTCCATCTACTACCACCCTCTGTCTTCTGTGGGCCAGCCAATTCTGTATCCAGACAGCCAAATTTCCCTGTATCCCATGCTTCCTTACTTTCTGAATGCACCTAACAGGGGAACCTTATCAAACGCCTTGCTAAAATCCATATACACCACATCCACTGCTCTTCCTTCATCAATGTGTTTTGTCACATCCTCAAAGAATTCAATAAGGCTTGTGAGGCATGACCTGCCCCTCACAAAGCCATGCTGACTATCTCTAATCAAACTATGCTTTTGCAAATAATCATAAATCCTGTCCCTCAGAATCCTCTCCAATAATTTGCCCACCACCGACGTAAGACTGACTGGTCTATAATTCCCAGGGTTATCCCTATTCCCTTTCTTGAACAAGGGAATAACATTTGCCACCCTCCAATCATCTGGTACTACTCCAGTGGACAGTGAGGACGCAAAGATCATCGCCAAAGATCATCACCAGGTATTGTGTGCCGAGGAGATAGTCCAAGGTCTGCTAGGACAAGACAATCCACAAGGGCCAGGACTGGTTAGGTGAGCTGGTCACATGACTAACTGGCTGTTGCTGGTTTTTTGAACTTGCCACAGAGAATTTGAATCGAGAAAGCTCTTGGCTTCTGGATTGAAAAGATCTCTCCTGGCTGGCTCGCCGCAGCCTCTACAGTAAACAAGGTTTAAGAAGAATACTGGGCCCCAACAAAAAGCAAGATCAACCAAAAAAGGACTCTACAGTGAGCTTGAAGAACCGTAACAAACTCTTCAGATATTGCCTCAAACCTTTCCACTTTATCTTTCTTCTGCTCTTTACTAGGTCTGTTTGTATGTGTGTATCGCATATGCATGCTAGCGTAGGTGCGTCATGTATCCGTAGGTATCAACCGAATTAGAGTTTAAGTTTAATAAAATTTCACCTTTCTTCTTTAAACCTAAGAAGGCCTGTCTGTGCTCATTTCTATGCCTTATAATTGGAAAGCGGTGAACAAGGATTCACCAAGGGGGAGCTCAAAACACTGTGTGTTTAAAATTAAACTGTTACAGTAAGACCAGGTGAAGGCTGAGAGGGAACCCAAGACACCTTTCTCACCTGCTTGTAACAAGATGGAGGATCTGTTTTTCTCAACTTTAACTCAGAGTGATCATCTGATAAGAAACCTGATCTGGGATGGTCCCAAAAAGGGGCTAGGATTGTAATCCACCACACGAACACAACTGGAAATATGGAAAACATTTTAAAGGATGTTTTAAAGGAAAATTGTAAGTTGTGTGGCATCAATCTGATCACAAAATAAGATTTGCAGAAACTAGGGCTGGGATTTTTGTTACAAGGTGGGGAACCTGACACCTGGAACATTTCCAGTTCCCGACCCCACGCCGCATCAACATCAGTGAGGTAATGCGATTTTCAAATTGAAAGTCATTAATTGGCCTGGGGTCGAGTCCGGCACCCAATTACAGGTGCAGGAAACCTTTATACTTTCAAAAGGCAAGCAGCAGCCGTGACCGGGTTGCCGTTGCCTTCAGTGATGCAGCACCAGGGAGATTAGAGGGCTTGTATAGGCATGGGTTTGCCTCCCCGGGTGGCACCCCATTTCTCTGATAACTCCCAGGAGATGCTCATTAATGCAATGTCACAGAGGAGAGAGCTGTTTTTCCAGGCCTCAGGAAGGACAAAACCCCCCAGCGAGCCGAAGAGGGCTTGGATGGTATGGCCACAGAGGTCAGCAGCTGGAGACCCACGAGAAGGATGTGGGTCCAGTATAGATGACCTCTTGCAGTCTGGTAAGGTGATTGGCAAGCGGCACCTGGTTCATTGGGCATCAACTCTCTAAGCACCGAAATGCATGTGAGCTGACCTCACAGAATGTCCATAGATGTCCCTCACATTGTCAGAATAAGTGAACACTCTCTATGAAGCCACCCTCACATATGGGGCAACATTCAGATGGGGACATCACTGAGGGGAACATCAGCTCACGTGTGTGTCATGCTGGAGGAGATGCGGGAGGGCAGCCTACTCATGAATCCTTCTCCTCTCATCCTGAAGAAGAGAGCACATAATATGAGGGAGATGGTCAGAATGGGAGGTATTCAGTGGGGGTGGTGAGACAGGAGGCCATGAGCAACAGGGCCATTGGATAGCTCTTGATCATTCTTGAGGTGAAGGGCACGGAGGAGACTCCTGTCCAATGTGACATATGGATATTAGACCGCGGTCATCTTAGGGGATGGCTGTGCTGGGCCACTTGTTGAGTAGGAACAGTTCTCTACCATTTTCTTGCGTCTGCCACACGGCTAGTTGCAGAGTGGCACCGAAGAGGACCTGCTGAATCAGCACCATCATCCTCGGCAGTGGTTTGGGAGGGGTTGGGGGGAGTTGGAGTCCACAGAACCTGCACTCAGATCACACCTCGGCATCTTCCACCCGCGCAGACACACTCACCTCGGTTGGGCCACAGATTAGCGTAGAAAGGGGAGCACTGGGCGAACCTCACAGAACACGTTAGCAGGAGAAGGTGGGTGAGGTAGAGTCAGTTGTGGGCAGTCCCCTTTGGAGGATGGAGGACAGACACAGTGATGCTTTGCTGGGTGAAGATAATGTGCCTTGGGTGTCACAGCCAAGGAGGGCCTTCCTTGAGAACTAGAGGTAAATAAGTTCCCGTTTGTTGGAGTTTATTGAGGCCTTGAGGAGCCATGGGCAGACAATGGAGGAATCCATGCAGCACATGTGCTTTGTCATAACTCAGGGGTTAAATCACATGAGCTCCTCCATTGAGAGGTTGGGCAACCTTTCTGAGATCCGAAAGCAACATAATTCTTAGTGGGTGCAGGAGCAGCGCGCTGATATGCACAGAAAGAGTGAAACTGTCTGCAGCAGTGTCACTGATGGCGCAAAGGTGCTTGAAATGGATGCCAGCTGCATCCCAGTCGGTGGCCGCATCCAACATCCAAGAGCACCAGGAAATGGCTGAGACGTTTATAGCAGCAGACGATAGGGCCATTCCTCAGGGGGCACCAGAATCACCCTTGAGCTCCTTGCCCCCTCCGACTCAGGAGCCAGCTGTGTGCCAGGGTCCTGTGACAGAGACAGCCCCTGCCATGAGGAGTTGCCCATGGGCACATCCAAGATGACGACAGAAATCACGGGCATGTCAGCCAGTGACAGATAGTAGGAAGCAGGCTGCCTCCAATTCATCCTCTGCCACTGGGGGAGCACCCCGTAGAAGTATAAGGGGGAGGAAGGCACTACGGTGTTGAATTCACTTATTGTATCACCTGGATGCTGTTATCTACGTGTGTCTGTAATGCCATTTGCCACAAAATATAAATTCTTCATGTTTGTACACTCTGTCCCTTCCTGTCACACTCTGGTTATCATTACCTGTATCGCTACCCTCCACTGTTGCCCTGTCCTTCCTTTTTAACTTTCTAAATTCCCCCTCACTTGAACCATCCCCCCAACTATTTAGTTTAAAGCCCTATCGACAGCCGGAGTTATTGAATTCGCGAGGGCACTGGTCCCAGCATGGTTCAAGTGAAACCCATTCGAATGGAACAGTACCCTCTTTTCCCACTACTGATGCCAGTTCCCCATGAATTGAAACCCATTTCTCCCACACCAATCTTTGAGCCACACATTCAACTTTCTGATCTTAGACCCTATGCCAATTTGCTCATGACTCAGGTAGTAATCCAGAGATTATTTGTGCTTCTGCTTTTTAATTTAGCCCCTAGCTGCCTATTCTCCCTCAGCAGAACCTCTTTCTTTGTTCTAACTATGTTGTTGGTATCTATGTGGGCCATGACAATTGGATCTTTCCACTCCCACTCCAAGTTCCTCTCCAGCCCCAAGGGGATGTCCTTAACTTTGGCACCAGGCAGGCAATACAGCCTTTGGGTCTCATACTCTCGGCTGCAGAGCCGAGAAGATGGACACAGGAGCTGAATTTCACATGCGAGGGTGAGAGTGACATCAAGGCAGCATTTGACCAAGTGTAACACCAAGTAGCACTAGTAAAACTGAAACCGACAGGGATCAAGGGAGAAATTTTCCATTGGTTGGAGCCATAACTGACACAAAGGAAGATGGCTGTGGTTGTTGGAGGCCAATCATCTCAGGCCCAAAACACTGCTGAGTTCCTTTGCACTGCCTACTTTGGACCATTCACTTTAAATGCACAAAAAATGTGTACATCGTATGATTGAATTTCTACTACAAGCTCCTGACAGGTAAGGTTCCATGTGAAAAATGTGAAGTTGGGAAATTATGCCTAGAAACAATTTAAATTTGTTCAATACTACACCAAATGATCTAGCAACTGTTCAAGGTGAAAAACACACGTCACTATCTGCTTGCATCCCTGTTGTAGACAAAATTCTGAAGATTCAGGTCCCTTGTTGGAGCACTTGAAGGATAACATGTTTAGCAGCTCAGATATGTCAGGCTTAAGCAGTAGGTTGCAGTAACTGATATAGCAGATACATTAGCAAACAACATATGAAAGATGAACTTACTTCTGCTGTTACTGAATCCAAGAAACATTGGCCGGAATTTTACGGTGAGCTGGAGGCCCTGCCCACTGGCCAAAATGTTGGAGGCAAGCCCACCTCCACCAGACCTGGGGAGCCACACCAGGATTTTACGCTCCACAGGCCCTTAATTGGCCTTGGGCGGGACTTCCACCCCTCTGAAGCACGAGATTCTGCCTAAAGGAGCTATGGCCAATCAGCGGGCTGGCAGTTCTCAGTCCCAGCAGCGCCACTGGGAGTGGTGGCCACTGCTGGGACTGCACCCAGCCACAGCAGGATCATGGTAACTTTCTGGGACCTTGCCTGGGACAATCGGCCAGGCCCCGGTGAGGCAAGGGTGGTCGGTTGGGTTGGGGTGGGTGGCGAGTGCAGTGCAGTGGGAGCGTTTGGGCCATGGTGGGGGGGCTCTCCGTGGGGCACAGGGCGCCCGATCAAGAGGGCCCCCTCAGCTCGCATGCAGGCCACCAGGTTTTACTTGGTAGGCTCCTGGAGGGGATGAGCCGCCTGCCCGCTGCTGGTAAAATACCAGCGGCGGCAGAAGACGACCCTGAAGTGGCAGTTAATTGGCCACTGATAGACCTTGATTGGCCTGCGGCCAGGAGGCCATTTCTCGCCGCCACTGCCCTCATAAAATTGCAGCGGGGGCAGGAAGGCATCGGGAACGCCGCCCCCCGCCGCCCCCCGCCGCCCCCAACCCCCACACCCCCCCAGCCTCCCACTCAATTTAACAACCCTCCCCCGCCACCAGCCCGCTCCTGTATGTGGGGGGTTGTAAAATTCTGGTCACTGTGTGCTGTTGTCAAGTAAACTCATGTCAACTTAGTGATTCTTCCATTTGTCTTACGACTTGTGTGTTTGAATTGAGCTCAATATAATAGTAATTTTAAAATTCACCAAATTATGTGCTAATATATGTAAATACAGCACATTACAAATAAAAAACTAAGGCCCTTTGATCTCAGGAATCATTGACACCTTTCTGCAAACAAGATTCCAATGTGAAGTGGCTTCTCCTGACATCCCCAGCATCACAGATGCCAGTCTTCAGACAATTCGATTCACTCCACATGATATCAAGAAACGACTGAAGGCGCTGGATACTACAAAGGCTAAGGGCCCTGACAACATTCCGACAATAGTGCTGAAAACCTGTGCTCCAGAACTTGCCACGCCCCTGGCCAAGCTGTTCCAATACAGCTGCAACACTGGCATCTCCCCAGTGAAGAGGAAAATTACCCAGGTATGTTCTGTACACAGGACAAGTCCAACCCAGCTAAAATCCAACCCAACCCAGCCAATTACTGCCCCATTAATCTACTCTCCATCATTAATAAAGTGATGGAAGGTATTGTCGACAGTGCTATCACTCGCTTAGCAATAACCTGCTCAGTGACGCTCAGTTTGGGTTCCGCCAGGGCCACTCAGCTCCTGACCTAATTACAGCCTTGGTTCAAACATGAACAAAAGAGTTGAACTCAAAAGATGAGGTGAGCGAGACTGCCCTTGACATCAAGGCAGCATTTGACTGAGTATGGCATCAAGGAGTCCTAGCACAACTGGAGTCAGTTGTGAATCGGGGGGAAACTCTCCGCTGGTTGGAACCATACCTAGCGCAAGGGAAGATGGTTGTTGGAGGTCAATCATCTCAGCTCCAGGACATCACTGCAGGAGTTCCTCAAGGCAGTGTCCTCGGCCCAACCATCTTCAGCTGCTTCATCAATGACCTTCCTTCAATCATAAGGTCAGAAGTGGGGATGTTTGCTGATGACTACACAATGTTCAGCAACATTTGCGACTCCTCAGATACTGAAGCAGTCCAGGTAGAAATGCAGCAAGACCTGGAGAATATCCAGGCTTGGGCTGATTATTGGCAAGTAACATTCGCAGCACACAAGCGCCAGGCAATGACCATCTCCAACAACACAGAATCTAACCATTTCCCCTTGACATTCAATGGCATTACGATTGCTGAATCCCCCACTATCAACATCCTGGGGGTTACCATTGACCAGAAACTGAACTGAAGTAGCCATATAAATACCATGGCTACAAGAACAGGTCAAAGCCTGCCCACCATCTGCAAGGCACAAGTCAGGAGTGTGATGGAATACTCTCCACTTGCCTGGATGGGTGCAGTTCCAACAACACTCAAGAAGCTCGACACCATCCAGGACAAAGCAAATCACGTGATTGTCACCCCGTTTGCAAACATTCATTCCCTCCACCACCGACGCACAGTGGCAGCAGTGTGTACCATCTACAAGATGAATTGCAGCAATGCAACAAGGTACTCAGACAGCACCTTCCAAACCAGCGACCTCTACCACCTAGAAGGACAAGGACAGCAGATGCGTGAGAACACCACGACCTGCAAGTTCCCCTCCAAGCCACACACCATCCTGATTTGGAACTATATCGCCGTTCCTTCACTGTTGCTGGGTCAAAATCCTGGAACTCCCTTCCTAACAGCATTGTGGGTGCACCTCCCCTATATGGACTGCAGCGGTTCACGAAAGCAGCTTACCACCACGTTCTCATGGGCAATTAGGGATGGGCAATAAATGCTGGCCTGTCCAGCAACACCCACATCCCATGAAATGAATAAAAATGATTGAATGCACTTGGGCCCACAGAAAAACATTGCCATTAAATGCACTAAATTAGTAAATTCACTGAAATGTCACACTGATGCAGTAGGGGGTACTGTTACATTAGAATATTGGAAGTTTCAAGAACAGAAAAGGTCATTCGGCCCAATCTAAGCAATACTATCTGAGGAAGAAGCTAATAATGTGGTTTCTCTTATAGAGAGGGATACCTCACAAAGCCAGATTATACCAGAGCTCTATTAACAATGCAACGATCTGTCCTCTCAGGAAGGAAACAGTATATAACAGACAAGTAGAGCAAAACAGAATGTAAAAATAACATAGAAATCAGTGAGGGATTGAGAGAGGCTAACTGGCAACTAGAGAGCATATAGTTGTCTGACTGCCACCAATTTAATAGCACAGTAATTCACTGACCTAGGATCTATGTTATTGGAGCATCATGACACCACCAATTGATGCCTTTTAGATTTTTATTTATTTATATTTATTTATTTAGAGATACAGCACTGAAACTGGCCCTTCGGCCCACCGAGTCTGTGCCGACCAAAAACCACCCATTTATGCTAACCCCACAGTAACCCCATATTCCCTTCCTACACTAGGGGCAATTTATAACAGCCAAGTTACCTATCATCTGCAAGTCTTTGGATGTGGGAGGAAACCGGAGCACCCGGAGAAAACCCACGCAGACACAGGGAGAACTTGCAAACTCCGCACAGAATTTTGGAATGTTCTACTGCAACAAAATAAACTGATTGTCATGGTTGCCAGTACTCTACCACAACATTTCAGAGAATCAGAATTTACATTTGAAAATTCATAATTTCAGCATGACGCAATACCTAAAAATAATTCAGCAAATACACTCCCATGCATGTCTACAGAGGAAATTGATTTCCTTCACACAATTATTATCAGTTTATATAATTTAAATTATTGAGCAACTGCATTCTGCAGTCAAAGCCCAGGCTGAAAGGGGGAAATGTTTGATGGTCCTGAAAATGGGAACCTGCAGCCGTTCCTTCTGATGCAGGCAGTACACAAACTTTGTGTTGCCTGCTAATTTAAATGATAATAGCCTTCAGCCCAGTGCTAAATGCACTGTTGAGTGGCTGCATGCCTCAGCAGGGGGCCCAGGTTCACACAAGGCTAGCACCACTTAAAGCTAACCTGCACTACTTAAAGCCAGACTGCACCTATCAAAGGAGAAGTGCATTCTGGTTGAAGCAGATACTGGAAGAGGCTGTGGAAGAAAGTCTGACCAGTAGGAAGACTGAGTAATGGTACATCAGGGCAGAAAGCATGCTCCAAAGTTCTCCGATGCAGCACTGAAGGCCTTGGTGCAAAATGTGGACCATTCATAGTCTATTCATAGTCACAAGGGCCAGGAGGCCCTCCATTCAACTCTGAGAAGACAGTGGGAGCAGATAGCCATCACAATCAATGTAGTGTAGCCCTGAGTATCTAGATGCAGTGCCATGCCGCAACACGTTTAGTGACCTCACATCAGTGGTCAAGGTCAGTAAATGCATCTTCAAATGCAATATCCTTACAAATGAATCACTAGCATGAGACACAAACTTTAGAGCCTTTGGACTCTTCATTGTGCTCATTTGAAAATTCATAATTTCAGCATGACGCAATACCTAAAAATAATTCAGCAAATACACTCCCATGCATGGGATTTTAGATCGTAACCTCTTGCCTCCTTTTGTTTCCTTTTCCTTTGCTGGTTGCTCTCTTTTTTCTTTGTCCTTGCTTTTGGACAGCAGCTGTTCATCATTCTGCCATTCACACCTCCTCTAGACACATCCTTTGTTTCTTTACTAATCCTATTACCACTCCCTTTGGCCTTGCACCATGAATATTTTTGTCATTTAATCTCTCTTGCCCTCCACCCTATCACAGACCTTCCCTTTTGTTCTTTTACCACTCTTCCTGCTTTCACTTGCTCAAAACCTATTACATTTTTAACTTTTTCCAGTTCTGATGAAAGGTCACTATTGTATGATCACTTTAAGAGTGATGTCCCTTTAAGAACTCAGTATGCAAATGAGCTAAGTTCCAGGATGTAGTCATGTGACTAGAAGCCATCATCACTCTGCACTGGAACATCTTGGACAAAGGTTCTGTACATTGTTTGCTCTGTATTGTATCTACTAGTTTAGCTGTTAATAAACTTTCTAGAGATCTTCAAGGAACTGGAATCCATGTACCTCATTGTGTTGCTTAAGATAACACAAAGAAACACATGACATCATGGCAGTAATGGTGAAAAGACAAGATATAAGCTTGAAGACCATGGGGGAAAATAGCAAACAATATTTAAAAGCAATACAGAAATCAGAAGAGAAAATCTGAAGCAACAAGTGACGGAACTTTAAAACAAGTACCTGAAAAGAGTGAAAGAAAGCTACATACCTTAGAAGGCTGAGAAAAGCTCTTTAGAATGGAAGCGTGGATGAAAAGCAAATGATTGTCGAGTCATTGTGCCGATGATCGAGAAATTCCAGTTAAAAAAAAGCCTTTGAAATGTTTTTTAAAAAATCATTTTATAAAAGCTCCATGTGAGCGAGAGAGGAACAAAGAGGAAAACCCTGTAAAGTGCACGAACTGAAAAAAACAGATAGTGGAAACAAAGTGCAGAAAACCGGAGTCGCCATTAAAGCAGTCAAGCTGAAAAAATCATTAAACCAGTCAGGCTTGAAGAATAGAAACAAACTCTAGCAAAGAAAAAGCAAATGGGAAAACATGAACTGCCTATCTAACAGCTGTCTAAACATTCAAGCAAAGTGCTGAAAGAGAAAAAACAGAGGACTCTGGCAAGCACCTGTTACACTCTGTCAAAACAGCTAGCCTGGAAAAAATAATTTCTTAAAGGGGGAACAGCAAAGGAGTTAATAGAACAAGTTTTAAAACAAGTTTTAAGCCACAAATAGAAGTCATAATAAGTATAGTGCTGAAGGCACACACAGAGCTGAATAAAGTTAAATACAGAGCAGAAAGCAAAAGAACAGCAGAAGGATAGATATCCAATTTCCCAGCATGAACTGTAAGGCCATTGAAATCCTATACAAAGAACAAAGAACAGTACAGCACAGGAACAGGCCATTCAGCCCTCCAAGCCTGCGCCGATCTTGATGCTTGCCTAAACTAAAACCTTCTGCACTTCCGGGGACCGTATCCCTCTATTCCCATCCTATTCATGTATTTGTCAAGATGCCTTTTAAACGCCATTATCGTACCTGCTTCCACCACCTCCCCCGGCAGCAAGTTCCAGGCACTCACCACCCTCTGTGTAAAGAACTTGCCTCGCACATCCCCTCTAAACTTTGCCCCTCTCACCTTAAACCTATGTCCCCTAGTAACTGACTCTTCCACCCTGGGGAAAAGCTTCTGACTATCCACTCTGTCCATGCCGCTCATAACTTTGTAAACCGTTATCATGTCACCCCTCCACCTCCGTCGTTCCAGTGAAAACAATCCGAGTTTATCCAACCTCTCCTCATAGCTAATGCCCTCCAGACCAGGCAACATCCTGGTAAACCTCTTCTGTACCCTCTCCAAAGCCTCCACATCCTTCTGGTAGTGTGGCAACCAGAATTGCACACAATATTCTAAGTCTACGAATTCTACGAATTCAAACTTATTAAACAAAGAATGCAGTTATGCTTCATTGACCAAGCAGTTGCAGAATCAGAGAAGCAGGCTGTGAAAATACTGATCACAGTTGGAAATGAGGGGTTATACAGAATCAATGTCTCTGGCTTATCTGAAGGGAACCGGAAAGATCCCGCAAAGATATGGAAAGTGCTAGAAGATTAGCTTTGGGTAAGAGTGAATTATAGAATTAATTGCCTGGAATTGATGTCCTACAGGCAACAGCCACAGGAATCAATAGATCAATTTGTCAGTAGGTGCCGTAGTAAGGGCAACAAATGCGATTTTTCAGAAACTGAACTGAGAGCATGAATAATGGATCTGGTGATTGTCTCAACACCTATTGATGCATTTCAAAAAGACCTCTTGGGGGAAAAAGAAAGGTCACAGCATTGATGCGCTGCTAGAAGATGGCAGGAAATATGAAGCCATTGCAGCTGGAAAACAGCATCTGCAAGCACTAGATAAAGCCGACAGTATAGGCCCAGTAACCAGGTCACAAAAAGCAAGTAAGCTGTGTGGTAAGTGTGATTTGTCCCACTCACTGTGAAATTGTCCTGCATTTCAAGATCTGTGCAAGGCATGCGGTGCAAAAGGACATTGGGCCCGCCTATGCAAGAAATCTGGATCCAAAGGCACAGCCAGAAGTCATAATATAACACAAACAAGCAGCAGCATGGCAACGGCAGCAAGGACAGCACCAGAGACCTGCATAAATGCAGGCCAATACACAAAGTCCACAGTGAAATAGACTTGAGACAAGACTCAGGGTGGAGTGATTCTCAGTCAGATGACGAGCAGCCGTTTCACATTGTAAATCCGACACATTGTGTTGATGAAGTCAAACCAATGGAAGCCTTTGCGACTATTAATATCATGTCCGAAAGAAAGATGTCAAACATACACTCAGGATTAAGATTCACATGGGAGCTACTGTAAATATCCTACCAGTCCGAATCCTGAAGGATATGTACCGGGGTCATTGGAAATTAATGATACAACTGAGAACTGCAAAGCTTTCTGCATACAATGTGTCACCCATCCCTTACAGTGGTACACTAATGATGTAATGCAGCTATGGCAAGTCGGCATGGAAACCACAAATATTTTACCTGGTAGATATGGGTGGACCAGCAGAGGCAGGACTACCAGCATGTAAGAACCTCAACATTGTGACTATCCACGAGATCACCAAGGTACCCATTACAGCAGAAGAGACCAAGGGTACCCACATTGAATCAGTCAAGGACTTACCACAAATGTACCCATGCAGGTTCGATGCCATAGGAGATTTCAAAGGTGATGCCTTACTGCAACTCAGAGAGGATGCAATTCCGTCAATCAACCTCCCAGAATGTGCAGTGTACACACACAAGAAAAGCTTAAATTTGAGTTGGATGACATGGAATGCAATGGCATCATCCATCTCGTGCATCATCACAAAAATTGGTGCAGCTCAATTACGTGCGTACTAAAGAAGGATGGAGCACCAGGGTATGTCTAGATCTGAGGCGTCTAAACCTCTCCCTAAAGAGAAGCCCCCACAAGATTACAACACTAGAGGAACTGAATCCCAAGTTCAAAGGAGCCAAATTCTTCTCCAAGTTGGATGCTAAACATGGATATTGGTCAGTACACCTAGCTCAGGAATCTCAGGAAGTCACCACCTTCAGAACACCATTTGGAAGATATTGCTCTTTTGGTTTACCTGTGAATCAAGACTTGTTTCAGCAGTATATGGACAGAGTTATAGAAAATACGCCTGGATGTATATGCACTGCCGATGGTATTGTGGTAATGGCCAAAATCAAAGAAGGGCATGATTGAAACCTTCACTCACTGTTGGCAGTAGCTCATCACGAAGGGCTTGTTTTTAACAGCAAGAAGGGCCAGGTGAATGTAAGTCAGATCAATTTCTTTGGCTCCATCTATTCAGGTTGTGGAATCCGTCCTGACCCAGGCAAAGTCGAAGATGTAAGGCATATGCCTACAAGACAAGGAAGATCTACAGAGATGCCTTGGATTTTTCAACTTTTTCAACATTCCAAATTTTTCTGACAAAGCATCATCACTGAGAGAGCTCTTATGGCAGGAGAACCATTAGCATATAATTGTCAGTAGAAACCTGTACCCTGAAGTACTATGATCCAAGGAAGAAGACAATCCTGGAAGTTGACGCCTCACAGAAAGGGCTAGGAGCATGCATTCTGCAAAATAGCAAACCAATTGTATTCGGATCCAATTCCTCCTCAGCACATTCCAATTACTCAAACATAGAGTGTGAAACACTTGCTCTGGTGTTTGGGATCACAAGGTTCCACACCTACCTGTTCGGTAAGCAGTTCACTGTGGAAACTGACCACAAATCACTGGAGATGAACTGGTGCAAACCATTGACAAGCGCACCACCTCGACTACAGTAACTTTTACTGAAAGTACAGAGTACGACTTCAACCTCTGATACAAACCAGGTAGCAAAATGGTCACCTCGGAAACGTTGAGCAGATTGCTAAATCTGAACACGTTGGGTGAGTGGGCAAATGCATGGCTGATGCAGTATAATGTGGATAAATGTGAGGTTATCCACTTTGGTTGTAAAAACAGAAAGGTAGATTATTATCTGAATGGTGATAGATTGGGAAAGGGGGAGGTGCAACAAGACCTGGGTGTCCTTGTACACCAGTCGCTGAAAGCAAGCATTCAGGTGCCGCAAGCACTTAGGAAGGCAAATGTTATGTTGGCCTTCATTGCAAGAGAATTTGAGTTCAGGAGCAAGGATGTCTTACTGCAGTTATACAGGACCTTGGTGAGGCCACATCTGGAGTATTGTATGAAGTTTTGGTCTCCTTATCTGAGGAAGGATGTTCTTGCCATGGAGATGGTGCAAAGAAGATTTACTAGGCTGATTCCTGGGATGGCAGGATTGACGTATGAGGAGAGATTGGGTCGACTAGGCCTATATTCACTAGTGTTTAGAAGAATGAGAGGGGATCTCATAGACACCTATAAAATTCTAACAGGACTAGACAGGCGAGATGCAGGGATGATGTTCCCGATGGCTGGGGAGCCCAGAACCAAGGGACACAGTCTCAGGATACAGGGTATGCCATTTAGAACCGAAATGAGGAGAAATTTCACTCAGAGGGTGGTGAACCTGTGGAATTCACTACTGCAGAAGGTAGTGGAGGCCAAGTTATTAAATATATTCAAGAAGGAGATAGATACATTTCTTAATGCCAAAGGGATCAAGGGATATGAGAAGAAAGCAGGAATAGGGTACTGAATTAGACGATCAGCCATGATCTTTTTTGAATGGCGGAGCAGGCCTGAAGGGCCGAATGGCCTACTCCTGCTCCTATTTTCTATCTTTCAATATGAACAAGAATGAAGCCCCACTGGATCTACAAGTAGAAAGCATGGACATCAAGGTGGAAGATGTGCTCAAAATTGATTTACTGCATTTTGGTCAGCACAAATGTGACCAACTGCAATCAGAAACAGCCAATGACCCACAACTGAAGGCACTGTGGAGAATCATCATAAGAGGATGGCCTGATATGATAAAAAGAGGTGCCAGAAACCCTCAGATGCTTTTGGCCTTATAGAGATGAATTCGGTATCTCAAGAGGTGTAACCTTCAAAGGAAAACAAGTGATTGTGCCCAAAGCTCTCCAACAGGTCACCTTGTCACAACTTCACCAAGGCCATATGGGCATAGAGCGAACAAGACGACTGGCACAACACTGCTTATTGACCAGGGATCAACGGTGACATCGAAAGTTTAGTCAGGATGTGCGAGGCATGCCAGAGCCACCAGCCACAAGAACGGAAAGAACCTCTACACCCTCATGCGATTCCATTCAGTCCCTTGGTCCATAATCACCACTGATCTATTTTCCGTAAATGGAGATGACTTTCTTTTAATCACCTATTATTTCTCCAAATTTCCAATTGTCAGACAGGTAAAAGACAATTCAAGCTCAGTCATTGCAGACACACTGAATGCCTTATTCAGTCTGTTCGGTGCACCTGAAGAAATTATTTCTGACAATGGGCTACAGTATATGGGCAGACCTTTCAAGGATATGTATTCCAAATGGGGCGTAAACCATGTGACGTCCTCACCACATTACCTTAGATCTAACGGTCTTGCTGAGCGAATGGTTCACACAGTTAAATCGCTTATCCTGAAGTGTAGGACAATGAAACAAGATTTTGTGTTGCCATGTTACACCCTGAGCTACACCTGTGGATATGCGTTTACCATCGCCAGCACAGATCATATTTGGCAGACAAGTGAGAACGATTCTGCCAAGCCATCATCTGTCCAAATTCTCCGAGATGCAGGAGACACTGCTCAAAAAACAAAGGAGAATGAAGATGCTGCATGATCGACATGCAGTGACAGAATTACCTCAACTATACGTAGCACGAAAGGTCAGGATTGTACACCCCACAATGAGAACATGGCTACCTGCAGAGGTATCCAAAGTCTGTAGTGAGCCTATTTCTGAGGAGGTTACAACATCTAACGGAGCAGTGTTGAGGAGAAACCGAAGCCAATTAAGAGAAGTGTGCAATACTCCAATTGCGTACAGTGGACTCAAAAGAATACACTCTGACGATGAGGATGTGATGGAATAACAGGATAACAATCAACACACTGATAACACGTATGCAAGTCAAGAACAGCCAAGGGTGAAACCCACATCCCCAGAAGGTTATACCGTAACAAGATCTGGAAGAGTTGTCAAACCACCGTAACAATATATGTACTCTTAAGCTTCTGCACTCGTAAATGTCACAAATCCTATCTTTGTACTTTCCCTGTATAACTAAGTTTGATATTATCCAATTTTATGTGTTTTTACTTGTAGCGTGCGAGACTTATCTTTGGAAAGAAAGGGGATGTTGCATTGTTGCTTTAAGATGGATGTCCCTTAAAGAACTCAGTATGCAAATGAGCTAAGTACCAGGATGTAGTCATGTGACTAGAAGCCATCGTCACTCTGCACTCTAACACACTGGACAAAGGTTCTTTATATAGTTTCCTCTGTATTGTATATACTAGTTTAGCTGTTAGGAGATCTTCAAGGAACTGGAATCCACATACCTCACTGTGTTGCTTAAGATTAACACAAAGAAACTCATGACTGTCACAGACCTAAAATGTTAACTCTGTCTCTCCACAGACACTGCCAGACCTGTTGAGTATTTCCAGCATTTTCTGATTTTAGCCTCAAACCACACATCCCCTTCACTCACCTACCAACAATCTCTATCAATCATGAATCGTACCTCACATTCAAAGCTTCACCTCACCCTCACACTGCCAGCTATTCAACCATGACAGTCATATCACACAAACACATTGCATGATACTCACTGGCACACTTTTCTCCCTCCTGCAGGACAAGTTGGTGCATAACTGGAGGCAGCAGGAGCTAGCCAACAGGGGATAGCCACGACTACATGCTCTTACCCCCATGGAGGAAACTGTGCTCTCCATCATTGCAGTGGCCATAACTGAGGCTGTGCTGAGGACAGAGCTGAAACCATCACAGATTACAGTATACCTAACCCTCCTTTACACATCTAATTTCCCCCTCATCGCACAACCTCTTTTGATTTAGAAGCTGTACATGGCGTAAGCATGCACCCTATGCTTTCTCCCCTTCCCTCACCACAACCCCATCTTTGTGCCTTTCTCCTTTCAGATACCTAACAATTGTCACCTGGCCAGGCAGAGGTAGAAAAGCAAGAGATGGAAGAGCAGGAAGACAATAATGAAGCAGAACACCACCATTCGCTCTCACACACAATCACCATCTCAGATACTTTAGAGGGTAGATTAAAGCTGAAATCTGCACGAGGTGAGATACTGAGCAGGAAACAAGGAAAGCACATGTGCTAGCTTGCCGGAGGGAAAGGTTGCACAATAGTTCTGTTGCAGAGGATTCAGATGAGGTCTTCGCTGGAGTGGCCTACAGAAGACTGATGGGTATGCACATTGAAATGCTTGGTGAATTGTCTGTCCTTCCAGAAAGCCTGCGGTCACTGGCAAAGAGCATGGAGGCGTCCAGCACCAACTTGTCACAGGGCTTTGCATGGAACCCATCCTCTCCAGCGTATAATTGGTGGCGAGCTCCATTTTAACACTTGTGGACCCAACCATGGTGCAGTGTCTGATGGCTGATGTTTCAGCTTCCATTGCAACACAAGCAGAAACCATCCAACATTTGGGTGCAGCAGTGGAAGTTAAGACTGAAGTCGTCTAAGGTCATCTTGCTGCCACATAAGCTCAGACTGCTATCATCATAGCTGCAGATACCAGTGCTCGAAGGGGCTTGTAGGGTGTCACAGCAGTCCAGCAATCTGTCTTCCAACCAATTATTAAGATTGCTGAGGTGCCACCCTGTGGAAGTGACAGTGGAAATGTGGAGAATGGCCCTGAAGTTCTCTCTTAGGATGACAGCATTCGTCCTCCCACTACTGTGGCTCTGCCAGTGCCTTGTTGTTGCCTGTCAGCCAGCCAGCCCAGACTGCTGTCGACCATGCCAAGAAGCTGGGCATGCTAGGGCCAGAGCCCTCATCATCCTGCAAGGCTATCTGCAGTCTCCCCAGCTGAAAATCAGCAGCTTTCCACCCTCCATGCTGCAGCCACTGGTGTAGTGCTGCCGAGGAGCACTAGGCCAGGCAAAGGCACATGGGAGACAGGCACTATGGGAACGCATAAGGGTAATTAGTTGACCTTTGTATGAATATTGGTTTGATGTAAAAATTTAGTTTGAAATGTTCATTTTGTATTGGCTTTTATTTTAGCATTGTGACCACGGGAATGCTGTGACAGTGACAGAGGGAAGGTAAGGTGTGAGACTGTTGGTGAGTGGGGAATTGGGGTTGAGTTCACTAGTACTGGAGTTGGATGAATTGATCACGGACAGCCCAATCAGAAAGGGAACGTGTTGGTTCTCCCTTCCTCCTCTTCCTCCACCACCACTTCCTCCTTCTCTTCACATACTCACCGTACACCTGGTGGCAAGGGCTGTGCCCTCATGATGGCGAGGTTATGCAGCCTGCAGCAGATCAACATGAATACTGACACATGCTCTGCCAAGTACTACAGAGTTCCTCCAGAGTGGACCAGGCAACAAAAATTTTGTTTAATCACACTAATGGTCTACCTGATTAAATTTTGGGCCGAAATTTATGGTCCCGCCGCCGTATTCAGCAGTGGGCAAAAACAATGGAGGCCAGCCCATACGGGCCGCACATCGCGGAGCCGCCACAATATTGAGAGCGGCGGCTCATTTAAATAGCCGGGGCGGACCGCCCACCCCAATGACGTGGAGGCAGCGGGCCGTCCGTCCCCGGCAATGGCATCAGCTACCTTTGCGCAGGCACTGATGCCATTTTTAAAGGGCTTCGAGCCTTACATTTCAATTTAAATATTTAAAGGTAGATTAATTTTTAAAAATTAAATAAATTGATCTTGACCCTCTCCCACCACCCCCGCAATAACTACAGAGTTAACTCCTTGCCCTCTCTCCCCCCCAAATCACTTACCTTGTGCACCTGACCTTCACCCCCCAAAGTTCAGAAACTTTACACTATAACACTTCCCACCATCCCCTAAACCAAGCTGTAGGGTTGAGCTCCAAAATGGCATCATTACATGCTGATTGACATCACGATCTGCCTACTCTGCATACTTCTGGTGCATGCTCCCTGCGCCCTTGCTAATGCCCTCACCAAAATAGCATCTGGCATGGCCATCACCAGAAGTATGCATGCCTATCACCGACACCATTTTGGAACAAGAATGGCGTCCGCCGTGCCCCAAAATGGGGGCTACGCATGAAACTTTTTCGACAAGAATGTATGAATTCAATTATCTAGTGGCTCCTTAGAACCTCTTCCTTCCTTTCCCTTCTGTGGTGGAAATTTGATGACATTAACTGGAAATAATCTTGTTATTCTCAGCAGCTGTGTCACCTGCGTGACCCGACATCGGACATATTGGCCAGGATTTTATCCGGGCAATGGGGGTCTCAACCTCCAGTAAAAGTGCCGGCAAGAACCCTGCATCACCCCTTCTGTGGAATGCCCACTGAATCAAGTGTCAATTAAGCACTTAACTGGGCAGTGGTGGGCCTCCAAACCTGCTGTGGGGGAGGGCAAAAATTCCCCCACTGAATTAGTTATCCACGCTGTGCTTTTACATTGACTATTGCGAATGCACAGCAATACAATTACATTCCTACCAGCCATCTTACAGCTGGAGAAACTGAAATAATTACAAGTATTCAGTTTGACTGTTGCTGTCACTATTCTTTAGAGTAACATACAGTTGTGCCTGGAGAGCTGTAGACTTTACCTAGACAGCGATTAAAGCTAGGCACAATGCCAGAGCAGTCAAAATCAGCCTACACTCTGCTGTCCAAGCTCAGTTTTAGCATTTAACAGTACTGACTGTACATTCAGCATTTTTTCCGCACACAATTTTTATCAGTTTATATAATTTAAATTATTGAGCTGCAGCATTCTGTCAGGCTTTGTCAAAATTCACACTGGAGTATTCATTTTACCATTTATTTGTGGAATACGAGGCCACCTTTGACCACAAAGGGCAGTAATTTTGACTTTGAATGACAGTGCAAAACAAATGATAGCGAATCGGCAGCCTGTTTTACATGTCTTGCAATTTGTATTCTCATTATCATATAAAAGCAAGATTACCCCCAGTAAGTTACTAGTGAAGTTAATTCTCTGAAGCAAAAGGGTGAGTTTGATGTCAAGACTGTACAAATACACCTAACTACATCCATATGGCAGATGGATTTTAATGTGAAAAGTAAGATAATGCATATTGGACTGGGAAACACAAGAGGAACAGATGCCTTGTACTAAAGGTGGAATCATTCATAGGTAGGTGCAGGCTGAGATCACTGGGGTCATTTTCTTTTGAACAGAGGAGACTGAGGGGAGATTTAATTGAGATGTATAAAATTATGAGGGGCCTTGATAGAGTGGATAGGAAGAACTAATTTCTGTTAAGAGAGGTCAATAACCAGGGGGCTTGGATTTAAAGTAATTGGTAGAAGGTTTAGGGGGAATTGAGGAGTAATTTTTTCACCCACAGTATGGTGGGAATTTGGAACTCAATGCCTCAAAGGGTGGCAGAGGCAGAAACCCTCATTGCATATAAAAAAGACTTGGATATGCAGTGGAGACACCGTAACCTACACGATTATAGACCAAGAGCTGGAAGGTGGCATGAGATTGATAGTTCTTTTTTGGCCAGCATTGACACGATGAACCAAATGGCCTCTTTTTGTGTTGTAATTCTTTCTATGTTTCTATTATCAAAAACTACCTGGAACCTGTAATGCTCTATTACTGGAGATGGGGTTGGGACGGAGGGTTATGCTATTGGTAAAGGGCTGTAAGCCAAGTTTAAGCAGGAGAGTTTCAATGATGACAACTTGTTTCCAATCTAATCCTGTTTTAAAGAACTGCAATGGTACAAAAGGCTGCTATGGAAAAGTCCAAGACCTAGACTGCACCTCCATGAAGAAGAAATTGTGGTTGGTGGCAGCAGAAATTCTATAAAGTCAGAAGGGGAATGCATTGGTTCACCCTGTAATGCCTCACAAATGAGGTTGAGTACTCAAGCCATAGAGACTAGGAAGATCCCTGTCTGTTTTAAATTTGCTTCGGATTTGGGTCATCACCTTCTTCAAATCTGCCAGAACTTTAGTCAAAACAGTGCAACCTAACTTTTAAACTTTTATGATGGTAGTAATCTTCAGGTGTGCACTAACTCCCTACATCCAGCTGTGATTGCTCGGCTGTGTAATGGAAAAATGTCACCCATTGAACACATTAGGGCCCGATAATAACGCAGAGGCAGGATCTGAATGAAGACGGCAATAGCAGGTGACAACCACACAACATAGTGGGTTGCGTGGGAATGTCTGATTTCAACAGGGATGTCCCATTATCATCTTATGCATGGTTTTTGTGTCTCCACTGTGCGTAAGTGGGTGTGATGCGGACTCGCATGATGCAATTTAACCTCAATTATTTAAAGGGCCACTTCACAGATGCAATGGTGGAAGAGGTTTTGGAGTTCTGTGGATTTTGTTGTGTAAAGTTCAAGTTGAGAGATGAAATCAAGGAGGGCAAAAACTGGACCCAAAGTCAATGATGCTTCACTAGATGTACTGCTGGGTACAGGAAGGGTGAGGAAGGAGTTCTTTTCTCCAACAGTGGAGAAATAAAAACCTGTTGCCACAACAAAGAAGATGTGGTTGGAAGTGGCCCAAGAGCTGTTCAGCAGGACTATGGTTATGAGGGCATGATGCAGTGCAGGAAGTATTTTAATGACCTAACCAGGTCAGGAAATTTGCAAATTCACCTATGTTGTGTCGTGCAGGAACCACCACCACCCCACCCTCTTGACCCCCACTCTGCCTTGTCAAGTGTACTTCATTCACATCACTCCCCACACCACTTAGATTTCAGCAGCACCCATTGTTCTCCTTCTATTCACTTCCTCACCTCCACCTTCCTCCACATACACTGCAACTCATCCTAATCTTTATGTTATATGATACCACCTCAGTGAGCTCACCTGATTCTCAGCACACATCCTCAATTGCATGTCAGTGCCATTCATGATAAATCTCCCTGATAATCACCCTCAGTGAATGCACTACATCACGGGTGTCCAACTTTTTTGCGTGGGAGGCCACATTACAATTTTACATAGGGGGCCGGTGAGAAAATTTCATAAAGTTAAAGGCATTAAAAATTTATCTTACTATTAATCAAAACAACAACAAACGTACACTTTTGTGAGAAAGCTTTAAATGAGAACACTAACTTATTGGCTTACTTTCTTGTCACTATGTTGAACATGATTTAGTGACATACTGGGCATTGTTTTCCCTTGCACAAGTATTCAATCTCTGCCCGGACAGCAATGCGGAGTATTCCGGCTACTTGTCCAATGGTCAGGAGTGATCTTGATGTCTTTCTTTCAAAAACCTCTCTGTCTGTCTGTCTCTCTTTCCTTCCTCTGTCTGTCTCTCACCCCTCTCTTTGTCTGTCTTGCTCTCTCCCATTACTCTCTGTCTGTGTCTGTCTCTCTCCCACCACTCTGTCTATCTGTCTCTCCTGCCTCTCTGTCTGTCTCTCTCTCTGCCTGGCTCTTTCTCCCCCCGCCCCCACCCCCACCCTCCCCCACCCCCGTCTGCCTCTGCCCCGTCACATATGCTTTACAGCCACTCATAGGTCTGTTGTACCACCACCAACCACTCCCCCCAACCCGCCCGCCCTACCCCTATCCCCTTTGCAGAAGGAGAGAACCCAGAATAAAAGGGAAAGGGATAAGACCTGAGGTGGACCTCCACAGATCTTGGAGCTCACAACGTTGATCAGGAGACTTTGTACACAAACAGCATTTCAGCATCCCTGACCATCGAAGATGGACAGACTGGAACTTTATTACTGGAGGGTGACAGAATGAATCTAACTGACCCACATCTCCTCCAAGACTAAGTCAAGACTTGAATTTGAGTACCGAATGAAATATATTCATCTTAATCATGCAGAATTGTAAAGTTTTTACATTCCCATGAATAAACCATATTTGTCTCTTCTCTCCTCCCAAACCATCATGCAAACTACAGCAGCCTGTAGTTGACGAGGATTCCTCCGAGGAGCTCATTCCTTCTGGGAGTGCACCATCACAGGACACATGCTAAACAGGAACTAAAGCAGATATGAACACTTTGAAGAGTCCTGTTTGACAGTTGGGTGGATAGATCTCACCTGGTGAAACACAGTTCACAACTGATTAGGAGCCAAGTGGTTGTGGGGACAGTTGTGGAGGTTCCATACTGGAGGGCACAATCCTCTCCAAACTCAACTGGGTTGAGATGCCAAACCCTGGGGGGATTGAGTGGGGGGGGGGGGGGGCATCAATGAAAAGGAGAATGATGTAGGATCAGCAGAAAATTTCAAAGGTACTGGTAGAACATTCCACAAAAGGAGGAGTCCAGCTCAAAGATTTGTGGATTGATGTTGGAGGGCAATGCGAGAATGTCTTCTGTGGAAAGGGTGGCCTCCTCTGTGAAGTTTGCATTGTGGCACTGCAATCAATCCCTGCAGGTCCTGACTATGGCTGTGCAAACTATGAATGCCAACATGTTTGCCACCTTAAACAGGATGACAGATACCTTAGCTGTGACCTTATAAGGTGTCACCTTTCTCTCCAGGATACTGTCCTGCAGAGAGTGTAACAAAAGTGCTTCCATTTTTAAACATTTATATTTCTTGCGTTAAAACTGAAAAGATTACATGGATGTGTTTTTTTTTTACTAAGATCACCGAATGGACACTTGAGATGTTGTTTGAAAAACCACCTGTGCTGGAAGTCATGTGATTTGGGCTCAGCAAACAACAGAAACCTCGTTGACCTGGGGAAAAATGGTTACAGAGAAGCCACATGTCAAGGTTTATGGAGGTCAAGAGCTTGACTCTCTATTTGGACATTGTTTTCAGTTTAATTAGGTGCGAACTGTTTGGAGACAATTGGTGTTTTCCTGCTAAGGAAAAAAAAACACCCAGCTCACCTCTTTCTGCACCTCTTTGAAGAAATCCTGCAAAGATCCAGTGTGGGAGAGCTAAAATCTCTGGTGCCGCATCTCTCCTAAGAAGCTGGAAGAAAATCCTATGATTCAAGTGTGTGCTGGCGGAAAACCCTGATGCCACATTTCTCTTAGAAAGCCTACTAGAATATTTCTCGACATCTCCATAACGGATTGCTTCTGAAACGATCCCAGTGGCCCATCTCTATATACCCAGATGCCAGACCAAAAATGGGACAACTGACATCCTTCCATATCTTCTCTTTTTCTTCATCAAGAATTGGCACGTATTTGGCCAAAGTAGTCTTTTTTGTTTTGTTTTTTGTAACAGACCTCTGTAGAGAGAATTTCTATATTTTTCCCAGTCCAGTGTTTGTGAGTGTAATAGGGGAATTTAAAAAGGGAACTTTCATATTTCAATCTGTATGTTAATGCTTTGCTTGTTTCTAGTTAAGTCTTGTTCATAATAAACTGATTATTTTGTTGTTTATTAAAGAAACCGAGTTAGTGTATTTTATTCTGGGATGCAAAAAAAGAGTATATGATTGGCTGTATCGGTAACCGGGTAAACATTTAAAGATATGTTGTGACCTGTAGAGCATTGGAACTAGAAAAGACAGTGCACTCCTCCCGCCTCAGTCGTAACAACAGGTAGGAGTGATGTGCCACTCTTCCAGAAGAAGGAAGATGGAAAAAAGGGACATGAAAGTGGGAACTCCATTTACAGCATTCCCATGCCTTATCCATTGCAGCTCCTCCTCAACCAGTACCCAACATGCTGCCTCCTATCTCAATGGCTGAGTTGGCCCCTGGACCAGTGCAGGTGGAACAATATTTGCAGGGCTCTGACAGGCTCCAACACCAAGAATTCATTGGTAATGAGCAGCTGAGAAGTCAGAGCAAGGAACAGAGCAGCTTGCTGCTGAGGCCATAGGCGTTACACATGTAGGAGTGGTAGGGAAAGGAAAAGCTGTGTAGTTCACTAAGTGTCCACACATGGGTGTTTATGAAAATAATGTATTAGTAAGTTTAACTTACTTATTCACATAACATTTATTAATATGCTTCACTTTTCCATGTTCATCATTCTTGCCTTGTGTGTGCCAACACAGATGTTTGGTGATGAATGTGAGGACATGAATAGATTGAGACCAATTGGTGCATGTGCAATGGGTGGATGGTTGCTTACAGAATTACTTTGTGTCAATGGGGTTAATGGAGGGGAAGGGGCAGGGATGTAATAGTTACTTTGGTCTAGTGTGTGTGACTAACTGAACTGTCGAGCTATTAGGGCATCCCTGGCATCGTGAGCAGCAATGCAAGTGGATTGTCTGGTGTTGGGGGCACATCTTCCTCCTCCTTGTCCTCCTTCTCCTCTCTATTGGAATCTCAGCAGATGATGAGTGCAGAACACAGCACATAACGATTAGCCAATAAAGTCCTTGCTGGTGAGTGCTGAAGGGCACATCCAGACCTGTCCAGGCAGCTGAAGCACAACTTGAGTATGTTGATGGTTTGCTCAATGGCACATCTGGTTGTCATATGGCTGGCACTATAGCAGCCTTGGGGTTCATTGATAGGATTCCTCACAGGTTTCATCGGCCAGGTTTGAACGCAATATCCTTTGTTGTCAAGCAGCCACCTTTTAGGATGGTTCCAGATATGAATCTGCCAGGGATGTTGGAGTGTCACAGTATGAAAGCATCATGGCAGGCAGATCCCAGGGAATCTGGCACAGAGCTGCATGAACCTTTTCTTGTGGTTACATACTAGCTGAATATTGAAGAAATGAAATCCCTTGCAGTTGATGAATGCTCCTGATTGCTGTGGTGGTGCATGGATTGCCACATCTGTACAATCAATGACACCCTGTACTTGTGGGAAGCCAGCCAGAGAAGTGAATGCAAGTGCCCACTCATTCTGGCTGTTGTTATCACAAGGCAAACTTACATAGCCCCCAGCCCTGGCAAAAAATCCACCTATCGTGTGCAGTTATGTGCAGCCTATGTCTGTGGTAATGCCCAGGAAGGAACCAGATGCAAAAAAGTTGAGGACGGTTGTGACTTTCATAACCACTGGTTATTGTGTGGCCGTCAGGTCCAGCAGATCTAGCAGGTCTTCATCTAGGAGTCTGGGAACACCTGATGTGACAATCTCATCCTCCAGATGCACTGCTCTTCTGAGAGCTCAAGGAGGATGCGTTAATTTAAAATTGCTGCCAAAATCTCAAGAAATGCAAATAATCTAAATATTATAATCTCATACCAGCTTTTCTAGAGTGGGTTACTTTAGACACCTCCAAACCCACTGAGAAAAAGGAGCATTCACAATAGGTTGATATTGGCTAACAGATTTTTGGCAATTAAATCTCCCCCGAAACTCTCCCGTCCAATGGATATAGTCGAACAAATTGCATAGTCTCATTGTTTTGTTTGCTTTTTTAATGCTGTAGCACATGTAAAAGAAAGAAGTCATATTGTGTGGTAGTCATTTTATTATCAGCATTATTTTAATTTTGTTTGACCTAATAAAACAAAATATAGATAGAAAATAGCTATGACTATAGGCAACAACATACAACAAAACAATCAACAGATATCATATTATACAACCTGACAGCTTTTGAGACAGAGTTCAGACTTGGGTCATGAATGCATTTGAAATATTTCCCTAAAGGTTAATTTTAGGCTATTTTATTTCCCCTAAGTTCTAAAAATACATAAACTATTAAGCTGAAAGAAAATTTGGATACTTCAAAACATGCTGTACTATAGCAGCAAAACAACATCAAATAGAAACACAAAGGCTAGAATTTTACGCCTCCCCACAGGAGTGGGCTAGTGGTACGGAGCGGGGGCCGTAAAATTGAGTGGGAAGCGGGGGGTGCTGTTCCCGACGCCTCCCCGTCCCCACTCCAATTTTACCAGGGGTGGCGTCGGTGGCGAGAAATGGCCCACCCTCCCCAGGCCAATCAAAGCCCTTAAGTGATCAATTAAGTCCCACTTAAGGGCCTCCTCCCACCTCCGCTGGTATTTTACCAGTGGCCAGCGGGTGCCTCAGGCCCCCAGAACTTCACCAAGTAAAACCTGGCAGCCTCTTTGTGGGCTTTGGGGGTGGGGGTGGGGGGTGCGGCCACCTGATCGGGCACCCTGTGCCCCACAGAGGGTCCACCTGAAGCCCCAACTGCACCCACTGAAATAAAGTCCTCCCCACTCAACCAACTCCCCTTGCCTCACCGGGGCCCGGCCAATTGTCCCCAGCGAGGCCCCAAAAACTTACCTTTCTTCCAGGGCCGGCGTCGACGATCCTGCCGGGTGGCTCGGTCCCAGCAGTGGCCACCACTCCCAATGGCGCTGCTGGGGCTGAGAGCTGCCGGCTCGCTGATTACCCAGCAGCTCTTGGAGGCAGGACTTCCAATTAAGGGCCTGGGCCATGTAAAATCCTAGCATAGCTCCTAGGCCCGGCAGAGGCGGGCCCGCCCCTGACTTTTTGGCCAGTGGGTGGGGCCTCCTTCCCAAAATAAAATTCCAGCCTAATAGTTTCAATTCACTTCAGAGGAAACCACAATTTAAGAGACTTGCTTTTTTATTGGGCAGCTAAACGTCTGACAAGTGCGCAAACCCATCACCATGTTTGAAAGTCTCTGTGGAATACACAGAACCTCCTGTACAAAAACAGGCCATTCCATCCAACTTGTCTGTTTCTCTATCCAGTCTAAGTAACTTTTCCTACCCTGCCCCCAAAATCCTGTATTTCCTTCTCCCTCATGTATGCATCATATTAACTATCTCCTTGCCATCTGTTTCAACCATTGGGCCTGCTGCTCACTTCCTTGGCCACTTCCATCCACATCAGCTTGGTTTGAAAGGCAGGCCTCTTCTTTCTGTCCTTGGGAAACATCACCAAGGGGGCAGCCTTCCCAGGTCTTCTTTCTATGGTTGCTGAAACCTCAGGAATTAATGTACAATTCAATTATTCTGACCCCTGTTTGGTCCCTTTGACTAGAAATACTTCCTTTGACAAATTTGATGTGTAATTCTGCCTGCCCACTAGCCCCCCGAATGTTTGGGGCCCGGAAGCGAGATACTAGCATCGTACTTGAGTTGAAGAGCCACAGCAAAGCCCGTTTCAATGACAAACAGGTTCCCAACCTGCTTCCAGCCTCCTTGCTGCATGCTGGTCTGTTTAGATAAAATTCCGCTTATAGGCTCTACCTTCACAATACAGGAGAGAATATTCATTTTCTTAAAACATTAAAAGAAAATAGTGCTTAAACTTCCAACCATACTGTGTGTGATGTTGTCTCCAAAGGAGTCTTGCACTGCTGTGTGCTGGTTTCAATCAGGACCTGACTTGAGTTATGCTGACAATTTTCCATTGCTAAGTGGTACCCTTAGTTTTGGGGTCATCTTGGTAGTTCAGATTTGACCTAGATCTTTATACCTGTAGCTGTGAACTTCCTTGGCAGAAAAATTATTGATTAAGTTTGAAAATGTCATAATAACATGAATGATGTAATGAAACCTTTATATAGAACAGTCAGGCCAATGTGTTGACAACTCAATAGTTTGAGTGCTATAGGGGAAGTAAAAGACTGGAAGGCTACTTTGACAGTAATTGCATTTGAAATAAATGTCTTAAGATTGACATTAATTGAATTTAAACAGCTCGGAAATGAGCTTCTGTTAAAATCATGAGTCATATGAGTTTTGCATAGGATATGTCATAGTCTGCAAAGGTGAGAAAGAAGCAGATATTGGCAGCTGAGAAAATTCCCTGGATACATTTAAATTAATTAAAAGCAGATAAAATTTATGAATTAGTCTGTCAATTCCCTGAAAGTTTTATTTAATTTTAAATGAAGGACACATCCAGTTAGCAGTGCCGGGTGCTTGGGATCTCATCCCAAGGGCCTGTGATGCTCAAATTTATTAGTAGCTAATTTGATTTTGTTGAGTTAAGGAGTTCCAGTTACACATTCTGACTGAAGAGTGCAGTCACTGAATAGTGTTGTACTGTCGGGAACCTGCTGTCTGATAGTTAATTTCCAATAACTGCCAGGTCTCCTAAGTTTAGAGCAGGGACTCACATAACATTAGCTGTTGGTTCCATATGTTGGTTCCATATGCACAGTTGATTCATAAAAGTCACATTAGATGACATGCATTGTATCAGTGTTTATCAGACATACAAGAGGCAGACACCAGATTTGATTCTACACACAGTTCAAACATCTATGCCAGTAGGAAAGAAGTAAGCCTTTGGCTTTGTGATTGCATTCCTGCTTCTGAGTCAGAAGGGGAAGGGTTCCAGCTCCACTCCAGACTGACTGTGATGACTAAAATATGACATCCACCAGGATACTTGCAACTGGATAGAGTGACCACTGGCTCAGTAGGAATGTTCTGCCTCTGCGTCAGATGGACTGGCTTTGGGGCCATTCCAGACAGTCCCAATGAATACCAGAGTATTGGTTCTGAATATTGCATTGACAGTTAGTGGAGGGGCCTTTTCATCCAATGGGTTCCCACACGACCTCTCCCCCCCCACCCCCCCAATCTATGTAAAGGATAACTGGGGCTCTTTTGTCTTGGTTGCAGATATATCGAAGATAAAAACTGAGGAAACCACCTCAACTACTCTTTATTAAGTGGTTCAAGTAACTTGTGTGTGAGCCATGAATTAGGATCTGTCCGAGGGAAGAACACAATGTATGGATCAGGATGAAGGATTTTCAAACTAAGACAATGTCCCATATTTTCATGGCTTTTTTTTTTACAACTGTTTCATATCAGGTTTTATATTACAGTACAAAATAGAATTATGCAATCTCATTGTATAAATTATGGAAATATGTTATAAATAGCAGAGGGCTTAGTAGTGCAGTAGATTAGAGCAATATCCCTTCACCTTTGGGCCCTGACTTTGAATCATCCAGACAGAACTAAATTACCTGATGGCTAATAAGGGCTCTAAATTTGCATTAATCCCAACCTAGCTCCCAGTAGATGCCACCTGGCATCACAAAGCTCCTCATAATTCAGCATAATTAACACTGATTCAGCAATCCCATTAAGATTGGTCTAGGAAATGGAAATATCCGACTGGGGCAGTGATCCATTTTGAGGCTAGAACTAGAACGCTATGAATATGGCTTTCCCTGGTACATTTGGTAATGATTCACCACTCACCTTTGTTCAGAGATTTTCTACTAGCATCTCCCAATTATTATAAGGCATATATAATATGTATTTTTACACTAAGCACGGCCTTGAGACTTATCCCACCGATAAAAAATAACAAATTATAACTATGGCTTTGGAAGCATTAGAAAATACATTTTCTTCTATCTGTTAGTAATAGTAGCTCAGTATCACTGGGCTGCCCACTTGTTGACTGGCCGTCTGGTAGACAACCGTATGGGAAAATTAGAAACAAGATGGCATAAAAGGAATGCCAATAACTGGAACAGATACTTACTTCAGCAAACAGTAGTACTCCTCCTTATTGTCCATAAGAAGAAAATCATAATACTGCAATTAAGTGCAGAGAAGAGACATCTTCAATTCATCTCAGCAAATTCCCAAAAAAACCTGTAATTATTTTTTTTTTGCATCTAACCCACACCTGAAGGATAAATTTAACCCTGCCACTCAGTGAAAACTAGGAGTCTTACCCGTCAGCATCCCACTGTCTTCTACCTTAACCTGCTACTCTGAGCAGACAACATGGACACCCACCTGAAACTGGATGGGTCCTTTTTAAGTAAGCAGATCAGGAGTATTATGGGGCCCCCAACTGCAGTTTTAATTGGTGACTTAAGCTGGAGACTACTGTGGCTTTCCCATCAGGTGAAGACAGTGGGAAGAGAAGCCAGAACCAGAAGAAGCCCAAAAGTAAATTCATATTACTGTTTTCACCATTCCATGTTAAAAAGATTTAGGCCTCCTCTGCCCAAGCTCCTTCTTTCCCTTCCCAAATGAAGGACCCTCCTAAAATTCCATCTCACATCTTATCTAAGTTCTGGAAACCTTTCTTTTGGTGCTGATCATGACCTCCTGCCACCCAACATTCTACTCCCACCCTCTACTGCTTCCCACCTATTTTGGGTGATCAACTGATCAGGAGCATGTATTTGAGACCGAGCAGTTAGCATCACCTAAGCCTCTTGCTTCTGAAGACAAGGTGATTTGGTGCTCACCTTGACCCCTTCCTGCAACAGGTTAAAATTGGGCTACTACTGTCTCATTACGATGTGAAAACAATATTTGGTATTGCAACCTGTACTAGCTCATCAGATAGTCTTTCCAATTGAGATGTATAAACTGGCATCACAGCATACCAGAATGCTGCAGTGGTAGGATGGATTTGTGCTATAATAAAAACAAAATATGCTGGAATTACTCAGCAGGTCTGGCAGCATCTGTGCAGAGAGAAGCAAAGTTAATGTTTCAGGTCTGTGACCTTGAGTTCTGATGAAAGGCCACAGACCTGAAACGTTAACTTTGCTTCTCTCACCACAGATGCTGCCAAACCTGCTGAGTAATTCCAGCATATTTTGTTTTTATTTCAGATTTCCAGCATCTGCAGTATTCTGATTTTATTATGGGTTTGTGCTTGCTGCTCACAGTTTCTGATTTTTTTTTCCCTGAGATATTGAATGGAGACTAGAAAAGACAGAGGGGAAAAACCCAGTATTGGATAGCAATGGACTTTGCAGGGCCCAGGGAGCATGTCACTTTCCTGAAAGAATTGCCGATAAAAATCAAATAAAAAAGTTAGCTGAATTGATCGTCAGTGGGTGGTTATGATACTGGGCTAGCTGCTTAAAAGTTCTGAATTCAAATCCTACCTGGGCAAGTTGTGAAGTTGAATTGAATAAATCCAATAATTTGTGATCAAACATCATGAAAGCTCTCAGATTGTTGTAAAAATCCAAATGGTTCACTGGTATCCCTCAATGAAGGAGACCTGCCACTCCTACCCCATTTGGACCACATGTAACTTCAGTCCCACAAATAATGTCCTGACAACAAATAAAAAAAATGGCCTGCTCTTGGAACTCGACAAAGTGATCAAATCACAATATATTTAAATACTGTTGCCTTCTTTTGTTATTTTAACAAAGACAAAGCTCTGACCTTTCCTGAGTAAGGAGGACTCTGGAACAGAACTTCAAACTGTAAATATAGCAGTGAAAATGTAAATATAGCCTGTGAAACCACCTTATAAATCACACACTGTGAATAACAGGAGGCTGTTACAATTTCTTTTTGAGTGTCTAACATATATTGAAACCCATGGTTAAAAGTTTCCAAACTAAACTACTGCAAAATCCACACCAAGGGCTGGATTTTGTACTGGAGGAGGCTCTCCGGATGCCGGGCCAAAAAGGTGCATTTTTGCGCCCCCACTCCCCACCACCCCCCACCCCCCTGGAAAGATCCTCCAGTGTTTTTACATGTAAGTTTCAGGAGGCGGGATCCCCATCCCTTTAAAGATGGGGATCCCGTCTCCATGAGCTGCTGGTCAATCAGAGGCATACACACACTCTTCCCATAAAACTATACAATTCCATAAAATATAGGTACAGGTTGTCGAGAACGACTGTGTAGAGACTCAAAGGGGTAGAATTTAACTTTCATCGTGGGGCAGTAATGTCAGCATTGTGGATCAGCTGCCTGTTACACACCTGCCTGGTCTCCAGGTCCATTAAAGTCAGGGGAAAGGAAAAGCATGCAGATTACTTCAAAGGAGGCCAATTGCAATGCTGAAATACAGCCGAGAGATGGAAGTTAAATCTATTCCAAAGTGTGTGTATGAGTAATGTGGTTTAACTAAATCATATCTAACACAGGTAAACTTCCCATTGCCTGTTCAGCCAGGAGCTCCTTACAGTTAGACTTTTGTTTGTTGGGGCTGTTGCACAGTTGGCTCTCCCCTTGCGCCTCTGTCTTTTTTCCTGCCAACTACTAAGTCTCTTCGACTCGCCATGTGAGCTGCATGGAAGATGGCAGGATCCCCAAAGACACATTGTACAGCGAGCTCGCCACTGGTATCAGACCCACCGGCCGTCCATGTCTCTGTTATAAAGACGTCTGCAAACGCGACATGAAATCGTGTGACATTGATCACAAGTCGTGGGAGTCAGTTGCCAGCATTCGCCAGAGCTGGCGGGCAGCCATAAAGACAGGGCTAAATTGTGGCGAGTCGAAGAGACTTAGTAGTTGGCAGGAAAAAAGACAGAGGCGCAAGGGGAGAGCCAACTGTGCAACAGCCCCAACAAACAAATTTCTCTGCAGCACCTGTGGAAGAGCCTGTTACTCCAGAATTGGCCTTTATAGCCACTCCAGGCGCTGCTTCACAAACCACTGACCACCTCCAGGCGCGTATCCATTGTCTCTCGAGATAAGGAGGCCCAAAAGAAAAGAATCTAACACAGGTAAACTTCCCATTGCCTGTTCAGCCAGGAGCTCCTTACAGTTAGACCACTGGCTTGCAGGGTTATCTGAAACCAGCTGAAAAGGATCCTCACCCCCAGTGACTGCTCTACCTCTCCAGGTCTGACAAATCAGCAAGCCAGTCATTGGATAAACAACAACAATGCCCCAACCCTGCCTGCTTTAGCTATCAGATTACAGTATGCCAAAAAGAGTTGATCTGGTTCCATCAAGGTCCAGTAGTTTGCAAAATATTTTCATCATCAGTTAAACTTAACACAACAGGTTGTTTCATGATGGAAAACAATATTCTGTGTAACTGAAACGAAATTGATACAACTAAAATCTTGCCCTCAGATTCATATATCTCATTAAATATTTAGAGCAATTTTTGCAGTGAATTCTACGGCCCCCCAATGAGCAGGCTGATGGCGGGGGGAAGGGTGGCAGCCATAAAGTTTAGTGGGAGGCGGGGTGGGCACCGTTCCCGATGCTTTCCCACCCCCATTGCAATTTTATGCGGGACGGCAGCAGCGAGAAACGGCCCACCCATCCCACCTCAATCAAAGCCCTGAAGTGGCCAATTAACTGCCACTTAAGGGCCTCCTCCCGCCGCCGTGGGCAAAGGCCCCAACGTGGCTGCCAGGTAAAATCTGGCGCCTTCTTGCTGGTGGGTGGGGGGTGCCCTCCTGATCCGGCATCCTGTGACCCATAGAGGACCGCCCCCGAAGCCTCAAACACTCCCACCGCACAACACACCCCTCGCCTCCCACAACTGAACTCCTCTTGCCTCGCCAGGGCCTGGCTGATTGTCTCGGTGAGGCCCCAAAAACTTACCTGTCTTCTGGTGCCATCCTTCACCTTGCTTCCAATGGCTGGGCACAGTTGGGACTAAGAGCTGCTGGCCCGCTGATTGGCCGCTGGTGGAGGTCCCTCCCAAGACCAATTAAGGGCCTGGGGAGTCTAAAATCCTGGCCTGGCTCCCCCAGGCCTGGCAGAGGCGGGCTCGCCCCCGACTTTTCGGCCAGTGGGCGGGGCCTCCTGCTTAATGTAAAATTCCGGCCCTGGTGTTAACTAATTTAAAATGGGCTACTTGCCTCCAATATAATAGTGGAGAGGAGATGTTCAGACCGACACAGAAAACATTTGTATGCAACTATTCCACTGAATAATCTTCGGGCCAATGTCATCAAATAATTAAAAAATATTTTAAATGCATGTACGTTTGTCTAATTTCCATCTATTAACAGATACACACTCAGAGCAAAATGAGATCGAACATACAGCATAATCCAGACACTATAAATATTTTAGGAGGTTTTGTGATTTGATTCATGTTATTACATCCAACACTCTTCTTATTCTTACCTTAGAGTTTCTCCTGATGATCCTCTCCTTTTCCACAGGTTAACCAAACTGCTAGAACGGCTCGCGGCAGAGGATGACTTCCCATCACCAACGTGCATTCGGACAACAGTGGATGTGGTAAATGCACTGCGGACGTTCCGTTCAGGTTTCGCTAGGATGATGTATACTTTTGGAACAAACATACAGCCCAGTGCCACTGTGGCACTTAGACTAACAGAGAAACACATGGTAATGATCTTGTAGTTGCTTCCAAAGTAGATGGGTACAAAGGCGAGCCATATTATACAGGTGGTGTACATGGTAAATGCAATGTACTTGGCTTCATTGAAATTAGCAGGGACATTTCGAGTTTTAAAAGCATAGAAGGTACAGCTTAAAATCAACAGGCCATTGTATCCCAGAGGAGCAACCACAGCGATGTTGGTGGTGTTACATATCAGCTTGACATCTCGGATAGTTGGGTAATCATAAATGACTTCCGGTGGTTCCATTATGAAAAGAGAAACAATTATCCCTAACTGAATACATATCAGCATAGAGGCAATTACTAGCTGGGCACAAGCACTCATAAACCTGGGCTTCTTGGTACAAATCTTCTTCTTGCTACCAGCAAGGATTCTAGCAATCCGATTGGTTTTCGTCACCAGGGCGGAGTAGCTCATGGCAGGGGACAGACCAATTCCAATTCTCTGAAGATAACAGTAAATCTTTTGGGGTTTGGCGATGAGAGAGAAGGTGCACAGGTAGCCAAGAAAGATTCCCACTAGAATGATATAGCAAAGTTCCCGGCTGGATGACTTGACCACTGGAGTATCCCGGTACACCATAAATATGAACATTACAAACATGGTAGCCAGGAGACCCAGACAGGCAAAGACAACAGCAGCAATGGGCTCAGGATCTCCCCATCTGAGATATTTCACTGGAATTCTTTCACAGTCTGCAAAAGAGAAAAAAAATACTTTTTTAAACATAATATTGCATATAAACCAATTAACTGTGTCAAAAACTGAAGCAACCTATGGTGAGAAAACCGGAGAATCCTTGCTATTATTACATCTCCCTGAGGAGTTATTGGATAATCTTCAACTGATTCCAGTCACGCTCCGTAGAAACATAGGGATGATTAAAGGGTATTGAGGTCATCCATTTTCAATCAACTCTTGCACCGGCACCAAGCTCACATTTCGAAATCCGTAGTTAAACCAGTTCTCTGCCCCTTTCCTTGTCAAATCTTTCAACCCAGTCAGCAGAATATTAGAATAAAAGCAAAATACTGGGGATGCTGGAAATCTAAAATAAAAACAGAAAGTGCTGGAAAAATTCAGCAGGTCCGGCAGCATCTGTGGCGAGAGAAACAGAGTTAACGTTTCAGGTCTGTACAGCATTTTCTGTTTTTATTTTATTTAAGCAGAATATTAGAGTTTGCCTCACTTTGTTAGACCTATTCCACAGATATTGTTACACACTC
Source organism: Heterodontus francisci (assembly GCF_036365525.1). Taxonomy (NCBI): domain Eukaryota; kingdom Metazoa; phylum Chordata; class Chondrichthyes; order Heterodontiformes; family Heterodontidae; genus Heterodontus; species Heterodontus francisci. The sequence continues at coordinate 82,471,114 of NC_090376.1, forward strand.
TCTTCAGTACTCTGTCGGACTTCTAATTTTTCCCATACAATGTCATGACACTTTTGACGTCTCGACCTTCTAATCTAACACATCAATAATGTCTCATACTAAGGCACTTTCATTGCTCATGGTTATCTGGTCCTCTGCAGAGCTCGTATAATTTTATTCTATTTCTTAGATCACCCTATTTCTTCACAGTTGGATTCACTGCAATCGTAAACATTCAAACCACAACATCCTCATCAAGCTAAGGATAGAAATAATCAGTGATGAATAAATAATTGAAGTTAAATGGCTGCAAAATAGCTCCTTTTAGCATTAGGGGAAATAAATATAAAGCAAAGTGTTCCAAGATAATTGAAAACCAGATTTTCACACAGTTGATGCCACCTGGACACAGAGTTAAAAACTCTTAATAGTCTGACTGCTGAAAGAGATAGCAAGTTTAGACAGAATTACTTAGAAAGCTTTATTCAGTGCAGACTGGAAAGAGTAGAGTGGCCTGTGTTACTGGATTTTTTTGTCTTTGTCAGAAGCGTTGTAGGAATTGCATTATATGTTACTTCTAAGGAATTATTAAAATGATGTTATTGTGAATTCTTTCACCACCATGTGGTGCCATCTTTTTAATACCACTTTCCATAGAAGGGGGAATGAGAGTAAATTTTGCAAAACTCTACACCTGATGTAGAACATGCCAATAGGAGCATGGATCAGAATATAGTGCAGAGCCTTGCAAAAATTACTCAATTTAAATATCTAGCTGCCAGTAAACAAATAAAGTACATTGTAGCTGTAATTCAGATATGCCTAAGCTACTCATGAGTTTTGCAAGTAAAACAAAAGAGAAAATTGTTATTTCATCTATTTAACCCCATTTTTCTAGGCAGGCTAATTAATGTGCCTATTATTAATAGCCTATTATAAGATTCATCTAATTGTGTGTCAGTGTAGTTTGTTGTGGCTGGCCAAGTTATTACATAATAAACACAAAACAAAGTCCTGAAGTTCCGGAAGCACGGCAGAACAGAACTTTCAATCACCCATAGAGGTGGATGCAGACTCCATCCCAAATTGCAGGGACAGGATCATCAACATATCTGAGGTGGATGGATCCTACTTGTAAAAGGCAACCAACTCACGAGGCCAAATTGATATTTGGGAACGCTTTTTTTTAAGATAATCAGTCTCCTCTAGAATCAATTTTTCTTTCCCTGATGCAGTTTTGGTGCCTCAGTAATGTCCTCACTCGAATGCACATTGGCACTCAGCTGGTAAGAGTTCCAATGGGCCTTACAAGGACACGATAGGTGGGCTATCTAAGGGAGCCCTGAAACTTCCCAGTCACCTCGGAGGAACAGACAAAAGTTTCTCCCAATCCTCCCCAACCAAAATTCTGTGTACTAATTACACAAGGAAAATATTGGCAGAAATGTGTTCCAAGCCAAATTCTAACCCTCTGGCATGTGATGTGCAGGCTTTCCAACCTTTCCAGTGTCCAGAAATTTCTGGGTGGTTCTGTGCAAAAGTAGGTAAATGTTCTGTAATCACTGGTTTGGAACAGAAGGGATAGAGAATATTCATTTTGAATAAATAGTTCTGATGAAAGGTCATCGAAATGAAACATTTGGGAGAATTTTCCCAAGCAAGGGGAGGCAGGCTTCGGTGCGTGTGGGGAGTTAAATACCCTAAAATTGAATTTGGGTCAGGAGCCCGACTTCATCCTACATGAAAGGGTAGTTGAAGCAGAGACCCTCAACTCATTCAAAAGGAGCCTGGATATGCACTTCAAGTGCTGTAATCTGTAGGGCTACGGATCGAATGATGGAAGATGGGATTAGAATAGGTGGATCGTTCTTTGGCCGGTACAGATACGATGGGCAAAATGGCCTCTTTCAGTGCCTTAAATTTTCTATGATTCTTCCAGGTTTCACCCGGGCGGATTTGAAGGTCTGTGGGGAACTCCTTTGAAGCTGTCGGGTAAGTCATCTAAATATTTGAATAGCTCAGTAGGTTGTATTTTAACCAAGGATCCTTGCTTGAACAGCCAGCACAACTGTTTCCCAAGCTGTCAGCAACTTGGCAAGGTCACCGAGGCAAGTGCACAGTGGGGGTGCTTCTTCAGTGAAACTAGCAGGCTGGAAAGTCTTTGAATAATGAAACTGAAGATCTGCAGCCATACCCAGGTGAGAGGCTGCTGCTCACAGCACTTCCTTTCTGAAAGAGTGCTTTCAGTATTTGACAGATGATTGCCAACTTCTTGGAAGTCACTTGACCCATCTTGCACTTCACTCACTTTCATCTCTACTTCCCTGCTGCCAGCCTTCACCATGGCATGGGAGCAGCTTATAAAGCTCCACCTTGTACCTCTGATAAAGAACAGAAGCAGCAACAGCAATACCAATAGCATTAGCAGCAGCTGCTTCCCCCTCAGCTACATGCCACTCGACAGGGCAGAGGAGATGGACACAGAGATGCAGCTCCAAGGAGGCACACTTTGAGAAGCAGCCAAAGCAGCTGTTGGCCTTAGACAGTTGATTCTCTATGTCCTTGTTAACAGTGGCATCATTTGAGATATTGCTACCTAGATAGGTAAACTGTTCTACTGCATTGAGGTTGCTACTGTCAATGCTGATCTGTGGTGCATTGTAATTTCCTCAGGGTCGTGGTTGATACAGCACTTCTGTTTTTCTTAGGTTAATAGTAAGGCCAAAGGCATTTGCTGCCTCAGAGGAACAGTTGACAATGAGTTACATTGCCTCCTCTATGTGTGCCAGAAGGGCACAATCATCAGCAAACAGAAGCTCCATGGTAAGCTCTTCTGTGGTTTTGGTATGTGCCAATCAATAGTCGTTGCATGTTGAAGAGACTGCTGTCTTTTCGGAAGCAGATGTATATGCCCTCTGTCAAGCCTGCCTTAGCCTCTTAAAGCATTATACTGAAGAAAATAGATAAAAGGGTCAGTGTCAGAATCCACCTTTGTTTAACACCATTGGAGATAAGGCAACTGTCCGAGACAGCCCAGACAGCTGTCCCCAGACAGTGTTCCTCTCAGACAGCTCAGTTAAAGAGCCTCAGCAAAACCTGCTGGAGAGTTCTACAGGTCCCCGACCTGCTAATGGTCCCGCCGTTTTGGCAGGGACTAACGTGAGAAGATTTCGACCATTAACTCTGTTCCTAACTCTACAGATGCTTCCAGACCTGCTGAGCATTTCCAGCACTTTTTGTTTTTCTTTCAGATTTCCAGCAACAGCAGTATTTTGCCTTTCTGTTGGAATACTCATTCTTGTTGAAACGAGGTTTTGAAAAAATAATTTGCAACCTGCAGTACATCATGGCTGACCATCTAGGTGAAGTATTAAAAGCTGGGTTGGACTCTGGAGAGAATCCATCTCTGTCTTTGGCTTTCTTTTTCCTGGTAATTCACCTTTTGCAGCTTGCTTACAATCCATTCCAAATCTCAGATAGGAATGGCCAACAGTCCTACACCCAGATGATAAGCCAGGTTGTATAAAAGCAAAATACTGCAGATGCTGGAAATATGAAATAATAACAAGAAATGCTGGAAACACTCAACAGGTCTGGCAGCATCTGTGGAGAGAGAAGCAGAGCTAATGTTTCAGGTCAGTGACCCTTCATCAGAACTGATAAGCCAGGTTGTAAGGGCCAATATTTCTCACTATCATGAGATGCTATTATACTCTGGCTACAGGAGAGGTGGCCATTGCATAGCATGAATGTAAGGGTTAACAGGCAAATAGGCTGAATATGAACAGAAGAAGTTCCCAACAAAGCAATTGTTTTACAATAGGAATAAACAAGGGCATTTCCACCAATTCAAGGAGAATTACTCAACTAGGGGGCAAGTAAAATGTTTTAAAATGTTATTTTCAAATGAGATTCTAATGGCATTTAATAAAATTCTGAAGGTATTGGGGAAGAAATCAGATCTTGTTGAGCCTATTTTACAGGTGATTAGGTCAGACAATTTTTCCGGTATCCTTGCATAGAAACATTCATTCGGCCCCTTGCATATGTAAATGATTATTAGGATTCCTCTGCCAAATTGGGCAGTGTGCAGCAGAGCAAGCTTTAGGCCTATATAATAAAAACAAGAAATGCTGGAACCACTCAGCAGGTCTGGCAGCATCTGTGGAAAGAGAAGCAGAGTTAACCTTACGGGTCAGTGACCCTTCTTTGGAACTGTTCTGCTGAGGCTCTTCATCAGCTGCTGTGGCTTAAGCAGCGGCCACCACAAAAAGAATAGTTCATTTTTTAAATGTTTGTGTGGAGCTTGTGGGATCGGAATTCCTCACCCCCAAATTGGACTTTGTGGCGTATGGGGAAGGAACCCTAACCCCCAAGGACAACAGTACTGTGAATGAGAGCCAAAACTCAACACAAAGCACACAGAGGCAGGCTGCATTCCAATAGGTCAATTTCAAACATCCCAACATCACAACAGAACTAATACTGTTAAAGGACTGGAATTTGGCATATTATCAGAACAGTCACACAGCATAACTGCCATCATGTAACCCAATTAAGTAACTGGGGAGGCTATTGTTACAACTAACCAGCCCCAGACCACAGCATTCACTCCTGCCAAGACAGGAGAGAAACCTTTTTCATGTATATCAGCTCTGGAGCCTGGACTACCTCACCTTAGTGAAGTTCATTGTTCTCGGCCATGGAAATAACATCAGCATTGAGTGGATCTGTCTGGACCAAGCAGGTAACAGACGAAAGGGATTAAAAGGTGCTAAGCGCTGACCTTCCAGCAGGATGGCTTCAGGAGATGTAACGGTCAACCTGGCACGTGGACCTACAAATTCTCATCCGAAGGATCAACCACATGGAGTATTGTAAGTTAACAGCCCAATCCAAGGGGTATTTGGGGCTGAGAGTTTAAAGCAATTTTAAGTGTAACAACCAAATCCTGGGAGGGTTTGGGTTTTGAATTGAGTGAGTTTGGGGCAGAAACGTGGGGTTTTGCCTGTAGTTTTTCGAAAAAGATTTATCTTATAAGTCATTGTGACTTGTGTGTTTGGGTGGGCGCCGAGGTCAAATCGTGGAGGGATTTAAATTGGACTAACCAGTCAAGGTGTTGTATGGTGTCCTCTAAATTAGTTTAGAGGTCTTTGTATCAGGGTGTTAGGAGGGTTTTAATAAACAAGTTTGTGGTGCAGCCCAACCCTGTGTCTGTGCAGTTTGTCCTTTGTAAAATCTTAAAGTCAAGAACCATCAGTAAGGGGGGAAATGGGAGCAGGAACCTCTTACAAGCTGGAGGAGCAGCAGTGCCCCCTGTATTGCTCCAACCCCAATTCCGAGCCAGCCTTGGTCTTCCCAGTTGGGACACATGTTTTGTGCATGACACTGATTTCAGTTGACAAATATAGAACCTATAAAAGCTAAGAAATTACACAGATTGCGATCCTAAAAATGCTTCATCCTTCATTTCCAGTCATCTTATTGAGTATAATGAGATAGATGTGGTTTTAAATTATAATGCTATAAATGTAATCATTTTAATCAAACATTAAACAAAGTTGGTTATGAAGTAAACACTTCTGCCATATGTTTTAAAACACAGTGTATTCAGGCAAAATAAAAATGGAGTTCTGAGATGATAGGTGGTTAGGTCGTTAATTAGCTGGCTTTGATGTTTTTTCTTCTAAAATAAACTCTAAATAATCAACAGTTTGATAGCTTGACTCAGCAATCATAAACACTTCATACCTAATTGGACATCCCTGGTCCTATGCATTCAGCAAGGAATCTGACAGACCTTTTCTTGCCACAAACAGAAAAAGATAAAACACAATGACACACACAAACAGGAAGGTATCTTGAAACAGATAGCTGTGAAACAGTGAAGCTCAGAAAAGAGCTGCAAGAAGGATACAATGCAGGACAATATAGCAATTATTTTGTTTGAGATGATCTCCTGATTTTGGGAAGCATATTATTTTCATTATTTTTGCATTATTTCAAAAAGACAAATTGTACCAATCGAACTAAGTACTACAACAACAAGTGCTATAACATAGTCAAATGTCCCAAGGTGCTTTATGGGAGCACTATATAACAAAAGCTTGAGATTGAGCCATATAAGGAGATATATGGGCAGAAGACCAAAAGCTTAGTCAAAGAACTAGATTTTAAGGAGCATCTTAAAGGAGGAAAGAGAGAAAGAAAGGTGCAGAAGTTTAGAGAGGAAATTCCAGACCTTAGCACCTTGACCACTGAAGGCACAGCTGCTAGTGGTAGAGGGATTAAAATGGTGTGTGTGAAAGACCGGAAGTAGAGAATTGTTGTTGTACATGAGGTGTCAATAACTAATGCTTTGTATGTTCATTGCACTGTAAAATAAAGTGGCTTAACAATTCAGACTAAAACTTAGAATCATTTACGTCACAGAAGGGGGCCATTCAGCCCATAGACTCCATGCCAGCTCTCCATGGAGCAATCCAGTCAGTCCCACTCCCCCGCTCAATTCCCACAGTCCTGCAAGTTTATTTCCTTCAAGCGGCCATCCAATTTCCTTTTGAAATCATTGTCTGCGCTTCCACCATCCTTGTGGGCAGTGAGTTCCAGGTCATTACCACCCACTGCATAAAAATGTTCGTCTTCACATTCCCCTTGCATCTCTTGCTCAAAAACTTCAATCTGTGTCCCATAGTCCTTGTAGCATTAGTTAATGGGAACAGTTTTTCCATGTCTAACTGAGCTAAGCGTGTCATAATCTTGTACACCTCTAATAAATTTTCCCTCAATCTCCTTTGCTCCAAGGAGAACAACCCCAGCTTTTCCAACCTAACCTTGTAACTAAAACTCCCCATCTCTGGAACCATTCTGGTAAATCTCCTCTGCACCCTCCCAAGGATCCTCACATCCTTCCTAAAGTGTGGTGACCAGAACTGGACGTAATACTCAGTGGGGCCTAACCAGAGCTTCATAAAGTTCAGCATAACTTCCCTGTTTTTGTACTCAATGCCTCTATTTATGAAGCCCAAGATCTGATATACTCTCTCAATAGTCACATTTGCCATTCTCTTCCACTGTCTCCACCACCACTTCCTCTAGCAACCTTGGATGCAAACCATCCGGACCAGGTGACTTTCTACCGTAAGCATAGCCATCCTTTTCAGTATCTCCTCCCTCTCAATTTTTACCCTATCCATTGCCTCTACTCTCTCTGCTTCTACCAATGCTTTGTCAAATTCCTCTTCCTTAGTAAATATTGATACAAAGTACTCATTAAGTATTCTAGCCTTGCCCTGCACCTCGATGCATATATTACCCTCGTCGTTCCAAATAAGCCTCCCTCCACTTCTTACTACCCGCTTACTATTTCCATGCCATTAGAAGATTTTTTGGATTCCCTTTTATGTTAACTGCCATTCAATTCTCATGTTCTCTCTTTGCCAGTCCGTTCCTCTTCACCTCCCCTCTCAACTTACTGTATATGGCCTGGCTCTCACTTGAACAATTCACCTGACATGCAGCATACACCCTATTTTTTCATTTAAATGGAGGGGGTGGAATGGCCACCCCCAATGACATAGAGGGGCAGCCTCTGCCTCCCCAGCAACAGCGTCCAGCGCCAGCACGCAGGTGCCGGCACCATTTTTAATGGGCTTCAAGCCCTTCAACTAAATTTACATTTTTAAAGAGAAATTGATTGCATATTGATTTTAAAAACTTAAAAAGCTGAAAGTGCCTCTACCACCACCACCCCTCCAAATGACCACACACTTTATTTTTGGGCCTTTCCCACCAGAAAAAACTTTATTCCAAACGCAACCTTTTCCCCTGAACTTGGTCACCATTGCCCTTCAACCCCTTCCCACGATCCCCACAGCCAATGAAAAATGTTTTTCCTGCTCCAGCCCCTTCCTGTACTGATAATTTCAGTCCTCTCTCCTCCCCACCAGTATCTCGCCTTGGAACTCCGTATGGAGTTCCGAAGGCACGTGAGTTGCAGCTGGCACCCATAATATCGGCGTGGGACGGCTGCTGGAACCAGGTAGGTTCATCTGCATTTTTAAAAAACTAATTTGAATATTTGAATGAGGGCCCCGACCGCACCGAGGCATCGCACCGCCGGTAATATGCGGCGGGGCCTTCACGGTATCAGGGATCGTTGCAGGCCGCTCCCACAAGTATTTTACAGGCACCCCGGCACGACCGCTGGCGTAGAGAGGCTAGTAAAATTCAGCCCCTAGTTTCTTCAGGGTATAGTTTATATAAGGTAGCATTTAGAACCATAATCTCCATTTTAAACCACTGAACCAGCTTAACATGTTAGTTTCTGACCTGAAAGCTAGAAGCCAGCACTCAGACAAATTAAACACAATATGGCAGGTTTCCCAAAGCATTTCTTTAAAGGCTTTGCAAAATACTTGTAATAATAGTGTGCAGGTAAAATATGCTTTGCTTAAGTATGCTTCATTTGCATTTTAAAAGATGAAACATCTATTTGGCCTTCAGACAGTATAGCTCAGATTTAAAATACCATCTGCAACAACCTCGAATGTGACATTCATTACTGTTCTTTTCCATTGACCCACAAATGATTTCCTATTTCCTTTCCTATACTCTTTTATAACATCCTTTAACAAGTAAAAACAGTCCTGTTTCATCTTGTTTTTACTTGGCAGCCAAATCTCCATGGAATTATTTCTTTTTAATAGCATTTCTTACAATTCTGAATGTATTTATAAAAAATAAGGTGAAATTTAACATTTCTAATTTTGTATGTTCAGAAGATAATTTCTGTCTACAATGAAATAAAATCAGAACATGATTTTGTTAATACTCCCACACACCTAAAATACAATAAACTGACTTGTGGAAATACCTCTAATCTACTGACAGTTATGGAGTATCTGGTTCTGTGACAACATGTACACGGGACAGCTATTTAAAATTTACATTAGTGCACACCAGCTTTCGAGATAGATGTTCTATAGCCTTCAGTAAAATGTGAAATATAGTTCTTTAAGTTAGGCTGGTCAGATCTCTATCTAAAGTAATGATACATATTGACACAGACAAGAGGAATGCACCCGACTATGACTATAGTAGCTTAAAGCTATCATTAATGTACAAGATGTAAAATGTAGATCTGGTGACTTGACAAATTCATACATTGTGACAATACGTTTCCCATTATGCCACAGAGGCTAACTGCAATGCTACTGTAATACTGAACAGTGAAAACCATGAAGTTTCAGGTTCAATCTCTGGTTTGTTGCTTTAATTTCAAGTAGGGAAGCTATCATAGAATTATACAGCACAGGAGACCATTTGGCCCATTGAATCTGTGCTGACTCTTTTGAAGAACAATACAGTTAATCCCATTTCCCTTTATCAAATTCCCTTTTGAAGGCTACTATTGAATATGTATTCCCCTGCTATCTAACTACTCTTTGTGTAAAAAACATTTTCCTCATGCCACCTCTGGTTCTTTTGCCAATCACCTTAAATGTGTGCCGTCTCATTTTCAGCCATTGGAAACAATTTCTCTTTATTTACTCTATCTAAACCCTTCATGATTTTAAACAACTCTATCAAATCTCCTCTTAGCCCTCTTACTTCAAGAACAGCAACCTGAGCTTCTTCAGCCTATCAATGTAACTGTAATCCCTTATTCCTGGAACCATTCCAGCTAGTCATGTATCAGCAGCTCTAGACTAGGCAGGGGAAAGCACTAACCGGTGATCCTATTTTAAGTGATAAAGCAATTTGATAGGGTAAGTGCAGAGAAATTATTTCCTCCAATGGGGGAATCCAGAACAAGGGGTCATAATCTTGAAATTCGAGCTGTGCCAGTTAAGAGTGAAATAAACAAGTTTTATTTTACACACAGGGTAGTGTGGAGCTCTCTTCACCCCAAAAGGCAGTGGATGTTGGGTTGTTTCACATTTTCAAGACTGAGATCAAGAGACGTTGTTGGGCAAGTGGATCAAAGGACGTGGAGAAAGGGTGAGTAAATAGAGTTGACATACAGCTCAGCTGTGATCTAATAGAATGGTGGACAGGCTCAAGGGACTCATGTTCCTATGTACTTATCCCTATCTAGCAAACGCTTGCTAGAAAAGTGCATGACTGTGAGTGTTGTGTGACAATAGAATCAGACTTGTTTGTGGTGCATTCACTGCTGGTTGCAGAGCTTGCTGACACTATTTGACATGAATTAGGAAATAAGAAAACATTTCCACAGCTCCTCTCAAGTGTTCTACTGAATTTACATTACAGTAAAAAGAGAATATGTTTCAAGGCTGTGACTGTGAGCTTTCCAATTCTTGTAATCTTAGCCCTTCATCTACACATCACAATAATATGTTTTTAAATTTTTTTATATGATTTACATTTAAGACCATTATTCTCAGATTTGTAACTATAGATATTCACTATATTACATATACATATATTCATTTTCAGATACTAACACTTTTAAAAAACTATTAATTACATTTTTTGTTGCACAGGAGTGAAGAGAGACAGATTACCTTTGGTAAAGTCTCCGGCTCCTTGCGCCAGTTTTTCGATGTGATAATTACCACTTTGGCTCCAAAATGGCATCCACAGCATGCTTGCAAACCTCTGGTGCGCGCCATGCCAGATGCCACTTTGGTGAGGGCGTTAGCATACATGCAGAAAGCATCTACCGGAAGTATGCCAAGTAAGCAGATCATGGTGATCATCAACATGTAATGCTGACTTGATGCCAGTGCTGCCATTTTGGAGCTCAATGCACCAGTTAGTGCCATCTCTTAAACACACGCATTTGAACAAGCATTCAGCAGCATGAAGGACACCTCACCAGCACTATTTAAAGGGATCATAAAATATTTACAGGTTAGTTACAGATTGATTTCTATTGGCTGTTGCTGCAATTGTAGAAGTGTTTGGTGTTTTCTAGAGTTCTCTAAGCATGAGGTTAGCATGCTGTCTGCATCAGAAACAATGGGTGCAGATTGATCATGCATCCTGATCCCTGCGCTTGTTTTTTGGGGTCTATTGAATTTTGTTCCCGTTTTGGAGGGCATACTTCGCAGATTACTGGAGTATTGGAGTAAGTTGGCACCAAGTCACTCTCTAGGGGAATAAAGTCAGATGAGGGACAACTTCCCATTATAAGAATTTTCATGCACTTTGATCTCAGAAGGGTCCCTCATGTGACTTGTTCCTGCTGAAAGACAGGCACTGTACGTTAGGCTCCAGTTTGTTCACTTGATTATTATTAAACAGCTAACAGGCATATACAGTGCAGAGCTAACTATTTACAGCACTCACCTCTTGGTGTTACGGTTACAGAGTGAGACTGGAATGTAGTCACATGACAGTATCCTGGCACGTAACTTATTAAGATCTTAAAGGGACATTACTCATAAAGGCATTCACACAATATCCCCCTTCTTTCCAAAGATAATTCTCATATGCTAAAAATAAAATATATAAACTCAGATACCATCACAATTATTTATTTATACATGTATAGAGAGTATGAAATTTAAAAATATACAGGCTCAAAAGTCCATAGTTCATCTCGGTGATTTGACAACTCTTGCTCAGGGAGTTTGCATCTCATCTGTTGCTGTTCTTTTTTAAATTTCTCCCTTTCTGCATTCAGTTTCTGTTGCCCTGCCTTCAGCCTGCTAACATACTCAGTTGCTTTTCTCAAGATGACCACTTTTGAAGTTTTGTCATTCTTGGAATTATCTGGCACCTCATCTCAAAGAGCCAATAGACAATGCTGCAACTTATTCCTCCTCTGCCTTGTCAGGACATTGCATGTCCTTTGCCTCTCCTCATCCTCTGTGTCTGAAGGCTTGGGGCTCAAGGTTGAGGACTTGTTGGGGCAAGAGTACTTGGTCTCATGGAGATACCTGTCCATTCTGGCTCGTTGTGGTGCTGGAGGTTCTCCAGAGAGCAGAAGTGAAGGCGAGGCATAGTTTTGCTGTTGCTGTGCTTCCAGACTGCACCATTTGATGCTGGTCAGAGTCTGGGACCGGGTTCCGGTCCTTGGAGATTTCCCCTTGGCAATGCTCTCGTGGATAGTTATGATGCTGAGATCCTTGCACACTGGTAATTCTGCCACTGCTGGTCCACTCGTGTCTACTCGATAGAATGTCTGTGGTTTCCATGCTGACTTGCTGTAGCTACATTGCATTGTTAATGTGCCTCTGCAAGGGATGGGCGACCCTTGGATGCAGATAACTTGGCAGTTGTCAGTTGTATCATAGACTTCCAACGACTCTGGTACATGTCTTTGGGGATTTGGACTGGTAGGATATTTACAGTAGCGCCGGTGTTAATCTTGACCTTGAGTATATGTTTGCCAGCTTCCTTTGGACACGTGTTGTTGATAGTGGTGAAAGCTTCCAGTTGTTGGACTTCATCAACATCATGTGTCAAGTTTACGATGTGGAATGCTTGCTCGTCTTCTGACTGAGACTTGCTCTTACCTGAGTCTTGTGTCAGGTCTGTTTTGCTGTGGACCTCATCTATCAGCTTGCATTTATACAAAGAACAAAGAACAAAGATAATTACAGCACAGGAACAGGCCCTTCGGCCCTCCAAGCCTGCGCCGATCCAGATCCTCTCTCTAAACATGTCGCCTATTTTCTAAGGTTCTGTATACAGGTCTCTGGCGCTTTCCTTGCTGCTGTTGCCCTGTAGTCTGTTTGTTTGTGTCCGACCATTACTTCTGGCTGTATTTTTGGAGCCAGAATTCCTGCATAGGCAGGCCCAGTGTCCTTTTACATCACACATCTTGCACAAGAAATGCAGGGCAATTTCGCTGTGAGTGGGACAGACCACACTTACCACACAGCTTGCTTGTTCTTTTCAACCTGGTTATGGTGCCGATACTGTTGGCTGCAACTAGTGCTTGCAGGTGCTGTTGTCCAGCTACAAGGGCTTCATATTTCCTGCCATCGACCAGCAAGGCGTCGATGCTGTGATCTTTCTTTTTCCCCAAGAGGTCTTTCTGAAACTCTTCAATGAGTGTTGATACGGTCTGACAGCTCAGCTTCTGAGAAATCGCATTCATTGCCCTTACTGCGGCACCTGTTGATGAACTGGTCGACTGATTCCTGTGGCTGTTGCCTGTAGGGCATCAATTCCAGGTGGTGAATTTTGAAATTCACTAGTAAATGGACATTATTTTCCAGCACTTTCCCTATCTTTGTGGGATCTTTCTGGTGTTCTACAGATAATTGATTCTGTGCAATCCCTCATTTCCAATTGCTATCATTATTTCTACAGCTTGCTTTTCTGGTTCTACAATCATTTGATCTGTAAAGCGTAACTGCATTTTTTGTTTGAACAGTTTAAACTCAGATGGGATATCCATGGCTTTCCAGTTCATGCTAAGAAATTTGGTATCCATTTTCCTGCTGTTCTTTTATTTCAAAGCTTGCTTAAAGAACTTGCTTTAAGACCTGATTCTGTGACTCTGCAATGATTCCCTTTAAAAGTTCTCTTCTTTAGACTGGCTGGTTTGATTTACAGGAGCAGCTTGTCTGTTTATCTAGCTTCCAGCATTCTAGTCTGTTTGTTTATACAGCTATGCAATAGGCATTTCAAGTGCTTTTTGTCTTTGCTAGCGTTTGTTTAAGCAGTCCTTCAAAAGGCAATTCTTCATGCTTAAGTGGTTTTATGAGTTTTTTAAAAATGAGATGCGTGGGGTTCAGTTGATTGAAGATCTCAAACAGGTTTATTAAACAGCTAACAAGTATATACAGAGCAGAGCTAACTATTTACAGTACTTGCCTCTTGGTGTTACAGTTACAGAGTAAGACTGGCATGTAGTCACATGACTGTGTCCTGGCACTTAGCTCATTAGTATACTAAGATCTTAAAGAGACATCACTCTTAAACGCATTCACACAACAGTAAGTATGGACATCCAGCTGCCCACCCATTGCACTCCTGACCACATCTTATTTTTGGGTGTCAGCAGCATATAAATATTCTAGTTAGCTGCACAGCAAGTTGGGGTGGGACTTGCTGTAGAAAGGGAACTGACAAATATGCATTCTCTAATTTTAATCGAAGCCCTGCCAGTGGGAAAGAGATCAGTTTCAGTCAGAGGCCCACATTACATTCTGCCCTATCAGACAAGTCAGAAGTGTGATGGAATACACTCAACTTGCCTAGATACGTGCAGCTCCAACAACACTCAAGTAGCTCGACACCATCCAGGAAAAAGTCCACTTGATTGGCACCCCATCCATCACCTTAAACATTCACTCCCTCCAGCACCAACGCACAGTGGCAGCATTGTGTACTATATACAAGATGCACTGCTGCAACTCACGATGGCTCCTTCAACAGCACCTTCCAAACCCACAAACTCGACCACCTAGAAGGCCAAGGGCAGCAGATGCATGGGAACACCACCACCTACAAGTTCCCTTCCAAGCCACACACCATCCTGACTTGGAACTATATCGCCGTTCCTTCACTGTCACTGCGTCAAAATCCTGGCACTCCCTTCCTAACAGTACTGTGGGTGTATCTACACCGCAAGGACTGCAGCAGTTCAAGAAGGCAGCTCATCACACCTTCTCAAGGGCAATTAGGGATCGGCAATAAATGCTGGCTTAACTAGCGATGCCCATATCCCCCAAACGATTAAAAAAAAGGGTATATAATTGGTATCCAACTTTATCCTGCCCCATATCTACTGGGTGAGTTAAGTTAAAGTTGAGACTGCAGAGCCTATGGGAGGAATCTTACCAACTTAGTTCCTGGCCCATTTTTGGGTTTGGAACGGACTTCCTGCACAGCCTGTCCGACAGCTGCTCTTTACCAGAGCAAACCAACTAACAGCCTACTTCCGGGCTCCCTGACCAATTAGGGAGGGAGGACATCCATTCTGTTGAAGGTAGGATTTCTAATTTAAGGGACCACAGCATGTTTCATAAAAGCTCATTAGCACCTGGACTTTTGAGGGTGCAACAACCGCAGGAATGGAGAGGATCCCCGGGAAGGCTGCTCCCCAGGTCTCTTACTTTTACCTGGAGGTCCTGCTGCAGGAACCGAGAGGCTGCAGTAAAGGCCTGCTCAAGTCAGGAAAAAAAAACCCGACCCAAACCCGACAGAACCACTTCGGACCTGAGCCCAACCCGGCCCAAGTCCCTCCATTTTTTCCTGCACCCGGCCCAACCCGAACTGAGCCTGAGTTGACCCGACCCGAGCCTGACCCAGCCCGGTCATGATGTCGGGTCCCGTCAGGTTCGGGTCGAGTGGCAGGCCTTTCGGTTGCAATGGGGTGATTTCTCCCAAGGATGGGAGGAAGAGGACAACCTCTCCAAGCAGGCAGATGTGATTGGAAGTAACTGAGGAAATCAGCAGCAGAAATGGATCTAGGATCTCAAGAGGGCATGACTTTCAGGTGCCAAGCCCCAAACTCTAACTTGCCCAGACTAGCAAGCCTCAGATCAACACACCTTGCAACTCCACTCATTGCTCTCTCTGCAGGCACCTTACATCCCCATCTGAGCAGCCTACTGTCCTCTCACTGCCGTGCCTCATAGTCACCCGCCACAAATGGTGTCTTTCCCTCCTCTGCATACAAGCCATTATGACCACTCACACCTCTTTGCTTTCTCTCCTTGCAGGAGATCAGAGCACACAACTTGGCGAGAGGCAGAAACTGTGGGAGGGGGGGGGGGGGGGCTCTCCAGTGACAGACACATTATTGGCCATTGGCAATACATGCCCACCTCATCCACTGGGAGGGAAGCCTTATTCTAGGAGGCTGCAGATGTCAGCAGCAACCTGCCAAGACAGCCTGAGCCTCCTCAAGCAACTGGTGCTCAGACATGACGAAAGAAGTCATCCTTTGTCTGTAGACCCTGTGTTGGGAGTCTCGACTCCGTCCAACAGGATCTTGGTGTCCATCCCATCTGCCTTGTGTAGGGGCATGTGGCTGAAGAGGAGGCAGCTGGTGTTGCTCCTGCTGCTGCTGGAGCAGTTGGTGGTGGTGTTATATCTTGTTTCTCATCAGAGGTGGAAGGTGGAGCTGTATAAGCTGCACCCAGGTTCTGTTGAAAGCTGGCATCCAGGAAGTGGAGCTGAAGGTGAGTGAGGTGCTAGACAGGTGAAGTGCCTTCCAGGCAATTGGCAATCATCTGTCAAACTCTGAAAGCACTCTCTGAGAGAAGAAATGCTTTGAACAGTAGTCTCTCAATGGCCATGACTGGAGCTCGTCAGCGTAACTGATCAAAGCCTTCACAGCTTGTCAGTTTCACTGAAGAAGGTCTTCCCGTGTGCACTCGCCTCGGTAACCTTGTTCCATGGCTGGGAAATTCAGGATTCAATGTTAAAACAGTTAATAATTGGCTTAACAACCTCAACCACTTCTTAATTGCTTATCAAACAGATCCAAGGGGGTTCCCCGCTCCGCTCTCCTTCAGTCCCACCCCAGGGAAAGCCAGCAGAGTGCAGGATCACATCGGGATCCTACCTGGCATCACTTTTTGGGACTTTCCCACCCCACCCATCCCTGAACATGCCTCCAACAGCTTTGGAAAACTCCCCCCTATGCAGCCCAGGATGGAGCAGTACACCTACCACTGCACACGTCACAATGGTTTCTTCTCGTTATTACTTTCTTGCTCATTAGATCTGAGATCTGGCACATCAAATCATTACAATATTAAGTTTTGACCTTTGCCACTCTGTGATCTTTTCCCTTTTAGTAAAGATTAGAAAGAGGTTTGATGGTGATGACTTATATTGCTCTAGCAGATCAAAATTCATGATTACAATAGAGGAGGAAATAATAAGTTATATAGAAGATAATAAAGGGGCATTGACCTTAAATGTTACTATGAGAAGATTTCAAAGCAGGCCTAAGAGAACATATGAGGGTGAATTCACTGATCCTGTGCTCCTAGTGAAGAGTTATGCTTGAAGGAATACAGTCAGAGATTGAGCTTCAACAACAGCACAACTCTTTGACCCTGTGTTTGCTTTGAGTGCAACTTCTCACTGGGAGCACAGGATTGGTGAATTTACCTTACCTATAATAGGTTTGGTCTCATAATAAAAGGAAAGTATACCTGAAGTACTATGAGCAACTCTGGGCATCATACTTAAGAAAGGATATAGTAACCTTGAAGGGAGCGGAGATTTAACAATAGTCCACTAGTTAAAATGTGAGGAGAGATTACACAAACTAGGGCTGTATTCCCTGGAATTTAGAAGGTTAAGGGGTGATTTGATCCAAGCTTTCAAGATATTAAGAAGAGCAGATAGGGTAGGTTAGGAGAAACTGGTTGGAATTTTACACCACCCCCCAACCCCGCCAGGAGTGGGCTGGAGGCAGGGGAAGGACATAAAATTAAGTGGGAGGTGGGGGGTGCTATTCCCATCACCTTTCCTGCCCCGCTTCCATTTTAACAGCTTTGGGGTGGAGGCAAATGGCCCGTGCATCCTAAGCCAATTGAGGCCCTTAAGTAGCCAATTAATTTGCACTTAAGAGCCTTCTCCCTCTGCTGCTGCTGGTATATTATCAGTGGTGGCTGGTCACTTAGCTGAGGAAGCCATCTGGTAATACCAGACAGCCTCCTTGCGGGCCCGGAGCAGGGGCCCTCTTGATCGGACATCCTGTGCCCCACAGAAGGGCCCCCCAGCAGCACAAACGACCCCTGCTGGAGCAGCTCTCCCCTGCCCTCCTGATCGATTCCCACCCCCTTTGTCGGGCCCAGCTGATTTTCCCCAGCGTGGCCCGAAACCCCACTTATCTGTATCGGGGCCCAAGCTCCTCTTGCTTCTCATGCAGGATACAGTCCCAGCAGTGGCCACCACTCCCACTGGCACTGCTGGGATTGAAGAGTTGCCAGCTCGCTGATTGGCCAGCAGCTCTCGAGGCGGGACTTTCCGCCTCAGAGGGCAGAAGTTCCGACCGAGGCCAATTAAGGGCCTGGCCCACGCAAAACTGCTGCAATGCTTCCAGGCCTGGTGGAGGTGGGCTCACCCCTGACCTTTCAGCCAGTGGTGGGGCCTCCAACGCCATGTAAAATTCTGGCCACTATTTCCACTAGTTAGGGAGTCGGGGATTTGAGCCAGACCTATCAGGAGTGAGATTAGGAAATACTTTTACACACAAAGGGCAGGATTTTATTATCCCACCGCTGAGAGCGGTGGCGGGTGTGCAAAACGATGGCGGTCCTGCCTGTGAGGTTAGCGGCCGCGCCGCCACGATTATGCGACGAGCAGCCATTTCACCGAATGATGGTGGCTGTACCCCCCAATCATGTGGCAGGTGTGGCATTAGCGGCACTGTTAACACATCTCCTGATGTTGGATTGCAGAGTTCCCTCCTTACCCCCCAACATTATCCACTTGCAGAGGTCCCTCCTTCCCTCACATCTGCAGATTGAGCTCAGTGGCAATGTCCAATGTGAACAATGGTTAACTTACCTAACATTTGCAGGCACTGATGACTGTCGCCTTGGTGGCATCAGCTTTGCAAAGATGGGTAAGTGAAGACATGTGAGTGATGCATAAGATTGTGAACACCTTCACAATCACGGCGAATTAGATACAAATTTATGCAAAACATTATGTAACAGATTAACGTTACAATTCCGTTGTGAAGTGCTGCCTCAGAACTTCGCCACCTCCAAGAAAATCGGAAACCGGCATTACGGTGTCGGATTCCGTGGCGGACGACTCCGTGCCAATTCTCTGGCCCACCCCCCCCGCACCCCTCCACACCAAAAAAGACACCTTCTAACAGAGCATAAAATCCAGTCCAAAGGGTTTGGAACCTTCTTAAGCAAACAGCAATTGGTGCTAGATCAATTATTAATGCTAAAACTGAGGTTGTTAGCTTTTTTGTATCCATAGGGATTAAGGATTATGGGACAAAGGTGGGTGTATGGAGTTAAGTCGCAGATCGGTCATGATCTCATTTAATGGCAGAGCAGGCTCAATGGGGCAAATGGCCTCGTCCTGTTCCTATGTTTCTTATGAAATGTACCTTGAGAAAACTAATTACCAATGGAAGAAACTATAAAAAGTGAAACACACACTAGTTAATCAATTCAAGAATCAGAACACATTCTATCCTTTTGGTCACTGAGTGAGATTGCCAATTTGAACCCAACGGGCTGAATTTTCTGTGCCTGCTGCCAATTTCGGTGGCGGGCGACAAAATGGCGGCCTGCATGTCGCAGAGCCGTCGTGATCCTAAACACAGCGACTCATTTAAATAGCCAGGGCGGGCCGCAGCCCCCCACTTCCACACTCCCCCCCCCCGATCATATGGAGGGAGCGGGCTGTCCATCCCTGGCCATGGCATCAGCTGCCTGTGTGCAGGCACTGACGTCATTTTTAAAGGGCTGTTAGCCCTACTGGCATTTTTAAATAATAAAAGATAGATTAAATTAAATAAATAGATTTCTTTTGCCCCTCCCCCACTCCCCCAATAACAATTAAAGTAATTATTTGCCATTCCCTCTCCTCCCCGACACTAACCTTTACCATCTGACCTCCCACAAAAGGCACAAACTTTAAACTACAACCCTTCCCACCATCCCCTACACCCATGACGTGAATTGGACTTTGTTCCCCGCACCCCCCCGCACTGATAAACTTAACATCCACCCCTCCCCACCGGTGTGGCGCCTTGTTTCCCCAGACGAGGATCCAAAGGTGCGGGACTGCCAGCCGCCGAAGATCATAGCAGGCCATCAGGAGGTGACGTAAGTTTATTTAAATTAATTATTTTAAATTGATTTGCATATTAAAATTGTGCCTCGCTGCTGCCAGGAGGATAGGGCCAGGCCTTCCAGGCATCGAGGTCTGTGGCAGGCTTCATCCAGAGCCACATTCAGGCGTCCCCCCTGCCCCTACCCGCCATGGAATCCGATGCCTGGGGGAGAACAAAATCCAGCCCAGCAAGTGCCAATTTATAGGCTTCTTTTGTGCTGTGGACTTGTACTGACGGCAAATTCAAAATCAAAATACTGCAGATGCTGAAAATCTGAAATAAAAACAGAAAATGCTGGAAATACTCAGCAAGGCTGTGGACAGAGAATCAAAGTTAACATTTCAGGTCGATGACCTTTTGTCAAAACCGAGTTGGCAGTGAAGTTGGCAGTGAATCAGGCTTTCACTTTGCTTTTAAGCTGGATAATGGAAGAGTAATTGTTTGCATTTGGATTTGGCTCAGGTTCAAGTTCAGTTGCAGTTGTTGTCTTATTTCTGTTTGTCATATTAAATGGAGTGAGCATGAGGACTCTGATTTCATAACTCCATTTAACTTTTAGTCAATTGTACATTTCTAATTTATTTCTGAAGAGAAACAATAATGCTGGAGTACTTCTAAGTAATTAAAATTAGGGCACAAGCTGTCTATACAGTAACATGTTAAATTTGGTCAAATGCCAATATACCATGTTTTTAATACTGTCTAAAATTAAGAACCATGAGCAGGGAAGGGAAAAGACTTGGCTTAGACACTGGCTTTACACCTCTGGTACTTGGGTTCAAACCCTGCCAGCCTGACTAAATGAAAGTCTCACCTGTCCATGTATATTCCCCCAATCTTTTGTTCTATACCACCATCTGCTTCCTTAATCACTTCTCCGCTCTCTCCTCCCAGTGGCAGGCAGGGAAATGGATCAGCTGCCTGTTGAACAGAGGCAGACAGCTAATTTGCATGCTTCAGGCCCCAATATTACCAGCTCGCCAGTATTTTGCAGATGGCGAAGAGGCCCTTTGCTGCCTGCAGAGGCGCCAGCTTAGTGGAAGTAGCCTCCCTGCAGCAGTCCAGGAGGCTATCAGAGCCTAAGACTCATGCCCCAAAGAGGGGGCCATGGGTTGGAAAGGCACAGTGCCAATGAGCCAACCAGGGAGATTTCCCCTCAGGTCCAAGAGGCCTGCCTGCTTGGCCACTCTGAAATTTTACTGTAAACTTACTCCTCTGAGGGCACCTCCATACTGAGGCACCCTCTCAATCACCAAACTATCTTAGCAGCACCCACCTCTCCCGGTGGAGCTGCCAAGGCTTCAGAGTGAGCTTGGAGGCAGCCAATTAGGAGGCTGCCTCCGGGAAAATAGCTCCGCGGTCTCACTCTCAGCAAGTGCGGGCTCGGGCTCCCCATTTGATCCTGACATTGGGTGCCCAAAGCCCGCAGGAAAACCTGGCCATTTTTTAGTACTTGTCACAAACTCTATACCCTCACCACCAACTCCATTCCTATTGCTGGTCAATGTCTGAGGCTGAATCAGACTGTCCACAACCCATGCATCCTGTTTGACTCCGAAATGAGTTTCCAGTCCCATATCCTCTTCATTATAAAGACCACCTAGTTCCATCTCTAACATTTTCCACCTCCATTCCTGCCTCAACCCATTTTCTGCTGAAATGTTTATTCATACCAGTTTCATCACTAGACTTGACCATTCTAATGCCTTCCTGGCTGGTATCCCATCTTCCACCCTCTACAAAACACAGCTCATCCAAACTCTGATGACTGCTCGCCTGATTTGAATGACTTTGGGCATTAACCCATTTAAAAAATTAGTTAAGCTCTGCTTCATAGTAAGAGAGAAGACTATCACATGAGTATTACGCACTTGCCCACCATTACCAGCAACAGAAGTTTGTAGCCTCCTGTGTTAGAAAATGTTTGAAATGAACAGCAGGCGATTCAGCAGATAAAAGAAGAAATCAAAAGTTAATCATCCTTCATCAGACATTGTTTATAAGGTTTTGTTTCAATGATTTTAACTTACCCTGCTACTTAAAAATAAAAGTTGTTAATTTAAAATAGCCAAATCAGCATGTTCTCAATTCATCTAATCCTAAGCCTACCTTTGGCTGCCATGGGGTCTGAAACAGGGATAGATGTGATCATGAGCCAGTTGTGTTTTTGTGCATGTAAATACACTGCTGCTCAGGATAATTCAGGCTTGTGCTGTAAAAGATTTCAGTTCACAAATTCACATAAGTATCTGGGTCAGATTTACTGGACCCTGTAAAGTATTATCAAAAATTCTTAAAGCTACTTTTATATTTGCATATAAAATATCTGCAATCTTTCAGGGGAAATTATTTTTGGACTGAAAGGGAGAATTAGCTCCAAAGTATCAGAAAATACATCACAAAGTGTTGAAATCCTAATTTTCTGCATATGTCCCCAGGTACTCCTTGAAAATAAATCTCCTGTTTTCACCACTCACATTTTGCTTCAGTAATATTTAAATCTACCACTGTTGCAAGCTACTTTTATGTAGCTCCATTTTTTTTCTCCTGAATAAAATTAATGGAATGTTAAAGTTCTAATAAGTCCATGTCTCACTGCACTTTCAGTCTAACTCTTCAATCTTATGCAGCATCAGACTTATATTTAGGGGTGTTTTTGGTCCGTCAGCTTTTTTGGACACATCAGCTCTCTTGAAGTTGCTCGTCAGATATTGGCAATTTTCTAGGTTGGCATATCTGCTTTAATTATTAATTATAAAATAATAACCCTCTTCTAATAAAATATAAGGACCCCAAAAATACACGAGTATGCATCCTTCCAGTATTTCTTTCTTTGATTTAAACCATATATGGGTGTTCTTGTTTTTGTGCCCTTTCACAGCTACATGTAATTAAAACACCCCAAATGCACAGAATACATTACTAACAAACAAACTATGTAAAATTTCACTTATCACACAGAAATCTGCAGTTGTATTGATCACTAAGACCATGATTGGTTAGGCATGTTCAAATGAAACTCTACTCACTAGCCTCCAACTGCTTATCAAATTCTTACTAATTATATTAACATAAAATGAAAAAAAACACTTGCATTTATACAGCGTCTTTCATGACACCAGGAGGTCCCAACATGCTCTACAACTAATGAAGTACTTTGGAAGTGTAGTCACTGTTATATAGCAAACAAACCAGCCAATTTGTGCACAGCAAGCTCCCACAAACACAAATGTATAATAACCAGATAATCCTGTTCAATTATGTAGGTTGAGGGATAAATATTGGCCAGGACACCAGGGATAACTGCTCTTTCCGAATTAGTGGCATGGAATCTTTCGCATCTACTGACAGGGCAGATGGGGCCTTGGTCTAACGTCTCATCCGAAGAAGGCACTTCAGACAGCGCAGCACACCCTAGTACTGCATTCAGGTGTGAGCCTATATTATGGCCTGAATTTTACAAGCAGCCGCAAATTGCGGTGGCGCGCTTTGAAGCTGGCGGTCCACCCACACGGATCGCCTGCTGAGCCCCCGCTATATTGCGCGCGGGGGCTCACCTAAATAGAGGGGGGGGAACAGCTGCCCCCGATGACATAGAGGGGATGGCCACTCTGTCCCCGGCAATGGCGTCCGGTGCCACCACACAGGCATTTTTAATGCCACAGGGGTGGCATTTTTAAAGGTCTTCAAGCCCTGACAGATGATTTAAATTTTTAAAGAGACCATCACATTTTATTTAAATAAAAACAATTGCTTCAATATTAAAGCCTCTCTTCCACACCCCCAATGATCGATCAACATATTTAATTCCCTCTCCCACCCAAAAGACCATTTTTGCCAGTCCCGACATTTCACTTCCAAACTTTACAATCTTTGCCGTTCAACCCCTTCCCACCATCCCCTCAATCAATTGAAACTGTTTTCACCGCTCCCCGCCCCTCCCACGCTGGGAATCTCACTCCTCCCTGCCCATCAATGTCATGCCTCGGATGTCCATACAGAGATCCGAAGGCGCGGGACTTCTGGCCACCGGCTGGAATATCGGCATGGGACGGCTGTCAGGACAAGGTGAGTTTATTTGCATGTGATTTAATTAATTTTAATATTAAAATAAAGGCCCCGCCTCCGAGTGGCGGGGGGGCTCCACTGAGGCTTCGGCGCCACCGGTAAAATGTGGTGCGGCCTTCTCGACGTCAGGGGTTGTGTCGGGCCTCTCCTGGAAGAATTTT
The DNA here is from genome assembly GCF_036365525.1 of Heterodontus francisci. Taxonomy (NCBI): domain Eukaryota; kingdom Metazoa; phylum Chordata; class Chondrichthyes; order Heterodontiformes; family Heterodontidae; genus Heterodontus; species Heterodontus francisci. The sequence continues at coordinate 82,495,075 of NC_090376.1, forward strand.
CAGGGCCCCCCCCGCCACGACCCCTGACGTCAGAGGGGTGGTAAAATTCAGCCCTACGCGTACAATTCTCTCTTGAGTGTGTCTTGAACCCACAAGCTTTGCGCTCAGTGATGTTAGTGCTACCACTGAGGTACAGCTGATATCTGGGTATAGTCAGTCACTCAAAATAAAAAGGCAGTGCCAGGAGATGGAAATTTTTTAAAATAAATTTTATTATATAAACCATAATTATAAAGCCCCATGCCCATGCCCTGTGAAAATGGGTATGCATTGGTTGTGGAGGGGTGGTGTTTGGTTAAGATGTAGGCAGCATGGCATTCATCAGATCCACACTTCACAAGTACCCTGCACTGTTTTAACAAGTGTGTTTTGGACAGCATGCAAAACCCTCACCCCATGCAGATTTCAATGAGATTCAAAAGGCAGGGTCTGATAATGTATTTAAGTGCCCAATGGCATTTTTCACTGGCAGCAGGGAGGTCAGCACCTTGTGCTGACCTCACAAGCGCAACCTGGCTCCGAAGAGCTGCAGGCCCAGACAAGGGCCAAAAGGGTACAGTACATTTATTTTATAAAGGTTTCCTTGTGCAGCAGTGCTCCTTCGGTCCCTAGGGACCATTCCCATAGGTCCCTGGCAGAGCATCTTGCTCTTGCTCCACATGCACTCCATCTGCCGGCACCAGGCCATTGATGCTAGTTTTGGGCGTGGATTTGGCCTATCATGGAAATGAGACTTGGGAGTTAAAATAACCCATGCCTCATGTAAGGGAGCTGCACTGAGCCTGATGTTCACCAGGCCGGCCCCAACTTGCTCCTCACCCTCAGTTAAGGTCAGGTCATAAGATTCAAAAAACTGTACACTATCCTTAGTTATAGTGGACATGGCTGTCAATGTAATGGTACCTCTCACAGATGCTTAAACAATTGCAATTGTTACCTTGCCTCAGTTGGTGTTTATCTTGTTTCTGTCAAAAGCTTTTGAGTTCAAATGCCACTCCAAGATTGAAAGCTAACACTTTAAAGTCCTATTGAGGACAGTGCCATTCTACAGATAATATGTTAACTTGAGTCCCCTGCCTGCCTGTTCAGGTAATGGCACCTTTCAAAGAAGACAAACGGATGACCTCACCAACATCCCATCCTCACTAATCACCAAAAAAAGATCAACTTCCCATTCATCTCTTCACTGTTTATGGGAGCTTGGTTTGAGCAAAATGGTTGCTATGCTATCCCACATAACAGTAATTGAAGTGCTTTGCAATATCCTGAAAGATGTGATAAGGTACTATATTAAATCTGCCAACAGTTTTCCTGTCATTAATACGAGTTGTAAACTAATTTAGGTGGTAAGAATCCTTTTAACAGTATTACTGATACACAACCCATTCAGATATGGGTTTAACGTAGAATTTAAATGATTACCACTAGTGAGTAATCAGTAAGGAGCTGACATTGCTACTAAAATTAATCTGCGATCGGGACGCCCCTGGTGATCCGAACTCACTTACCCTCCCCCTACTGATTGGGATCCCCCCACAGTCTTTCTTACTCTCCCAAAACACCTACTTACACTCGTAGGCTTCAGCCTTGTGAAGCAGGCTTCCTACCCAAAAGGCCTCCGGCCTATCAATCAGGCTGCCTGTGGGCAGGAACCCATTAGAAAAAAAAAATTAAAGGAGCTCTGCAGTTAAAAACTGCAGGACATTCAGAAAACTTGTTCTTTTGGGTTTCCCTGACCTCACAACAGCAAGTACTCCCCATCCCACGCAACTCACCCCCCAAAGCTCCACAGCATCCGCACTGAACTTACCTCCCAGCCAAAATCCTGACCAACATTTCTATTGATGACAACATTTCCAGTATGCCAGTGTTGTTATCCTATTGATGAGAAGTGGTTTTGAATGTGCGTGAACATATTACCTGGGCCTTGTACTGGGGTAGTATTGTTCCAGCTCAGTGCAAAGTGGCATTTTGGACCTCCTGGGCACTTTTTAAACTTAATATAGAAGCATTTTAATATTAGGAGAAAGTCTGCACTTCTACAAGTTTTCTCTGAAAAGAATTGACCATCCTGGAATGGAGCTCCATGCATGTGCAGAGCTTTTCTGTCCAAGTTCAGCATGACTCACAATTGGCAGCATAATTTGATTCTGTCAGCTACACATTGCACGATTGTATAATGGTATTTGAAAATGAATGTTTCAACCTTACTATGCATTATGATTCATCATGAAGCATTACAAACAATACTTTACAGGACTCTTGCATAACAAATTTGTATAAGAGCTCATTTGAATAGCATTATATAAATGTTATATTCTGAATGGACACTTAGAAAGAGTGCTTGTGGGCAAATAATGTATATGCTTATTGTCATCTTCTATGTTGTTATGTTGATGACAGCAGGACCCAGAAAATCAAAGTGCATGCTGAATATGGTAAGACCCGTTACCAGGAAGGTGAAAAGGCACGATATCGCAAGCTAATAACCTCTGTATGTGTTACAACCTCAGTGAGACCATTAATGTTAAAAATATGACATGAAACCCAGACCAATTTAAAGAATTGCACGACAAGATTTCACGTTTTAAGATTTTTATCATAAATAAACTAAAAGAAATCCCCATTAACTAAACAGTACTTCGTAAGTAGCTGATACCCCAAATTACAAATAACGGTATTTTCTTTACTTCTCAAAACACTTGAAACCCTCACAACACACTTATATGTTACACAGTCCTCCTTGATGACAAAATCTTTTCAGTTAAAAGTCCCAAACTCCTCCCAGTTGCAATGGATTGATACTCACAGACCTTTTCAAAATCAATGTCCTCTTCGCTCACTTCTCCGAGCACTTTTGAGTAGAAGTCAGTGAATAAAGTGATTCCTGGAGATCCTGTTAGGCTTTTACTTCTCCACAAACCACACTTCAAAATAGGTTCAAGTCTTCACAGTCTTTCACTGAATCAGTATTCTCTGAGAGCAGGTGTTCCCTCTCTCTCCTTTGTGTCTGCCACCAATGGTTGTCTTCCTTTCTTATAGCCTACTGAGGGCTGCCAATGCTGGTCTTTTGCATGGCCTGTCTGCCTTCAGAAAATCTGTTAAATTTGTCTGGATTCAAAAGTCAGTAGCTCATACTCCTTTTCCCATATGCAAATTCAATTAATAAATCTGGAATTAAAAAGCTAGTCTAATGATGGCCATGAAACCATTGTCGATTGTTCTAAAAACCCATCTGGTTCACAAATGTCCTTTAGGGAAGGAAATCTGCTGTCCTTACTGGTCTGGCCTACATGTGACTCCAGTCCCACAGCAATGTGGTTGACTCTAAACGCCCCCTGAATTGGCCTAGCAAGCCACTCAGTTGTATCAAACCGCTACAAAGTCATTAAGGAATGAATCCAGACGGACCAACCAGCATCGACCTAGGCACCGGAAACAACAACAGCAAACCAAGCCCTGTCGACCCTGCAAAGTCTTCCTAACCAACATCGGAGGGCTTGTGTAAAGTTGGGAGAGCTGTCCCACAGACTAGTCAAGCAACAGCCTGACATAGTGATACTCACCGAATCGTACTTTACATACAATGTCCCAGACACTGCCATCACCATCCCCAGGTCCGTCCTTTCCCACCGGCAGGACAGACCCAGCAGAGATGGCAGCACAATGGTATACAGTGGGGAGGGAGTTGCCCTGAGAGTCCTCAACATTGACGCCAGACCCCATGAAGTGTCAAGGCATCAGGTCAAACATGGGCAGGGAAACCTCCTGCCGATTATCACCTACCGTCCCCCCCTCAGCTGATGAATTAATACTCTTCCATGTTGAACAGCACTAAGGGTGGAGGAGTTCAATGTCCATCAACAAGAGTGGCTCAGTAGTACCACTATTGACCAAACTGGCCGAGTCCTAAAGGACATAGCTGCTAGACAGGGTCTGCGGCAGGTGGTGAGGGAGCCAACAAAAGGGAAAAACATACTTGACCTTGCCCTCACCAATGTGGCTGCCGCAGATGCATCTGTCCATGACAGTATTGGTAGGAGTGACCACCGCACAGTCCTTATCCCCCACTCTGGCATTATCATAAAGCCCGGGTATCAACCCAGGTTCAATGAAGCCCGCAGGAGGCATCCCAGGAGCAGCACCAGGTATACTTCAAAATGAAGTGTCAACCTGCTGAGGGTACAACCCAGGACTACTTGCGTGCCAAACAGCGGAAGCGGTATGCGATAGACAGAGCTAAGCGATCCCACAACCAACGGACGAGATCCAAGCGCTGCAGTCCTGTCACATCCAATCCTGAATGGTGGTGGACAAATAAACAACTGACAGGAGGAAGTGGCTCCACAAATATCCCCATCCTCAATGATGGGCAGCCTAGCACATCAGAGCAAAAGATAAGGATGAAACATTTGCAACAATCTTCAGCCAGAAGTGCCAAGTTGATAATCCATCTCAGCCTCCTCCTGAAGTCCCCAGCATCACAGATGCCAGTCTTCAGTCAATTTGATTCACTCCATGTGATATCAAGAAATGACTGAAGGCACTGGATACTATAAAGGCTAAGGGCCCTGACAACATTCCGGCAATAGTACTGAAGATATGTGCTGCATAACTAGCTGTGCAACCAGCCAAGTTGTTCCAGTACAGCTACAACACTGGCATCTACCGGAAATGTGGAAAATTGCCCAGGTATGTCCTGTACACAAAAAGCAGGAGAAATGTAAACTGGCCAATTACCGCCCCATCAGCCAATTCTCAATCATCAGTAAAGTGATGGAAGGTGTCGTCAACAGTGCTATCAAGCGGCACTTGCTTAGCAATAACCTGCTCAGTGACACTCAATTTGTGTTCTGCCTAGGCCACTTAGCTCCTGACCTCATTTCAGCCTTGGTCCAAACATGGACAAAAGAGCTGAACTCAAGAGATGAGGTGACGGTGACTGCCCTTGACATCAAGGCAGCATTTGACCGAGTATGGCATCAAGGAGCCCTAGCAAAACTGAAGTCAATGGGAATTAGAGGGAAAACTCTCTGCTGATTGGAGTCGCACTTAGCACAAAGGAAGATGGTTGTAGTTGTTGGAGGTCAATCATCACAGCTCCAGGACATCACTGCAGGAGTTCCTCAGGGTAGTGTTCTAGGCCCAACCATCTTCAGCTGCTTCATCAATAACCTTCCTCCAATCATAAGGTCAGAAGTGGGGATGCTCGTTGATGACTGTACAATGTTCAGCACCATTTGTGACTCCTCAGATACTGAAGCAGTCCGTGTAGAAATGCAACAAGACCTGGACACCATCCAGGCTTGGGCTGATAAGTGGCAAGTAACATTTGCCCCGCACAAGTGCCAGGAAATGACCATCTCCAACAAGAGAGAAACTAACCATCTCCCCTTGACATTCAATGGCATTACGATCACTGAATCCCCCACTATCAACATCCTGGGGGTTACCATTGACCAGAAATTGAACTGGAGTAGCCATATAAATACCGTGGCTATAAGAGCAGATCAGAGGCTAGGAATACTACGGTGAGTAACTCGCCTCCTGACTCCCCAAAGCCTGTCCACCATCTACAAGTCAGCAGTGTGATGAAATACTCTGCACTTGCCTGGATGAGTGCAGCTCCAACAACACTCAAGAAGCTCAACACCATCCAGGACAAAGCAGCCCGCTTGATATGGGCGGCACAGTGGTGCAGTGGTTAGCACCGCAGCCTCACAGCTCCAGGGACCCGGGTTCGATTCTGGGTACTGCCTGTGCGGAGTTTGCAAGTTCTCCCTGTGTCTGCGTGGGTTTCCTCTGGGTGCTCCGGTTTCCTCCCACATGCCAAAGACTTGCAGGTTGATAGGTTAATTGGCCATTATAAAATTGCCCCTAGTATAGGTAGGTGGTAGGGAAATATATAGGGACAGGTGGGGATGTGATAAGAATATGGGATTAGTGTAGGATTAGTATAAATGGGTGGTTGATGGTCGGCACAGACTCGGTGGGCCGAAGGGCCTGTTTCAGTGCTGTATCTCTAAACTAAACTAAACTTGATTGGTACCCCATCCGCAAACATTCACTCCCTTCTTCACCGACGTAGAGTGGCAGCAGTGTGTACCATCTACACGATGCACTGCAGCAACGCACCAAGGCTCCTTCGACAGCTCCTTCCAAACCCGCGACTTCTACCACTTAGAAGGACAAGGGCAGCAGTTGCATGGGAATACCGCCACCTGCAAGTTCCCCTCCAAGCCACACACCATCCTGACTTGGAACTATATCGCCGTTTCTGCACTGTCGCTGGGTCAAAATCCTGGAACTCCCTTCCTAACAGCACTGTGGGTATACCTACCCCATATAGACTGCAGCGTTTCAAGAAGACAGCTCACCACCACCTTCTCAAGGGCAATTAGGGATGGGCAATAAATGCTAGCCTTGTCAGCAACGCCCATATCCCATGAACGAATAAAAAAAAGTCTAAGTCTGGTTTCCGCAGAGCCACCTGGGCCTTTCGCTGTTCCCAAGTGTTAACAGCTGCTTGGTACTTATGCATCCTCAGAATCACTGACTCCTTGTTTACGATCCAGTAGTCTGGGAGGGTGAAACCGATTGCTCTTCAGCTGTTACCCCTGCAGTCTCTGTTTTTTGATCTGTGTTCTCTCTTGTCCTGGTATCCAAGATTTCTGTCTTGTCCTTAAGCAGAGTAGATGTGCGGTCACCTGACTTCTTGGACTCCATCGTAAACTTTCAAAAATCACAGTTTTTATAAAATACTCATGTTGCAACGTTCAACGTTCATAACAGTTTGAGATAAAAATGAATTAGCACAGGATAGAAAGGGACACTGATAAAGCAATCATAATCATTTAAAATTTCTCAGATAATTAATCTAGCATTACATACTTTTTAAAATGAATTTGACGACATAGGATGCTGATTCGAATGGGTTAATAGGGTTTAGGGAGAGAATGAGGCTGAGGTAGCTGAAGGCACTGCCATCAATGGTGGGAAGAAGAAAGGAAAGGCCAGAGTTAGAAGACCAAAGTGCAAGGCTGAAGATAGATGCACATTTCGGGTGAAGTGAATTTCTGGAGGAATTTACAAATCGGGATGAGATATTAAATTTAATGTATCGGAGACAATATAGATTAGGGAGCACAGGGGTGATGTGTGATTGGGACTTAATATGGAACAGAATACAGACAGCTCAGTTTTGGATACATTGGAGCTTGTTGATCTCGGAGGGTAGAAGATGGGAGGGTAAGCAGGATAACATCAGAAATGTCAGGTCCAGAGGTGACCAAAGTGTGGATGATGGTTTCAGTGGCAGAGGGGCTGAGGTAAAGACAGAGGTTAGCAATGTTGTAGAGATGGAAATAAGCAGTCTTAATGATGGAATTTGAAGCTTCACTATGTGTGAACAGGCTTTGCTTGGTTTGGTTCAGCCTGAGTGGCTGTTAAAAGGCAATCAGTCAGTGTAAATACAATGGAACTTATAACAATGCCCCAGAAAGATGGCTTTGGTGTTCATGAATGCATTTGTTGCAGTGTTCAGTTACTGAAAAACCTTCACTGTAGTACAAGCCTTTTCTATATTTATTCCACACGAATAGTGTTTTCTGTGTAATGTTTGACTACATTGACATTGTGAATGATGAAACACAGGGCAGTACTCTGAGTTACTATGGTTATGGCTTTGGGATCAAGCAGCTTTGATGGCAGCACAGTGTATATATGGAAGACGATTGCTGTCATCAATCAGGGGAGATTCAGCTCCATGATGGACAGAATTTTGGCTACGAAATCAGCTGAGTGTCAAAGAACACAAGCATCATTTAATTCTAATGATCATTTAAAGACAAGAGGAGAGTGTAAGCTGGAGGAGGGTGTGGGTTTGGGTGCAGGTGGGGGTTAAAACCAGCAAAAAGACAAATGCGTCAGGAATCTGGTTCCAACTCTCCGACTACCATGTTTACCTTGAGCGTGTAAGACTGCTTGTTCACAATTCCCTCAGGAGAGCTGGGTTTCTCATTAACATATAGTAATTGCTCAATTGGAGCAATATTACAACACAGTTTTAAATTTAACAGCACATCCACAGGTTTTCTGCACTTCCTGAAACTTGCCATTGAAAACAAGGAAAGGACACAATAGCAATTGAGGGAATTATTAAAACTCATGAAAATGCTCAGTAATTGCAGTTGTTTTCTTACTTACTGGCGGGAAAGGATTTGTTTAGACGACTTTGCTGAGAGTTTGTTTTCTACACTTTGGTGATTTACTGAATCACATCAGGTTGGTTGGCACCTTGGCTGCCTTAGAATGTATCTCGGACAAGGAGCAATATGACCAGCACCAGTATCAGCCTGGCGTTGAAAAACCTGCAACTGGACATCACAGAGAGGGGAGCAGCAGCAGAGGCAGCTTGCTCTTTAGAGACTTGCAGCTGGACATAAAAGAGTGCAGCAGCAGAGAGGTGCAGCACACAGGAAGCACTACCCACAACACAGAGTGTACAGGCAGTGACTGAGTTCCTTGCCATGTCAGAACAGCTGTGTTTCAGAAGACTCAGGTTGTTGCATCAGATAGTGGGAGACAATTGCAGCCTTCTAGAGGAAGACCTGCTCCCTGTTGGACCTGGGGACCATAACTGACCAGTAACTGTCAAAGTGACCATCCACCTCAACCTTTTGCCTTCAGAACCTTCTAGGGCGCTGCTGGAATCATATCCAGGATCTCACAGTTGGTGGCACACAAATGCATAAAAAAGTGACTGATGGGTTGTTTGCCAGGACTGGCAATTATAGAATAGAATAGAACACCACAGAAGGAGGCCATTTGGCCCATCAAATCTGTGTCTGCTCTTTTGGAAGAGCAACTCAGTTGGTCCCATTCCTATGCTTCCTCCCAAACTTTTTCTCCTCAGGTATTTAGCCAATTCTCTTTTGAAGGATATTATTGAATCTGCATCCACCATCCCATCAGGCAGTACATTCCAAATTCTTACCACTTGTTGCAGAAAAATAATTTTCCTCATGTTGCCCTGGTTCTTTTGCCAATCACCTTAATTACGTACCCTCTGGCTATCAGCCATTGGAAACAGGTTCTCCTTATTTATTCTATCTAAATATTTCATGATATTAAACACCTCTTCGTCTCTATCATATCTCCTTTTAGGCTTCTCTGCTCCAAGGAGAACAACTCCAGCTTCTCCAGGCTAGCTACACAACTGTAAATCCCTGAAACCATTCTAGTAAATCTCTTCTATACACTCTCCAAAGCCTTCAAGTCCTTCTAAAGTGTGGTGCCCAGAATTGGACACATTACTCCAGCTGAGGCAGAAGTAGTGTTGAACATTGCTTCCAGGCTTTTGTATTCCATGCCTCTATTTATAAAGCCCAGAATCCCATATGCTTTATTTACTACTGTTACAAAAGTGCTTCTATATTTTTTGTTAAGTATATGTTTTTGAGGATGTTTATTTAAATTGTGAAGATGGATTCGTTGGAAGGCTGAAGATTTCATAGAAGCTGGACTTTTCTTTGTTGTTGACAATTCATTGAAAGGACACTGAGATGTTGTTTAAAAACAACCTTGATGGAAGTCATGTGCTTTAAGCAATAAACAGACTCCTTGGTGACCTGGGAAGATGTTTACAGAGAAGTGACAGGTCAAGATTTATAGGTGTCAGGAGGCTTGACTCTTGAGATATTGTTTTTGGTTTCGCTTTGGACAGTGTGTTGGGGTGTGAACTGTTTTGAAAACAGTTGGAGAAAACCAACCAATAGAGCAACCACCATCAGCTCACCCTCTTCCATCTCTTTGAGAACTTCCTGAGAATCAAGTGTAAGAAATAGAGAAACTGATGCTGCATTTCTCCTGAAAAACCTGCCAAACTGATCCTCAACGTCACCTGAAAAGAACTGCTCTCGAAAGTTCCCAGTGACAGCTGTCTACACATATTTGGCTGACTTCTATCCATATCTTCTCTTTTTTTCTTCAATAATTAACAAGTATTTGGACAAAGTATTCTTTTGTCTTTTTTTGTAACAGATCTCTTCAGAGAGAATTTTGGTATTTTTTTCAGAGTGTGTTTGAGTGTGTGTGGGGGGAATTTAAAAAGGGAACTTTCAAATTTCAATCTGTGTGTTAATGCTTTGCATTGTTACTGGATAAGTCTTGTTTGATAATAAACTGATAATTTTGTTGTTTATTAAAGGAAACCTGGTTGGTGTAATTTATTCTGGGATAAAATGTAGAGTTTATGATTGACTGTATCGGTAACTGGGTAAACATTTAAAAAAATATATGTTGTGACCTGTGGAGAAGTGGAACTAGAAAAGACGGTGCACTCCTCCCATCTTGGTCATGGCACTACTTTGTTAATCTGTCTTGTTACTGTTAAAGCGTTATGCACAAACATCATTAGATGTCTTTCTCTTGCACCCTCCTTAAAAAATATACCATTTAGCTTTTATTGTCTCTCCTCATTATTTCTATCAAAATGCATCAAACCACACTTATGTTGAATTTCATCTGCCATTTGTCTGCCCATTCCACCCGCCCGTCTATGTCCTCCTGAAGTCTATTACTATCTTCCTCATTTTTTATTACACTTCCAAATTTGTTATTTATAAATTTCAAAATTATGCCCTGTACCCCCAATCCACGTCATTAATAAATATCAAAAACAGAAGACGTCTGGGGAACACTGCTGAAGACCTCCTTCCAGTCCAAAAACAGCCATTCACCACAATTCTGCTTTCTATCCCTTAGACAATTTTGTATCCATGCTGCCTTTTATCCAATGGGTTTCAATTTTGCTAACAAGCATATTATATGGTACTTTATGAAATGTCTTTTGAAAGTTCATATACACAGTATCAATTCCACAGCCCTCATCCATTCTCTGTGTTACCACATCAAAAAACTCAATCAAGATATTCAAACACAATTTGCCCTTAACAAAGCCATGCTAGCTGTTCTTCATTAGTCCATGCTTATCCAAGTGGCTGTTAATTTTCTCCCAGATTAAGCTCCCAGAGAAGCTTCTAAAAGCTTCTCCACCACTGACATTAAACTAACTGTCGGCAGTTGCCAGATTTATCCTTCTCCCTTTTTTGAACAAGGGTGTAGTAACATTTGTAATCCTCCAGTCCTCTGGCAGAATACCTGTATCTAACAACGATTATAAGCTTGTGATCAGCACCTCCTCAATTTCTACTTTTACTTCCCTCAGCAACCTAGGATGCACCCCATCCAGACTGGGTGACATCTATTTTAAGTATAGCCAGCTTTTCTAGCACCACCTCTTTATCTATTTTACGTCATCTAGTATCCCAGCAATGTCCTAATTTACCATAGCTTTGGCAAACTCCTATTCCTTGGTAAACACCAATGCAATGTACTCATTTAGTACATTATCCCTGCACCAATAGATCTCCATTTTAGTCTCTAATTGGCCCCCACTGCTCCTCTGACAACCTTTTTACTATTAATATACCTCTAAAAGAGCCTTAGATTTCCTTTTATATTAGCTGCCAATTTATTCCCATACTGTCTCTTTGCCCCTTTTATTTCCTTTTACACTTCTCCTTTGCACTTCTTATATTCAGCCTGATTCTCCCTTGTATTATCAAGCTGTAATCTGTCATACGTACCCTTGTTCTGCTACATCCTACTCTCTAACTCCTTTGTTATCCACGGAGCTGTGGCTTTGGTTGCCCTCCCTTCCCCCCTTGTGGGAATGTACCTAGATGGTATGTGAACCACCTCCTCTTTAAAGGCAGCCTTTTGCTTCATTACTTTTCTGCCTGTCACATCTTTGATGCCAAATTACCCAGGACAGATCCTTCCTCAATTCATTGATGTTAGCCCTCACTTTGTTAAGTAAATTTATTCTAGATTGCTCCTCGTCTTTCTCAATAACTAATCTAAACCTGTAAATACTATGATCACTATTCCTGAGATGTTCCCCAGGGTGACGTTCTTCACTTGATTCATTTCACTCCCCAAAACTAGATCCAGCAATGCTTCCTTCCTTGTTGGGCAGGAAATATACTGATCAAGAGAATTCTTCTGAAAACTCTTCAGAAATTCCAGCCCTTAACACAATCACTGCCCCATTCAATATTGGAGTCACTAAAGGTTGGCATTATCACTAATCTGTAGTTTTTACACTCCTCAATAATTTCCTTGCAAACCTGCTCCTCTATCTCCTTCTCACTATTTGGTGGCCTATAAAATTGATCAAGTAGAACAATAGCTCCGCTATTATTTTTTTAACTTCAACAGAATAAATTCTGTCTTTGATCTCTCAGCTATTCTCTTTTTTATAGCACTGTCATATTTTCCTTAATCAAAACTACTCCCCCTCCTTTTCTTGTTTCTTCCCTATCTTTCCCGAGTACCCTGTATCCAGGAATATTAAGTATCCAGTCCTACCTTTTTTGAGTCAGGTCTCACTGATCACTAATACCTTATATTCCCGTGTGGCTATCTGCACCTACATCTTACCAAACTTATTAACCACACTTTGTGTATTTACACACTGGAAAGTCGGGGTGAGCCTGCCTCCACTGGCCCTGAAAGCATGACTGGATTTTACGGTTGTCAGGAAATTAATTGCCTGAGGTTGTGGCTTCCACACCTCTGAGGCGAGATCTTCCGCCTCCAAGAGCTGCCAGCCAATCAGAGGGCCGGCAGCTCTTCAGTCCCAGCAGCATCACCAGGAGCAGTGGCCACTGCTGGGACTGCAGAAGGCCCGGGACCGCAGAAGGCCCAGGACCAGGAGCAGCATTGGTGGCCCAGTGTAAAGGTAAGTAGAGTAGGCTTTCCGAGGCAAGTCAGGAAGGCTCCAAGAACCGGGGTATAAGGGGGTGATTGAGAGACTGGGGTGTAGGGTTTCAAGTGGGGGTGAACCTTGTCTCTGGGGGGGGCCCTCCATGGGGCATAGGGTACCCAAACAGGAGGGGATGCCTCTGTCCCGTGCCCGCAAGCAGGCCGCCATCCCACCCGATTTTATACCCCCCAGTCACCTACCTTGCTGCCGGGGGGGCATGGGGGAGTGTAAAATTACAACCATGCACTCGAAACCTAACTTAGACGTCTTTGTATTTTCTATGATTCCCACCTAATTCTGTATTATTTCTAACTCCAACTGTCTCTCTCAGTTTTATGTGCACCTTGATTTCACTTTTTAGTATTACTTCTTGGTGTCCTTGTTAAACCCCAGAAAGCTTGTTACAGAAGGATAATGCTGGAGCCTATCTTTACTCAGTTTCACATTTATTGCACAGAAAAAAAGGATTACAAACATGTAACTCCTCACGCAAACCTTTCACCAGTCTCCGTAAGTGTCTGCTTCTAAGTCCTCAAGTAAGACCCCAATTAATAATTTCTACCTGCATATAATCAAAGAACTGACACACAATTAACAGAATAAAAAATTCCCGTCTTTCTTTTATAATACAACATGGATTAACATGCTCAAACATTTCAAAATAAATTCCATATTATCTACAAATTATTAACATGCTCAAAAAATTTTTCAAAATTTAAAAAAATCCATATTGGGTACAAAGTATTATATTGCCCCTCCTCTAGCACCCCTAACAATTTCTTTGTACTAGCATTTCTTTTTGTGAAACAATCGGATAGCTGATGACTTGCATTTACCCATTTAAGCTTGGAGATTTCCTTTCTCTCCAGCATTTGTTTCAATCCAGCAAGGTCAATGAGTAGTCTTTGCTCACTCACACTTTTTGTAGAGTGTACATTATCCCACAAAGAACGATTATCCACATAACATTCAAAGGGTATCCTATCTTCAGCATGTCCCTTGTTCAGAATTTCACCCAAAATAGAATCCCATATCCACTGCCTCCACAAGGCCCAGTGTTTCCGCAGCTAAAGAGCTTTTAATGACCTGTTTTATTTTCTTAGCCTCCCAAGCTAAAGGACAATATTTCCCATTTTCACCATCAGAAATATTATGAAACCAGCTGCACTCAAATACCTATCAGTGAGATTAGCATGTAAAGCATCACTAAAAATTATTAGCTTCATGTTCTTTGGGTCACCGAAGGATGGGGACTTCAGTACACATTTCTCCAGATTTAGCTTTCTTAATGTTTTATTTTCCCTTAAAACATTGTTAACTTTCAGATGTTTCATCATTATGATTAACTCCAGCACATCAAAACTAGCATCAGGCCTAGTCTGACAGCACAATCAGTCTAATTGACCAATCAAGCTTTGCAATTGCTCAGTCTCTGCTTTAGATATTTCATCATCTTTCTGCGATGAACTAACACAGTTAACCGGGATGGGAGTGACACTCTCTGAATAAGATAGTTGATTTAAAGTTATTTCAGACTTAGTCTGCCCAATATATTTAAAGGCCCCAGAAGCCTGATTCCCAATCTTAAATTCTGCCGTAATCTTATTAATAACATATTTCTCAAAATCCGCAGTACCACCCCATAAGAGATCATCAACGTGCACCATGAAGATGCCTGAAAGTTTCCCTTTAGGATACCAATAAAACATTGCTGGATCTGCTTTTGGTTGAACAAACCAATTTTCAACAAAACAGATCTCACAGAGAAATAGCACACCATGGAAGCATCATTAAGGCCATAGACGCATTTGTTCAGTTTCCATAATTTTCCTTCTGCATCTGCTGTCTCTTTGGGTGATTGCAGAAACACTTCTCTCTGAAAAGTATCACCTTGCAAAAATGCGGCTTTTATGTCAATGGATCTACACTCCGATGAATATGGCTCCCTGAGGTAACAGAATGCAGCCAATATTGATATCATAGACATTTGACATGCAATCCAAACTTGCTGCATGTATTATAGTATTCACATCAATTGGGGCAGTTGGCAAAACAGAATGGCTCGCTGGTTAATCTACTGTCACAATTTGTTTGCCACCTGCCATCCTTATCCATGTTCCTCATGGATGCAACCTGGCAGCCTTTCCCTGAAGTGTCAGATGGGTAAGCTACAAGAATCATTAAGACAACCTCGGGGCACTTCTGTCATATGTGTCTCTCAGCTCTGAGGCTGATTCTGTGCAGGTTCTTACAGCAAGCTTTCTCCCCACTGCTTGACTCCAAACAGCATAGAGTTATTACAATACTCAGATACTCAGATACTAACCAGATGGTATAGATATATTATATATATGGATATATTAATTTTAAAAAACTCTTTGTAGTTTCTTACTATTAACTTAGTGCCAAATGTTTTGAAAATAATGGTGTAAGTTCGGAATTAAATTTGTCGAATCACTGACAGTAAAATGAAACTTCTTGCAGGAGCCAACTACAATAAAAGAAAATGCTGAAAATGCACAGTGGAGCTGAAAAATAAATTTGAATGGAGCTTGTGTGTTGTTGTTGCATTTAGTAGCGTAACAGGGACATTCTGGAGAAAGTCTCAGACTCAGGACAAGATCAACTCAGAACTGTTTATTATTTACATAATACTATATACACTATCATCAAGCCTCCTAAGCTAGCATCCTTCATGCTGCTCTCTCTTCTCTCCAGCCTAACGTCATGTGACTATGACATCATCATTCTTACAGTGGGAGGGGTTGCTCTTACTGTCTTCAGCATTAACCCTTTACATCCTTATATTACAGAGCTGATAGAGGGTCTCACCTGGATTATTATCCAATCTTTCCCCTTTAGATTCTGACTGACTGCTGCACATTACCACTTTTGTTTTTTTTAATTTCAGACAACCAGCATTCATTTCTTCCTTTTTTTACTGTATTTATTATATGGACTGCCATGTAATGCTGGATGTTTCAATGGCTTAACATTAAAAAGTAGTGCTTTTTCAGCTCATTATTATACTGATTACATTAATTCATGAAATTAACAATGTTGGAATAAATAAAAACCTCCTCAACAGGGTGGGAATGAGAACATTTGATCAGACTGCAGTTGTGTCAATGAATGAACCTATGATTCTTGATCGAGGTTTGTGTTTTGAGAGGAGCTGAGTCACTCTGATGCTTGTTTGGGCTGGTTGAGCTTCTTTATTACTCTCTTGGTTTGTGGTGGCTCCACTTTGTGAAACTTCAGGAGGCAAAAATCATTCTGGGAAGTAGTGATTGTCAAACGAAAATAACATTAAGAACTCCAGTGTTAGTTGTCAAAATTAATGTAAAAGTTTAATCCTTTTCTTTGTGTTTGGACAGCTGCTATCCTGCCATTCATACCTCATCCAGACACATCTTTTGTTTCTTTACATGTTCCATTACCACTTCCTTTGGCTTTGTACTATGAAACCTTTTGTCACTTAATCTGCCCTGTCCTCCACCTTTCCTTTAGTTCTTCTTCCCCTCTCCCCACTTTCACTTGCTCAAAACCTGTTACATTTCTAACTTTTGACTTTCTGATGAAAGGTCAGAGACCTGAAATGTTGGGCTGAATTTCATGGCTTGCCACCATTGGGAGCATTGCTCTGTTTGATATATATTAATCACTTGGACTTTGGTATATAAGACATAGGGCTGAATTTTATTCTGCCCTTGGAGGTGGGCACGGAGGTGGGGGGAGGTGAAGAAAAATGGCACCCTTCCCAACATTTCCTGGGCCCCATGCCATTTTGTCTGGAATGGGGAAGGCCAAGGACAGCCTTCCCACCCCAAACCAATTGAGGCCCTTAAGTGGCCAATTAATTAACCCAATTAACGGCCTCTTCCCACCGCCACCTCAATTTAATAGAAGGTGGAAGGGCCCGCCGCCACCGGGAGACACTGCTAGGTAAAACCTGGCGGCCTCCTAGCAGGGTCGGGATGGGGATCTCTCCTTTGGGGGCAATCCAGGGCCACCCTCCCCCCAGCGGGGATCACCACCCCCTGGGAAGTCTATCCCCACCCTCACCAAGCCCCCACTCCCATCCAGTCAAAAGGACCTGCCTCCTGCAGTACCAGCAGTGGCCACTGCTCCTAGTGGCGTTGCCGGTACTGCAGAGCTGCCAGCCTTTCGATTGGCCGGCAGTTCTGGAGGTGGAAGCTTGTTCCTTAAAGGGATAGTATCCCCGACATAGGGCAGTTAATTGTCTGCCCTCTGTAGAATGACTTTGAGGGTCTGACAGAGGGCTGAGGCGGGGTCTCCCCCGCCTTCCAACTCACCTCTGGGACCCATCGCAAGAATAAAATTCTGCCCTTAATTTCAAAGTTTGCCGATGATACTAAACTCAGAAATTCACCAAACAGTGAGGAGGATATTAACAGAATTCAGGAAGACATAGTCAATCTGGTGAAATCATCACAGATGAAATTTAATGCTGAGAAGTGTAAAGTGATTAGTTTTGGTAGGAAGAATATGGAGAGGCAATATAAACTCCGTGGTATGATTTTAAAGGGGGTACAGGAATAGGGAGACTTGGGACTGTACATACACAAGTTTTTGAAAATGGCAGGACTAGCAAAGAAGGCTGTCAAAAAGGCTAACAGGATCCTTGGATTTATAAACAGAGGCATAAGCCAGGAATTTAACTTGGAGGCGAGTTCTGTAATGGGTTCGGGGGTACTGTTGTGAAGTCGGGAGACCCAGAAGACCCTTTTCCTAAAATGTCTTGCAGAATTTAACTGCAGGATGCCTTTCAGTTAGGTTACTGATTGACAGGCTGGAGGTCTTTCAGACAGGAAGCCTGCTTCACAGGTCCAAGCCTATGAGAGCAAATAGGTGTACTGGGGGAGTGAGAGAGATCGCTGTTGGGGGGAGGTTGGTGTTTGGATCACATGGGCTGGGGGGAAATTGGGGCCTAATAGTGGCCCAGGGGTCCCGATAGTGGGGTGGGTGAATTGGATGGTGATCGGGATGGGGGTCTGTTAGTGGTCAGAGTGGGGAGGGGGACAGTTCTCGGTAGGGGTGGTGGCTTACAGGGTAATTTGTTGGGCCTGGAGGAAACACTCCTGCTCCTCCTGGGCCATAAGCAGTGCTGTAAAAGCACTTACCTCATGGATTCATCCCATCTTGCCTTCTTTAAGCTCCCGGGTTTCCTAAGGTCAAGGAAACACGGCTGCCAGTGGTTAAAAATAGAATGACTATTAAAATGAAGCCATGCAAGTCTCATTATAATATTTTAATGACCAACCTACCTCTTGCAAGCAGGTTGGCAGCCCACCCCTCGTCCCACCTAGATTAAAACTAGAAGTGGGCAGGTTTGAAGCGGGTTGGGTTCATGTTTCAGATTGCTTGCATTTTAACCTCTGACATGACCCCAACCCATCCATTTTTGGGAGTTAAAATTTTTTGAGTACAAAAGCAAGGATGTCATGTTAAACCTTTTCAAAACACTGGTCAAGCCCCAGCTGCAGAATTGCAGCCAATTCTGGAAACTGCGTTTTCAGAAGGATGTCAAAGCTTTACAGAGAGAAATGTGGAAATTTATTAGAATGGTATCAGGGATGAAAGACTTAAGTTACGTGGAGAGACTAGAGAAACTGGGATTGTTGAACAGAAGTTTAAGGAAAGAATTGATAAGAGATGTGAAAAATCTTGGATAGTTTTAATAGAGTAAATAAGAAAAAACTGTTTCCTGTAAGAGAAGGGCTGGTAACCAGAGAGCACAGATTTACAGTAATTGGCAAAAGAACAGAGTGACACGAGGAAGAAAAATGTTACACAGCAAGTTGTTATGGAATGCACGGCCTGAAAGGATGGTGGAAGCAAATTCAATAATAACTTTGTAAAGGGAGTTGGATAAATACTTGAATGGGAAAAATCTGCTGGGCTATGGGAAAACAGCAGGAGAGTGGGTCTAATTATGTAGCTCTTGCAAAGAATTGGCACAGGAATGATTGCCGGAATGGCCTTCTGTGCTACATCAATCTATGATACTATGTGGTCTAACCAACAACCTGTATAATGACGCTGAGGACACCGACTATCAGTTGTGTGGCACAACCACCATGCTAAATGGGATAGATTCAGAACAGATCTAAAAACTCAAATCTGGGCATCCATAAGGCACTGTGGGCCATCAGCAACAGCAGAATGACACATCCACTACAACCTGTAACTTCACGGCACAGCATATCCCTCAATACAATTACCATCAAGCCAGGTGACCAACACTGGTTTAATGAGGAGTATAGAAGAGTATGCTGGGAGTAGAACCAGGTGTATCTGAGAATGATGTGCCAACTTGGTGAAGCTACAACACAGTACTATATGGATACTAAATAATAAGATTGTGCAGCAGAGGAGGAGGCTACTTGGACCTTCACACCTTTGAAAGAGCTGTTCAATTAATCCCACACCCCAGCTTTTTCCTCATTATGCTGCAAATTTAGTCCAATTCAAGTGCATGTCCAATTGCCTTTTGAAAGTTCCAATGGGATCTGATTCAACCATCCTTTCAGGCAGTGTGTTCCAGAACTTAACAAACCACTGTGTGAAGAAATTTCTCCTCATTTCCCCTCTAGTTCTATTACCAATTATTTAAATCTATGATCTACATTTACCAACACACTTGCCAGAGGAAATAGTTTCTCTCTGCTTGTTCTGTCAAAACCTCAGGCCACCTGTGTTACAAACAGGTACAATGGAAAACGTTCAAGATGTAACAGATTTTAAGGAAGTATAAAGACAGGAAAAGGGGGGAGAGGAAGGAAGAACAAAAAGGTAAACTACATGATAGCATGGGAGGCAGGAGAGATTATATGACAACAGGGATGATGGTGCAAGACAAGTATAGATGGGACAGGCAAGGAAACAAAAGGTCTAGAGGAGGTGTAAATGGGATTTGCAGAATCATATCTGACAGACTTCATTTGAAAAAAATGGGGGCAGTGGTTATGATCTGAAATTGTTGAACTCTGTTATAGAGAGATACATCACTGAAACAGGCCCTTTGGCCCACCGAGTCTGCGCTGAACATCAACCACCCATTTATACTAATCCTACGTTAATCCCATATTCCCTACCACATCCCCTCCTACATTAATCCCATATTCCTTACCATTCTCCTACCTACACTAGGGGCAATTTACAATGGCCAATTTACCTATCAACCTGCAAGTCTTTGGCGGTGGGAGGAAACCGGAGCACCCAGCGAAAACCCACGCGGTCACAGGGAGTGCTTGCAAACTCCACACAGGCAGTACCCAGAACTGAACCCAGGTCGCTAGAGCTGTGAGGTAGCGGTGCTAATCACTGCGCCACTGTGCCGCCCTTGTGTTGGAATCAAAAGGATGTAAAGTGCCTAACTGAAAGATGAGATGCTGCTCCTCAACCTTCTGTTGTGCTTCATTGGAACACTGCAGTAGGCCAAGGATAGAGAGGTCAGAGTGGGAGTGGCTGGAGAATTAAATGACAGGCGACCAGAAGCTTGTAATTATACTTGAGGATTGAGCGGAGGTGTTCGCAAAGCAGTCACCCATTCAGCATTTGGTCTGCCCAATGAACAGGAAACTGCATCGTGAGCAGTGAATACAGTATACTAACTTGAAAGGAGTACAAGTAAATTGTTGTTTTACCTGAGCGCTTGGGGCCTTGGACAGTGGGAAGGGAGGAGGTAAAAGGGCAGGAGTTGCATCTCCTGCACTTGCACAAGAAGATGCCGTGGAAAGGAGATGGGTGTTGTGGTGATTGAGGAGTGCACCGGGTGTTGTGGAGGGAACAGTCCCTTTGGAATGCTGAAAGAGAAGGGGAGGGGAAGTTGCGTTTGGTGGTGGTGTCATGCTGGAGATGGCAGAAATGGTGGATGATAATCCATTGAATGTGGAGGCTGATAGGGTGCAAGCTGATGACAAGGGAAACCTCATCATGGTTCAGCCTGTACTTGCCCCACAGAATTGATTTCTTCCTTTCTTGACTCTATTTTATCTTCCCATGTCCAGTCTCCTCTCACCTATATCCATGACTTCTGATGTCTTCCACCACTTTAACAGTTGTCAGTTTCCTTACCCTAACCATGTACTCCCAATCTCTTTACACCTCCTTCCCCCACCAGAATAGTCTGAGGACTCTCCACCTCTTCTTTGAATTGAGGCCCAACTAGTCCCCATCCATCACCACCCTCCTGGCTGAACTTGTTCTCACATTGAATAATTTCTCCCTTGACTCCACTCACTTCCTCCTGGTAAAAGGTGCTGCTCTGGGAATCCATACGAGTCCAGCTATGCCTACCTTTTCTTGGGATATATGGAACATTCTTTGGTCCAGTCCTACTCAGGTCCCCTCCGTCAATTCTTTTTCCAATACATTGATGATTATATTTGTGCTGTTTCTTGATCTTACCCCAAAATGGAAAATTACATGAACTTTGCTTCCAATTTCCACCCTTCTCTCACCTTCATATGGTCCCTCTCCGTCTCTTCACTTCTCTCCCTCCACCTCTCTATCTTCATTTCTGGGGACAGGCTACCAACCAACATCCATTATAAGCACACTGATTCCCACAGCTACCTTGACTACACTTTCTCACACCCTACCTCCTGTAATGACTCTATACCATTCTCCCAGTTTGTCTGTCTCCGTCGTATCTGTTCTGATGATGCAACCTTCCGTAACAGTGCTTCTGATATGAGTTCCTTTTTCCTCAACCGAGAATTCCTTTCCTCCATGAACTTCTACACTCACCCCTTCCCCTCCATCCCAGGACCATGTTAGAGTTCCCCTAGTCCTCACCGTCCACACCACCAGCTTCCACATTCAATGGATCATTCCCGACCATTTCAATCACCTACAGCAAGATACCACCACCAAAAACATCTTCCCCTCCCCTTTCAGCATGCTGAAGGAACTGTTCCCTCCATGACACCCTGGTTCACTCCTCAATCACCACCTCCCATTCCCACCACAAGCACAAGAAGTGCAACACCTGTGCTCTTACCTTCTCCCTTCCCACCAACTAGAGCCCCAAACATGCCTTCCAGGTGAAACAGTGATTTACTATGCTATATTCACTGCTCACAATGGCTTCCTCTACATTGGGAAGGTGTAAGGCAGATCAGGTGACCCATTTTCAGTCCGTAAGCGTGACCTCAAGTTTCCGGCCATGGGTCATTTTATTCTTTGCCTCACTCCCACTCTGACCTCTCTGTCCACGGCCTCCTAGACTGTTTAAATGAAGCTCAATGTAAGCTCAAGGAATAGCACCTCACCTTTCAATTAGACACTTTGCAGCTTTTCAGATTCGACATTCAGTTCAACAATTTCAGATCATAAACGACCTCTTTTTTTTTAGACAGCAGCTGTCGGTGATGATTTTGCAAATCCCAATTTATACCTCTTCTCAAACTATCTGTTGATTCTTTACTTGTCCCGTTACCATCTCCTTTTGCCTTTGTCATTAATCTCTCCTGTGTTCTAACCTATCACACAGCTTCCCTTTTATTCTTTCCTCCCCTCGCCACTTGCCCTGCCTCTGCATTTGCTTAACATCTGTTACATCTCTAACTTCTCCCAGTTCTGATGAAACTGAACTCGATCAGCCACATAAATATCGTGGTTACAAGAGCAGGTCAGAGGCTGGGAATTCTGCAGCGAGTAACTCATCTCCTGTCTCCCCAATGCCTATCCACCATCTACAAGGCACAAGTCAGGAGTGTGATGGAATACTTTCCACTTGCCTGGATCGGTGCAGCTCCAACAACACTCAAGAAGCTCGACACCATCCAGGACAAAGCAGCCCGCTTGATTGGCACCCCATCTACAAACATTCACTCCCTCCACCACCGACGCACAGTGGCAGCAGTGTGTACCATCTACAAGATTCACTGCAGCAACACACCAAGGCTCCTTAGACAGCACCTTCCAAACTCACGACCTCTACCAACTAGAATGACAAGGGCAACAAATGCATGGGAACACCACCACTTGCAAGTTCCCGTCCAAGTCACACACCATCCTGACTTGGAACTATATCGTCGTTCCTTCACTGTCGCTGGGTCAAAATCCTGGAACTCCTTTTCTAACAGCACTGTGGGTATACCTACACCCCAACGACTGCAGTGGTTCAAGAAGGCAGCTCACCACCACATTCTCAAGGGCCATTAGGGATGGGCAATAAATGCTGGCCTAGCTAGCGACGTCCACATCCCACGAACAAATAAAAAAAAATTAACCATGTTTCTCTCTCCACAGAAGCTGCCTGACATACTGAGCATTTCCAGCACTTTCTGTTTTTGTTAAAAACTGGTGAACAGATGCAAAAACTAATCCTAAAAGCTTATGGAATGTTGGCCTTTATCTCAAGAGGGTAGGAAAATAAATATGAGGAATTGATGCTTCTGTTGGACAAAGCATTGGTCAGTCTATATCTGCAGTACTGTATTCAGTTTTGGACATTGCACCTCAGGAAAGATATATTGGCCTTGGAGGCAGGACAGTGTGGATTCACCAGGATGATACCAGGGCTTAAAGGGTTAAATTATGAGGTCTGGTTGCATAATTCCGGTTTGTATTCTCTTGAATTTGAAGATTGAGGGTAACCTAATTGGGGTCTTTAAGTTCGAAACATATTCAATAGGGTAACAATAAGTGCAAGCAGCTCATGGACTTCTTTGTCATTAAGATCAAGATCATCAGATCAGCTGCCTCTGCCGCGTTCCTCCCTTTCACTAGCCTACCTGGTCAAAGTCCTATAATGCTCCCCTGCCCTAGCTTTGAACTTGCATCTTTCTCTAGTTTCTTTCCTATCTTCCCTCCTGCCCTTATCTTGTCCATGAGATCCACCTCCTGTTCCCGCGATCCTATTCCCACTAAACTGCTGATCACCCAACTTCCCCTCCTGGTCCCCATGTTAGCCGATACTGTAAATGGTTCTCTCTCTTCAGGTGTTGCCCCTCTCTCCTTTAAATCTGCCACCATCACCTCTCTCCTCAAAAAAACAACCTCTGAACCTAATGCCCTTGCAAACTACTATCCCATCTCCATCCTCCCTTTCCTCTCCAAAGTCTTTGAATGTGTTGTCGCCTCCCAAATTCGTTCCCATCTTTCCCAGGACTCCATGTTTGAATTGCTCACCAGGTTTCCAGCCCTGCCACAGTACGGAAACAGCTCTTATCAAAGCCACAAATGGCATCCTGTGACTAAGGTAAACTTTCCCTCCTCGTACTTCTCGACCTGTCTGCAGCTATTGACATGGTTGACCACACCATCCTCCCTCAATGCCTTTCCACTGTCACCAGCTGGGTGGAACTGCTCTCATCTGGTTTCAGTCTAATCATAGCCAGAGAATCACGTGCAATGGCTTCTCTTCCTGCTCCCACACATCTGCTGTCCCCCAAGGATCTATCATTGGCGCCCTCCTATCTCTCATCGACATGTCCCCCTTGGCAACATCATCCGAAAGCAAGGCATTAGTTTTCATATGTACGCTGACGACACTCAGCTTTACCTCACCAACAATTCTCTCAATTCCTCCATTTTTGCTAAATTATCAGACTATTGCGAAGACGGAAGTCATCGTTTTCGGTCCTCGCTCCAAACTCGGTTCCCCAGCTTCCGACTCCATCCCTCTCTCTGGCAACAGTCCAAGATTAAGCCAGTCTGTTCGCAACCTTAATGTCATATCTGACCCTGAGAAGAGTTTCCGACCTTACCTTCATGCCATTACTAAGACCACCTATTTCCATCTTTGTAACATCGCTTGATTTAGCCCCTGTCTCAGCTCATCTGCTGCTAAACCCTCATTCATGCCTTCATTACCTCTAGACTTGGACGATTGCAACGCACTCCTGGCTGGTCTCCCACATTCTCCTCTCCGTAAACTTGAGGTCATCCAAAACTCTGCTGCCTGTGCCTTAACCTCACACCTAGTCCCGTTCCCCTATCACCCCCGTGCTCACTCACCTACACTGGCTTCTGGTCAAGGAACGTCTTGATTTTAAAATTCTAATCCTTCTTTTCAAATCCCTCCAAGGCCTCACCCCTCCCTATCACTGTCTCTTCCAGCTCCACAACACTCAGATATTTGCACCTCTAATTCTGGCTTCTTGTGTATCCCTGATTTTAATCACTCCACCATTGGTGGCCATGTCTTCAGTTGCCTAGGCCCCAAGCTCTGGAATACCCTCCCTCCACCTCTCCGTCTCTCCACCTCACTTTCCTCCTTTTAGATACTCCTTAAAACCTACCTCTTTGACCAAGCTTTTGATCATCTTACTTTATATCTCCTTTTGTGGCTGTTGTTTTATAATGCTCCTGTAAAGCACCTTGGGAGGTTTTATTACGTTAAAGGTACTTTGTAAATATAAGTTGTTGTTATTGTAAGAACATAAGAAATAGGAGCGGGAGTAGGCCATACAGTCCCTTGAGCCTGCTCCACCATTCAGTAAGATCATGGTTGATCTTTGACCTCAATTTCACATTTCTGCCTACTCCTTATTTCCCTTGATTCCCTTAGAGTCTAAAAATCTAGCAAACTCAGCCTTGAATATACTCAATGGCTAGGCATCCACATTTCTCAGAGTAGAGAATTCCAAAGATTTACAATCCTCCAAGTGAAGAAATTTCTCCTTATCTCAGTCATAAATGGTGATCCCTAATCCTGAGACTACGCACCCCTAATACCAGACTCTCCAGCCAGGGTAAACAGCCTCTCAGCAGTTACACTGTCAAGCTCACTAAGAATTTTATACACTTCAATGAGATCACCTCTCATTCTTCTAAACTGCAGAGTATAGGCCCAATCTTCTCAACATCTCCCCATAAGACAACCCTCTCATCCCAGGAATCAATCTAGTAAACCTTTGTTGCACACCTTCTTGGCAAGTATATCTTTCCTTGGGTATGGAGCCCAAAACTTTGCACAGTACTCCAGGTGTGTAAAGCCCTCTACAATTGCAGCAAGGCCTGCTTACATTTCTATTCTAACCCCCTTGCAATAAAGGGCAACATACCATTTGCCTTCCTGATTGCTTGCTGTACCTGCAGTTAACTTTCTGTGTTTCATGTACAAGGACACCCAAATCCATCTGAACACCAACATATCGTAGTTTCTCACCATTTAAAATATATTCTGTTTTGCTATTTTTCCTCTATCAAGGTGAGTAACCTCATATTTTCCATCTGCCACCTTGTTGCCTACGTTTTGCAGACTCTTTGCCCAGAATTTAGATGAACAGCATGGGTCTTGACAGCGGCACCAGAAACGGTGCTGTTGCCAGATGAGCAAAAAGCAGCTAGCCGACCCTGGTCACACGGCGGCTCACCAATTAAGGAAGGGGAAGCGTGGGGCCTGTGCAATCAGGCACCAAAGGCAGGGAACGAAGTGACGATGGTGCCATCATCTGACTCAACAGCAGATGCTGGAACCATAGTTAAAGAACTGCCAGCCCTGCGTTCACTGCTGCCTGGTTTAAATGAGTGCCTTCCTAAGTGCCCTAAAGGATCCTGCTGCTGCCTCTGCTTTCCCAAGAACCCTTCTACTGCCTCTGCTCCCTGAATGGCAAAGAGCTGAATGCGAGCCTGCAGCGACCACAACTGAAAGAAGACACCAGCCCCACGGTTTAGCGATGCCTCCCTGCAGGTTCTCCTCTAGGCTGCAAGGGAAAGGCGGGAAGACCTCTTCCCCAAGGATAGGAGGAGGAGGCTTGCCCGCCTGATCAAGCAAGCCTGGATGGAGACCGTGGAAAAGGTCAGCAGCCATGGGGTCACTCCCAGGACATGAATCCATTGCAGGAAAAGAGTTAATGACCTGATCTGGGCTGCTAAGATGAGAACTCCAAACACCTTGGACCCTTTGGGCATTGCATGTGACACAGTGCATCGTTCTCCGGCATGCCGTTCACAAGGCAGGCCCTCCTGTGGATCCCTACGTTGCTGGCGTGCCCCTGTCATTGCCTGCACTTCCCTCCCTCTATGCTGTTCCTCCTCCTCAATGGGGGCCTCAAAGCCAGGTGAGTGTGGCCCATGACAAGATGTCTCTCCCTGAGTGCAAGGCCTTCACTGCAAATGGCCCCTTCCCTTTCTCATAATTGTCACCTCTTAGGTGGCACTGCCCAGATAGCACCCTAGTATGGCTCCCTGGCAGAGCTGACACCTTTTCCCCCACTCCTGACAGTGATTCCTGATGCCTTC
Source organism: Heterodontus francisci (assembly GCF_036365525.1). NCBI lineage: Eukaryota > Metazoa > Chordata > Chondrichthyes > Heterodontiformes > Heterodontidae > Heterodontus > Heterodontus francisci. The sequence goes on from NC_090376.1 coordinate 82,522,124, forward strand.
CCTCCTCGACCCTCGCTGTTAAACAACGCTGCCTCACCAATGACCTCCCAGTGAAGCTAGCACTGAGCTCCTGCCTCCTTGTTGCCTCCTTTCATCAGGCGTGGCTCTGAAACCCCATGGTTCCCATGCGCCATTAGTTAAATCAGACCCAGTGAATAAAATTGCTGTCTATTGGGCTCTTAAAAACCTCAAATGCCTTCCTGCCACGTAAGGAGCAAGAGGGTAACTGGAGAAAGAGTTGGCCCACTCAAGGACAAAGGAGGAAAGTTATGCGTGGAGTCAGAGAAAATGGGTGAGATTCTAAACGAGTACTTTGCATTGGTATTCACCGAGGAGAGGGACATGACGGATGTTGAGGTTAGGGACAGATGTTTGATTACTCTAGGTCAAGTCGGCATAAGGAGGGAGGAAGTGTTGGGTATTCTAAAAGGCATTAAGGTGGACAAGTCCCCAGGTCCGGATGGGATCTATCCCAGGTTACTGTGGGAAGCTAGAGAGGAAATAGTTGGGGCCTTAACAGATATCTTTGCAACATCCTTAAACACGGGTGAGGTCCCGGAGGACTGGAGAATTGCTAATGTTGTCCCCTTGTTTAAGAAGGGTAGCAGGGATAATCCAGGTAATTATAGACCGGTGAGCCTGACGTCAGTGGTAGGGAAGCTGCTGGAGAATATACTGAGGGATAGGATCTATTCCCATCTGGAACAAAATGGGCTTATCAGTGATAGGCAACATGGTTTTGTGCAGGGAAGGTCATGTCTTACCAACTTAATAGAATTCTTTGAGGAAGTGACAAAGTTGATTGATGAGGGAAGGGCTGTAGATGTCATATACATGGACTTCAGTAAGGCGTTTGATAAGGTTCCCCATGGTAGGCTGATGGAGAAAGTGAAGGCGCATGGGGTCCAAGGTGTACTAGCTAGATGGATAAAGAACTGGCTGGGCAACAGGAGACAGAGAGTAGCAATGGAAGGGAGTTTCTCAAAATGGAGACGTGTGACCAGTGGTGTTGCACAGGGATCCGTGCTGGGACCACTGTTGTTTGTGATATACATAAATGATTTGGAGGAAAGTATAGGTGGTCTGATTAGCAAGTTTGCAGACGACACTAAGATTGGTGGAGTAGCAGATAGTGAAGGGGACTGTCAGAGAATACAGCAGAATATAGATAGACTGGAGAGTTGGGCAGAGAAATGGCAGATGGAGTTCAATCAGGGCAAATGCGAGGTGATGCATTTTGGAAGATCCAATTCAAGAGTGAACTATACAGTAAATGGAAAAGTTCTGGGGAAAATTGATGTACAGAGAGATTTGGGTGTTCAGGTCCATTGTTCCCTGAAGGTGGCAATGCAGGTCAATAGAGTGGTCAAGAAGGCATACGGCATGCTTTCCTTCATCGGACGGGGTATTGAGTACAAGAGTTGGCAGGTCATGTTACAGTTGTATAGGACTTTGGTTTGGCCACATTTGGAATACTGCATGCAGTTCTGGTCGCCACATTACCAAAAGGATGTGGATGCTTTGGAGAGGGTGCAGAGGAGGCTCACCAGGATGTTGCCTGGCATGGAGGGCACTAGCTATGAAGAGAGGTTGAGTAGATTAGGATTATTTTCATTAGAAAGACGGAGGTTGAGGGGGGACCTGATTGAGGTGTACAAAATCATAAGAGGTATAGACAGGGTGGATAGCAAGAAGCATTTTCCCCAGAGTGAGGGATTCAATTACAAGGGGACATGAGTTCAAAGTGAAAGGGGAAAAGTTTAGGGGGGATATGCGTGGAAAGTTCTTTACGCAGAGGGTGGTGGGTGCCTGGAACGCGTTGCCAGCGGAGGTGGTAGATGCGGGCACGATAGCGTCTTTTAAGATGTATCTAGACAGATACATGAATGGGCAGGAAGTAAAGAGATACAGACCCTTAGAAAATAGGCGACATGTTTAGGTAGAGGATTGGGATCGGCGTAGGCATGGAGGGCCGAAGGGCCTGTTCCTGTGCTGTAATTTTCTTTGTTCTTTGTTCTTTGAATGTGCAAAGTCTGTCCTCCATGTCAGCCACCGGCAGTAAAATGCCGAAGGGACTTCTTCCATCCTTATTTTATGCCCCCCCTCTCCTCGCCTCCGGTCCCATCTCCAATGTTCCCTTAACATTCAGCCCTTTGTGTCTTCCTCACAGCTTACTTTCCCACCTAGCTTTGTATCAACAACAAACGTGGATACATTACACTTGGCCCTTTTATCTAAGTCATTGATATAGATTGTAAATAGCTGAGGCCCCGCACTGATGCTTGCAACACCACACTAGTTCCAGCCTGCCAAACTGAAAATGACCAATTTATTCCTACTTATTTTTTCTGTAGTTAGTCCTCTATCCATGCTATTATCCCCATCCCCATCCACCCTTAACTTGTGCACCTTTTGTGTGGCAAATTATCAAATGCCTTTTGAAAATCCAAACATACTACATACATCCTTTATCTAACCTGCTAGATACACCTTCGAAAGTCTAATAGATTTGCCAAACACGACTTCCCTTTCCAAAAGCCATGCTGATTCTGCCTAATCACATTCTGATTTTCTTAATGCCACTTCCTTAATAATGGATTCCAGCATTTTCTCGATGACTGAGGTCATGCTAACTGGCCTGTAGTTGCCTGTTTTCTTTCTTGAATAGTGGTGTTACATCTGCTACTTAGAAGTTACAGAGAAATTATTTTCTCTGAACTGAGGGCATAGACTTGAAAGTGGAGTCAACCCATTTTGGAGTAAAATCAGGATGCAATTTTTCAGACAATGGATAGTGGAAATCTGGAATCACTCCTCTAAAAGGCTGTAGATGCTGGGTGAATTGAAATTTTCAATGCAAAGATCAATAGATTTTTTTAGGCGAGTGCATCAAAAGATATGGAGCTAAGGTGGCTAAATGGAATTGAGGTATAGATCTTCCATGATCTAAATGAATGGTGGAACAGGCTCAAGAGACTGAATGGAATATAGCTGTTCCTATTTTCCTACTTGATTTACTGTTTTACCTTTCTTTGAAAGAAGGCAAATGTAAAGTATTTGGGTTGGCATTGTTATGGCCTGAACATTTCCATCAATAACTCATAAAAATTAATGTATATTAATGTATTCTAAGACAGATGACATTATTATATATGATAATTATATATAAGTTGCTTAAACAAATTAGATTCTGTGCAAAATTATCTACACCTATAAGGCAAACATTAAAATTTGGAGTCTGTATTTGATAAACTGAACCAAAGTACATATTAACGGCAATGCAAGTTGATCTAATTTTAATATTCAAATTATATTAATTCGAAAATTAATGTTCTCCTGGAACTCAAAAAGTCCCAGTTTTATGACACTGGAATGGTATCAGCGATGCAATGAAGATTAATTTTAATGAAGTCTGCTACTTCAATCTAATTTCCATTTGAAGACTGACATTTTCAATATCTCAAAAATCATCCATTCTAATGGGAAAAACCAAAGGGTATCAATGTTATTCCATTAGGTGCAATATAATAACAGATTATGCAAATCAAATCTATTTTTGTGTAGACTCGAGGGCCTATATGTGAGTTGGAGTAATTATTAGGTAGACTTTCTCAAACATAAGAAACATCCATGACATCATGATATTGCTAAGATCAGCCAAGGTAATTAAAGACTAATGTCCTCCTTGTGGCTGAGTTGATCAAGCACCAATCCAGTAACCTAACTGCACAAGTAGAGGTAACCCTGGCTGTAGCATAAGCTTAGATTTAATTTGAGGAAAATATACTTTAGACAATGTTATATTTCTACTCGCATTGTTACTTCTACTTTTTTCTTCAAATAATAAAAACCAGAAACTATTCACAAAGTCAAAATATAGTCCAATTCTGCAAGTTTCATTCTGAGCTACATTAATGAACGTGTTAATAATAATGGATAATTGGACAAGGTCAGTTGATCCTATTTGGACCACTCTCTAGAAAATACAGTTCCATCTGCATTTGATATGGAAAAGAAGACACACACTCAGAAGCGCAACAACATCCTATAACTCTGCCTCCATCCTAACACATGTGGGTAACTCAGCAATTTATTATGAATCCTATGTTGCAAGTAACTTTGCTTTGTCCCCTAACCACCCTCTCTCCTCCATATCAAATATTGGGATGAGTTTATTCATTCAAATGGAACTGACATAAGAAAGCTAGTGAATGTAATTATCAAACAGCAGCTGTTCCTGTTATCATGTGTTTCTATATATCAAAGAACAATGATCTTAAACAATCAAAACCCTTTTTTTTTGTAAGTTGCTCCCATATAACTTTTCTCTTCAACATAACTCTTCCTTTAAACATGTGCAGGAGATAATGTGCTAAATACTAGAGAACAATAAATATATCTGTGGAATCATGGTTTCTCAAAGATCATAGTCTATATCTCCTCCATTGAACCTAGCTGAAGACGAGTCAATAACCCTTGTTTTGCCTGCTAGCCAGCACAACTCAGTAACTCCTACAAATGGATAAAGTACATGACAAGACAGGAGGTTTTGTGACTAGGGCATTCCAAGTATTATTGGAAAATAAATACATATTTTATATATCTTTGTGTTTATAATAACAAATCTATTAGCACATGTAGGACTAGGTATCAGGGCAACTTATTTACAGTGACTGAGCAAGTGACATTCTGTTTTTATTAAATGTATTCTGGATTTTTAACCAGTACTTTAAAGATCGGGTTCTGTAACTCTGCCTAATATTCTGTAAAAAATAAACAAATGGTCTTTATTTTATGTATGTTCCTTTGATTGCATATTTAATGTTTGTCTTTTATCATTCACAAAAATAGTCTACAAACTATAGTTGGAGTTGGCAGCATGGGTTTATAAGATCCCTGCAAACACTGAATTCAATTGTTTTTAAGTGGTTCTTGGATGTGCTGTCTGTCTCACAGCTAACACTAATTAGAATGTTTCCATTCTCCCTCAAAAAAATCAAAAAGATTCACTTTATTTTTCAGCCTTCTGAAATAAAAATTGAATATCTTTCATCAAAATGTTTAATTAAAAATTAATTCAAATTCATTGCTACTTATATTCAAATCATTTTCAAAAGTACACAAAAATATAGTTATGCAGACATTCACAGCCTCTCTCCTTAAGAAATAAAAATCAGTATAAACTTAACCTCACTACCACTGTAATATATTTGTATAATATGCTAATGATGCAATGATGTGATGACATTATGATGTGAATACACACTTCCTTGAGCTGGCCATGCTTGGTGTCTATCTTGTCTGTTAGTTTCACCCAAAACATATCACAGAAAATGTTAAGGAAGATGAAACAAAGGTCTGTCAATATAAGCAGAAAACAGCAGCAGGGATTGCAGTAAACAAATTTAGCTAGCTTCTGAGGACCTACCTGCTCAGATGGTGGAGATTTTGACTGGTTTGTGCGAAGCTGGAGGCTCAAGCCATTTCTTCAGTTGACAGGGATACCACAGGACCCTAGTGTGCATCAGTTTCAAAGTGCTCATTTAGGTAAGAGAATATTTTCAACCACCAACTAGACTGGTTTAGTTGTCACTGTTATGGACAGCTGCAGTAAAGAGTTTACTGGGTTACTGTGAATTTGCAAACAGGACATATGGCTGCACCCATGGAATACACTGGAAGGCTAGGAACATATGAGAGGGCATGAGAATTATTCAGTTTGTATATTGAAAGAATGGACATGTTTCTCAGAGTTAAAAGCATTTTTGAACTTGAAGGTGATAGTGAAGAGGTCAAGACTCAGAATAAGGCAATTCTTGAGCGCAAGAAAGCAATTTGCTATGGGAAATTGGCCCGGAAGTGTATGGCATGCTAACAAACCTTCTTGCTCCCAACAAGGCAAAAAATGGGGTATTCAAAACAATCATCACAAAGTTGCAGGAATATTTCAACCCTAAGCCACGACAGATCACAGAAATCTACATATTTGCAATCACAAATCAGATTAGTAGTGAAAGTTGGTGAGTACATTGTGGCACTGAAGAATTTTAGCACTACATTGCAACCTTGGCATTCTTAGACCATTAAGAGACAGATTTGTGTGTGGATTTGATGGACAAAAGAATCAAATCAAAGTTACTAAACAGACAACATCTTACATTTGAGCTGTTGTGTAAGACTGCTCTTTCTATAGAGATGACATCAAAAAACGCTCGGGAATTTTGTCCTATGCCAGTGACTAGTACAGGTTCTGTCCACAGGCTTACTCCAAGCCTAAAGTGGAGCAATGTAGTCAAAAGAGTGCTGATGATAGCAGTTTAGTGTCTTGTTGTCGCTGTAAGGCTGACCAAAAGGCACAATCATGTCAGTACAAATATTTTAATTGCCAAAAGAAAGACTATATTGCAACTGTTTGCTGAGCAAAGGCCAAAGCAGGAAATGGAATTCATTCCAGTGGGTAATGAAAAACTGTGACGTTACAAGGGTGGAGTTCACAATTTTGAAGTGAATCCAGAGTGCCTAAGCAGAAAGGAGCTAGGGCCAAATAGCATGTATGCCACTAGTTAACACTCAAATGACAAAGACTTTTGTACGAAGTTGCTGGTAAATCAACAGTACATAAACATGCGCATCGCTACCTGTGCAGATTGCTCTACTGTCAGTAGAGATACGTACAAGAGCAAATTCAGTGATGTACTTCTAACTGAGAGCACAGTTCAGCTGAAAACCTACTCTGGTGAGTTGTTAGAAATGTGTGGACAAATGCAGTGCAATGCCCAATATAAGGGCAAGCTCCTCAAGTTACCAATTGTTCTAGCGAGATATGTCAACAAACCAAGGTTAATGGGCAAAGACTGGCTTCGGAAGCTGAAGTGAGACTGGAAGCACGTTGTCCAAGTTGAGACAACCAAGAAGCTTGATCAGCTATTGAATAGTTACAGCAACATTTTCAAGGATAGTTATGAAGGTATAACCAGTGTGAAAGCGCGCATCTGAATTAGACCGGATGCAAAACCAGTATATTTTTTGGCTAGGCTCTCAAAATCCAGGTTAGGAAAATAGGAACAGGAGTAGGCCATTCAGCCCATTGAGCCTGCTCCACCATTCCATTAGATCATGGCTGATCATCTACCTCAATGCCACTTTCCCATGTTATCCCCATAACCCTAGTATCTAGATATCTATCGATTTCTGTCTTGACCACGCTCAACAATTGAGCTTCCACAGCCCTCTGGGGTATACAATTCCAAGGATTCACCACCCTCTGAGTGGAGAAATTCCTCCTCATCTCAGTTTTAAATGGCCTTCCCCTTATCCTATGATTAGGTCCCCTGGTTATAGACTCTCCAGCAAGGGGAAATATCCAATCTACATCCACCCTCTCACGCCCTGTAAGAATTTTGTAAGTTTCAAAGAGATCACCTCTCATTCTTCGAAACTCTAGAGAATAAAGGCCCAGTTTCCTCACTCTCTCCTCATAAGACAATCCTGTCATTGCACTCTCTCTATGCAAATATATCCTTCATTTGATGAGGAGACCAAAACCGTATGCAATACTCCAGGCACGGTCTCAGCAAGGCTCTATACAATTGTTGCAAGACTTCTTTTACTCCTGTACTTAAAACCCCTGGGGATGAAGGCCTTCCTCCTTGCTTGCTGCACCTGCATGCTAGCTTTTAGTGACTCAGGAACAAGGACACTCAGGTCCCTTTAGAGATTAACACTTCCCAACCTCTTACCATTTAAAAAATACTCTGTCTTTCTGTTTTTTTTTACTGAAGTGGATCATCTCACACTTATTATATTCCATCTGCCATGTTCCTGCCAGTCCCCTTGAAGCCTCCTTACATCCTTCTCACAACTTACATTCCCAACTAGTTTTGTGTCATCAGCAAATTTAGAAATATTACATTTATTCCCCACATTCAAACCATTTATATAGATTGTGTACAGCTGTGGCCCCAGCACTGTTCCTTGCTGTACTCCACTCGTAACAGCCTGCCATTCTGAGAATGACCCGTTTATTCCTATTCTCTTCTTTCTGTCTTGTCACAAAGACCCCCACCTGCCAAGAATGAGGCATATTCATTTCATCATATGAACCTTAATTTTTAAAACGTTGCTGGAGTGAAGAAATGACTTGTTAAAAAGAGATCACCAGACACTTGGCTGGAGAACATTTGCCGACTAAGAGACAGTGCTTGGAGAGACAAAAGAATTGCTCACTGATTCAATTAACAGAGATTGGGCTGGGCAATGATGATCCATATCTTGTCGGGGTAAGAGACAGCACTACACCCCACCCCCACCGAGAGCTTTGGAATCCAAAAACGCAGGAGTGGTTAAGCCAGCTGATCACATGACTAACCGGCTGGTCCAGGCTTTTTGAACTAGACACAGGACAGTTTGAATTCAGACTGCAGACTACAACTGAACCTGGAACAAGAGAGCTCTATACTGGCTGTTTCTCGCTTTCTCACCAATCTCCAGACTCACTGAAGTTGCTTAAACGTCAAGAAAGAAAAGATACCGACATCGAAACAAGTTAAAGCGTGCACTGGGCCCCAACGAACAGCAAGACCTACCGGCAACCAAAGACTCCACATTGAACTCAAAGGACCGTAAATAACTACCAGATATTGCCTCAAACTTTTCCCCTTTATTCCTTCTACGTTTTCTGTCTCTATCTGCGTGTGTGTTTATCCCGTATGCATGCTAACATGGTCGCATCGTATAATCATAGTCATTAACCGAATTAGAGCTTAAGATTAGTAAATTTCCACCTTTCTTGTTCAAATCTAAGAAATCCTGTCTGATTTCTTTGCCTTACAATTGGAAAGCAGTGAACAAGAATTGACTGATGGGGTGCTGTTAGGACCGACCACTCAAGACAAAGCCCCCAATCAAAATATATGATTCTGATTGTGGTGGGAGAAATGTACTGTTGATTCAGTCCCAGCTCTCCACAGATCGCCTAACATATCACTTTAAACTTTCCAAATTAAAGAAAACCACAACTAAATTGACCATATATTAACCCTCGAATGAGCCAAATCAAATCAGATGTCTTTAGATCAACAAATTAACTGTTTAATTAGAAAAACTAAATTCTTTAATACTACTAAGATATAAACAAATTTAAAACAAAAAAAATTAGTGTCCTTGCAGATTTCCACTCCTGCTGAAATGGAATCTTCCAATGTGGAACAACCCAAGGATGCTTGAAGTCCTCACAGCCGTCCGATGGGGGAAAAGAAAATGTCCAACATCCGAAACAGCAGCTCCTCTTTTGTCCAGCAATGACCTCAGCTGATCAACAACTCACAAACACTTCAATTAATCAATTTGGCTTTAGAATTTTTGAGGGATAAAAGATTGTCACAGTCCAACTTCCCTTCCTTCAGTTTAAACTATCAGAACTCTGTTAGGCTCATACTGGTCCAGCTGTTTGTCTGCGTCTGTGTCAAAAGCCAGTTTTTAGCTAGTTGTCGAAAAGCAATCGGCAACATTGTATCTTTGCCCTTGTTCTCCGAATGGCTGTAATCCGGGGCAACTAGAATGCGCTCTTTGAATCACAGTCCCTGGAGCTTGTTGTCTTAAAGCAGTACTGATTCTTTTACAGCCTTAAAGGCACACAGCATTCATCCCGAAAAGAAAAAAAACTACAGGATCATAACAGAGTTAAAAACATAGTCTTCTTAAAATTAAACCCTGTTACAATTAAACCAGGCAAAGGCTGAGAGGGAACCCCTAGACGCCTATTTCACCTGGTCATAACAGAAATTTGGGGGCTAGTGTCGGGATTTGGCCTCACTTGCTTATAACCTGTGACATTTCAAATATTAGTCAGTTCCGAAGGGTCACTGACCCGAAACGTTAACTCTGCCTCTCTTCCACAGATGCTGCCAGACCTGCTGAGTGGTTCCAGCATTTCTTGTTTTTATTTCAGATTTCCAGCATCTGCAGTATTTCGCTTTCATTATATTGATGAAGTATTAATGTTGTTACCATTACAGGGGCAACCATTAAAAGCATGGTTCAGTGGTCCATATCAAGTGATCAAAAGAGTGGGTAAGGTAGATTACTTGACTGACACCCCTGGAAGAAGAACCGGTTGTGTCACATCAATATGTTAAAGCAATATTATCGCAAGAAGGCAGATAAACCAGTACAGGTATGTCAGGTAATCGGGACTGTTGAAAAGGAAAAGGATAGTGAGGTTGAGGTGGAAGGAGGCCGAGACAATTCTCAGATTGTATCTCCAACTATCAAGTTAGCGAATACAGAATGGCTAGGAAAATTGGACAACAAGTTTTTGCACTTAGAGGCGAAGCAGCGTGAAGACCTAACTGGGCTTTTCACAACATTTAAAAGAGTCTGTAGGGATAAGCCAGGATGTGGATATAGGGGGAACCGTTCCTTTAAAACAATATCCCTACTGCTTAAGTCTGAACAAACAGGCCCAAGTAAAAGCAGAAATCCAATAATCCAATACATGTTGGAAAACAACTTGATCGAACTTAGTCAAAGCAGCTGGAGTTCACCAATAGTCCTAGTACCTAAACCTGACGGGTCAACCCGATTTTGTATAGACTACTGAAAAGTCAATGTGGTAACGAAGGCAGACTCCTGCCCAATTCCACATTTAGAAGACTGTATCGACAGAGTGGGCAGTACTAGGTTTCTTATCAAGATCAATTTGTTAAAGGGATACTGGCAAGGTCCTTTGAATCCTCAAGCCAAAGAGATAGCAGCTTTTGAAACACCTGTCAGTCTTTATCAGTACTGGATGATACCATTCAGGCTAAAGAAAAATGCCCCAGCCATTTTTCAAAGATTAATGCATCAGGTGGTAGCCAGTGTTCCCAACTGTGATGTACTAATATACAGTAACACTTGGCAAGAACACTTCAACCAGCTAAAATTTCTGTTTGAAAAGTTACAGGCAGTGGACTTAGCGATACATCTGGCAAAAGGCAAATTCAGAAAAGCAAGAGTAACTTACCTCAGACACATAGTGGAGCAAGGACAAATATTCCCAACAATGGCAAACATATAAGCCTGAATGGAGTTCCCTATCCATAAATCTAAATGGGAAATAATGAGGTTTTTAAGGGATGTGCAGTTTTTACAGGAATTTTCGACAGAACTTTAGTACTTTGGCTGCTCCATTAACCGACTTGCTACAAAAAAAAAGAAAAACAATGGTCAGATGCCAGGCAGCTTTTGAAAAGCTAAAGGCAATCTAAACTAATGAACCAGTGTTGGCTGCTCCAAATTTTGCTAAACCCTTTAAAATAGCAATCAATGCTAGCGACCTGGGGATTTGTGTAGTGCTATTGCAGGATGAGGAATTGGGCATACAGAAGCCAGTAGGGTACTTTTCAAGAAAACTAAATTGCCATCAAAAAAGTATTCCACTGTGGAAAAAGAAACATTATGACTTTTGCTGGCTCTCAAACATTTTGAAGTATATGTCCGCCAGGCTATAAAGAAATACGAATATACACTGACCATAATCCATTAGCGTTTGTGTAAAAATTTAAAAAACGAAATTCTGTTTAGGGAACTGGAGCTGGAGCTGGATGAACTTCGGATCATTCAGGAGGCTGAGGGGGTAATAGAGAGCAGTTATAGGGAAGTAGTGACACCTAAGTTACAGGATAAAGGTAGCTGGGTGACCGTCAGGGGAGGGAAAGGGAATAGGCGCACAGTGCAGGGATCCCCTGTGGCCGTTCCCCTCAATAATACGTATACCGTTTTGGATACGGTTGCGGGGGACGACCTACCAGAGGAAAGCCACAGTGGCCAGGTCTCTGGCACTGAGCCTGGCTCAGTGGCTCAGCAGGGAAGGGGGGAGAATAGGAGAGAGATAGTGATAGGAGATTCAATGGTTAGAGGAACAGACAGGAGATTCTGTGGTCGCGAGCGAGACTCCCGGATGGTATGTTGCCTCCCGGGTGCCAGGGTCAGGGATGTCTCGGATCGAGTCGATAGGATTCTTAAGGGGGAAGGGGAGCAGCCAGAGGTCGTGGTACATATCGGTACCAATGACATAGCTAGGAAAAGGGATGAGGACCTGAAAAGCGAATATAGGGAGTTAGGTTGGAAGCTGAAAGGCAGGACGAGCAGAGTAGTAATCTCAGGATTGTTACCGGCGCCACGTGCTAGTGAGGCTAGAAACAGGGAGCGAGTGCAGCTGAACACGTGGCTACAGAACTGGTGTAGGAGGGAGGGATTCAGATATGTGGATCATTGGGATACCTTCTGGGGAAGGTGGGACCTGTACAAGAAGGACGGGTTGCATCTGAACTGGAGGGGCACCAATATCCTGGGCGGGAGGTTTGCTAGAGCTCTTCGGGAGGGTTTAAACTGGTTTGGCAGGGGGATGGGAACCGGAGCCACGGATCAGTGGATGGGGTAGCTGTGGAACAGGCAGATACAGAGTGCAGAGAGTCTGTGAGGAAGGTTAGACAGTTGACAGGGCAAAGTTGCAGCCAGTATGATGGGTTGAAGTGTGTCTATTTTAACGCAAGAAGTGTCAGGAATAAGGGTGATGAACTTAGAGCATGGATCAGTACTTGGAGCTACGATGTTGTGGCCATTACGGAGACGTGGATATCACAAGGGCAGGAGTGGATGTTGGATGTTCCAGGGTTTAGATGTTTCAAAAGGAATAGGGAGGGAGGTAAAAGAGGTGGGGGAGTGGCATTGTTAGTCAGGGATAGTATCACAGCTGCAGAAAGGGAGGTCGTCGAGGAGGGTTTGTCTACTGAGTCATTATGGGTGGAAGTCAGAAACAGGAAAGGAGCAGTTACTTTATTGGGAGTTTTCTATAGACCCCCCAATAGCAGCAGAGACATGGAGGAACAGATTGGGAGGCAGATTTTGGAAAGGTGCAGAAGTAACAGGGTTGTTGTCATGGGTGACTTCAACTTCCCTAATATTGATTGGAACCTCCTTAGTGCAAATAGTTTGGATGGAGCAGTTTTTGTCAGGTGTGTCCAGGAAGGTTTTCTGACTCAATATGTAGATAGGCCGACTAGAGGGGAGACTATGTTGGACTTGGTGCTTGGCAACGAACCAGGCCAGGTGGCAGATCTCTCGGTGGGAGAGCATTTCGGTGATAGTGATCACGACTCCCTGACCTTTACTATAGTCATGGAGAGGGACAGGAGCAGACGGGATGGGAAAATATTTAATTGGGGGAGGGGGATTTACACTGCTATTAGGCAGGAACTGGGGAGCATAAATTGGGAACAGATGTTCTCAGGGAAATGCACGACAGAAATGTGGAGGTTGTTTAGGGAGCACTTGCTGCGACTGCTGGATAGGTTTGTCCCGATGAGGCAGGGAAGGGATGGTAGGGTGAAGGAACCTTGGATGACAAGAGATGTGGAACAGCTAGTCAAGAGTAAGAAGGAAGCTTACTTAAGGTTGAGGAAGCAAGGATCAGACAGGGCTCTAGAGGGTTACAAGGTAGCCAGGAAGGAACTGAAGAATGGACTTAGGAGAGCTAGAAGGGGACATGAAAAAGTCTTGGCGGGTAGGATTAAGGAAAATCCCAAGGCGTTCTACACTTATGTGAGGAACAAGAGGATGGCCAGAGTGAGGGTAGGGCCGATCAGGGATAGTGGAGGGAACTTGTGCCTAGAGTCAGAGGAGGTAGGGGAGGTCCTAAATGAATACTTTGCTTAGTATTCACTAGTGAGAGGAACCTGGTCATTTGTGAGGACAGCGTGGAACAGGCTGATATGCTTGAACAGGTTGAGGTTAAGAGGGAGGATGTGCTGGAAATTTTGAATGATATGAGGACAGATAAGTCCCCGGGGCCAGACGGGATATACCCAAGGATATTATGGGAAGCGAGGGAAGAGATTGCCGCGCCTTTGGCGATGATCTTTGCGTCCTCACTGTCCACTGGAGTAGTACCAGATGATTGGAGGGTGGCAAATGTTGTTCCCTTGTTCAAGAAAGGGAATAGGGATAACCCTGGGAATTATAGACCAGTCAGTCTTACGTCGATATTGGGCAAATTATTGGAGAGGATTCTGAGAGACAGGATTTATGATTACTTGGAAAGGCATGGTTTGATTAGAGACAGTCAGCATGGCTTTGTGAGGGGCAGGTCATGCCTCACAAGCCTTATTGAATTCTTTGAAGATGTGACAAAACACATTGATGAAGGAAGAGTAGTGGATGTGGTGTATATGGATTTTAGCAAGGCGTTGATAAGGTTCCCCATGGTAGGCTCATTCAGAAAGTAAGGAGGCATGGGATACAGGGAAAGTTGGCTGTCTGGATACAAAATTGGCTGGCCCATAGAAGTCAGAGGGTGGTAGTAGATGGAAAGTATTCAGCATGGAGCTCGGTGACCAGTAGTGTTCCACAAGGATCTGTTCTGGTACCTCTGCTCTTTGTGATTTTTATAAATGACTTGGATGAGGAAGTGGAAGGCTGGGTTAGCAAGTTTGCCGATGACACGAAGGTTGCTGGAGTTGTGGATAGTGTGGAAGGCTGTTGTAGGTTGCAACGGGACATTGACAGGATGCAGAGCTGGGCTGAGAAGTGGCAGATGGAGTTCAACCTGGAAAAGTGTGAAGTGATTCATTTTGGAAGGTCGAATTTGAATGCAGAATACAGGCTTAAAGACAGGATTCTTGGTAGTGTGGAGGAACAGAGGGATCTTGGGGTCCATGTCCATAGATCGCTCAAAGTTGCCACCCAAGTTGATCGGGTTGTTAAGAAGGCGTATGGTGTGTTGGCTTTCATTAACAGGGGGATTGAGTTTAAGAGCTGCGAGGTTATGCTGCAGCTCTATAAGGCCCTGGTTCGATCACACTTGGAATATTGTGTTCAGTTCTGGTCGCCTCATTATAGGAAGGACGTGGAAGCTTTAGAGAGGGCGCAGAGGAGATTTACCAGGATGCTGCCTGGACTGGAGGGCATGTCCTACGAAGAAAGATTGAGGGAGCGAGGGCTTTTCTCATTGGAGCGAAGAAGGATGAGAGGTGACTTGATAGAGGGGTACAAGATGATGAGAGGCATAGATAGAGTGGATAGTCAGAGACTTTTTCCCAGGGTGGAAAGGGCTATCACCAGGAGGCATAATTTTAGGGTGATTGGAGGAAGGTTTCGGGGAGATGTCAGAGGTATGTTCTTTACACAGAGAGTGGTGGGTGCGTGGAATGCGCTGCCTGCAGTGGTAGTAGAAGCAGATACATTAGGGGCATTTAAGCGACTCTTGGATAGGTACATGGATGATAGTAGAATGACGGGTAGGTAGTTACTTAGATCTTAGAGTAGGTTAAATGTTCGGCACAACATCGTGGGCCGAAGGGCCTGTACTGTGCTGTACTGTTCTATGTTCTAATATTTAGATCGAGTTTGTTGTTACAGCCTTATCATTTGAAAACTGTACATATTTTGGGGAAAACAATCTTATTGTAGATGCTTTGGCATGAATTTAACCATGTTAAGTTATATGGATGACGATGGTACAAAGAAAATGCTGTAAATTATCAGTAAAGTGAATGGGTACATGAATGTGGAAAACATTAAGAGTGTTTTTCCCAGTTTCTATTCTTTTTGCATTGTAATGTAACGTATTTTAAGAATGGTGTTTCATTCTGCCAAGGGCGGAGGTGTCACAGAACTGTATTTATTTTCTCCTCAGATTAAAACAGTGTGCCTTTAAGACTCTGTTAAAAATAATATACCTTTAAGACAAAGAGAGAAGTTTTAGATTTCTGGGAACAGTGTGCCACAGCTGCACTTGTTAACTAGGCAACAGCAGGAGAATGAAGAGGTCACATGGTGTAATGATTCAATTTAACTGTTTGTAAAAACCAGCTAAAACCAGTTTTGAGAGACACCAGTGAAGCGTGCTTACTGGAGGAAGGAGCTGTCAATTTCTCTCAGCAGAAATTCTACAATGAGCTACAGGCTGTGTTAATTGCCTAAGGAAGAAAAAGCCCTTTGAAGAGACCATTTGTATTGCTGGAAGTAGCAAAATTTATTTTCTTTACTTCCAATCCAAGAAGTCTTTGCTTCAAGATTGAATCTCTCTTGACTGATTGTGTTTTCTGGAATTCGCAGTTCAGTTTCAACGGAGAGACTGTCGGTTTAAAAATCTGAGTGGACCCATTACTATACACCTTGTTTAAAGAATTGTTTGATGCCTGCTGCAGCTGAAGTGCTTTGAATGCCTATCTATTGAAGGACTGTTTCATCAACTCCCTGTGGAGACTTCGAGTGGCATTTGATTTTTTTTTATCACTAGGATACCTCACCCATCAGGAAGGTAACCCACAAAGACGAACAACTCAGTTATTTATTTATTCTTAAGAAACAGCTAATTTTTAAAACATCATTTTTTAAAAAGGAATCAGTTAACTGTTGATTTTTGAGTGTGTGTGTGTGAATGGGGGAGTTAGGTTAGGTCTTTAGACATATGTTTATCTTGAAAGTGTTTAAGATTTAGTTTTAATAATTTGTTATTGTCTAAAGGTACCTGGTTTAGTCTGTTTTATTCTGGGGCTTACTAGAGTGTTTAATTAGGCTGTTTGCCGGTTGGGTGGGAAAAGTTTAATAATATGCTGCGACCTGTGGAGTGATGAGACTGAATTGACAGTGTGTTGTTCCCGCCTCGGTCACTAACACAGTGTGTACCCCCACATTGTGCAAAAAGGCGGGGGATAGATCAAACCTGAGAAAAACAGGTGAGTTTGGGTGGGGTTGGGGGGGGCGCAGTTAAAAGAGTTAAAGTCTGAGGAATCTGTCTCCCACCCCAAGTCCGCCTCTAACCTGTCCACTTCCAGATACTGAGTCTAGAAAGTGGGCAGGAAGCCAACCTGCTCCAAGGAGGCAAGTTGAAACTTTAAATATGATAATAAGTCTGCGAGTCTCATTAGTATTTCAACTTTAACTGTTGTTGTCTGGGTTTCCTGATGGCACCTGCATTGAAGTGAGGACTTGGCAAATTCAGGAGGCGAGTGCCTTTACATCCTCCTCCTGGATCCAGCTGCCTGCCAGAGAAGCCTCTTTAATTGGTAACTTCACCCACGCCCTTCCCCTTGAGGCCTCCATTCCCACCATGAGGCCTCTGACCTCCCTACCCCCACCATCAGGCTTCTGACCTCCCTATCCGCACTACCAGGCTTCTGATTTCCCCCATCACCTGGCCTCTGATTCTCCCAGCTCAGGCTCCCAACCTCCCCAACTATGCGGCCTCCAAACCCCCTTCATCAACACCCAATTTCTCCCAACCATGTAGCCTCCAATCCCCCCCTCCCCAAAACCCAATCACGTTAACTGTGCTTCTCTCTCCACAGATGCTGCCAGACCTGCTGAGTATTTCCAGCATTTCTTGTTTTTACTCCCCAACCATGTGTTCTCCAATCCCCCTCCAGGGCTCCGATTTCCCTGCACATCAGGCCCCTGACTTAGAGGCCTGCTACCTGGTCCGAACCCAATGGGAGCCGACGACAGGGTCGGGTCGGGCCAAGTCCAGGTCGAGTCGGGTCAGGTCGGGCCTGACATACACTGTAAGTGCTCTGCTGGTAAGTATTGAAATTAAAAAACTTACCTGAGCTGAGAGTCCGGGACGACACTGAGTCTGCGCAGTGAGCGAGTGACGTCACTATGACGTCATCGTGCATGCGCTGCAGCTTCTTGAAGGTTCGGTATCAGGAAGGTAAATAAAGGGATGGTCGGGTCAGGTCGATTAGTGGCGGGTTCGGGTCGGGTTGAGCTCGGGGCAAAATCAGATGGACTCGGGCCGGGTCGGGCTCGGGTCCGTTGTGGTTCGGTCGGGTTCGGGTCGGTTTCTTTTTCCCGACCTAAAGCAGGCCTGTATCCTGACTTCCCCTCCCCAGGATCGTCAGCTTAGCTGATTGCACCCCCCTCCTCCCACCTGATCGACACACCTCCCCAAGCCCTCCCAACCCACCCTTCATCCTCTCCCCTCTCTTGACCCCCATCCTCCCAGATCAACCCCCATTTCCCCTCCTGATCAAACCCCCTTCACTCCCCAACACCCACTCCGCCCCGATCTCACCTCAGTTGCAGATTTACCTGCTCCTCTGGCCTTCACCAACTGGCTCAGTCAGACTGGAGACCAAGTCTGTCAATTAGGCTGGTCTCTGGGTGGGGAACTGATTGATGATGTCATGCATAAGCTGTGGCGTTGAAACTCCATAGCATATGGAAGAATTCCAAATTCTGTGATCCTTGCAACTTTCTGACTGTGCATCAGGTAAGTACAATTTCAGTTTAAAGTCTTATCTGAAGTATACAACAACTCAGCTTTCGCAGAACAATCCAGATAACAGACTGTAGCCTGTTCAATATGAGAGCAAGAAAAGCATTGCTCATGTGATGACATTGACATATTGTTTTTATACTCTGAAGAGCTGTTGTTCCAGAAATAACAAAAAATTAATTCCCATATTTATAGCTAATCACATTTAGAATTCCAGACTAAAGATACAATATCAGGCTAGAAATTACAGTCAGCATTAATCTAATGCCTGTGTTACTGAGAAATGATTGATCAGTAATTTTATAAGTGCTATTTATTGCACTGAAACAAGTCAATTGTTAGTATACTCATGGCAATAGAACACCAGTCAATTTGAGTTTATCATCATAGTGGATTAAATTTACTTTAAAATCTTTTCCTCTGTTACACAAGCTTTGGCTTTTGATTTTTTTATTTTGTAACCCATTCATCAATGACTTGTTCAGGGATGCTATTTATGGCCTTTTCATGATCATGACTAATTCCTTTTGTACTTACTATCTGTACTGGTGGTAGTCTTCCTCTGTTTACTGTTTTCTCCTTCATGCACTGTTCAGCTGTTAAAATTGCGAGTGAACAGGTTGTTCAACGTATAATGCTCATTTGATCATTAGCCCACTCGACAGAACTTTAAGCAGTTGAGCAACGTAACAACGAGGGAAGACTGAGCAGGAGAGGGCATATCAACTACATTACAAGTACATGAGGGAAACAAATCATGACCATTGAAATCAATTAAAGTGTACAATTATAATTAGGATCGTGTAGTCAGAGGCTTGTGAAAATGAGTTCCATGCTATTTGTAACAACACACATTTTGGGCTGGATTTTGTTATTGCACCACCAGGAGCAGCTGTGGGTGCGCAAAATGTCGTCCGTCCCGCCTGTGATGTTTGCGCCGTGCCACCGCGATTACGTGGCGGGCATCCACTTAGCATAATGATGGCGGCTGTTCCCACCCCCACCCTCCCAACCACGTGGCGGGGGTGGCATTGGTGACGCCATTTTACTGCATCTCCTGATGCTGGATTGCAAAGTTCAACCCAACCCCTCTCTCCCAACAGTACCCACTTGCAGAGTTTCCCCCTTCGCCCACCCCCCCAACAGTATACACTTGCAGGGCTCCCCACTTCCCCGCACCCCCCCCACCAACAGTATACACTCGCAGAGTTACCCCCCACCACAACAGCACCCACTTGCAGAATTCCAACCTCTTCTCACATCTGCAGATTGACTTTAGTGGAAATGTCCAATGTTAAATCAAATTCAACAGGATAACAATGCATAACTTACTTAAAATTTGCAGGCACCAGGGACTCGTGCCTCAGAGGCACCAGCTTTTCAAAGACGGGAAGGTGAAGGCACATGAGTGCCGCATGTGACGCAGAAGATTGCGAACGGCTGGTAGGATTACTTTCAAATTCATGCAAAACAGTGTTTTACATATTTAAAGTACGGTCCTGTTGCAGAGTGACGGAGGTGCCGCCACGGAACTCTGCCAATCCAAGAAAATCGGAAACCGGCATTACGGTGGTGGACAAATCTGTGCCGATTCTCCGGACCCCACCGCCCTCCCGCCAGAGATCCCGCCTTCAAACCGAGCACAAAATCAAGCCCCATGTGCAGTACTTAATACTATGGAATAGAAATTGGAGCTCATTGTGTACTTTTTCTCAGGTATGAAACAGGGCGAAAGGTCCAATTTTGAGTGGCAATGTGTTGCACCCTAAATTGGAGATAAATTTGTGACAATAGGTCAGTAGTTAGTTGGAAGGTATGAGAACGAGTCAGAATAACAGGGTTCATTCTTTGGCAGCATGTGATAAGTGATGTTGCTCAATAATCCCTACTGAGGCCTCAGCTTTTCACCATGTATATTCATGATTTGGATGAAGGAATAGACAGTTACATATTCAAGCTCGCAGACTGAACAAAGTTAAGAGACACAGTAAGTTATGTGGATGGGAGCAGCAAGTGCAAAGGGACATAGACAAACTAGGTGAGTGAGCTAAACTATAGAAAATGGAGTTCAATGTGGAGAAATGTGAGGCTATTCATTTTGGTTCTGAGAATAAAAAATCAAAATATTATCTTATGGTGATGAACTACGAATTGTGGAGAAGCAAAGGAATTTAGATGTTCATGTACACAAATCACTAAAAGCTAGTTCAAAAAGTAATCATAAAGGCTAATGGAATGTTGTTCTTTACCTCAATGAGATTTAAATCCAGAAGTGAGGCTTAAAGAGATAAAGTATAAGGACAGGTTACATAAACCAGGCTTGTATGAGTTTAGAAGGTGTTGGATGATCTAATTGATGTGTTTAAAATATTAAAGACATTTGATAGGGTAGATGCAGGTAAACTGTTTCCTCTGGTGGAAGAATTCTAAACAAGTATAATCCTAATACTAGGCTATTTAGAATTGAAATCAGAAAGCACTATTTCATGTAAACGTTGGTGAAAATCTGGAACTCTCCTAAAGTTCTGTGGATCCTCAAAATCTGCGGCTGCTGGGTCAATTGAAAATTTTAAGACTGAAATTGATCGATTTTTGTTTGGTAAGGGTATCAAAGGATATGGAGTTGAGGTACAGATCAGTCAAGATCTAACAATGACAGAACAGATTCAAGGGGCTGAATGGTCTCTATTGCTCCTATGTTCGTGAAATATTCAGGCATCCCTGGCGCTCTGAGCATGTTGACCATTCCATGCCCAAAAACAAGCCTAAACCAATTTCTAGTCCTATAAGCCTGAAGGGAAACCTTATTAACCTTTTCCTGTTATACTCTCTTGATTATGTATTCTTATGTTCTACACTGTGGAGAGTACATATAGGAACGATGCTGTAACTATCCGTTTTGCAAATAATCAGCTAGATTAGTGACCTTTTGGCTGTTACCACCAATTAAGTGGCTTGTTACTTCACCAGTTTTAAATGGCAGATGTAGCATGATTACGATGACATAAAATTTACATCAGTTATCAATATTACAGTACTGTATACATCATATCCGTCGATTCTCTCCTTACTCATTGACTAATGGAGTAATTTTAACATTAAGTAATGACCCGAAGAATGTGGGTGATTGCAAATTGGGAACCAGTTTTGCACCACTCTGGACTTTCCTGATTGGCGTGAATGGAAAAGAAAATTGGCGGATGTTTAAAATATGCTGCAAATTACCACCAGCTACGTTATAGCTGGAGCTAAAAGTTAAAAATACTCCCAATATGTCTTGCCTTCCTCAGTTTGTATTTTTCTCTTTTCTAATTGGTTATTTTCTACTTTTAGTATTCACCAATTATTTTGTGCAAAACATTTCTCTTCAACTTCCGATTATTTTCCAATTGCATTCAACAACAAAAAATTCTACCCGATCACACTTAACCCAATCACCCTACCCAAGTAATCCTCCAAAGGTATTACTACAGAATAATAGATATTTACAGCATAGATGGAGGCTATGAGGCTCAATATGTCTGTGCCAGCTCTTCAGTGAAACAATCTAAAACTAATCCCATTGCCTTGCTTTCGCTCCCTAGCTCTGTATTGATATTGGCATCAAATATTGTACAAAATGCCTTTAAAGATACATCGTCTATGATTCAACTGCTCCTTGTGCCAAAGTATTCCATGCTCCAGCAGTCCTCTGTGTAAATAAATTCTCCTAGTTTCTCTCTTCACTCACTGGGTAATAATTTTAAGTTGATGACTCATCATTAGTGACTCCCCAAGCAGAGGAAATAGTCTTTCCTTATTCACTCTATCAAAGTCCTTCATAACTGTATAAAACATCTCTCTTAAATCTCCTCTTAAATGTTCAGTGGAATCCTAGCATCTCAAGTTCCTCCTCATAACTTTGGATTCCATTTTTGGCAACATCCTGTTGAATGTATGCTGTAAGTTGAAAATGGCTATGATGTCCTTTCTATAATAAGGCACCAAAACTGCTCACATATTCTATCTGTGGGCTAACTGGTGTTTTGAATATACATCATTACTTCTTTATCCTTTCTAATATTATCACTTTAATATTTAATTGTATTCTATACTCATATTTATAAAACCCAAAATTAAATAGAATCTACAGCACAGAAACATGCCATCTGGCCTAAGTGGTCTATGCTGGTGTTCCATACGGCCCCCTCTCCACTCTAATTACCTCTTCCCACCCTGTTCCCAAATCCCTCTATTCTCTTTTCACTCATGTGTGCATCAAGCATCCCCTTAAATGTATCAATTCTGTCTGCTTCAACCAAAGCATGTAGTAGAGTTCCAGATTCCCACCTCTCTCTGTGCAAAGAAATGCATCCTAATTCACTACTTGATCTGTTAGTAGCTATTTATGTCTATGCCCCCTTGTCCTGGACTCAAGCACAAGTGGAAACAATTTCATCACATCCATCATCTTGACCTTCATAATTTTAAAGACCTCCATCCGAATCTCCTCTTGGTCTCCTCTTTTCCAGAGAAAACAATCCCAGCCTGCTCAGTCTTTCCTGGTAGTTATTAGCCTTTTGTATGGTTTTATCTACCTGCATGCACAATTTCAGGAAATGATTTATATGAACTCTTAGGTCTCCCTATTCACTCACAACCCACAGAATATTTCCATTGAATGTGTCCTCCCATTGCTTGCTTTTCCTCCAAAAATATATTATCTTAAACTTATCAATATTAAATTGCATTTGCCACCTGTCTCCCCATTCTGCTAACCCGCCTAAGACTTCCTAATATCATTGACAATGCTGTGTTGTTTGCAAAACTTCCTCGGTTTTCAGACATTTGCAAAGTTCAAAATTGTGTTTCCTATATCCAGGTCCAAATCATTTATGCATACTGAGAAGAAAAGTGACCCAACACTGATTCCTCTGGTACACCACATTTAACTCTACTGCAGTCTAACTAACACCCAAAACCCTAAACCTTTCTTTCCCAGTCCATCAACTAACTTTCTAACTATTTTCCTCTTATGCTGTAGAAAATCTCCTATGAGAAACATTATCAAATGCCTTTTGAAAATCTATATACATTACATATACTGTGTTCCCTTTATCTATCCAATTGGTCATTTCTTTAGAAACCTGTATTCAATTTGTCAAACACAACTTGTCTTTAACAAATCCATGCTAGCTGTCCTTGATTAGTCCATGTATTTCTAAATGTTCACAAACTGTATCTCAAATCATGGATTCTAAGAGTTTTCCCACAATTCATATTAGATTACCTGCACTATAGTTACTATAATTTTCTTTTCCTTCTTGAAGAAAGGTGTCACTTGACACTTTTCAGTTCAATTTTCATATTTAAGGAACATTGAAAAACTGTGGCCATTGCTTCTGCTATCTCCTTTCTGTGTAGGAACAGGAATAGGCCATTTAACCCCTTGACCCATTCAATTAGATCAAGGCTGATTGGCGAACTAACTCCACAGGCTTGCCTTTGCCCTATATTCCTTGATACCTCTAGCTTCCAAAAAAATGTATCAATCTTCAATTTAAAATTAACAACTGATCTAGCATCAACTGCCATTTCTGGAAGAGAGTTCTAAACATCAACTGTCCTTTGAGTGTACAAGTGCTTCCTAATTTGACTACTGAAAGGCCTGGCTCTATTTTTTTCATTCTTACATGGGTTGTGAGCATCACTGGCCAGCATTTGTTGCTTATCCCTAATTGCCCTTGAGAAGGCAGTGGTGAGCTGCCTTCTTGAATCACTGCAGCCCATCTGGATATAGGTACATACACAGTGCTGTTAGGAAGGAAATTCCACGATTTTGAGACAACGATAATATAGTTCCAAGTTAGGATGGGTTGTGGCTTGGAGGGGAACTTGGTGTTCCCATGCGCCTGCTGCCAGTCCTTCGCAGGTTGGACGGTGATGTTGAAGGAGGCTTGGTGAGTTGCTGCATTACATCTTGTATATTGTACACACTACTGCCACTGTGTGCAAGTGGTGGAGGGAATGAATTTATAAGGTGGTGGACGGGGTGCCAATCAAGCAGGCTGCTTTGTCTTGGATGGTGTTGAGCTTCTTGTGTGTTGTTAGAGCTGCACTCATCCAGGCAAGTGGAGAGTATTCCTTCACGCTCCTGACTTGTGCCTTGTAGATGGTGAACAAGCTTTGGGAAGTCAGGAAGTGAATTACTCACCGCAGAATTCCCAGCCTCTGACTTGCTCTTGTAGGCACAGTATTTACATGGCTGGTCTGGTTCAGTTTCTGGTCAATGGTAATCCCAAGGATGTTGATGGTGAGGGATTCAATGATCATAATGCCGTTGATTGTCAAGGGAAATGGTTAGATTCTCTCATGTTGGAGAAGGTCATTACCTGGCATTTGTGTGGCATGAATGTTACTTGCCACTTATCAGTCCAAGCCTGAATGTTGTCCAGGTCTTGCTGCAAGTCTGCAGGCACTGCTTCAGCATCTGAGGAGCCATGAATGATATTGAAAACTGTGTAATCATCAGTGAACATCCCCATTCTGATCTTATGATGTAGGGAAGGACATTGATGAAGCAGTGGAAGATGGTTGGGCCTAAGACACTACCCTGAGGATCTCTTGCAGTGATGTCCCAGGGCTGAGATGATTGGCCTCCACAACTACAACCATCTCTTCCTTTGTGCCAGGTATGACTCCAACCAGTGGAGAGTTTTCCCTCTGATTCTCATTGACTTCAATTTTGCTAAGACTGCTTGAGCCACACTTCGTCAAATGCTGCCTTGATGTCAAATGCAGTTACTCTCACCTCATCTCTTGAATTCAACTCTTTTTTTTTTTCCATGTTTAGACAAAGACTGTAATGAGGTCAGGAGCTGAGTGGCCTGGGCAGAACCCAAACTGAGCATCACTGAGCAGGTTATTGCCGTGTCAGTGCCACTTGATAGCACCTTCGATGGCCCCTTCCATCACGTTGCTGATGATTGAGAGTAGACTGATAGGGCAGTAATTGGGGGCATTGGATTTGTGCTGCTTTTTGTGAACAGGAAATACCTGGGCAATTTTTCACATTTTTGGGCCAATGCCAGGGTTATAGCTGTACTGGAACAGCTTGGCTATGAGCGCAGCTAATTCTGGAGCACAAGTCTTCAGTACTACTACAGGTATATTGTTCTGACCTTTGCTGTATTCAGTGCCTTCAACCATTTCTTGATATCACGTGGACTGTTTCAAATTGACTGAAGTCTGGCATCTGTGATGTTGGGAACCTCAGGTGGAAGCCAAAATGGATTATCCATTCAACACTTTTGGCTGAAGTTGGTAGCATATGCTTCAGCCGTGTCTTTTGCTCTGATGTGCTGGGCTCCCCAATCATTAAGGATGGAAATATTTGTGGAGCCTCTTTCTCCAGTTAGTTGTTTAATTGTTAAACACCATTCATGACTAGATGCAGTAGGACTGCAGGGCTTAGGTCTGATCCATCGGTTGTGGAATCGCTTAGCTCTGTCTATCAGATGCTGTTTCCGCAATTTGGCATGCACATAGTTCCCTGTTATAGCTTCACCAGGTTGGTACCTGGTGAGTCTTAGACTCCCCAACAAGTGGAAATAGTTTCTATCTACCCTATCTGTTCCCTTTAAAATCTTGAAACCTCTGATCAAATCACCCCATAATCTTCTAAATTCCAGGGAATACTTTCCTAGATTGTGTAATCTCTCCATGTGATCTAACCCTTGGAGTCCAGGTATCACTCTGGTAAATCAAAACTGAACTCTCTCCCAGGCCAATATAACCTTCCTAAATAAAAACAAGAAATGCTGGAAATACTCAGCAGGTCAGCATCTGTGGAGAGAGAAGCAGAGTTAATATTTCAGGTCAGTGACCCTTCTCCATAACTGGCAAATATTAGAAATGTAAAAGGTTATAAGCAAGAGATAACAAAGGAGAAGGTGTCGATAGGACAAGGTCACAGTAAAGCTGACCAGAAGGTCGTGGAACAGTACGTTAATGGTGTGTTGAAAGACAAAGCATTAGTACAGATAGGGTGTTAACGGACTGAAAATTGAACAGCCACAAGTACAAACATGAAAAAAAAGTGGGTAAGCAAACTAAACAAGCTAAGATGA
This sequence comes from Heterodontus francisci, assembly GCF_036365525.1. Lineage (NCBI taxonomy): Eukaryota > Metazoa > Chordata > Chondrichthyes > Heterodontiformes > Heterodontidae > Heterodontus > Heterodontus francisci. The sequence goes on from NC_090376.1 coordinate 82,548,494, forward strand.
AATAAAATAAATACAAAAAAAAATTTTAAAAAGGAAAAAGAAATAACTAAAAATAAAAGTAAAATGGGGAGGCCCGTCATGCTCTGAAATTACTGAACTCAATGTTCAGTCCGGCAGTCTGTAGCGTGCCTAATTGGTAAATGAGATGCTGTTCCTTGAGCTTGCGTTGATATTCACTGGAATACTGCAGCAATCCCAGGACAGAGATGTGAGCATGAGAGCAGTGACAAGTGTTGAAATGGCAAGCGACCGGAAGCTCGGGGTCCTGCTTGCAGACTGAGCGGAGGTGTTCCTCAAAGCGATCACCCAGTCTGCGTTTGGTCACCCCAGTGTAGAAGAGACCACATTGTGAGCAGAGAATACAGTTTTCTACATTGAAAGAAGTACAAGTAAATCGCTGCTTCATCTGAAAGGAGTGTTTGGAGCCTGGGATAGTGAGGAGAGAGGAGATAAATGGGCAGGTATTACACTTCTTGCGATTGCAAGGGAAGGTGCCATGGGAAGGGGATGAGATGGTGGGGGTAATGGAGGAGTGGACCAGGGTGTCATGGAGGGAATGATCCCTTCGGAATGCTGACAGGTGAAGAGAGGGGAAGATGCGTTTGGTAGTGGCATCACGCTGGAGGTGGCGGAAATGGCAGAGGATGATCCTTTGGATATGGAGGCTGATGGGGTGGAAAATGAGGATAAGGGGAAACCTGTTGCGGTTCTGGGAGGGAGGGGAAGGGTGAGGATTGCTGGATCTGGGGATCACAGCACAGCCTGCATTAATCTGTGATTGCACTAAATCCTGAAGTTGCGGTCAGTTTCAGAGTGGTAATGACAGCGACGCTGACAGTTCATATCAAAACCTTGCAAATTCTGGGCTGTTCCTCCCTTGGAGTGTGTTTGCTACAATTACAGACCTTGAATTTTCTTTTTCCTTTGAAATGTATTTTTTTATTATTAAATGTGACTGTTTTAATTATTTTTAGTAAGCAATTGTTTCAGAACAATTGACATATTTGGTTTTCACTCAGTCATTAATTTAATTTACGTTGCTGAACTAAACTATTCATTCATGGATTTCTTTCTGACATTACAGGTTGAAATCAGCCATCATTCATAGATTAGTATTTTAAACTTAATCATGAACTCAGCAAAATAATCAGCCATGGAGCTCAGGTCAGGTCATACCTGTCACATTTGATATGTGGAAATAATTTAAGAATATGGTTCAGTTGAGTTGATTTTTTAAAGAGTTGGTTTGTATTACTATATCAATGTACCAATGTTACTCAAATTTTGCAATATTCAAGACAGTTTCAGATTTGGCCACAAGTTGTGAAGATAGCCCTACCTCTGAGATCTTCACTTGGCCAAGAGCCTTGGGGACAAGCCTGGCAGGTGTACTCATCAAACACAAACTCATTTTCCTTACATGGGGTACAGGTCCAGCAGCAGCTCACCTCTCCTTTCCGGATCACCTGTTCAGATTGATCAATGACACATTAACATGTTAAAAAATTATTATTAGTCCAAATTGTTTTGTTAAGTAAAAATTTTCACAGAATTCCAATGAATTAACTATATGATTTATTATCACTCAGATCCATTCAGACACCGTCATTTGCAGTGTTGCAAGGATGTGTTATGTGAAATTGCAGTGCTCAAACAGTATGTTGTGCTAAATGCAATAAATGAAGACATTTACAGGATTTACTGATGGGTGTTGCACATCATCAAACCTGTTCCAGAATGAGCACATCATGATAGACAAGCACAGAAATTTGGAACTAAACTAATTGCAGTATCACAGTACCACTTTAGAGAATTATTATTAGGTGTTGTGGTTTTATCTGTCTTAACATATATGTAGAATATACATAAATTAACACATCACAGCTGGCAACAAGTAGGCCCTAGCATAAAACTCTGTTTTCATTTTTTCTACATGAATTTTTTTTAATGTTCCATGTTTTCTAACATCTTATTATTGCCAGAGGGGGCAATAATGATATTGTTGTTTTTATATGGAGCAGACCCCTGGACATTAAATGTTCCAGTAAAATGAAGAGATAAAGGGCTGGATTTTATGGGCCTCCCTGAGGTGGGGGGGGTGGGGGGGGGTAGAGAATTGCGACGGGTGGTGGGGTTGGAGGACCCGTCGCCACCCCATCACCAAGCGATTTTGCCAAGGTCGGGATCAGCTTCTTCCTGCCACTGCTAGGACCTAACCAGCAGCGGGCATGCTTCCGCCATGCAGGGAGGGAACCTTATGAAACTAGGTGTCCTCCCTGTGGGTTTAGTGGGGGGGGGGGGAGGGTTCCTCCTTTGTGGGTAATCTGTGTCCCACAGAGGACACCCGCTGGCAAAACCTACAACTCCATGGCCCTGCCTCCCTCTGGACATCATGCCCTCCCTCCCATCCTCCTCGCCAGGGCCTTCCAGACTGGCCCTGGCGACCCCACCTCACTTACCTGAGGTCCGGATTCCAGCGCAGGGTCTGGGTCCAAAACCTTTTCAGTACCAGCACTGGCCAGCATTCCCAGTGGTGCTGTTGATACTGCTGAGCTGCCAGATTTGTGATTGGCTGGCAGCTCTTAGAGGCCGGATACCCGTCTTTAAAGGGATGGAGATCCAAGCGCTGGGCACATAGGTTTCAAAACACTGGAGGATCACTCCAGAGCGTGTGCTGGGGGGAGAAGGGGTAGTATGAAAAAGCTGAGGGGGTGATCACCCACCTTTTCAGCCCGATGCTGGGAGCCCTGCCTCCTCCACAAAATCCAGCCCAATAATACAGAATCAATGTGAGAGTTCTGGCTTATTCAGTGGAGGTCTTATTTTCCAATATAGTTGCAGTTTTCATAAACTACTAAAGTCACTGCTGCTATGTTGGAAAACTCAGTGGCAAATTTCCTTGCAGCAAGGTTTCAGGAAGAATAAAACTGATTTTGATGGTGTTGGTTGAGGGAGAAACGTTGACCAGAACCTAAACAAAATCCCTACCGCTTTGCAAAATGCAGTGGGATCCTTTACATCCACCTAAATATGCAGACCAGACCTCTCTGTAATATCTCATCCTCCAGCAATTCAGCAGTGCCTCAGTACTCTACTGATATGACAGGTTAGATTGTGCTCGAACCTTACAATGGAGCTTTAACACATAATCATCTGACTGAGAGAAGACAGTGATACCAAATAGCACTCAAATGGAAGTCTCCTGTTCATGTGTCTTTCTTAAGTTAGTTCATTAGCATAGTTCCAGGTCAGGATTTGAATCGGTACAGGGTGCAAAATGTGAGAGGAGTGGAAAACTGTCTGCAGGTGAAATTTAAAGGAAGGGAATTCATTAAAGTGGAGTGTCAGATAAGGTGGTAAAAAAATTCTGTCAGCTTTTGGAAAGGCTTGAAAAGTATCTGGACACATTAGTCTTGTGGCAGAAGGCAAAGAGGTGGCAGACAAAAATTTAGGGCAACTGGAGTTGAGCAATAAATGTTTTGCTAATGCCTTGCTAATGTTGTTGTGTTATTGGCTTGTAATACAAATGTACCAAACACCATAACAATGATTGGTAAACTAAACAAAGCGTTCTTTATTGAGGAATAACAGGATTCTAGGAGAGCTCTTCAATACACATGCTACCTGCTGACTAATTCTGCTCCAACCACTGTATCACATGTTAACTTGCATCACTTCATGTGATGATGCACATTAAACTATTTACATATTCAGTGGTATGTTAATCAGTACTAAAGCAATTAAAACAAAATTGCAACCAGCCCCCTTTCCTTAAATAGAAAGATAACATCAATTATAAGCTATGTACATAAAGAAATAAGATAATTGTGAACAGTTTTTACAAATGTATGGAGTCTCATATTAATTATTTAAATGTCTCTGAAATGTACAGGCGGTCTGCTGACTCAACCTGATCTAGTAACAGTGAAACTTTGCTGAGATCTGGAATTGTCAATTCTTTTCTCTTGACTCGCAGGTCTTGTACTTGAGTGTTGTACATGTCATCTTCACTCCCAGAACTTGAATGTGACTGTGTTCTCAACGCTATTGGAGTGTTGGGTATGATACTGTTGGATAACTCTCTCAGCTGACATCTATTCCTCCTCAATGTCGCTCCATACGGGTTGGTTACCTTGTATGACCATGGCTGATTACAAATCTTTGACACTTCCGGAGGGAAGCATGTCTTCTCTTGCAGCTGGATCACTCTAACATTCTGTCCTACATGCAGCGGAGACAACTCCACACCTGCATGTTTTTCATGTGTGATTTTCATTTTCTCTTATGTTACGCCAATGTGCTTTGTTGAATGATAATTTTCTTTAATCCACTGACTGGAGGCCTGAATTTATATTTTTTTAAAACACATTTAAAAAAGAAAAGCTACAAGAATGACTTTGCTGGCAGCTTAAGATGGCCACCTAATTTGCAACATTGTATCCTACACTGCAATGCTTGTGAGGAGGGAGACAAAATGTCTGCTCATGTCCCAGCAAGAGCCAAGACCCAGGAAGTTTAATGGAACTACCTGTTCTTTTTAGCAAGAGAGAAATACTGCTCACTGCTATGTTTGAATGACTGAGTGACTGTCATGTGACAAGCCCCTCCCCATCTGTGGTTTTAAGCTTGTATCTTTCTGCAGCAGAGACTTCCTGAAGCAACTGGACTCTGAAATGTGCAGACCCGAGTGGAGGTCTCTCTCTCTCTCTCTCTCTTTCCATTCCAGCTTGAAAGCTTTCAAATCCTGCCTGTTGACTGACATGTTGGTGCATTGTTTATTATTTTTATTAGCTCGGTTTAGGTACAATAATGTTAACCTCTTTCTCTGTTAACTCAAGAAAACCTGTCCGATTGGTTCTTGTTATGATCATAGCAAGTAAGTTATTGACCAATTCATCCACTTTAAGAAAGAATTAAACCTTTTGTAGTCAAACAAGGAGAGGGAAAAGAGGGTAGCCCTTTGACCCCTCCTCATTTGACCGTAACACTTGTCCTACCAATATTTTATCTTGAACAAAAACAAGAAATGCTGGAATCACTCAGCAGGTCTGGCAGCATCTGTGGAAAGAGAAGCAGAGTTAATGTTTCGGGTCAGTGACCCTTCTTCGGAACCACAGATGCTGCCAGACCTGCTGAGTGATTCCAGCATTTCTTATTTTTGTTTCAGATTTCCAACATCCGCAGTATTTTGCTAATATTTTATCTTGGACTGACAACAATCTGATCAAATGCTGACTCAGAAGAGATGTTCTGACTTGCCTTCTGAACATGATATCTGCTGGGTATGGTAATCCTGTATCTAGTTGGTGCTGCTCTTAGGTGTAACATTGCTGTCTTGATTGGTCTCCTTACATTTCAAAATTAGTGACTTTATTGTCTACACCATCCTTTCAGCTAGTCTATTTGACCTTGGATAGTGTGGAGATGACATAACATGAGTTACAGCCCACTTTGCGCACATTTCTTGGAATGACTTACCGGTGTACTGTGGACCGTTATCCATCACTATCTCCTCTGGGGAACCAAAAAGACTGAAAACTGCTCTCATCATGTTTGCTACCGATGAACTTGATGTATCCCTCAGTTGGTGAATGATAGGAAATTTGGAGAAGTCATCTGTAATAAGTAAGAAGTCATCACCTCTGACAGTAAATAATTCAGTAGCTAATCTTGACCATGGATGTGATGGAATATCATGAGGACGGAGTGGCTCTTTGTGTTGACTTATCTGAAGCTCCTGACATAAATCGCACATCCTCACTACTCGTTCTATGTCATTATTGATCCTTGGCCAATAAACTGTTTCACGTGCAAGTCATCTTGATTTTTCAATGCCCGTGTGACCTTGATGTAATTGACAAAGCGCTTTTGATATCAATACTTGTCTGCCCTTGGAAATGACTCTACTTGATATCCCTAATTTTTCACAATATGACTAAAATATTCTGAGGTCTGTGGGAGCCTCTTGTGTTGTATCTAGCCACCCACTGATGATGAACTGTCAGAATGCCCTGAGGAAAGGATCTCTGGAAGTCTCTCTCTGGAGCTCTTCGAGTTGGTTCTGTCCAAATCACATTATGTCAATGTTGTACACATCATCTAGTTCCGCATCTACTTCATTCACTTGGACACCTAACAGTATATCTTCTATCTTCTTGGAGTTTGGTAGCCTGCTCAATGCATGAGGTTTCCACGTTTGTATAAGCCCTCTCAATAATACCCCTGTACTTTGATTAATACATGTTCGAGTCAAGGTGTCGCATTGGTGAGTGTTTTTTGCCAAATCATTGCTAAATGGTTTGTGATCAGTCTCTACAATGAAACATTTGCCGAATAGGTAAGTATGGAATCTGGTGATACCGAATACGAATGCCAACGTTTCTTGTTCTATATTCGAATAGTTCACCTGAGTGGGTGGCAAATTTTTAGAATCAAACATGATTGGTCTATCTTCCTGTAACAGACATTCTCCGAGACCCTTTTCTGAAGCATCTACTTTGAGTGCAGTTTCTTTCCTTGGATCGTAATATTGTAAACCATGCTTCAGCAGAAAGTGACTGTTTTAATGAATCAAACACATACTGATGATCTTCATGCTGAAAGAATGGTGTATCTTTCTTGAGATGTTCATGCAGTGCTGATGCTTTCTCAGAAAAATTCCAGATACATAGTGCTAAGAGGTTAAACAGGCCCAAATACTTCTGTAAACCTTCTTTATCTTGAGGGGTAGGCATTGATTGTAAAGGCCTGAAACCCGACCCGAACCCGACAGGACCCGACGACATGTGTTGGGTTCGGGTCGGGTCCTGTTGCACTTCCGGGTCCGGCATTCGGGCTCGGGCCGGACATGCTGTATCACAGGTAAGTGGCTCCAATGTTAATGTAATTTCTTGACTAGAAAGGTGGTTTTGTTAGTTATTTTAAGCTAGTGCAGATCAGCAACAAAATGAAAAATGGAAGGTAAGTTAACCGATGGTAGGGTCGGGTTGGGACTCTGGCCGGGTCTGGCTCGGGTCGGACGTGGTTCTGTCGGGCTCAGGTCGGGTCTTTTTTTTGCAGACCTGAGCAGTCCTTTAATTGATTGTACATCCTCAACTTTACTGGGATCTGGTTGAATTCCAGTGTCAGAATAGACTGAACTGAAGAAATTAACGTGGTTCACACTGATAGCACATTTTTCTCAATTAAACATGAGACCTTCTCTTCTAGCCATCTCCATTAAAATATGAAGATTCTTGTCATGCTCTTCCTTGGTATTTCCCATGACCACTATGTCATCTGCAATGCAAACACAGCCAGGAACACTCTTGGTAATGTGATCCATATGCTGTTGGAACAGCTCTTGACTCACTCACAGACCAAATGGTAACCGTAGAAAGCAATACCTCCCAAATGGTGTTCTGAATGTTGTTAGTTCCTGTGAATCCTCAGAAAGATGGACTGACCATATTCTTGTTTCGCATCCAACTTTGAGAAGGACTTGACTCTAACAAACCTTGGGTTAAGTTCCTCTAGAGTAGGAATCTTGTGAGGACACCTTTTGAATGCTTAATTCAATCTTCTGGGATCCAAACATACTCTAAAGTTACCATCCTTCTTAATTACAGTGTATAGAGCTACACCAATCAGTGTGCTGCTGAACACAGTGAATAATCCCTTGTCATTCCATCAAGTCAAGCTTGGCCTTTAATTTGTCCTGTATGTAGACACTGCACTTCCATGGTGGATCTATGGAGGGAACTGCGTCATCTTTCAGGTGAAGAACGGCATCTCCTATAAAACTGCCCACAGTGTCAAATCTGTCCAGATATTTCTGTTGAGATCTTGAATAGACTCAATAGGGTCACGCTTGCCTTATCTAGCATTGGCACTTTACTGATCTTGTGAATTGTCATGATCTGGAGCTCACTGCATGCTGAGAGTCTTGCTACCGCTGGACCATTGGTGTCAACAACATAGAAGACTTGTGGCAACCATGCAGAACTTCCATATCTGCACTTAAATGTCAATGCTCCCACGCAGTAGATTGCTGAACCGTTATATGCAGTGAGCCTAGCTCTTGTTGGCTGTAACATAGACTCCCACTTCACTAGGTACATGTCTTTGAGTATCCACAGTGGTAAAATGTTGGCGCTTGCCCCAGAATCTATCTTCGGCCATAGCTTGTGCTTGCTGCTTTTGTTAGGACATGTAATTTCAACTGTGGTGAAAGTTTCCAGTTGTGTGATCACATCCATGTGCTGTATGACTGTCACTATATGGAAAACTTGTTCACTTTCTAGCTCGAGATTGCCACTTTCAGTGCTTTCTTTGCTGATCAGGTCTCTGCCTATCTCGTGGACATGCCTATGCTTGAAATGATACTTGGTGAACTCTCTTTGTTCTTGCTACTAGGCGGCACCTGATTTTTGTTGGGCTGTGGCTTGCTGTGGCTTCTGACTGCTTCTTCGCTACCAGATTTTCTACACTGTCTTGCCCAGTGTCCCTTTAAACCACACGCCTTGCAGGTATTTCTGAAGGCAGGACAGTTAAATATAAGATGCATTAGACTACACGGACCCCACACCTTGCCCTGTTGAGGTGCCTTGACTACCTCACCTATGGTTGTTGCTGCTCCAAGCACTTGTATATATTGCCTGCTCACAGCTATGGCTTCATATTTTCTGCCATCTTTGAGTAGACTGTCAATATCATATCCTTTTTTCCTATCAAGCAAATCCTTTCGGAGGGCCTCTATTGGAGGCAATGCAATTACCAGCTCCATTATTCTCTCAGAGTTCTGCATCTGAGAAATCGCAATCTTTGTCTTTTTCTCAATATCTACTGACAAACAGGTTAATAGTTTCTTTTGGCAGTTGTCTATAGGCCAGCAGTTTGAATTGATGGATCCTGAAGTTGACCCTGACTCTTAACTGGTCCTCCAGTGTTGTCCAGAGTTTAAATTGGTCTTTCTGGTCTGCTTCTGACAGTCCAGAAGTCTTGATGTTATACAGACCTTCATTGGCAATCACTATCTTAATTTTTATTGCTCTCTTTTGTTGGGTTCTGCGACTGCAAGGTCCAAAAAGCAAAACTCCATGCGCCATTGAAATAGTTGGAATCTGAAACCTTCCAATTATTAGCTGGATATTTCGTTGTCATGGCATCAAAATTTCTTGCTTCCAAGAATTATTTTTGTCAGAGCTTTGCCCTTAAACTACTTTTTCTTTAATGGCTTTTCTCTGAGGACAAAACAATGCAGGTCTATTGCATCTGCAGCATTGAACCTCTGCCATGTCCTGAGCTCTATGGCTGCAGCATGGGTTTTCAGCCTCCGCATGGAGAGACTCCACCCATGGAGCTCTTTTCGGCAGGAAAACTCATGACGCTTAATGCCAGTTACGTCTCATAGCCACAGTTTGGATCGACTTTTTTTTAAGCCTGATTCCGCCAGAATACTGCCTTTCTGGTCGACTACTGTTCCGATAAAATTCCCCTTGCTATAACTCATTCTCTCCATGTACCGATTCTCGAGGGTGATTTTCGAATCCGGTCCTAAATCTCACCGCCGCTGCTTCTTCCAGCTGTTTACAGTGTTGTCCCAGGCTTTTCTGGCTTTTCCCATTGTCCATGATGTTGTGCTTATGATCACTGTCACAATGTCAAACACTGCTGCTAACATGTTGTGCACATCTGCATCGCTGCCACCATATTGTTTTATTGGCACTTAACACAAATGTACCAAACACCATAACAATGATTGGCAAACTAAATGAAGGGTTGTTTATTCAACAATAACAGGAATCTAGGAGAGCTGTTCAATACTGCTCTAACTACTGTATCACATGTTAACTTGCATCACTTCCTGTAATGATGTATACTAAACTATTTACATATTCAGTAGTATGTTAATCAGTATTAAAGTAACTAAAGCAATATCACAATAATATGACCCACGTTCTGAAAACAAATACAAAAATGCAGTGAAAGGAAACCTAAGATGCAGGCATGAGCTTGTAAGTAAGTGACAGTGAAGCACAAAACCCAACCTTTTATTTAATGACTGTTGAAAGGAAGAGGGTGCTGCAGGAGAGGTGCTCACGAGGAGGGTAACCTTTTTTCTGCCACGCCATTGTACTCAACCCCATAGGTCAGCATTGCAGAATGCCTGGATTAGGTGATTAGGTGGAGGCAATTGGAAGTGGGGCAATTGGAAGTTGCACATGACTCCCACTGAAAGCTGGCGCAGATGACATGGAAGCAGATGGGTGGAGGTGGGCTTTTGGGCACTAGGAGGCTGCAGCTAGGGATGGTCCCCGATAGGTAGCGATCAATTTGAGGGGAACAGGGGAGTTGCAAGAGGTTTGTGGTTGGAGAAGATGGAGAAGCACAGGTACCTGTTCCTCCTGACCCAGAGGAAACATTGAAAAAGATCAGAAAATGTAACTAACCTGGGCCTCTTCTAGCTATGACCCTGCCTGGCACCAGGATTTGATGGTGGCTGCAGCCCTGTGCTTGATTGGTGTGTTTCTGTGTTAGAATTGCACCAGGGTATGGAAGATGTCACTGGACTCCAACCATTGAATATTAATGAGGCGCCTATACCTGTGACTTAAATCGGTGGCTTTAAAATGGCAGCGGCCTGTTTGTGAGGGCAGAAAATCCATTGGCCCAGGCTTCTTAAAGTCAGCATACACAACATAAAGGGCAGATCACCTTTTAGCGGTGTGAAGTGAGTTTGTATAAACTGGAGGAAGAATGTTGATCTTAAGGGCATCCTGCTTTTATAATGGTGCCGTGGAGGTGCTGGCCGAGCAAGCAAGGGCCATGAAGGAGGTCCTCTTTCCTTCTGATGAGAGACAACCACCTCACATTCCTGCATATACCTGCACACTATCTTAAGCTGCATCACAACTCTTCACAATCCTTTCACAGGTCACACACTATTATAATCTTGTCACATCTCAGGCTGAATCACTCTTGAAGTCACAGATTTAACTTTAACAAAGATTTAACATGCTTTAATAAAGATTTCTGTTCACTGCTGCAGCATATGACTATCTGACCTTACAATAATCTCCAGATCAGGTGTTTTCCCCAAAACACAAAGCTACTTTCAGTTTCTCTTCCAAGTACCATATAGTCTCTAATATTCCAGCCCACACATACAATCATGACATTCCTCCCTGATCAGACTAAAACATTTCCATGAGTTTCCTGCTTGACATATGTAGCTTCTCTTCTCTTACCAAACATACTGTAATAAATTTTAAACCCAAACTTAACAAATCATTATTTTCCTAACTCACTGAGTAAATGAAATTCTTCAATTACATTTGCTTTCAAGAGCAGCATTCGGCGTACACCCTTTTTGTTTTAAACATAATCACAACACAAAATCTTCATATCACTTTGGTGGTCACCTCTCCCGCTGTGGTCTGCCTGTTGTCTCAGGAATTCTGGTCACCATGTCAGGATTAGAAAATGTTTTCGACCATTTGGAACCACTGTTTCTCCCTCTGGATAGGAAGCTGTCTGCCTGCCAACAGCATCACTGGCTTGGACCTCTGAATTGCTGGATGTCAGCTTTGCCACAGCTCCTACATCTGGTTCATCTGCAGGTTGTGTCTTTGTCCCAAAGATACTTTTTAACGCATGAAGAATTTCTGTCATACCGTACTCCTTCTGGCAACTGCACTGTCACACTGTTTCCCTTCTTGGCTTGGGAAAATACGGTGTATCCAGCTTACTCGGACTCTTCCGTCTCCGCAATACTTCATCACCTGGCATCACATCAGACTGCCTAGCTCTCCTCCTGTGGTCTGCATAAAATTTTGCAGCACGCTTTTTCTCAGCATCATAATCTCGAAACTCCTGATCAACTCGAATGTTCCTCAGCTCTGGTACCTTGGTGCGTATTTTGCATCCAAATAACAACTCAGCTGGGCTCTTTAGTTGTAGTGTGTGTAGTTGCTCCATACAGGCAACAAAAAACAACAACACCTCCTTCCAGTCTTTACCCTCAGCCTGAGCAATCCTCATCCATTTCTTTAAGGATTGGTTTTGTCTTTCTACTTCCCCATTTGCCTGTGGCCGTTTAGGGGTTGCTCTGTGATGGTGAATATCGGTGACTTGCATGTAATCTGCAAAGGTCTGTGAAATGAATTGTGACCCATTGTCTGAATACAATGTGACTGCCAGACCACGCCATGCAAATATTTCAGTCAATGCAAACACTGTGTTCTCTGCTATTGTAGACTTCATTACCAGATAAGCTGCTGGTACCGGCGCCCAAGGATGTCGCTCACCTCCCGAAGGACGCGGAGGAGATTTCCAGGCGTCGATGGTGGGAACTGAGGAAATGGCTTATTACCTGCACACCCTCTCCCTCCCCACTTCCCCTTCCCAGCTCCACTCTCTCAGCTCACCACCCCCCGCACACCCCTCCCCCCTCACAACCCCTTCCCAGCACCCCCCTCGCACCATCTTCCCTCCACCCCTCCCCCTCGCACCCCCTCCTCCCACCGGCATCATCCAACACCTGTGTAGGGGCCCTAACAACCCCATTGCCTTGTGGGCGTCTCGGGAGAGACCAAGGCTAAGGGAGTAAACCCGAACAGAAAATCCGGAGCGGAACCCCGTAGGCGGTCATGTGTCACCTTTGGCATGTTTCCGGCAGTTCCTGCAGCCATACCGGTGCCAAATGTCGTGCTCTGCACTCCTTTGGACCCCACCAGAAAGGCCGAGAGGGGGGTTTTGACGATTGGGCAACTTTCAACCTCCATACATTCGCCCAGGCATGCGCCATGGAGAGGTCACTCCATAGTTGCCTCACAGCGACTGAAACAACACGGAAGGCAGCAGTTACAGGTTATAAGTCCAGCTAAATTGGCGTAGAGATTGGGCGCCACGGGTTGCCTTTGTCGGTGGGAGAGGTCATCGCACCTCACTGGACAGCTACCGCCCGCCTCAAACCGGGCAGCCCCCGGTCAATAAGGTTCTGTCCTGTCACAGTCCACCTGCTTCAATGGGTGCTTGGAGCTCAGGGTCATTGCCCGAAAGGTGGACTGCAACACCGCACCAAACAACATGAAAAAAGGAAAGAAGGTACCAGCCCTTCGCTTTGCAAGCTGGAACGTCAGAACTATGTGTCCTGGCCTGTCGGAAGACCTTGCACAAATCAACGATTCTCGGAAGACTGCCATCAACAACGAGCTCAGTAGACTCAATGTGGACATTGCAGCACTTCAGGAGACACGCCTTCCCGCGAGTGGATCTCTAGCAGAGCAAGACTACACCTTCTTCTGGCAGGGCAGGGATCCTGAAGAACCAAGACAGCATGGAGTGGGCTTCGCCATCAGAAACTCCTTGCTCAGCATGATAGAGCCTCCCTCAAATGGCTCGGAACGCATACTGTCCATCCGACTGCTCACCACCTCTGGTCCAGTACACCTACTCAGCATCTATGCTCCAACACTCTGCTCCCCACCTGAAGCTAAAGATCAGTTCTACGAGGAACTCCATAACATCATTAGCAGCATCCCCAACACCGAACACCTGTTCCTGCTGGGGGACTTTAATGCCAGTGTTGGGGCCGACCATGACTCATGGTCCTCCTGCCTTGGGTGCTATGGCGTTGGAAGGATGAATGAGAACGGCAGAGACTGCTTGGGTTGTGTACCTATCATAACCTCTGCATCACCAACTCGTTCTTTCACACTAAACCCTGTCACCAGGTTTCATGGAGGAACCCAAGATCGCGTCGTTGGCACCAGCTGGACCTCATCGTCACAAGGCGAGCCTCCTTAAACAGTGTTCAAATCACACGCAGCTTCCACAGTGCGGACTGCGACACCGACCACTCCCTGGTATGCAGCAAGGTATGACTCAGACCAAAGAAGTTGCATCATTCCAAGCAGAAGGGCCACCTGCGCATCAACACGAGCAGAATTTCTCATCCACAGCTGTTACAAAAATTTCTAAATTCACTTGTAACAGCCCTTCAAAACACTCCCACAGGGGATGCTGAGACCAAGTGGGCCCACATCAGAGACGCCATCTATGAGTCAGCTTTGACCACCTATGGCAAACGTGCGAAGAGAAATGCAGACTGGTTTCAATCTCATAATGAAGAGCTGGAACCTGTCATAGCCACTAAGCACATTGCACTGTTGAACTACAAGAAAGCCCCCAGTGAGTTACATCCATAGCACTTAAAGCAGCCAGAAGCACTGCACAAAGAACAGCCAGGCGCTGCGCAAATGACGACTGGCAACACCTCTGCAGTCATATTCAGCTGGCCTCAGACACCGGAAACATCAGAAGAATGTATGATGGCATTAAGAGTGCTTTTGGGACAACCATCAAGAAGATCGCCCCCCTCAAATCTAAATCAGGGGACATAATCACTGACCAACGCAAACAAATGGACCGCTGGGTTGAGCACTACCTAGAACTGTACTCCAGGGAGAATGTTGTCACTGAGACTGCCCTCAATGCAGCCCAGCCTCTACCAGTCATGGATGAGCTGGACATACAGCCAACAAAATCGGAACTCAGTGATGCCATTGATTCTCTAGCCAGCGGAAAAGCCCCTGGGAAGGACAGCATTACCCCTGAAATAATCAAGAGTGCCAAGCCCGCTATACTCTCAGCACTACATGAACTGCTATGCCTGTGCTGGGACGAGGGAGCAGTACCTCAGGACATGCGCGATGCCAATATCATCACCCTCTATAAAAACAAAGGTGACCGCGGTGACTGCAACAACTACCGTGGAATCTCCCTGCTCAGCATAGTGGGGAAAGTCTTTGCTTGAGTCGCTCTAAACAGGCTCCAGAAGCTGGCCGAGCGCGTCTACCCTGAGGCACAGTGTGGCTTTCGTGCAGAGAGATCAACCGTTGACATGCTGTTCTCCCTTCGTCAGATACAGGAGAAATGCCGTGAACAACAGATGCCCCTCTACATTGCTTTCATTGATCTCACCAAACCCTTTGACCTTGTCAGCAGACGTGGTCTCTTCAGACTACTAGAAAAGATTGGATGTCCACCAAAGCTACTAAGTATCATCATCTCATTCCATGACAATATGAAAGGCACAATTCAACATGGTGGCACCTCATCAGACCCCTTTCCTATCCTGAGTGGCGTGAAACAGGGCTGTGTTCTCGCACCCACACTTTTTGGGATTTTCTTCTCCCTGTTGCTTTCACATGCATTCAAGTCTTCTGAAGAAGGAATTTTCCTCCACACAAGATCAGGTGGCAGGTTGTTCAACCTTGCCCGTCTAAGAGCGAAGTCCAAAGTACGGAAAGTCCTCATCAGGGAACTCCTCTTTGCTGACGATGCTGCTTTAACATCTCACACTGAAGAGTGCCTGCAGAGTCTCATCGACAGGTTTGCGGCTGCCTGCAATGAATTTGGCCTAACCATCAGCCTCAAGAAAATGAACATCATGGGGCAGGACGTCAGAAATGCTCCATCCATCAATATTGGCGACCACGCTCTGGAAGTGGTTCAAGAGTTCACCTACCTAGGCTCACCTATCACCAGTAACCTGTCTCTAGATGCAGAAATCAACAAGCGCATGGGAAAGGCTTCCACTGCTATGTCCAGACTGGCCAAGAGAGTGTGGGAAAATGGCGCACTGACACGGAACACAAAAGTCCAAGTGTATCAAGCCTGTGTCCTTTAGTACCTTGCTCTATGGCAGCGAGGCCTGGACAACGTATGTCAGCCAAGAGCGACGTCTCAATTCATTCCATCTTCGCTGCCTCCGGAGAATACTTGGCATCAGGTGGTAGGACCGTATCTCCAACACAGAAGTCCCTCGAGGTGGCCAACATCCCCAGCTTATACACACTACTGAGTCAGCAACGCTTGAGATGGCTTGGCCATGTGAGCCGCATGGAAGATGGCAGGATCCCCAAAGACACATCGTACAGCGAGCTCGCCACTGGTATCAGACTCACCGGCCGTCCATGTCTCCGCTTCAAAGACGTCTGCAAACGCGACATGAAGGCCTGTGACATTGATCACAAGTCATGGGAGTCAGTTGCCAGTGTTCGCCAGAGCTGGCGGGCAGTCATAAAGGCGGGGCTAAAGTTTGGCGAGTCGAAGAGACTTAGCAGTTGGCAGGAAAAAAGACAAAAGCGCAAGGGGAGAGCCAACTGTGTAACAGCCCCGACAAACAAATTTCTCTGCAGCACCTGTGGAAGAGCCTGTCACTCTAGAATTGGCCTTTATAGCCACTCCAGGTGCTGCTCCACACACCACTGACCACCTCCAGGCGCTTACCCATTGTCTCTCGAGATAAGGAGGCCAAAGAAGAAGACTTGTAATAATGGCTGTAACAGTCACTCACCACTAGTATGGACTCTCCTGATGGAAATGGGCCTAAGAAGTCAACTGCTACATCCTCCCATGGTCCAACTGACAACAGTGTGCTGTGTACTGGTTCTGGTGGATTGGGTCTACTGACAAGTTGACATCTATGACATGTTTGGACAAACTGCTCCACACCTTTCTCCATCCCTGGCCACCATACTTTGATTTGTAAGTTTTGCTTAGTACCAAGTGACCCTCATAGGCCTAGACTGGTGATTCCAGCTCAAGTCTTTGTGGCACTATAGGTCTGTTACCTCTGAAAACACACTTCCCAATTGTGCACAGTTCATCTCATATAACAATGTTTGGTCTGAATGGGCAATTCTCCCAATTTCCAGCTTGGATCTCTGTCTGATGTCATTCAATTCTGGATCTTTGTCTGACTCTTTCAACCTCTCTAGTTTTTTATTTTATTTTTTATTTAGAGATACAGCAATGAAACAGGCCGTTCGGCCCACCGAGTCTGTGACGACCAACAACCACCCATTTATACTAATCCTACATTAACCCCATGTTCTCTACCACATCCCCAACATTCTCCTACCGACACTAGGGGCAATTTACAACAGCCAATTTACCTATCAACCTGCATGTCTTTGGAGGTGGGAGGAAACCGGAGCACCCGGCGGAAACCCACGCAGACACAGGGTGAACTTGCAAACTCCACACAGGCAGTACCCAGAATCGAACCCGGGTCGCTGGAGCTGTGAGGCTGTGGTGCTAACCACTGCGCCACTGTGTTATTGCTCTGGGTGTAGCATGAACTGCCATAAACCGTAGGAATGATTCAACTTTCTTCTCCAGTGAAGATCTGTGTGTTTGTTCTTCAACTGGCTCTATGATATCTTGATCAACGAGTTCCTTGATCTTTGCCTCAACTTTCCCTCTCAGACTGAAAGGTGTTCTGCGTACAGGCTGAGCTACAGGCTTCACATTCTCATCAATTGTTAATCTCACTTGACAATTGTGCAAATTCCCAATTCCTTGAAACACTGGTCCAAACTCCTCCTGAGCTCAGCATAGGATTTCACAGAATTCACTTTCAATCCAATGTGTAGCACCTCCAAGACGTGGGCAGTTTCTCTGCTCAGAAGAGGCTCACCGTCCTCCTCTGTCTCTATGAATTCTGCCTCCACATTCTGATTCCCTGCTCTCACACTCGCACATCCTACAGTCTGAAGTGGGTTTTTAGATGTGTAAAGCTAACACTTTTTGATACATTTGAGATGTGCAATTGATTCTCTTTCTCTTCAGTTCTTCCCACAGTGCTCTTCTGATGACATTACTGTCACTGCCTGAATCTACAGTAATGCTCACTTCAACACCCCCAACAATCATTGGAACTTTCTCATGTTTGCTTCCATTGATAGAAAACATGTATCCACAATTGCTATTCGTGTCCTCACTCACTGCATCTTCTTCAACTCATCTCACAGTTGTACTACTTCCATCGCGCTTTCTTTTACATGGTTTGCCAGGCTTCCCACTCTGTTCAACTTTGCTTCTGCTCTTCTTGGCAAAATGGTTTCTGACCCCACATTTTCTGCATATCTTTCCTTTGGCAGGGTAGTAATAATCTCTTCCATAGTGCCCCAAGTTGCAACATCTGAAACACTCTCTGTCAGACTTCCGAAGAAGGGTCACTGACCCGAAACGTTAACTCTGCTTCTCTTTCCACAGATGCTGCCAGACCTGCTGAGTGATTCCAGCATTTCTTGTTTTTGTCTCTGTCAGACTTCTGTTGTTTACATTTATGCGTACCTGGTTTCCATTATGTCACTCGATTAACCTCAGATTTTGTTGTGTCAATGGCAGAAATGGGACCAGGTTTCATGCAGTGAACCTGTCTATCCACTACTTCCAATGTAGCCACTATTTTCAAAGAGTCATCCAATGTTAAGTCATCTCCTCTTTCCAGCAGCCTTCACCTCAACCTATCCGACTTGCAATGTTGGACCACCTGATCCATTATCTGGTTAGTCAGATCCGTCGCAACATAGTCACAAATTGGGCTACTGTTTCCCCCTCTTTCTCTCATTTGGAATGTGGTGTTTGGCGTCACCAATGGTCCTTCAAAGCTTTAATTGCATGTTCATATTCCGCCTTTTCCTCCATGTCAGGCAATGTCTTGAAAGTCTCCCTCACCGATGCACCTGCATTGAACAGCAATAAGGCCCACTGAGCTTCCTGCAGCTCCATCGCCCCCATCCAAAAATGAACTGCGACTGTCAACATACGCTTTGAATGAATGGATGTAAATGCATTGGAGGCAGTAGAGATAAGGTTTACTAGACTCATACCTGGGCAGGCTGTCTTACGAGGAAAGATTGGACAGGTTAGGCTTGTATCTGCTGGAATTTAGAAGAGTAAATTCTTGATTGAAACATATAAGATCCTAAGGGGTCTTGACAGAGTGGATGTGGAAAGGATGTTTCCCTTTGTGGGAGAATCTAGAACTAGGGGTCACTGTTTAAAAATAAGGGGTCGTCCATTTAAGACAGAGATGAGGAGAAATTTTTTCTCTTAGAGGGCCGTGAGTCTTTGGAATTCTCTTCCTCAAAAGGCAGTGGAAGCAGAGTCTTTGAATATTTTTAAGGCAGAGGTAGATAGATTCTTGATAAGCAAGGGGGTGGAAGGTTGTCGGGGGTAGGTGGAAATGTGGTGTAATCAGTTCAGCCATGAACTTATTGAATGGCGGAGCAGGCTTGAAGGTATTGGGGAGTATCTGTCTTTTCTAGATTAGATTAGATTAGATATACAGCACTGAAACAGGCCCTTCGGCCCACCGAGTCTGTGCCGAACATCAACCACCCATTTATACTAATCCTACACTAATCCCATATTCCTACCAAACATCCCCACCTGTCCCTATATTTCCCCTACCACCTACCTATACTAGTGACAATTTATAATGGCCAATTTACCTATCAACCTGCAAGTCTTTGGCATGTGGGAGGAAACCGGAGCACCCGGAGAAAACCCACGCAGACACAGGGAGAACTTGCAAACTCCACACAGGCAGTACCCGGAATCGAACCCGGGTCCCTGGAGCTGTGAGGCGGCGGTGCTAACCACTGCGCCACTGTGCCGCTATCTCTTTCTTTGTAATCAGGAACCTGTTGTCTAGCCCTCCAACTTCTGTGTGGATTTACAAATGGAGATCTACTGCCCCCTAGCTGCTTGTGGGATAATTCATAACTAACAGCTAAAACAGCAGCTTCTCTTATATTAGAAACTTTACAGTCTTCTAATAGCTATTGGAATGCTGTTCCTAAATTCTTCCATGGTCATTTCTTCTCTCACATTTGTAAAAGTCTCCTTTAACTTCAATGAACAGAACTTTTTCCCTAGAAAACTGTACAAATGTTTGATTTGGTCTTTTCCTTTAAAGTCCGAAATTGTATTTGATATGCTTTGGAAACAAGATCATATGCGTTAAGTACTGCAGTTTCAACTGTCTCTTAATCTGAAGATTTTTCCTCTGAAAGAGTTGAATAAACATCCAATGCATTTCCTATTAAAACTCTTTGCGAAAGAATGGTCCATGTTTCTTGTGGCCAAGCTAACCTTATAGCAATTTTCTAAAATGAGACAAATATCTTTCCAACCCCTTCCTCACTGAATTTCGACACTAGGCAAATATTCCTTGTTAAATGGATGGCACTAAGTGAATTGCTCACTCGGAGAGCCACTGCAGACACGATGAGCCGAATGGCCTCCTTCTGTGCTGTAACAATTCTGTGAACCTGTGAATGTGTGAGTGGCCTACTCCTCCATTTCGCACTGATGATATGGCATCATTCGCTGGATCAAATGGCGCAATTCCCCGGACTGGAGACGTATCAGCACCAGCAAATGCCATGATGCAATCCTAAATATCTCTGAACTTACCTGTGTATTGTTTGTCTTTATATCCTCGTTGCCAATGCCACATCTCAGGATGAAAGAATCAGTCTTGAAGTCACAGATTTAACTTTAACAAAGATCTAACAAGCTTTAATAAAGAGTTCATTCACTGCTGCAGTATATGCCTATCTGAACTTACAACAATCCCCAGGTCAGGTGATTTCCCCAAAACACAAAGCTACTTTCAGTTTCTCTTCCAAGTACCCTATAAGTCTCTAATACTCCAGCCCACACATACAATCATGACAACTCCCACTCTTCTTGCAGCCCAAACTGGCAAACAGCAGAAGGGAGATTGCAGGAACCAGAGAAAGTGTAGATACAACACAAACCCTCACTCCAAAGGAGGATGCTCCCATTGTCATTATTGGCAAAGAAAGGAGATGCAGTGTTGGTGATGACAAAGTTAGAGGCTTTGTTCATAGTGTGTTTGGTTACTTCTCTTTCCCCAATTATGCATATAGATAACTTGGTAACCTTGTGCTGCATTACGTTGCTACTCATCTGCTACTGCTTACCCTTTCCATTCTGTGCTAACCTTGGTTCTTCTGTCCTTTTATTAGGCCTCTTCACTGTCTGAGACTCAGACTCTGCAGCCACGCTGATGGAGAGGGCAAATCACAATACTGGAGATTCACTGACACTCTCTCTAAGGCACCCAGGAAGGTCTAGCTAGTGAGATAGAGGAAGTTGCACAGAGGGATTCATGCAGCAGCAGTGAGGAAGGACAAGTGAAAGTGGGAAGGCCAGCCTAGGAAAATACATTGGAGGGTAAGTACAGTTAAAGAGAACAAGAATTCCAATTTTTGGGGCTTCCAAAGAAAATTTCTTCATATTTACAACAATTGCTTAATGCATTGTTCAATCTTCCTGGAAGATACCGCACCATGTCAGAGATTGTGAAGGAGACCACTACCATCATATGTGTCGTTCTAATGCATGGGATCAACATGGTGTTGGGGTCACATCAATAGATGTTGCAGCTGGGTTCTCCTCGTGGGAGTCTGTGGCACCTTTGGTAAATCTCTCAGGGATACTCATATTGGCACCATGTAGCCTCTGAGCTCCAGCATCTCCCCTGCTGTGGGCAGGCTGGGGGACAGAACAAATAGGAGCTTCACTTGGGTCACAGATGTTCCATAGTCCACTCTCCATCTGTAACAAACAACATCCATACAGGATACTCTCTCAGGTTGTTTTGAAGGACAGCAAAATTTTGCTTCAACACCCCAGTGATCTGCTCAATGAAGGCTCTAGTTGACCTATAGATCTAGCGGTAGTACAGCTTTGCTGTGAAGCATGAGTTTCCCAGAGCTGTCATGAGCAAAGTGTGTATGGGAAAGTCCTTGTCCACAAGTAACCAGTCTCTGTCTTGTTATGCAGAGTCATGTGGGGCAATGGAGGAATTGTGCAGTCTGAAGTATCATGACAGCTGCAAGGAAACGGGGTTCAGACCTGAACAATGCACTGCTGGTCATCGTGCACTAAGGAAATGGAAGTCATTTCAGTTCATGAAGGCAGTAAGCCCATTTGCATGAATCCTTATGAATGTTCATGCAGTCAATGATGTCCTGGACTTGAGGAAAGCCTGCAATGTATGTAAATACCAGAGTCCTATCCTGTTGCTTCCAGTGCCCAAGTGGAATATGGTAATCATCTTTTCCATCAGTCGCCTGCTTAATGTAAGCATGACGTTATATTAATGATATTCCCTGTTGTATCGTGAATGGGCCTTGAAATGTTGAAGGCTGCTTGCTGTTAGTTTGACTTCAGCAGACAATGCTTTGCCAGCTGTGGCAGTGGGTTGTAGTTCTGTAAAAGTTTGTTGCCTGTGCTCACTCCTAGATTATTAATGGATGTATTTAAGAGGTAATCTAGCACCAAACCCTGGTCACTCCACTTGTGACCAGACCTCATTGTCAAAATAACCCATGGTGCAAAAGTCCAACATCCCTCCTACAGTACAGCCAACCTCCAGCACCTTCCCTCCAGTTCTGCTGAAGGGCAGGACCATCCCCCAGTGCTACCAAACCAAACAGCTGCCTCCGATTCAAACAATTCATCTCCCTCGGACTGATAAATGGCAGTGTCATTAATTTTTGATAGGTTTTCCCCGACCATATAGTGTAAAACGTTGACAAAGATCCTGGATAAATTATACAAATGTCTGTTTCCAACATTTTTTGAGGTTTCTTCTGATCTTCTGCCAAAGTTACAATGGGAGGTTGGCAAAACCCTTAAAAATTCTACCCCCAGATATCCTAACTCCAACTCATAAATCTAGCAGACAACTTTAGTTTTAAAACTGCTAAAGGATAATAAACAAACACATATAGGTAAAGGAAATGTCTTGAAAACCATTAAGCACAAATAGAATTTGACTTATTCAGTTACTGTAAATCACTGCCCCTGGTGTTATCCCCTACAAGGCATAAACACTCCTATTCTTATAAAATAATGAATCTGCTAACTCCCTGTGAGCAATGTTATGGGAAATCTGTGGTGGTGTTCCTAGAATCCAACATTGCTTTGGTGTTAAGGGCAGAAAATATATCTATGTCGCATTCCTGCCATTAATGTATAAATTTCATCAGATCATGAATCTTACAGCACTGAAGGAGGTCATTCAGCCGCTCCTGCCTGTGCACGAGCTGTCGAATTTAGTCATACACCCAAACTTTTGTCCCAAAAAACAATGCAAATTAGTCTGCTTCAAGTGAATATTCAGTTGCGTTTTGAAAGTTCCTTTGCAATCTGATTTCATTATACTTTTAGATAATGCATTTCATATCTTAACAATCCTCTGTGTGAGAAAAATTCTCCTAATTTACCCTCTAGTTCTTCTGCCAATTATTTCAAATTTATGACCTCTGGTTTCTGACCCACTAGTGAGAGGAAACAGTTTCTCCCTAATTGATCTTAACAAAAACCTTCATAATTGTGAACAACTCTATTGGTCCCCACTTAACCTCTGCTCTAAGGAGAATTATCCCAACTTCGTCAATCTCTCCACATAACTGAAGTCCTTCGTCCCTGCTATAATCCTGGTAAACCTCCTGTGTACCGTTTCCTTGACATCCTTCATGAAGTGTGAATGCATTCACCCATATTAGGCTTGATTAAATATCTCTCCATCACTTTTAAAAGAAAATCCTGGAAGAAATGCCAGAATGCTAGAAACACAACCCCACCCAACATTCGATGTTACATAGGAAAAATCTCCCCTTTTGTATCTAAGGATGTAGCAAAACTATTTTTATTTGTATTCTTCCTTCTCATTTTGTAGTTATGTTTCTTCCCCTCTTTAGTTTCATCGAGAATTGCACCATTCTTTGTTTGATGGGGTGGTTGGCGAAGCTTGGTCCTGTTTTGGGGATGCTTTAGATATGGCCACTTGTTGGTAGAGTGACCGAAGCTGTCTTGCCCGCTAACTTACTTCTCCTCCCTCTGATCAAATATGTCCTGCACAAGTTTGAAATGAAAGCTCATTGTGAGTTTAATCATAGCTATGAATCAGCAGGAGACCACTGCATGGCACAGCACAACGATACACCATCATGATGCACCCCGTCAAGCCTAACAAATTGTTGTTTATTTTTAAGTTTGACAAACTCAGTGCTGTTGGACACATCCATGACTGGAAGGCAATCTGTAGCAAAAACAGATTAGACGAGACTGAAGCTCAAAACTGAAATATCAGCTTCAAAACAGTAGAGACAAATGAAGCCTTAAAAGCTCCAAGGCTTCATAACATTACTAATGACAGCTTACTGACAGCATCAGCACAGTATGGTGCAAGCTATGAGGCATGGCAATTTGCAATTTTTATTTATATCTTTCTAGTTGATCAGTCTATGACAGTTATCCTCAAGACCTCTTAATGTTCCACTACTACATCACCAGGTTTTACATATAATCAGTTGGATAAGGTTTACATGAAATCACAAGCAGTAAGTCGTATATACAGTCTGTTGTGTATGCAGATTACAGCACCAATTTTAACCCAACCTACCCAGCAATTAAAATTATGAAAAGCAACTTACTGAGCCTTTCTCGCTAGTAAGTCACCAAACATAATACCACAATTCTTGATGAGCAGCTGACTCAGGTCACAATTGCATGCACTGGGAAGGAGTAGGTGCCCTCATGAATAAATCAAATAAGAGTCCAATGATGTCATTCTGACACTAACCAGATTTTAACTGTGTGGGTCAGAAGTCCCACCCAGCGGCAAACCCACTGAATGAAAGTGAGCAGGATTGGCCTCACAAGCTATGTGACATGACTGGAACACTCAAACTGTTAGCTAGCACTTGGGTCATTGCATTTGTATGTAATTGTGACTAATGCATTTCCAAGGCAGTTCTGAGCTTGCAGTTTACTACTTTCTGATTTTTCCCCTTATCTACCCTGATTAATCACTCACTGTTTATCACAGTGTTAGTTTTGCTTCACTCTTTTAGATGGATGAACAGTTGGAGGAAGAGGAGCAGCAGCAGAACCAGGACAAGTGGCAGGTGGACCTTTTAGAAGACAGGCTCCTTCTATGCAGTTATAGGGGACATTTGCTGCATCTCCCAATCTTCAGTGAACAGCTACATCAAGCAGGTCACCAATACTTTCTTTGCCAGAGCAAACATTCAAACCATTCACTTTTAAATTGGGCAATTGTTTAAATTGGGCAAAAATGTCTAACCAATTATCATTATTGCTATAGTCAATTGCAAAGTTTCCACCTATAGTACGCCAGCTGTACTGGTCTTACAGGTATTCAGCAAATCATTCGTGATTTGTTAATGTGTACTTGTAAGTAAATGTCATGGCAGGAACCCAACCCAGCAATCAGGTACAGCTAATTCAACCAGCTTTTTGCAATAGATAATTTTTTTTTATCATTGGTATTTGTCATCTACGACTTCACCCAAGTTTCAATGGAATTTAAGTTCCCCTGCTGCTGCAATTGCCTCAGTATCTGTTGGAGCACAGTGGTCAGCACAGAGTGGTTTTAGAACAGAGTGCATAATAGAGTTTAGAAGTTGGGAATTTAGTGCAAGTAGGAATTCGGTGCAGAGGGGAGGGAGATGTTGCTTTTTGCCTCCAATACCTGTAGCGGTACACGTTGCATGTAAAAATTTAATCCACTTATAACTTAAACTAGATCACATAATTAGTTAAAAGACTAAAAACTATAAGCTAAGTTGATTAAAGTACATTGACTAAATAATTAAATAAATAAAACTGTTTATAGGGATGGCAGTATAGGTGGTGTGCCACAACTGCAGCAAACCACATTTGCAGTAAGTGTCTGCATCTCGAGGAATTTCAGCTCAGAGTTGTTGATTTGGAGTCTGAAGTGTAGACATTGCGGAGCATCCAGGAGGGGGAAAGATATCCGGACACTTTGATCCAGGAGGCAGTCACACCCTTTAAGCTAGGAAGTGGTACAGATCTGGTTTGTGGTCATGGACGGAGGAATATGGCTGAGAGTCAAACAGATAAGAGGATGGCAAAGCCTGCAAGGAAGATGAGCAAACTGACCATGGTATGATGGCCACTCAAGTGGGAGGAGTAAGGAGGAATGTGGTAGTGATAGGGGACATTGTGCACAGGGGAACCAGGAGTTCTGAAGTTTGCGTTGCCTGCCCAATGCCAGGGGTAAAGACATCTCCTCACAGCTGGAAAAGAACTTGGAGTGGAAGGAGGAAGATCCAGTTGTTGTGCTCCATGTAGGAACCAACAACATAGGCAGACCAAAGAATGAGTTTCAGCTGAGAGAGTTTGAGGAGCTAGGGTTTGAACTAAAAAGCAGAATCTCAAAGGTAATAATCTCTGGATTACTAGCTGAGCCACAATGAAATTGACATTGGATCAAATTGATCAGAGAATTGAATGCATGGGTTTCGATTCATGAGGCACTGACACTAGTACTGGGGAAAAAGAGAGCTGTTCCATTGGGATGAGCTCCACTAACTGTCCTAGTGAGTCCTATAGCTAGGTCTGTACATAAGTCTCTTAAACAAAATTGGTAGGGGGTGAAGGAGAGGGGTCAATTGAGGGGATGTACATAAATCTAAGACCACAGAGCAGTGTAGCATTTTGGGTAAAGAAAGCAGAGTATGACAGGAAGGGACAAAAAGCTTAATGATAATAATACATCAGTGAATAAGTTCAGATCAGGGAAAAATGGTAAAAAGTTAAAATTAAAGGCATTTTGTCTGAATACACAAAGCATTCATACCAAGATAGATGAATTAATGGCACCTGTAGAGATAAAGGGGTTTGATTTAATGTATTTGGTGTTTTGAAAAAACAGACAAAATAGAAAAGGATGGTTGGGGTGGAGTTGGGGAGTGCGGGTGGGAGGTAACAGGTGTAAGCCTGATAATAAAGCATAACATAAAGGACAGCAGTGAGGAAGGATCTTGGCTTGGAAGAGCAGGAAGTAGAATGAGTGTGAATGGAGATAAGAAATAACAAGGTGTGGAAAACAGTGGTGCGTGTAGTTTATGGGCCCCTAATAGTAGCTATTGTGTTGAACAGAGTATTAATCAAGAAATTAGGAGTTTGTAACAAAGGTAATGCAATAATCATGGGGATTTTAATCTTCATATAAACTGGACAAATCAAAATCGACAAAAGTAATTTGGAGGACGAATTCGTGGAACGCATCCAAGACAGCTTCCTGGAACAATACGTCATGAAACCAACCAGATTATCTGTAATGAGACAGGGTTTATTAGTAATCTCATAGGAAGTGATCCTCTGGGAAAGAGTGATCACAATATTGTAGGATATCACATTGAGTTTGAGAGTGACATACATAAGTCCAAAACTAGAGTATTGAACATAAATAAAGCCAATGACAGAAGTATGAGGGGCAAGACGGCTAAGATAGTTTGAGAAATCAGATTAAAAGGTATGATGGTAGATGAACAGTGGTGATCATTTAAAGAGATATTTCATAATTCTCAGGAAATCTACATTCCATTGAGAAATAAAAACCCCACAGGAAAAGAAATCCATCCATGGCTACTAACGCAGGTAAGGATAGTATTAAGTTAAAGAAAAGGCTTATAATATTGCCAAGAAGAGTAGTAAGTATGAGGATTGGGAAAGTTTTAGATACCAGCAAAGAATGACCAAAAGTTGATAGAGAGGGATAAAACAGAATTTGAGAGCAAACTGGTCAGAAATATTTTTTAAAATTGTAAGAGCTTTTACAAGTATGTAAAAAGAGATTAGGGAAAGTAAATGTTGATCCCTTAGAGATTGACAGAGGAGAAATTATAATGGGAAATAAGGAAATGATGGGGATGTTAAACAAATATTGTGTCTGTCTTCACATTACAAGATACACAAAATGCATCACAAATAATCTGAAACCAAGGGTCAAATAACAGTGAAGAATTTAAAGTAATTAATATTAGTAAAGAAAAGGCATTGGAGAAATTAACGGGGCTAAAAGCCGACAAATCCCCTGGACCTGATGGCCAATATCCTAGGATTCTGAAATCGGTGGATGTAGAGATAGTAGATGCACTGTTTATGATCTTCCAAAACTTGCTAAATTATGGAACAATCCCAGCAGATTAGAAGTTAGCAAATGTAACACTGCTATTCAAGAAAGGAGGGAGAGGGAAAACAGGGAACCACAGGATAATTAGCCTACTATCAGTTGAGAGCATGCTAGAATCTATTATTAAGGAAGTAAAGAAGTGGTAACAAGACAGTTAGAAAATCATAATTCGATTAGGCAGAATTAGCATGGTTTTATGAAAAGGAAATGATGTTCAAAAAATCTATTAGAGTTTGGTTTGAGGATGTAACTAGCCTCATAGATAAAGGGGAACTAGTGGATGTAGTATATTTGCATTTTCAAATAGCATTTAATAAATTTGATGCACAAGATAAGGGCTCATGGAGTTGGGGTAATTTATTAGCATGGATAGAGGAGCGATTAAAGGACAGAAAACAGACAGTAGGAATAAACAGGTCATTTTCAGGTTGGCAGGCTATTACTAATGGGGTGCCACAAGCATCATTGCTGGGGCTTCAGCTACTTACAATCTATATTAATGACTTAGTTGAAGGGACCATGTGTAATGTATCCAAGTTTGTTGACAATACAAAGCTAGGTGGGACAGTAAGCTGTGAAGACGAAACAAAGGACTGAATTTTATAAGCTTGCGGTGAACTTCAAAAATGGCAGCCCACCCATGCGGACCGCACGCCAAAGAGCCACCGCGATTCCTGATTATTATTGACCATGCAATCTGTCTGTGCACAGGCGTTGATGCCATTTTTAAAAGGCTGTTCACACTACTGGCTAATTTAAATACTTAAAGAAAGAATGAATTAAATTAAGTAAAAACTTTTCTTCCGTCCCTCTCCCATTACCAGCATAATTAAATTAATTATTTGCCCTTCCCCCCCCCATAAAATGCTTACATTTACCATCTGACCTTCCCCCACAAACTGCATAAACTTGAAACTACAACCTTTCCCACCATACCCTATACCCACGACGTTAATTTGACTGCATCCCCACCCCGCACTGATAAACTTAGCTCCTCCCCCCCTTCCCATAAGTGTTGCACCTCGTTTCCCCCGACAGGGATCCAAAGGCGCAGGAATGCTGACCCCCAAGTTGATGATCGCAGTGGGACATCAGGAGGCGACGCAAGTTTATTTAAATTAATTAATTGATTTAAATATTCAAATTGTTGTCCTGTCGTTCAGCGGCGGGGAGGCTGCCACGGTGCCTTGACGCTGCCGGGAGGATCGGGCCAGGCCCTGCCGGCATCAAGGTCTGTGGCGGGCCTCATTCGGGGCCATCTTCAGGCCTCCCCCCACGCTCCCCCTGCCATGGATCCCAACGTCGAGGGCTCCTTAAAATGCAGCACAAAGAGTCTGCAAAGGGATGTAGACAGGTTAAGCGAGTGGGCAAGAAGATGGCAGATGGAATATAATGTGGGGAAATGTGAGTTTATTCACTTTGGTAGGAAGAATAGAAAAAATAATTTTTTTTTAAATGGACAAAAAATATTAAATACTGGTGTTCAGAGAGATTTTGGGTATCATTGTACATGAAACACAGAAGATTAACTTACAATTACAGTAAGTAATTAGGAAGGGAAATGATATGTTAGCCTCTATTGCAAGGGGTTTAGAGTACAAGAGCAAGGAAGTCTTTCTGCAATTGTTACAGGGCTTTGGTGAGACAGCACATGGAGTATTGTGTACAGTTTTGGTCTCCATAGCTAAGGAAGGATTTATTCCCTTGCAGTGAAGAGATTGAATAGATTGATTTCTGGGATGAGAGGGTTGTCTTATGATGAGAGATTGAGTAGATTGGACCGATATTCTCTGGAGTTTAGAAGAATGAGAGGTGATCTCATTGAAACATACAAGAATCTGAGACGGCTTGACAGGGTAGATGCTGAGAGGCTGTTTCTCCCCCTGCTGGAGTGTCTAGAACAAGAGGGCGTAGACAGAGGAAAAGGGGATGGTCATTTCAGACTGAGATGAGAAATTTCTTCACTCAGAGGGTTGTGAACATTTGGAATTCTTTACCTCAGAGGACTGTGGATAGAAATAGATGTAACAAGGGGACAGGCAATATTAGATTTAGTTATGAGTAATGAGCCAAATATAATTAGTAGCCTAACTGTGTGTGAACATTTATCAAATAGTGATCACAACATGATCGAATTCAAGGTAGCGTTTGAAAGTGAAAAGCACGAATCAGCTACTAGAATTTTAGACTTGGGTAAGGCTGATTTTACCGGGATGAGACAGAGACTGTCCACGGTAAACTGGGTAGATCTGTTAATGGGTCAAACGACTGAAGAACAGTGGAGAATATTTAAAGAAACATTTAACAAAATACAGTGCGAGTATATACCCCGAGAGGAAAAAGCTCCACTTCACAGAAAAAAGAGCCATGGACAACTAAAGAGATTAGGGATAGCATAAAACAAAAAGAAATTGCTTACAAAAATGCAAAATGCAGCACAGATGGGATCGATACAAAGATCAGCAAAGGGTCACAAAGCAGCTTATAAGAGCTACTAAAAGAGATTATGAAAGGAAATTTGCAGGCACATCAAAATCAATAAGAAATGTTTTAGTTACATAAAGGGAAAGCGGGTGGTCAAGAGCAATGTAGGTCCACTATAAGCTGAAACTGGAGATATTGTCATTGATAATGAGGAAATGGCAGACATGTTGAACAATTACTTTGCCTCAGTATTTACAGTTGAAAAGGAGGATAACTTGCCGGAAGTCACAAAAATATTAATAGCTGATAGGGGACAGGGACTTAATACAATTGACATAAGTAAATCATCAGTAACAAGGAAATTAATGGAACTAAAGAGTAAGAAATCCCCAGGATCTGACGGTTTCCATCCGAGGGTGTTAAAGGAAGTAGGGGAGCACATTGTAGATGCCCTAACTATAGTCTTTCAGAGTTCCCTCTATTCAGGAGTGGTCCCTCTGGATTAGAAAGTTGCACATGTCACTCCACTTTTTAAGAAGGGTGAAAGGGGGAACCAAGGGAATTACAGATTACAGACCAGTTAGCCTGACATCTGTGGCGGGCAAGTTGCTGGAGTCTATAATCAAGGAGAGGGTGACTGAACACCGAGAAAAATTTCAGTTAATCAGGGACAGCCAGCATAGATTCATGACGGGAAGGTCATGCCTGAAAAATCTCATTGAATTTTTTGAAGAGGTGACTAAAGTAATGGACAGGGGAGTGTCCATGGATGTTATTTATATGGACTTCCAGAAGGCATTTGATAAAGTCCCACATAAGAGACTGTTAACTAAGGTAGAAGCCCATGGAGTTGAGGGCAAATTATTGACATGGTTAGAAAGTTGGTTGAGTGGTAGGCCACAGAGAGTGGGGATAATAGGTAAGTACTCCGATTGGCAGGATGTAACTAGTGGTGTCCCGCAGGGATCTGTGTTGGTGCCTCAATTATTCACATTATTTATTAACGACTTGGATGATGGCATAGTAAGTCATATATCCAAATTTGCTGATGATACAAAGTTAGGCGGCATTGTAGACAGTCTAGATGACAGCATAAAATTGCAAAGAGATATTGACAGACTAGGTGAGTGGGCAAAAGTGTGGCAGATGGATTTCAATGCGGGCAAGTGTGAGGTTATCCATTTTGGACCAGAAAAGGATAGAGCAGGGTACTTTATAAATGGGAAGAAGTTAAGTACAGTGGATGTCCAAAGAGACTTGGGGGTTCAGGTGCATAGATCTTTAAAATGCCACGAGCAAGTGCAGAAAATAATCAAAAAGGCTAATGGAATGCTAGCCTTTATATCCAGAGGATTGGAATATAAAGACACAGAGGTTATGCTGTAGCTGTACAAAACCCTGGTTAGACCCCACTTGGAGTACTGTGAGCAGTTCTGGGCACCACACCTTAGGAAGGATATACTGGCCTTCGAGGCATAGCAATGTAGGTTTACAAGAATGATACCTGGACTACAGGGGTTAAGTTACGAGGAGAGATTACACAAATTAGGACTGTTTTTGCTAGAACATAGAAGGTTAAGGGGTGATCTGATTGAACTCTTCAAGATATTAACAGGAAAAGACAGGCTAGATGAAGATAAACTATTTCCACTGGTTGGCGATTCTAAAACTAGGGGGCATAGTCTAAAAATTAGGAGCAGACTGTTCAGGAGAGATGTTAGGAAGCACTTCTTCACGCAAAGGGTGGTAGAGATTTGGAACTCGCTCCCACAAACAGCAGTTGAAGCTAGAACAGTTGTTAATTTTAAATCTGAGATAGATTTTTGTTAAACAAAGATATTAAGGGATACGGGCCAAAGGCAAGTATATGGAGTTAGGCCGCAGATCATCCATGATCTCATTGAATGGCGGGACAGGCTCGAGGGGCTGAATGGCCTACTCCTGTTCCTATCTTCCTATGTTCCAATATGTTCCTAATATATTCACGTCTGAAATTAATGAATATTTGGACTGTAAGGGAATCAAGGAATATGGGAATTGGGCAGAAAGTAGAATTAAGGTTGAGGATCAGTCATGATCTTATTAAATGGAAAAGCAGGCCTACTCCTGCTCTTATTTCTCATGTTCTTATGCCTCTGCTGATCTTATATGAGAAATTATTGTGAGAGAAGAATGATATGACAAACAAGCAAAACAGATTGGGTGTAAAATACAGATGTGTAGCATCTGGGAGCCCCTAGAGGCCCAAAATGACATCCATGGTGCAGCATACACTTCTGGTACAAGTTGTGCCAGACACCATATTGGTGATGATGTTAGCACGCAGAGTGGATGGGGGGGCGGAACAATACAGAGTAAGCAGATTATGATGACAATCAGTATGCAATGCTGATTTGATGCTAGCACTCCCATTTTGGAGCTCAAGACTCCAGCTAACATAGTCTCTTAATCACGCACACCTGAACACCCATTCAGCAGCAGAAAGGATTCCCACCTGCCCTATGTAAAGGGATCATCCAACACTTACAAGTTAGTTAATGATTGATTTCTATTGGCTGTTCCTACGATTGTTCATGTTGTTTGATGATTTACAGAGTTCTTTAAACTTGCTGAAGTCCACAGGGAGTGGTGTGGCAGGTGCTGATGGATTTTGGCCTGATTTCAAGGCTTTGCACAAACCAATTGCACCAGATATGGGTGAATTAGTTAGCATTCCCCTTGGAATGCAGCATAAATTGGAGAATAAACAGACCACATAGAGCAGGACAAGTTGCTGGAAGAGGGAGGAGGAGATGAAGAGGGGCTCACAGCAGGAGGCAATATCTGCCTAGGATGTTCAGGGAGCAATTCTCCTACTGGACCAAAATCTACCAGCTGCTGCAGCCTCAATCACAACCTCTGAGCAGGGCAAAGACTGCATTGCCAATGACTGTGGCAATGAACTTTTATGCATCTGGCCCTTTCTGGGCTGGAACTGGAGATATTTGTAATATCTTGCAGTTTGCCATCCGTCGTTGTGTAAGCGAGGTCATTGAGGCTCTCTATTCTGTTATGATCACCTGGTTCATGGTTTATATTAATTTTCTAAGGTAACTTTTAATTTGGGAATTTAATTTTTTTTTAATGCAAAACAAATGAAAACACCTGTTTTGAGAAGCTGGCAAACAAGCCTAGGGTGGTTACAAATCAAAGGCTGGCCCATGTTTATTTCGTAAGGTCATATTGGGAAGTGCAAAGACCCCTCTTAAATTCTTGATGGAGATGGTGGACTGGATTTTAAGAGCCTGCCGCCAATCCCGGCCGCGACCTCAAAAAAAAAATTGCAGCCCACACACCAAACAACCGCTGTGATTTCCTGCACGATGGCTCATTTAAATAGATGGGGCAGCCCACTCACCTCCCTAATCAGGTGGAGGGGGCGGGCTGTCTGACACCAGCAATGGCATCAGCTGCCCGTGCGCAGATACTGGTGCCATTTTTAAAGGGCAACCAGCCCTGCCAGCACATTTAAATTTTTACAGGTACACCCGCCCAAAATTTATCAAATAAATTTCTAACAGCCCTTTCCCAGCCCCAATAACAATTACATTAAAAATTTGCCCCTCCCCCAAAACAAAAAACTTACCTTTTAAATCTGACCTTCCTCCCACCCACCCCCCGAGACGGCACAAAGTTTAAAGTTCACCCCTTCCCACCATCCCCTAAACCCATTACGTTTATTTGACCCCATTCACCCCCCCACCTCACCACACTGAAAATCTTAACTTCCTCCCCCCTCCCCACCAGTGTCACATCGGCTTTCCCTAGAGGGGGAATTGAAGGCATGGGAGTGCCAGCCACACAGAAGATTAAAGGTAAGTTTATTTAAATTTATTCATCCTGTTCATTTAAATATTGTAATTCAGTTTCCATTGCCCAGCAATGGGGGTGCCGCCACGGATCCTCGCTACTGCCAGGAGGATCAGGTCAGGCCCTCCCAGCACCAGCCTCCATGGCGGGCCTCTGCCAGAAAAATCTTCCCGTCCTCCCCACCCCCGCCACACTGACGTCGTGGGCTTGGTAAAATCTAGCCCAGTGTGTCTGCAGCTGCCAGAATCAGGGGTTTAAATTATTCATATGATTTCCCAGAACAAAGAGAAGGTTTGGAGTTGGATATAATTAGTTTAAATTGCTTTAAAGGACATCCCACATGTACCACTTGCTATGGAGATAGATGATGCAGGGGGTGTCTGTTGGTTTTTGGATCTGTGTGCTTGCTGACACAGTCAGTTGGCTTTTAGATAAGTAGTTGGTTTTTGGGAAAGCAGTTGGCTTCAGAGAAAGCAGTTGGCTTTTGGAAGTCAGTTAGACTCAGAAGCAAAGTGGCCATCGGGAATCAGGGGTGTTTCTGTTTTGAGGCAGGCCCGTGCTTAAGCTGGGAAGTTCAGATTCAGGAGGTGATCTCATACCTCTGAAGACAACTGAGAAACTAAGCAAATCAAGGTGAATTCCTAAGAGTGTGGTACACTTTGGATTGCTCCCAGGAGAAGTGAACAAACTGCC
The DNA here is from genome assembly GCF_036365525.1 of Heterodontus francisci. Lineage (NCBI taxonomy): Eukaryota > Metazoa > Chordata > Chondrichthyes > Heterodontiformes > Heterodontidae > Heterodontus > Heterodontus francisci. The sequence goes on from NC_090376.1 coordinate 82,583,307, forward strand.
AAGATCCTGTAACATATAGGGAGATTCTTGAGGTGGAAGTAACAGTCAAATCGGAGTGTTCTGTTGAGATTTAGGTTTGAAATATACATCTTCATGTTAAGATTTAAAGATTAAAACGTGTTTCCAAATTGTAGTGTTGTTAGTAGCATTTTGCTTTGTTTAACACTTGTCAAGTAAAGTTTTTTGTTTAAAACATGAAATCTTGTGCGTAATTCTTTCAGTAATAACTGCAAATTCAACTTTCTATTTTTAAAAGTTATTAGTCCCTAATGAGATTGTAACAATTCAAAGAGAGCTGACTAAATTTCATTCTCTCTTGCCAAAGAGCAGCAGGTGGGGTTAGCATGTGGCTTTATGATGTTTGCAGGCTCCTCCATGGTGCATGGGGGCATTGACTGAATACACTTTCTTTGTGGGTGCCACATATTAACGCTGAGATGTACCACAACAGACAGGGATTCCACTCCTTCAATGCCCAACTGCTGGGAGATCAAACACAGAAAGACATGCAGGTCATTAGCCGGTATCCTGGCAACTGACATGATGCCTTCATTCTGTGGCAGTCCGCTGTGCTGGCTGCATTTGAGACACCGCGACAAACCAAAGGGTGAAAATTGGTTGACAAGGCCTATCCACTGGCGACATGGCTCATGACTCCAGTATGCAACACATGCACTTGTGGCCAGCATACAGACAATGAAAACCATGCTGCCATATGAAATGTGATATAGCAGACTATTTGCATACTGAAACAATGCTTTTGCTGCCTGGATCTCTTTGGAGCAGCCTTGCAGTACTCAGCAGAGCAGGTGTCAAGATTGAGAGTGGTCTGTTTCATGTTCACTAAGAAAGAGGAATCTGACATAATATCAGTAGAAGCAGAGAGAGTAGAGGCAATGGATAGGGTAAAAATTGAGAGGGAGGAGGAACTCGAAAGACAGACTATGCTTAGCGTAGATGGTCCAGATGGCTTGCATTCCAGGTTGCTAATGAAAGCGGGGGGGTGGAGATAATGAAAGAGCTTGCCATAATCTTCCAATCTTCCCTAGATATGGGGGAGGTGCCAAAGGATTGGAGCGTGGCAAATGTGACACTTATTCAAGAAAGGGTGTAAGGACAGTCCTAGCAACTATAGGCCAGTTAGTTTAACATCAATAGTAGGCAAGGTTTTAGAAACAATAATCGGGGGGAAAAAATCAACATGCACTTGGAGAGGTTTGAGTTAATTAAGTATAGCCAGCACTGATTTGTAAAAGGCAAATAATGCTTGACTAATCTAATTGAATTTTTTGACTAAGTAAACAGAGAAGATTGATAAAAAGAATGTGGTGGATGTTGTCTATATGGGTTGTAAGAAAGCTTTTGATAAAGTACCACATAAAAGGCTGGTTAACAAAACTGACGTTCATGGAATAGGAAGGTCAATGTCCATTTGAATAAAAAATTGGCTTAAGGACAGAAAACAGTGAGTTGTGTTAAATGGAGGATGGTAGGCAGTGGTGTTCCGCAAGGGTCAGTGCTGGGACCACTGCCTTTTTTGGAATATATACATGACTTGGATCTTGGAATACAAAGCAGAATTTCAAAATTTGATGATGATACCAAACTTGGACGCATGGCAAACAGTGAAGATGATACAAACTGCCTGAAACAGGACACAGATAGGCTAGCAGAATGGGCAGGTAAGTGGCAGATGAAATTTAATACTGACAAGTGTGAGGTGCTGCATTTTGGCAGAAGCTATAGGGTGAGGCAATACAGACTTAATGGCACAGTTCAGAGTGTGCAGGAACGGAGGGATCTGGGGGAGACTGTGCTTAGATCTGTGAATGTGGCAGGACATATTGAGAGAGTTGTTAGCAAAACATATGGGATCTTGGGCTCATATATAGAGGCATAGAATACAAAAGCAGGGAAGTTACGTTGAACCTTTATAAAGCTCTGGTTAGGCCCCAACTAGAGTACTGCATCCAGTTCTGGTCACCACACTTTATGAAGGATGTGAGGGTCCTTGAGAGAGTGCACAGGAGATTTACCAGAATGGTTCCAGGGGGATTTTAGTCATAAGGTTAGGTTTGGCTGACTCGTGAAATACGCATAAGATAACACCAAGCTGACCCTGTGTCCTCAGCACCTTGCTATATGGCTGTGAAACATGGGCAACATACAGCTACCAGGAAAAAAAGCTCAATAATTTCCATCTTCGCTGTCTGCAGCACATTATGGATATATGCTGACAGGACTAAATCACAAATACGGCAGTCGTCTCAAAGGCAGAGCTCCCAAGTGTGCTGGCACTAATCAAACAGAGGCGGCTTCAGTGGATCAGACACGTGCGCAGGATGGAAAACGGTCGCATACCCAAAGACCTTCTGTGTGGTGAGGTAGCCTGGACCAGGCGACCAGTGGGGTACCCAAGCTTTGCTTCAAGGGTGCTTACAAGCATGACATGAGGCCTTAAATGTCGACTATCACAGCTGGGACTAACTAGCTGGTGAAAGAGAGAAATGGTGACACATCCTATGGACTGGCATGCATTACCACGATGATCAGTGGCTACAGCAGCTTGGTAACAGGCTCAAACATCAAAAACAACAACTCACAGCGTCACTTGGCAGCTTCACGTGTGGCACTTGTGACAGAACCTGCCACTCAAGGATTGGCCTTCATAGCTATCAGCAAGATACTCCACCTAAATGGATTGTTTGCCAAATGTCCATCATCTTTCATAGATGGAACGATGCCAACCATTAGGTTGGAAAAGCTAGGGTTGTTCTCCTTGGAGCAAAGGAGATTGAGGGGAGATTTGATAGACATGTACAAAATTGTGACAAGCTTAGATAAGAGAGACAAGGAAATACTGTTCCCATTAACTAATGGTACAAGGACTAGAGACAGTTTTGAGCAAGAGATGCAGGGGTAATATGAGGAAGAACTTTTTTACACAGTGAGTGGTAATGACCTGGAACTCGCTGCCCACAAGGGTGGTAGAAGGGGAGACAGTGATTTCAAAAGGAAATTGGATGGGCGCTTGAAGAAAACAGACTTGCAATGCTACGGGGATTGAGTGGGGGAGGGGGCGGGGGATAATGGGACTGACTAGATTGCTCTGCAGAGAGCCAGCATGAACTCGATGAGCCAAATGGCCTCTTTCTGTGTCATAAATGACTCTATGTTGCACAAAGTCGACATCATGACAGCACAGCCTTTGCCACTAACTAAATGGTGAGTAACTGAGGAGCATGATGAAGAGGTGGAGGAAGAGCAGGAGAAGGAAGGGAGAAGGAGGAGGAAGGGAGGAGGCAACCAACACAGCCCCTTTCTTCGACATCACCTCCCAGACCCACAATCTCTACTGCCTCGAAGGACAAGGGCAGCAAATGCAAAGGAACACCACTACCAGCAAGTCACATACCATCCAGACTTGGAAATATAAAGGCATCCTGTGCAGCATCAGAGAGCCTTGAAGCACACTCTCACCCACTTTGTACAATTATTCAGTCTTTTTTCACATCATGGTAACCATGGTAGGCTTCCACCACCTGCTCCAGCAACAGTGTACCTCCCCTTTAAAATGTGCAGGCTGGCTTTAAGAAGTGCACACATTTTAACTTTAGCTAACCTTTCATGAATTTGCCCCCACTCCCCGCCACCTCCTACTGAGGCATGCAGACACTCAACAGCACTGTTAGTGCTGGCTGCACACACCAATCATACTCATGAATAGGCAGCACAAAGTTGGCGTACAGTCTGCATCACATTGAATGGGTGCAGGATAATCACACCGTGAGCCCCTGTTCCGTTTTGGGGTCTGTGCAATTAAGCCCCCATTAAATCAGATCATGTCATTTCCATGCAAAGTACTAACTATTATGCAGATTCTCATGAAGGAATTTTGCATGTTCCATTTCAAAATTTAACGACTGTTAGATTTTTAATTCATTCATGGGATGTGGGCATCACTGGCAAAGCTAGTATTTATTGCTCATCCCTAATTGTTCGAGAAGATGATGATGAGCTGCCTTCTTGAACCACTGCAGTCTGTGTGGTGAAAGTATTCCCATAGTGCTATTAGGGAGGGAGATCCAGAATTTTGACCCAGTAATGATGAAGGGATGGCGATATATTTCCAAATCATGATGATGTGTGATTTGCAGGTGTTGGTGTTCCTTTGTGCCTGCTGCCCTTTTCCTTCTTGGCAGTAGCAGTTATGGGTTTGAGAGGTGATGTCAAAGAACACTTGGTGAATTGCTGCTGTGCATCCAGATTATACACACTGTAGCCATGGCAGAGGGAGTGAATACTTAAGGTGGTCGATGGGGTGCCAATCAAGCGGGCTGCTTTTTACTGGATGGTGTCAAGTTTCTTGAGCGTTGTGGGAACTGCAGCCATCCAGGTAAGTGGAAAGTATTCCATCAAACGTCTAACTTGTGCCATGTAGGTGGTGGAGAGGCTTTGGGAGTCAGGAAGTAAGTCATTCACCACAGAATTCCCAGTCTCTGACCTGCACTTCTGGCCACAGTATTTATCTGGCTAGACCAGTTAAGTTTCTGGTCTATGGGTGACCCCAGGATGTTGATGGTGGAGGAGTCAGTGATGGCAATGCCTTCAAGTGTCATGGGGAAATGTCTAGATACTCTCTTGTTGGAGACAGTCCTTGCCTGGCATTTGTGTGGCACGACTGCTATTTGCCACTTATCAGTCCAAGCCTGAATGTTGTTCAGCTCTTGCTGAATGCAGGTACGGACTGTGTGATTATCTGAGGAGTTGTGAAAGGCACTGAAGACTGTGCAATCATAAGCAAACATCCCCACCTCTGACCTTATGACGGAGGGAAGGTCACTGATGCAGTACATAGGATATACGGCACAGAAACAGGCCATTCGGCCCAACCAGTCCATGCTAGCATTTATTCTCCACTCAAGTAGCGAAAGATGATTGGGCCTAGGACATTATCCTGAGGAAATGCTGCACTGATATCCTGGGGTTAAGATTATTGACTTCCAACAACCACAACCATCTTCCACTGTGCTAGGTATTGTAGCATACTGTAATATAGTGGGCATTGGGTTGTTACAGGGCAAATTATGTAAATAGACTGTGTGCATCATCACAGGAAGTAATGTAATGTAATCTGTACAGAACCTCATGGAGAGTTGCAGAAGAAACCTTAGATGCAAGACGTGTAGAATAAACTCCCATTCTCTTAACTGTCAGACTCTTATCTATTCTGTACTAAGCCTCGATAGTTGTCAGATTATATGGTGGCAGCGGTAAACTAAAGAGATGTCGAAATCTTTGCCTCGACTGGAGAATTTAAAAAAAAACCGCTGGATTGAACCAAGCCGAGTTGTGGCCAATATGCTTCCGGAGGTTTGCCAGGTATCGTACTGCATTGGATCTCGTGCAGAAGCCAGACAAGGAGCATAAATGGGGAAGTGTGCAGACAACATCCTCAATACTCAAGGCATAGACAAAGAGAAGGCATTAAGGCACTCGAAACATACTTTAATGTAAGCAAAAATGTCATTGTGGAGAGCACCAAATTTAATAAGCATACCCAGCAGAAAGGGGAGAGCACTCTTTCATTTATCAATGCCTTGTACAAATTCGTGAAGGATTGAGAATATGGCAACTTAAGGGAAGAGCTGATTAGAGACAGGATTGTGGTTGGTGTATTAGGTGGTGCCCTTTTGGATCATCTACAGTCAAGGGATGATCACACATTAACAAAAGCGAATCAGTTGAGCAGATAATCAAAGGTTAGAAAGTTTAACTGATCTGTTGTTTGAAGGGACATGGAGAATCGGATCTCGGGAGTAGCAGACTCATTCGTTAAGAAAACAAAAGGAAAAATGGCGATAAAAGACAAGAAAGATGGGAAGACCATCTAGTGGTACCTGCAACCAACTGCAGTAGGTGTGGCTGAAAAAGGCTCAAGCAGGAAAAATGTCCCACCAAAGAAGCTTATCATGCAGAAAGATGGAACACTTCCAGTCAGTGTGTCACAGTAAAAAAAAAACAACGCTGCATACAATTAAAGTAAAATCCTGACAGAGCAAAAAAGTTAATGAAGTACATGATATGCAAAGTGTAGAAATAACCTTTTTTGGTGAAATCCAGGAAACAAGTGAGAGTTGCTGGATGGCAGAAATTCTTGTGGAAGGAAACAGAACTAATGTTAAACTGGACACTGCAGCAGCAGTTTCATTCAGTAGTATCAGACACAGAACCATGGCTGAAAAAGAAAACTCTCAAACCAACAGATAAAAAAGTTATATGGGCCTGGAGGCATCGAGTTGAAGGTAATGGGAGAGTTCAAGACAACACTTAATTACCAGAGAAAGGTAATTTCTGAGACTTTATACGTAATTAAAAATCAAAGTTGTTCCCTCCAAAGTAGGAAGGCTTGCTTTGACTTACAGCTCATATATAGAATGGAAGAGCTTGAATGGAATGGAATGGAGCCCAAAAACTTTAAAGCCAAATTTCCAAAATTTAGAGGATTGGGGAAGTTAAAAACGGCATTCCATATTACTCTAAGGAAGGTAGAGCCAGTGTGTTTGTATACTGTAACTCGTATAATTATCTATCTTCAACATAATGGAAGAACCTATACACGACAGCCTGCAATATGGACAGCTGCCATGACTGTTTTTGTCATCCAACTTCTTAATTCAGGTCTTCGTGCAAGGAGCCTTGGGACAGAGTGCTGCTTGCCATGAAGTTGATTTTTTCCAGGCCCATTGTAGCGATACAATTGCTACTCTGGCAGAGATCAATTAACTCAGCCTGAAAGAGAGATAAAGCTTTGTGTGCATATCACAAAGCACAGCTAACATATATGTTCCTTGTAATCAATGTCTCATTTCTCAGATTGTACTTTTCAGAACATTTCTTGTCCTGGTTGCACACAGACATTCTGTATGCCATGTCCTTTTAATTTTTACCATAGCCTAAAGCTTTTGCATTTGCCTTTCTTTTAGTACTGTACACTTATTCAACTGTTTCATTGTATTCTTTGCTAAATGACCATTCTTTGTGGCTCACAAATTCTTCTCTAAAATGTATTAAAAAGTAACCCCTCTCAGATGAATCTCTTTGGTCAAATGCTTTCAGCTGAACAAGACAAATTTGGCAAGTTTCGGGAACCTTGGATAACGCGGGATATTGTGAGCCGAGTCAAAAAGAAAAAGGAAGCATTCATAAGGGCTGGAAGGCTAGGAACAGAGGAATCCCTTGAGGAATATAAAGACAGTAGGAAGGAACTTAAGCAAGGAGTCAGGAGGGCTAAAAGGGGTCATGAAAAGTCATGGGCAAACAGGATTAAGGATAATCCCAAGGCTTTTTATACGTATATAAAGAGCAAGAGGGTAACTAGGGAAAGGGTTGGCCCACTCAAGGGCAGAGAAGGGAATCTATGTGTGGAGCCAGAGGAAATGGGTGAGGTACTAAATGAGTACTTTGCATTAGTATTCACCAAAGAGAAGGACTTGGTGGATGATGAGCCGAGGGAAGGGAGTGTAAATTGTCTCAGTCATCTCATTATCCAAAAGGAGGAGGTGTTGGGTGTCTTGCAAAGCATTAAAGTAGACGAGTCCCCAGGGCCTGATGGGATCTACCCCAGAATACTGAGGGAGGCAAGGGAAGAAATTGCTGGGGCCTTGACAGAAAACTTTGCATCCTCATTGGCTACAGGTGAGGTCCCTGAGGACTGGAGAATAGCCAATGTTGTTCCTTTGTTTAAGAAGGGTAGCAAGGATAATCCAGGAAATTATAGGCCAGTGAGCCTTACGTCAGTGGTAGGGAAATTATTAGAGAGGATTCTTTGGGACAGGATTTACTCCCATTTGGAAACAAACAAACTTATTAGTGAGAGGCAGCATGGTTTTGTGAAGGGGAGGTCGTGTCTCACTAATTTGATTGTTGAGGAAGTGACAAAGATGATTGATGAAGGAAGGGCAGTGGATGTTATCTATATGGACTTCAGTAAAGCCTTTGACAAGGTCCCTCATGGCAGACTGGTACAAAAGGTAAAGTCACACGGGATCAGAGGTGAGCTGGCAAGATGGATACAGAACTGGCTCGGTCATAGAAGACAGAGGGTAGCAGTGGAAGGGTGCTTTTCTGAATGGAGGGATGTGACTAGTGGTGTTCCACAGGGATCAGTGCTGGGACCTTTGTTCTTTGTAGTATATATAAATGATTTGGAGGAAAATGTAGCTGGTCTGATTAGTAAGTTTGCGGACAACACAAAGGTTGGTGGAGTTGCGGATAGTGATGAGGATTGTCAGAGGATGCAGCAGGATATAGATCAGTTGGAGACTTGTGCGGAGAAATGGCAGATGGAGTTTAATCCGGACAAATGTGAGGTAATGCATTTTGGTAGGTCTAATGCAGGTGGGAAGTATACAGTAAATGGCAGAACCCTTAGGAGTATTGACAGGCAGAGATATCTGGGCGTACAGGTTCACTGAAAGTGGCAACGCAGGTGGATAAGGTAGTCAAGAAGGCATACGACATGCTTGCCTTCATTGGTCGGGGCATAGAGTATAAAAATTGGCAAGTCATGCTGCACCTGTACAGAACTTTAGTTAGGCCACACTTAGAATATTGCGTGCAACTCTGGTCGCCACGCTACCAGAAGGACGTGGAGGCTTTGGAGAGGGCACAGAGGTTTACCAGGATGCTGCCTGGTCTGGAGGGCATTAGCTGTGAGGAGAGGTTTGATAAACTCGGATTGTTTTCACTGGAATGACGGAGGTGGAATGGCGACAAGATAGAGGTTTACAAAGTTATGAGCGGCATAGACAGAGTGGATAGTCAGAAGCTTTTTCCCAGGGTGGAAGAGTCAGTTACTAGGGGGCATAGGTTTAAGGTGCGAAGGGAAAAGTTTCGAGGGGATGTGCGAGGCAAGTTCTTTCCACAGAGGGTGCTGAGTGCCTGGAACTTGCTGCCGGGGGAGGTGGTGGAAGCAGCTATGATAGTGATGTTTAACAGGCATCTTGACAAATGCATGAATAGGATGGGAATAGAGGGATACGGTCCCCGGAAGTGCAGAAGGTTTTAGTTTAGGCAGGCATCAAGATCGGCGCAGGCTTGGAGGGCCGAATGGCCTGTTCCTGTGCTGTACTGTTCTTTGTTCTTTGTTCTAGACAAGCTTATAAAGTTTAGTATCTTGCATTAGCAGATTAATTTCTAAATCAATGTGACTGTTCTACGTGAACGAAAGCCAAAGTTACTTTCAGTTTGATTGATATTGATCCAGTACAGTATACCATCGAATAAATACATTGGATTCTAAAGAAACCTTTTTGTTACACTCAATACAATTTGTAATACTGATAGTTTGTTCCAACATTTTCTAAAACAGTGTTGCATTTTTTTTCGTGCAATGAGATGAAGTATTACTCCGTCGGCTGCTGTCAGCCCAAAGAATTCTGTACTTCCAAGGTTGGCCATTTAAAAAAATTCAGACCACAGTCCATGAAGTGGAAAAATCACCTAACATCACAGTCGTAACACCTCAAATCTAAAGGAGTAGCTGACTATCTGTAACATGTATTGCAGCCAAATTTGTTGACGATATGAAGATAGGTAGGAAAGCAAGTTATGAGGAGTTTCCAAAGAGTCTGCAAAGGGATATAGATAGGTTAAATCAGTGGGTAAAAATCTGGCAGATGGATTATAATGTGGGAAAATGTGAGGTTGTCCACTTTGGCAGGAAGAATATAAAAGCAAAATGTTATTTAAATGGAGAGAGACTGCAGAATGTTGCGATACAGAAGGACCTGGGTGTCCTTGTACATGAATCACAAAATGTCAGCATGCAGGCATCGCAAGTAATTCGGAAGGCAAATGGAATGTTGGCCTTTATTGCAAGGGGGATGGAGTATAAAAGTACAGAAAGTTTGCTACAACTGTACAGGGCATTGGTGAGATCGCACCTAGGAGTACTGTGTACAGTTTTGGTCACCTCATTTAAGGAGGGACATACTTGCATTGGAAGCAGTTCAGAGAAGGTTCACTAAGCTGATTCCTGGGATGATGAGTTTGGCTTATAAGGAAAGGTTGAGCAGGTTGGGCCTGTACTCATTGGAGTTTAGAAGATTGAGAGGTAATCTTATTGAAATGTATAAGATTCTGAGGGGGCTTAACAGAGTAGATGCTGAGAGGATGATTCCCCTCGTGGGGCAATCTAGAACTAGGGGTCACAGTTTCAAATTAAGGGGTCTCCCAATTAAGATAGAGATGTGAAGGAATTTCTTCTCTCAGAGGGCCATTAGTGTGCGGAATTTTCTTCCCCAGTGAGCAGCAGAGGCTGGGTCATTGAATATATTCAATTCTGAGTTAGACAGATTTTTGATCTACAGGGGAGTCAAGGGTTATTGGGGGCAGGTAGGAAAGTGGAGTTAAGGTCACAATCAGATCAGCAGGCTCTAGGGGCCGAATGGCTTACTCCTGCTCCTGTTTCTTATTTCTTATGTTCTTATTAAAGTAGTATCCCTGTACTACCCTGATAATAACTCTGTCGTAATAAAGCTGTGAATTATCCACGGGGCATAATCGACAAATTGTGCCCAGACTACGCTGGACACTATGCCAGTTTTGCCAGACTGAAGTTACACTCAAGTTTCCATGCAAATTTATTAACATAAGTTCAGACATAAATTTCCCATGAATCAGTGCAATCAAGCAAGGCAATTGATCTTAACCAATTTGTTATTGGAACAGGATGTTCCCCAGCATTACAAAGAGGAAAGGGATTGACAAGAATTTTCGCCAATTTTCAACTGACTGATTTAATGTTCTTGACTTACTTCTTAATTGGCTTCAGTTGACTGCTTTTGGGATTGAAGACCTGTGACCAGCAGTTCATTGAAGTCACATAGGTGTATGCTGCCACATTACAACAGTGACTACAATTCAAAAATACTTCATTGGCTGTAAAGCACTTTGAGACATTTGGTGGTCCTGAAAGGCACTATATAACTAAGTCTTTCTTTTTCTTTTTCCTGTAATTGACTGAATTTAGACTAATCTAAACAGAATTAAAGTCATTTGAAGTATTTGCAGCAGCAGCAGAAGAAGAAACTGACCTGGGCCAGGCTTGAATTAGCTGTCGGTTATTGCAGGTACAGGTGATTGTGACCGTGGATGCCTGTGCACCTGAGAATCTGGGCACAATGCGATGAAACTCTCAAACATGTGCAACCAGCAGAAATTTCCCATTCTGTCCTGGGGCGTGGCCTGTTTTGTGAACAGGGTCTGCTTTATGCAAATAGACTTTTGAACCAATGTAAAAGATCACAAATACTCGAGTTTAAAGCGGTAATGAGTTAAGTTCACTTAATGTTTAAAATTCTGCAAACTTTAGCACTGTTTCATTCGATTCTGCCCAGATTACACTGATATCCAGGAGTAAGGCATGCAGAAACTCCATGCCAAAAAGTTTTAAAACATAGCCTAGCATCCATTTCCTCACGGTCTCTCTTTCTTTCACATTCACTACATTAACTTTTATTTGGTATTTATAATCATCTGCTTTGTTCTTCCCTCGATTGCCTTTCATTCTGGGACTCAAATACACATCTCTAAGAATTTACACTCAGGCTTAAAGTTTGTACCAATGGCTGATTTTCTAACCAGTCAGGATACAGATTATTGAAGGTTGATTGAGCTGGTTCCATTGTTAAAGTGACCAAGTCAAACTGATTTTTGAGCCCACTCTTTCTGCCTCCTTTTCAAAGTGTGAGGTTCTGAGCAAGATAAGTTACCTTCTTCCTAAGAAAGTAGAGGTGCTTAAACAAGTTATATCATCAGGGGCTTAAAGCTGATATAATAAATATTGGTCCTGTGTTTCCACTATTTACAAGATCTTCTGGTTAATTATAGCCTTGACTTCTGATAATATACTGAAGAAGAACAAATAAGGGTTTCTAGCCCAGTTCCGAAGAAGGGTCACTGACCCGAAACGTTAACTCTGCTTCTCTTTCCACAGATGCTGCCAGACCTGCTGAGTGAATCCAGCATTTCTTGTTTTTGTTTCTAGACTGTAATTGTTTTGTGTGCATTTACATTTGTGTTTTCCTCAGGAGACTCAATTTTAATCCCTAGCAGTTTCTGGGTGGGTCAGGACAGGTCAATGGTAAAATGCACTTGCTAGCTTAGGGAATTTTCACCCCCATGCCTCATCTAAATGCTGCTAGTCAGTTGGTAAAAGGTGGAAAGTATCAGTTGGCCAGCAGGTAGGAGAGGAAGTTCAGTCAGCCAGAGGTGCCAGCCAGCATCAAAGAAAGACCCTGCAGCAAGTAGGTTACATCGTGGGTGGGGATTTTGGGAACGTATCAGAGGAACCTGGGGTTGAGAGGCCTAAAAATGCCTTGGAGGTCCTCTCCTAAATTGAGATATTCTATTGACCTGCTCAGCCTGATTGGAAAGCCATGGCAATATCCCTGCTCAGGTCCAGTTACAGTGTAATCAATGTCCCATTGATATAATAGGGCTCCAATAAATCAATAAGACTCCCACTTGCTTTTGGCAGGCATCTCGGCCACCTACATTCAGGGAGCAGTTTAAAATGGTCCTGAGTGTGATTACAATGGGAATGGGGCAGGAAGTCAAAACAGGACAGTAGGATTAAAATCGATCCTCCTGAGTCACAGAGTTACATTAGCCCAGATTTTGCAGTCAGCGGTGAAGGAACAGTGCTCAATGTTCAACTCGTTCACAGCAGTCAATAACGTTTTGACTGGCTTTAGAGCAAAGACTTCCTCTAACCTGACATCTGATTCAGTATGACGCCCTCTACAGTGGACATTTGTGAGCATGACAAAAAAAAGCGAGGCTTTTCAACCAATCAGATTGAATAATCCTCACTGAGGAACACAGAGTTCAAACCAGGAAGTAAAAAGCAGAAAATATAATTTAGATTTAAATCAAATACAGAAAGTGAAATAAAGATTAGGAAATACAGATGAGATTAAGGGAGCGAGATAAAGGAGACAGAAAAATCTAAAAAGGAAAAATTTAGTTATTTTAACTCCAACACTAATTTTCTTCTGACAGAATGAGACTCCACACTTGTAACATTGATTTTTTTTCAGAGCCAGAGAGGTTGTTCAGCAATAATTATCACTTACCACATGTTAAAAACTCACTTACTCCTGAATGCACCAGTTCAAACTTTTTCAACTAATTTTTGTGTGGAACCAATAGGTAAGTACTGCAAGTTCATGCTGTTTCACTCATTTCAATGTCTAGTCTATTGACAAGAACTAAAACAGCGTAGCCTGTGGTGAAACAGGGTCTCTCTGATAGCCGCTTCTGAATTTCCACATATAACTGTACCTCAGAAGTTGCTTTCTGATTTAATTATAATAACTATGAGTGCTGAAAGTCTCACCATTATTACTACAAAGTCCAGTCCATCATATACCTCAGAAATATTACAGTCTACTCACTTTTATTTCCCCTTTCTCACATGGGTCACTGCAGACAGACCGGACAACAAGATTTTTACTGGACCAGATTTCATCATCATCCATTTTCAGCTCTCCGTTGTCCCAGCTTCCAACGTTAATATAATCAAAATATTCTTTGCCCAGCTTTTTAAAATTCATGATTTCATACCTAAATGTAAGAATAGTTTGTTAAAACAATACCTCAGAATACTGAATACACTGACTTGTAAATTACTGCATCCAGCTGTCACATTTACAATGAAGATGTGGTATTGACCTCCCTCTGCCGTGTGCAATTCTTATTAATTATTTCTGTTCATTCACGATATCTATTGGGCATTATAATGGGCAGTACTTCAAAAGGTAAATAAAGCAATAGCTAATATTTAATGTAGAATTAACATACTGTTCATTGTAAGTTAGTTTAATAAATAAATAAATTTTTGCACTAGACACTAAAAGATATTAACAGCCAATAAATGTTACAGATGGATGGAAAATAAACATTTTAGTATTTAAAGGCCTAATAAATCAATATGCTCTTAATCAGTATCTTGCCAACTTAATTTCAAAGTATTTGACTTTTTTCCTATGTATTTTTCACACTTCTACTTTAAATTGCTCTCGAAATGTACCCTTCAACTTTTGACTGGAGATTTTAGAAATAATGCAAATGAATGGCACACTGGTAATGATTGCCTTCTCACAAACAACTGAAAACCCCAGTGCATAGAAATACAGTAGACCTAAAGAGGATAAGGATTTTAGTACATGAACAGTGAAATGAAGTGAGTTGCATTATTACTGTGTGAAATTTTCATGAAGTTGTCTAATTCTTCTCTAATCATGCAAGCAAACTGTCATGTCTACGCAATTCAGTAAGTTGTTATAAATCATTATGCAATAATTGTGGTCTGATAATCACAATTAAAACATTTTAATGGAAGACTATGCACATGTTGATCACTTTTATAGATGGATTATTGGGTACCTTCCAGGTGAATCTCCATTCTCATCAAAAGAGATGATATCTCCAGATACTCCAGTGAAGTTGATTTTCATGAGGAAGTCCAACAGTATTCTTCCATCGATTGGTTTCATGACGTCACACAGCCCATTAACTCCAGGACAGAGGCTTTGTTGCATGTTGTGTAAAGCGTGGGCCATAGAATAAATGGCATTTATCACAAATCCCATTTTGGTGTCTTGGACATATTGATCTTGTAATGATTCCGTTCCTATTGTTAAAGAGACTCATATTACACTTCAAACATATGTGTTGTTTAATCATGAAACTATATACCACCATTAACCTATTTAAAAACAAACTAAGATTAATAACCAACCATATTTATTTATATTTAGAGATACAGCACTGAAACAGGCTCCTCGGCCCACTGAGTCTGTGCCGACCATCAACCACCCATTTATACTAATCCTACACTAATCCCATATTCCTACCACATCCCCACCTTCCCTATATTCCCCTACCACCTACCTATACTAGGGACAATTTATAATGGCCGATGTACCTATCAACCTGCAAGTCTTTGGCTGTAGGAGGAAACCGGAGCACCCGGCGAAAACCCACGCGGTTATAGGGAGAACTTGCAAATTCCGCACAGGCAGTACCCAGAATTGAACCCGGGTCGCTGGAGCTATGAGGCTGCGGTGCTAACCACTGCGCCACTGTGCCGCCCATATTAAGTAAGCTTACTGAGAATGTAACTTTGGTATATTGTCATATTACTATGGAGCCCTGGTCACTTTCCCCACTCCTTATCATATTACCATTGGACTCTGTGAAAGTTCTCTACTCCTCCTCATATCAGCATGGGGCTCTGTGCATGTTTTCCACTTCTTACCATATTATCTTGGTGCCCTGGTCATGTTCTCCACTCCTCCTCATTTTCCCATGAGGCACTGTGCATGATCTCCACTCCTCCTACAATGGGTTATTACTTATTTCCTGTACACTTGGCTTCATCATCAATGTATTTTGCTTACTATTCCCAGCCCTATAGCATCCCCTTCCTAGAACCTTCTACTTTACCACGTCGTCCTGGTTTCAGAAACCTCCTCCAACCACTTCTATTTGGTGCTGTAAAACTTCCAATTACAGTACCATTCCCTGCTCATCATCCACTGTTTTTCCATCATCTTATGAAATGCTTTGAGGTGCCTCTATGTAGATATAGAGAGCACTTTCGAAATGTAAGCAGTTTTATATCTACATTACTGACACAATAACATAATACACTATTAAATAAAAATATAACATGCTGCAAATGCTGAGTAAGTCAGTCAAAAGCATGAATAAAAGGTAATTCAGTGTTACTGGTGCAGTACTTTTAGCAACAAAGTTCATACTAGGTTTAAAAACATTCTGGTGCAGGATTATACCTTATTTGATTACAAATTATTGCTGATGGGTATCTCTTAAGCATTACTCTCCCTTACCCTGGCTGTTGCCCTGGTATGGCTCTCACCTCCACTCCCTTAAGTCCAAAGGACATAAACTTGAAAAAATATGGCGGATGACTTCTATAGCCATTCAGCATCACATCTGGCTGGACCACATAAAGCACTATTGGATCCTGCTCTCATCTGCCAAAACTGCTCATTATTCCAGGATCATTCTGGATGCAAAGATAATCCCTGGTTTCTTTTCTCTACTGCAAACTGTCTTTTTAAACTGCTCTCCCCTGTTTGCTTCACCCTCACCTCCACCAGCAAGTGCAAGGATCTCATGCACTTCATTGTCACTGAGACCATCCTATCAACTGCCTCTGCTGATTCCATCCCTTCCCCTTGCCCACCTGGCCAAAGTTCCTTTGACATTCCTCAGCCCTAGCCCTGAACTCACATTTTTCTCTAGTTTCTCTCTCCTTTCCCTTCATGCCCTCCTGGAGTTCATCATGTTCATGAGATCAGCTTCCTCCTCCCTCAATGCTATTCCCATTTAAACTGCTAAACACCCAACTTCCATTCCTTATTCCAATATTACAGGACATTGTGTATGGTTCTCTCCCCTCAGGTACATCTCGTTTTCCTTCAAATCTGCCATCATCACCCCTCTCTTCAAAAAAAACCCTTGACTCCTCTGTCCTTGCGAACTACTGCCTCATCTCCAAGCTCCCTTTCCTCTCAAGTCCTTGAACGTGTTGACCGCTTACTAACATCATCCAAAAACAGCATCAGTTTGCACATGCATGCTGATGACACCAGCTCTACCTCACCCCATCTCTTTCGATCCCTCCATTGTCTCTAAATTGTCAGGCCACACACTCCACCCACCAATGCCCAATATGTGCTCCACAACAAAATCAGCCACATGTTTTCTTGCTATTCATTGCATCTATATATTTGTAGACCTAGATTTTGCACATCCACATTTCACATTCACTTTGTTGACACTTACACACTCCATTTTGCAATGTAAAATAAATACACTTCTTCACTTACGTATTTTGCTGTAGAAGTGCTTTGAAACAAAATGCATCAATGTACCAAACAATTCAATGAAAGAGATCTCAACTAATAAATTGTTTAAAATGAATAGTAAGTGAAATGAGTTCAGTTACATCTAACATTAATGATGATTCCATTGAAGCATTTTGAAGTAATCCAGACAATATTGCACATTATCCTGAGTGGTAATGAAAGAATGATAAAAGATCTGTAAAGTACAAGCAACCCTATTATTCAAAGGCTTTTCTACTGCCTGTGTAGTCGTAAGTGCTCTACAATTTGTTGTCCTTTCTACATTAACTGTTACTTTCACCTCTGCTGCTTCCATAAGTGCTGAAATTGGAGTCACTATTTCCCCAATGTTAAGTTTTGAGCACAATGCTCCCAAGCCAAGTCTTTGTCTAAATTGAGGTGAGCTTAATGCCAACTGATAATCAGCTGGTCCTGCTCAAAGGTGGCAAGGGTCAAGAGTCAGGGGCAGAGTTCCAGCTCACAGTTTATTTCCCTGCTAGGCTCTTTGTGCCATGGACATGATGTTGACTGTGCAAGAGGAATGCAAGAAGCTAGATCCAATCGTGTTGGGCTCCCTAGGATAACTTCAGTCAGCAGGGGCAGAAAAATCAAGCGGGGTGATAATCCACCATGTGGTTTCTAGTATTTCTGGGATTTTCTGTCGAAAACAATGTGGTACATAGAATACACTTACCCAAATCTTCAAATGATATGAAAATAGCTGAAATATGTGATATGATATTTCTCCTATTATTTGTGTTAGAGCAATGCTGGGTAGTAACTTAGACTGATAAATGATGTCCTAGGTTGCTATGGGTCAGAGAAGATATTTAAAAGTTAACTGATGATTTGTCTGGTGCAATCGATTGCAAGATGATATAAATGCAAGTTGTTGAAGTTACTGCTCATGTTGTTTATTGTTACAGACAAGTGGTTCCCACTGTCCACCTCCCAACTGACTGCAATTGTGTTTTGTTAAAATGTTGCATTAGCCCCCGAGTATTTTTAAGGTCAAAGAAACAGACAAATGACAGGTTTTCTTGTAGGTTTAAAAAAAGATTATTTATTTTTTACACAATTCCCAAAATAGTCGTAACCTCACCCACACACACACACAAAGAATAGATAGATAGAGACAAAAGGGTAGGTAGTTTAAAGTTCTACTGCAAGCAACTGTTAAATTCTTTTTGCTTCTTCGCCGTCCTCTGTCATCCAGTGACCGCTCTTGATCACGCTGAACCTCCTCATCTATTGATAGCTCAATGTGCTGTTCCAGAGCAGCAATGCAGCATAGAGAAATCTGCAATCACATTGGACACTCTTTTGTTGAGTGCATTGCAGGATGGTGCCAGACCTGTCCAGGCATCAGAATCATTGCTTGAGGCCTGCAATAGTCTGTGCAACAAAAGCACTCAAATGAACCATGGAGCTGATTGTAACAGTTCAGCTGCCAAGCATGGATTTCTGAGAGGAGCTTTTAGCCAAGTGTGTACAGGATAGCCCTTGGCCCCAAGCAGCCAGCCTTTAACCTGCTATGCAGGGACAGAGAATGGGGAGATGGAGGATTGATGCAATATAATAGTGTCATGGCAGCTGCCAGGAAAGCAGGAACAGATCAACATGATGTACTTTAATAGAGCGGAAGCCCTTGCAAATTGTAAAGGTAGCAGAGTCATGCGAAGGAGACTGCAGGGTGACATGGGTGCAGTAAATGATGCCCTGGACTTGGAAAAATCTTATAATCTGAGCTACCCCAGAGACCTAACCTGCTATTTCAAGATGTCCATGGGGAAAGTGATGAAAGCAATTGCGGCATCAGGTATCCGCTGAATGCAAACATGAACTGTAGACTGACTGATCTTGCTGATAGCCCCACGACAGCCTGAAAGGAGCCTGAAGCTAAGAAGTTTGGGCTGTATTGACCTTGACTGAAACAGGCCAAGCTGTGCTAGCTGTGGTCATTGCAGGTCATGTTGCACTCTGTCACAGCCTACCTAGAGAAGCGCAGTACTGCTACTCAGGGAATGCTGTCCTGGGCCTATTAATTATGTTGGGAGGGTATGGATTTCCAAAAGCAATCCTTCTTCTATTTGCTCTCCCTTCAGCTGTAAATCTGTTTGCCCCTTCCTCCCGATGCTTCTGCTTCTATTCCTCCCTTGCCTCCTCTTTTCCTTGTGTAATTCCCAAAAAGACCCACTAATGCCAGAAGCCTTGTTAGAGCTTAAAATGTTCTACAGAAACTACAAAGACTTTGAAATCATCCAAGTAACAAAAATACAGGATCTGTGTAGATGAACTGATATCTTTTAATGTAAATTGGAAGCCAGTTTTTCCTGAGAGAACTGAGGAATATGTTAAAATTTGCCTTTCAGGGGCAAATTGCTGAAACAAAAAACTAAAGGCAGGTATTTACAGTACATTCGGTAACTGCTCTCCGTATTTTCAGATGCAAAGGCCTGAGGCCTGCAATGAGCCCCAAGGAACAAACCAACCCAATGTAGACAGGCAGCACAAAGCAGACCAGGCATCTACACATAAGAGGGGATATTTAATGCATGTAGCTGTGTTTCCAACAGCAGAAGTCGAAGTTGACCGCATTCACTTCTGCCCTTTTTGCCAGTTCCTACGCGATAACAATTTAAAATTTAAGCTCCCGTGGTGGGCATGGGAGACCTGTGCAATCATGTGGTGGGGACGGCTTTCCATTAGTGGATCCTGCCGTCATTCTGCAAAGCATCATTAGCAGCCCGGCTATAAGTCAGGCAGCATTGCAATCATGGAGGAATATCAACTTGACCGCTCTTTAATTGTATGCAGACATTTGTAATATTGCTTTATTCATTCATTCTTATTTTTTACCCTCCCTCATTTGTTAGTCATTCTCTCCCATCCTAGCACCAACTCCCATTTATATTTTAATCATCTCTCCCTCACCACCAACACTGTTATGGCAGCCAGCAGGCAGTGTCCCGCCCCATGGTTCAGTGATGCCTCCCTGCAGGTTCTCCTCCAGGCCATCTGGGAAAGGCAGGAGGTCCTCTTCCCTGCAGATGGACTCAGAAGACCCTCACCCCTGACCAAGGGCGCCTGGATGGAGATCATGGAGATCACAGAGGAGGTCTTGAACTGTGGGGGGTGGGGGAGGGGGGGTCGCTCATAGAACCTGGGTTTAGTGTCAGAAATGGGTGAACAACTTGCTCAGATCGGTGAGGGTAAGTGATATGCCTGAAGCTGTACAAATGTTTATCTCGTGGGCTCCGTAACACTTTGTCTGTCAGTGGGCAGCCATGCCATGCGTTCGAATGCATGTTCAGCCTTGGTGCCATATAGCAATTGATTCTGTAGAACGTGCAGAAGTCTGTCATCTGGTTGCGCTTAAATGCAGAATGAGTGATGTCGATGCATGTAGACAATAGGTGTTAGGCTGCACTTGACATGTCATTAATTCAGCACTTTCTCATGCAGGACAAGAACACCCACAACCAAAGGGAATAGAACAAAACAGGGTTGGTGTCCCAGATATCAGAATCCTAAACCCAGCTGAGGAGGAGACAGTGCAGATTGCTGGAGAGGAGGGAGAAAGAGTCATCACGGATGGCGAGGCTGGATCCTCTAAGCGCAAGGATGAAGTGTAAATCTTACTGTTGATGCCATATGTGCACACAGGAGGATCATGTGAAAACATGACGAGCTCCTGCTGTGTTGATGCTTAATGTGCTTCTGGTTGTTCTCCACTGCAGGTGCCTACACTCACATGATGGGACACCAGGAAGCTGATGACACCGCCTCTGCGGAAGATGATGCCAATGCCCCAGAAGGTGCACCATCACCTGCCACTTCTGTCACCTTTGCCAGCCCTGATACATCCACATGGTCCGTGGGGAGTTTGAGATTAGAAGCAGTGTCACAATCTGGTGGCCATGAGTCAGACACCTCCCAGCAGCTGAGGGAGCATGTTACAGCCCGGCACCCTGACAATTAGAGGATTACTGGGGTCCAGGCCCCTGCTCAGCCCCACACTCATGATGGTCCTCCGATTGAGGCTACAAGAATTCTACTGGCAGTACAGCGATCACACGGGAAAAATATTGCCGGAGTTGTGTGGAGGACTCCATGACAGCTGCCATGTCCCAGGCATATAAGCGTATGGCTACCTCAATGGAGAAGTTGGTGACCGCCATAGAGAGCCAGGTTGAGCACTCGAGCCATATGCGCTCTGGCCTGCACTCCATCACTATAGCCATGGGCTCCATGCAGCAGTGTTATGCGAGAGGGGAATGAAGAACCTGGATCTCCCTCCAGGTGCCCCTTCCCCACAGGGAGAAAGGCACAAGTGCCATTGTGCACCCAGGTGGAGAAAAGAGTACATGCCAGCTGTCCTGGGCTTTCCTCTCAGGACACCCCAGGGTAAGTGGCGTCTCATCTTCCCCCCTGGATATGGACCCCCTTACCTCCAGCAGACGAGCATACCGAGGATACTCAAACACCAGTGCTGCAGACCCCCAGCAGGATGGAGCCATCAAGGCCCCAATTCTCCAGAGGACACCTGCCACGGTCATCCAGAGCAACGGGGGCAACGCAATGAGCAGACTGCCTCCACCTCAGCTGATAATGATGTTGGGGTAGCACCAAGACATAGTGGGAGAAAACGTAAATGCAAGGAATTTTGAGTATGTAAAGGGGGAGCAGGTGTTTAAGATAGTTTTTTTGCAAGTGTTCATATTTATCTATACATTTATTTGCTTTATTCTTTGAAACATTCTCATTTATAATTTAAACTTGCCAAGGAGAGAAACATAATGATTATGGATGCTTTATTGCTGGCATGCTTTGATGCTTACAAAAGGATTGGCAGACATGCCCATTGTATTCTTAACGTTGACATTTGATTCTTTAGTCTTCACTGTCAGCGTGTTGTAGCTTATAATATTCTACGTTTTCCGTAGCGATATACCTTCATATGTAGATTTAGTAGGCCCGCCCTTCTGTGCTTTGCACAGAAGTTTTTTCAACTCCAGCATAACCCAGATCTGTTAGAAGGTACAGGTCTATTCAAAGTGATGTTATGGTGTAGCTGATTTCACTTGCTCCAGTGAGCCACAGGTTGTTTTAAATGCAGTTTCCAAGAGACTGTGCGTTCAGCACAGCTCCACTGCAGGTGCAATTGTTGATGGTACAGGACGCCTGCATTTAGATTGCAGCAATGTTTACACTTACAGGGTATATGAACATCCCAGGAAGGTAAAGTAGATTTTGCATTGGATCTGTAAACATTTACATGCCTCACTCTTGGCTAAAACAAGCAAGGATAAGGTTGTCTGATGTCCCGTGCATGTCTCTCCATGGCCGTAACATCCATTAAGTGCTCATTCACATTAAAAGCCTCCTCTTCAGGCTCTTCAAATTCTTCCTCATCCCAAGAGGAGTGGTGCTCCTCCCATTCCTCTTTCCTGCAAAAGATGTTCGCGTTGCATTAACAGGTTGTGCAGTGAACAGCAGACTATGACTACTCGTGACACCATCTGTGGTGCACACTGCAGAGCCCCTCCAAGGTAGGGGAAGCGCATTTTCAGCAAACCAATGGCCTGTTCGACGGTGGCTCTGGTGGAGGTGTGAGCTGCATTGTATCGCTCTTCAAGATTTGGGGATGCCTCATTGGTGCCATTAGCCATGTACAAAGGGGGTAACCCTTGTCACCCAGGATCCAGCCATCAACTTGGGCTGGTAGTTCAAAAATTCCCATTAGTTGTGAGTTTCACAAAATGTATGAGGCGTGACAGCACTCTGGGAAATGAACAGAGACCTGCATGATTTTTCACCTGTGGTCACAAACCAGTTGAACACTCAGAGTGAAAGCCTTTGTGATGAACAAATGTAGCTGTCTGGTTCCAGGGGGCTCTAATGGCCACATGAGTGCAGTTGATCATCCCTTGCACTTTAGGGAAATGAGCGATGGTGCCAATAGGCGCTGACCTTGCTGCCTGGCTGTCCTTGTCTATTGGGAAATAGATGAAATCATTGACATGACAGAATAGGGCATTGCTCATCTCTTTTAGCACCTGTGATTTGCGGCCTGTGAGATGCCACATGTGTCGCCTGTTGAGCCCTGAAAACATTGAATGCTGCAGTCACCTTGAAGGCAACTGCCTAGGGTTCCCACCAAAACTACATGGTTGCAGGTCTTGCTGCATGATGCCATAAATTTCAGTGACCTTCTCACATGACATCCTCAGACGTCTCTGACATTGCCTCTCCGACATCTGAAGGTAATTTGTCCTTGTCCTGAGGATGCACTGACACGCCAGCGCCATCATCTATTATGCCTTCCCTGGATTCTGAGCAGCCTCCCCCACTTGTGTTGCCTGCTGCTGGCATTGCAACATCAGCCGCTGAGCTGCAAGAGCCTTCCTCTGCTCTTGTTCCCAGGGTAGGAAGAATATTGGGTGTATGAGACCTATATCTTTGCAGTTTTGCAACTATTTGAAGGAGACAAGCATTAAACTTAAACCTTGTTTTCCAATGAAGCTCAACCATTGAAGTCATGAGCTGATAGCTTGTATGTGCCTAGCATTGCCCATAGCCTAAAATCCACCCACTCACACTGGTCTCCTCCCACTTTGATTTACATTCCTAGAATGACCACATAGTTTATAGTATCATTTGGAAAAATGGTGTGGATAACTTTCGGGGCAAGTTTCCCCACCTTCCAGCCTGCACCTTTCACCCTTGACCCACCCAACATTATCTTGAACCTTCCCTCGGTGATCCTTGAACCTCCCTTATTACCATGGACTGGATCATTATTGACTTTCACATGCCATCTCTCCCCCCCGTGCCTACACCCATCACTATCAATATGCCCACTCTCATCCTAGATCCTCCAGTTATCCACCTTAATGTAATTGCCAAGTCCTGTTCTCCTCCCTATGATTCCAACGAATACCCAACCCCAAGTTTAGACCTTCCCCCTATCGAATCCAACTGCCCCCTGTGACTGTGGCTGTTCCCTCCACCAGCCAGTACCCTGAGTTCACCCCACAGGACCCCGATGTTGTCAGTACTCACCCCTCTTTAGAACAGTCATGACCATCACATGCATTATCTGCTCCAAACACCGTCCCTGCCCCCACCCCCCCATCCCCGCCAGCACCATCTAGTCCACACTCTGAACACTAGACCATTCCTTTCCCTGCACCCCAAGGCACCCAAGATCCCACCCTTTGTCCTCCCCAACTTCCCTCCCCTGCACCTCCACCCTTTATACCACACTCCTCAAGCCTTCACCATCATCACTGCAAAAGGATCTCCCTTGCTGGTCCCGCGTCTGGAGCCAAACATCCATTCCAATGTTGGCCTTCCTTGTGCCAAACAGTTCAAGCAAGAAAATCACTGACCTCAGACAATTGCACAAAACCAACTGGTGCACACCACCTTTAAACAAACATCAACCAGGTGCCACAAGATTCCCGTGCGCCGCTGAATTAATCTGGCAGGTAGGACCTAATTTGTATTAATTATAAAAAGGTAATGAGTATTCATGCTATGCAAATGTATGCAAAGCTGGAAGCCGACACAGGATTGAGTGAACCCAGACCCGTCACAAACATGCCGCTGACGTAATCTCCAAAATAAAACCCGCCTTTGGGAATGCAAAATATCATCTCCCCCCTAATTAAATCACCCCATCCATCACAAAAGTCGCTCTTGCAGGCCCCATAAAATTCCCTTGTGCAAAAGGCTCATTAGGCCCCCCAACCTATTTAAATTGGGTGGTCTTCCCATTATGCAGCTGGAGCACCTGAACAGCTGCTTAGAATCTGTTTGGAATTGGCACCAAAGCAGTGACCCCATTACAAATATTTCTTGCCACCCATTCCCTGCATCTTCACTACCTAATCCTGGTGTTCTTCCCCACCCCCCCACCACCCCCCCCACCCCCCCCCCCCCCCCCACCCCCTCCAACCTCAGCACCAGAAAAGTACATGGAGCATAATAAATACCGACTGTTGGTACCAAACATTCTGACAATGATACTCCCGATGCACCATAAGTGATGCACCCAGAGGACAAAAAGATTATGTAAATGAGCTGATCTTTGCTGCTTCAGCTTAGTTGTCAAATTCGGTATATGGTGCATGTATAGCCAGGGTGGAGCTTCACAGGGGGCCATATTATTGCTCTAAATACATACTAAAGAGTTTTAAGAAGTTGGTGGGGTCGGTAAATTTAAGTCAATGGAAAGGAAAATTGGGTGAGGTGTATACTGGATGCTGAATTCAACATTGCCCATTTCACTCAAAGTTAAAATGACCCGAGACCTTTTATTGTTGAACTCCCAGTTTAGAATGTCTGTAATAACACCCTCAAAATCTTCTTCACTACTTCTTGCTTTACTGGGGCAAACAGAATAGGCCTACTAGAATAGGCATTATGTAGTCTATGGTAATAATTTTTGAATATTAACTCAACTACAATTGCAGGGCATTAAATAGAACACAAACCATTAAATTCCTCAGTTACTTAATAGTTCAAATGGAATAACAGAATTTGGGCTGTAATTAGCCAAGTAATTGTGCAACTTAGGTAAACAACTATATTTTAAAATTAGAAAGCTATTAATACTTCCCACAATTACAGTAGACACCACAAAATAAGATACAGCATCATTAAATTAATGCTAGGAGTATGCCATCATCTCCACAGGCAACTATCTCCATTGCTCTATTTAGGAATAAAATGTGTAACTGTTATCAATGTTTGTGCATTCAAAATCCAATTCAGTATCTGCATTTGATGGAACTTGAGAGCAATTTCTGTTTGCAAAAAATGGATCAGTCCCCTCCCCATAATATAACCAATAAAACCCCTCTTGTGCAGGCTTGGCATTCATTTAACATGGCCCCATTAAAAGGATTTCATAGTACAGGCAATGACTGATATGAATTGATATAATACCACTCCGTATTGCTGCTGCAGCTATCTCATTTACTTAACAGAAAATACTGGAAACACTCAGCAGGTCAGGCAGCATCTGGAGAGAGAGTGCGTGGAGAAAGAAACTGAGTTAACATTTCAGGTTGATGATCTTTAATCAGAACTGAAGAAATTCAAGATTTAACAGTTTTTAAACAAGTGTGCAGCCATGGGAAGAAAGAGGGAGGATGGCAGAGTTGATGGTAGGGGAAGGAAAGAACAAAGGTTTGTGATAGGTGATTCTGTCCCCTGCCCTTTTTACCTGATTCTGCACTTTCTTAAAAATAGTTACGTCTCTAACTTCTTCCAGTTCTGATGAAAGTCAGGGCCGGAAACAGTGGTCTCGATATTAACTTGCAGGTACACTGGGAATGGGAATGTTCTGATATCACGTGGGAAACCCAGATGCAAATTCAGTGTGTCTGTCATTGGCATTTTGATGCACTCAGCTCATTATCATTTTATTACCAGGGTTGGCATCCATTATGCGGCAGCTCAACTTCAGTATGTAAGAGGGCCAATCCAAAGATGCAATGTGAAGGAGTTTGCTGTTGGAAGCAAGAGAAAACAAGGTCTGACAATGAAGTCAGGACACTCCAAGGTTGTGCTCCTTTTCCAGGACTACTCCCTTGATATGCTGCTGGGGGCAGTGAGGATACAGAGAAAGATGCTTGCTCCCAGCAGCGGGAGGAAGAAACCTGCTGCTGTCACAAAGAAGGTGTGGCTGCAGCTCTTCCTGGAGGCCAGTAACAGGAGCACTGTGCCACACTGCTGGATTCAATGCAGGAAATGCTTTAATGACCTAACCAGGTCAGGAAAGGGGGAGTACATTTGCACATTCACTTACATCCTGCTGTGTGAATCACCCACCCCCTCACTCTGCCGTGTTCAGTCTATTCCAAAAAATCACTCTTCACACCTACTTACCTTGCAAGCACAGCCATCCATCTCTTTCTATGTACTTCCTGACATCCCCATCTATCCCTCTACCACTGGTACTTCAACTTGATCCTTATGCAATTTCATGCCTCTCCCTGATAGTGACCCTCACCATATCTGCGCTGCATCCTTCAGGTGAACACCTGTTCTTACAGCCTTATAGGTTTGTGCTTTCTCCCATTGCAGAGGAGAGTGCAGAACATTAGGGAGACAGAGAGAATGCAAGGTGGTTCTCCAGTGTTTCAGTGAAGTTTCAGGGTCCTTGGCTATGGGAACTGGGGATCTCCCAGGTAACTAATTAAGTATTAGCAACCCACTTGTCACAGAATCACAGAATCACAGAATAATACAGTGCAGAAGAGGCCCTTCAGCCCATCGAGTCTGCACCGATGCATTAAAACACCTGACCTGTCTACCTAATCCCATTTGCCAGCACTTGGCCCATAGCCTTGAATGTTATGGTGTGCCAAGTGCTCATCCAGTACTTTTTAAAGGATGTGAGGCAACCTGCCTCTACCACCCTCCCAGGCAGGGCATTCCAGACCATCACCACCCTCTGGGTAAAAAAGCTCTTCCGCAAATCCCCCTTAAACCTCCCGCCCCTCACCTTAAACTTGTGACACCTCGTAACTGACCCTTCAACTAAGGGGA